>NC_083845.1:3890537-4539141 GCF_015708825.2 Lethenteron reissneri
ATACGAACAAACCTGGTCCGGATGTCCAGTCGCCTGTTCGGACCGAGAGTCGTAAGTTGAACCGCTGCACAACAGATGGCGGTGGTGGCATCTACATCTGCAGAACGTGAAGAACCAGTGACATCTACATCTGTAGAACGTGAAGAACCAGTGGCATCTACATGTGCAGGACATTAAGAACATGTGCATCTACATCTGCAGAACGTGAAGAACCAGTCGCATCTACATCTGTAGAATGTGAAGAACCAGTGGCATCTACATCTGTAGAATGTGAAGAACCAGTGACATCTACATCTGTAGAATGTGAAGAACCAGTGGCATCTACATCTGGAGAACATGAAGAACCAGTGGCATCTGCATCTGCAGGACATGAAGAACCAGTGGCATCTTCATCTGCAGAACGTGAAGAACCAGTGGCATCTACATCTGCAGAACGTGAAGAACCAGTGGCATCTACATCTGCAGAACGTGAAGAACCAGTGGCATCTACATCAACAGAATCATGACGAACCAGTGGCATCTACATCTGCATAACGTGAAGAACCAATGTCGTCTACATGTGCAGGACATTAATAACCAGTGGCATCTACATCTGCAGAACGTGAAGAACCAGTGGCATCTACATCTGCAGAACGTGAAGAACCAGTGGCATCTACATCTGCAGGACGTGAAGAACCAGTGGCATCTACATCTGCAGAACGTGAAGAACCAGTGGCATCTACATCAACAGAATCATGACGAACCAGTGGCATCTACATCTGCAGAACGTGAAGAACCAATGTCGTCTACATGTGCAGGACATTAATAACCAGTGGCATCTACATCTGCAGAACGTGAAGAACCAGTGGCATCTACATCTGCAGAACGTGAAGAACCAGTAGCATCTACATCTGCAAAACATGAAGAACCAGTGGCATCTACATCTGCAGAACATGAAGAACCAGTGGCATCTACATCTACAGAACATGAAGAACCAGTGACATATACATCTGCAGAACGTGAAGAACCAGTGGCATCTACATCTACAGAACGTGAAGAACCAGTGACATCTACACCTGCAGAACGTGAAGAACCAGTGACATCTACATGTGCAGAACATTAAGAACCAGTGGCATCTACATCTGCAGAACGTGAAGAACCAGTGGCATCTACATCTGCAGAACGTGAAGAACCAGTGGCATCTACATCTGCAGAACGTGAAGAACCAGCGGCATCTACATCTACAGGAGATCATACAACTTTTAAGCCATTCCCCGTGTTTAGTGCACATGCCGTACAAGTTTGCAATCGACAGGAGTAAAGTTGTACTTACGAACAAATCGACTTACGAACAGACCTCTGGAACCTAACTCTTTCGTAAGTCGAGGAGTCTCTGTATCTCAAAGTAGCAATCCGTGTACGTTCATTGGTTCTGTCGGCGGGCTATCCCATGGCAACGCGATTCAGTAGCGCCCTTGTTTTGGCTGTGCGTTTGCATAGTTTGAGAATCATTTGGCCGGTGGGTTTTGATGGAAATCACACGCGGCACACAGCCCTCGGGGCCAATAGTCATGGCGACACACACAGACAAAGGTCCCCCGTGTAGCCTTGAGCAGACTGTCTGGGCAAGCCACAGCCAACAACAGTGGCTAATATTTGAACGGGTCCTGGGTCCATCCCCCCCCGCCAGCTCCCTCCCCACTGGGTCGACTCAACCTTAAATAAGTATCTGGTGTTACGTGTACACGTCAGCACTGGGGAGACAAAGGCGGCCGGGCGTGGTGCTGGCCGCCAACTCCCCCTTGTGCACCGTGCCGACCTTCGTAGGTGCTGCTTCTCGCTGACGTCACTTGCAACCCAATAGATTGTTGAAGGCTACACACGGAGGGGGGCAGGCGCGCGGGGGGGGGGGGTGGAGTTTTTTGTCTTTGTTCCGTGTACACAAAGACCTGCAGGACTGGGCTTGAGTGAGAAGGGGCACTCATTAAACGCATGCACGTTTGAAAGGCCTGGAATTTGCCAATGTTTATTACGTGCGGGGAGCGGTGGCGCAGCGGTTAGCGCTACGCTGCGCTCCGAACTCCGGCGAGCCGAGGTTCGATTCCCGCTCACGGCCAACATCGGTGACGAGTATCCGAGCCGGTCCTGGGCCTCCTCTAGGTCGACTCAGCCTCAAGTGGGTAGCTGGTGTGGTCAGTAAACATCGCCACTGGGGAGACAAAGGCGGCCGGGCGTGGTGTTGGCCACTCGTGTCTCCTGCCGGCCTTCATAGGTGCTCGCTAACAGCACTTGCGCCAATAGTCTGTTAAGGCTATACGGGGGATCTTTGTCTTTTTGGTAGTGGTGCTGTTGGTGTTGGAAATGGGTGTGGAATGGCAATGGTGCAGAGAGTGTTACCTGGTGCGGTGTGTACACCTAAAACGATGTTTTGTTTACTTTATTTTAACCAGGTAAGGCCCACTGAGCTGTTATCTCTTCTTTTTTTCAGAAGCGACCTGGCCACAAATGGTAAGGTCAACGAAGTAGCTTATCTATCATCAGCACGTGGAAATCCATAGCAGCCGAACTCTCCAAACGCGTCGCGATGTTGATTATAAATGTGGAGGTGGGGGGGAAACCGGAGGACCCGGAGAAAAATCCACGCAACCACGGTAAGTAGAGAGAGAGACACCGCAAACTCCACATATACAGCAGGCGTCAGGGTCGGGATCGAACCCACGACCTCCTGTACACCAGGCGAGGTAGTTGACATCTCCTAGCCACCGTGATGATGAGAGAGACACACAAACTCCACATACACAGCAGGCGTCAGGGTCGGGATCGAACCCACGACCTCCTGTACACCAGGCGAGGTAGTTGACATCTCCTAGCCACCGCGGCGCCCCTCATCGTGAGCCATAGGAAAACAAAGGCGGTCCATGGCACGAGTGATGTGGCCCAGGCCAGCCTCGTGAAGGTGGCTGGCCTGGTCTCTGGAGTTCCCCCACACCCCCCTACAACCCTCCACTACCACCTCCCCACCCCCCATACCACCCCACAACCCCCCTACGCCCCCCACAACCCCCCACACCCCTCCCCACCCCCCATACCTTCCCACAACCCCCCCTACCCCGACCCCCCCCCCCACCCCACCCCCCACTACCCCCACCCCCATACCACCCCACAACCCACCTACCCCGACCCCTACCCCCCCACCCCACCCACACAACCCCCCCTAACCCCCCCTTCTACCCCATCCCCCCACAACCCCCTACCCCCCACAAGCCCCCCACACAACCCCCTTATCCCACCCCCTCCCCCACAAGCCTCCCACACAACCCCCCCTACCCCCCCTACCACACCCCCTTACCCCCCCTACCCCACCCCCTTACCCCCCACTCCCATCCGTTTCAACAAATCCACCTCGAAGCCCGGCGACACGGGAACACCTTAGCCTTAGCACTCTCAGTGTGCGCTGTAACAACATTGTCCCTGAACATTCGTACGTTCCAAGCATGGGCGGAGTTTACGGGGGGGCACGGGGGAGGGAACGGGGAGGGGGCATTGCCCCCCCCCGCTCCCCCCAAAACTGGACACCTTTATTAATGTATCCCCAGTAGTTTACAAGATAGATTTTAAATTAATTGTTTAATTCAATGTAACCCCCCCTCCCCGATTCCTAATGTGATGGACAAAGCGAACCTCTGCCCCCCCCCCCCCCCCCAATATAGAAGCCAAACTCCGCGTGTGATTTCGAGTGGGATCGTTTGTAATCGTTGACCAAGGGGCCGTCCATAAATGACGTCACGCACCTAGGGGGGGGTCAGACATTTGTGACGATGTGTGAAGAGGGGGGGGGGGGTTGAGAAATGTGACGTCACGTCAAAATTCACAACTTTAAATAAACATAGACAACACGTTCTACTTAATTAAATAGACTTTTTAATAAATGTTTTCTCCTACAACATCAGAGTGCAGCGCCACATTAAATACGCACTACAATGACGATAGTTTAAAGCGATTTGAAGCATGTTTTTTTTGGACGGGGGGGGGGGCAGAGCTTTGTGACCTCATATTTGAGGGGGGGGGGAGTCTGACTTTTTATGACGCCGTGTGACGATGGGGGGGGGGGGGTCAAACATCGTCCAAAATCGCGTAACGACATTTATGGACGGCCCCCAAGCCATGGTCTCCTCTCTCTCTCTCTCTTCCCACACGTGCGTCTCTCGTGCGGAGTCAGAGATCACCGTGCATACAGGGAACCCTGGGGCAGGCGTTGTAGAAGTAAACCTGATTCAAAGCAGGAATTACTCTTTGGTTCGTTCGGTAAAGTCACGTGGAAAAGAAATTCAATTACATAATAATAGACGTTTCGATTGCAGCACAAGCAACCATCGTCAGGTACAAATGAATGAGAAAACAAACATAGTAAACTTGGAAATATAACGCAATGGAAGAACGTCATCAACCAGGTGGGGTGTTGACTGTTGTTTTGGCTGACTCTCTGTGTTGTATTGCGTTATATTTCCAAGTTTACTATGTTTGTTTTCTCATTCATTTGTACCTGATGGTGGTTGCTTGTGTTGCAATCGAAACGTCGTATTCTATTATTTAATTTATTTTCTACGTGACTTTACCGAAAGAACCAAAAAATGGTAGAACTACTTTTCAATTCAGTTCAAACACGTGGTAGTAGTAGTGGTAGGAGGCTTTCGCGGCCAATGTTATCCAAAGTAGAGGGTTTTTTTTATCGGGGGGGGGGGTGGTTAGATCGCGTGAATGTGGAATGTGTCGATGACACCCGCCACCACCCGACGCAACCAACCATTGAAAGTGGTGTCACGTAAATAAAACACGCGAATTCGTTACTAGTACAGCACCACCGGTGGCGTGTTGGAGAGTAAACCCACATACACGACACAGCACACGAGTACACTACTTGAACTGTAAATGCTGTAGTGGGTTTGCTCTCCAACACACAACCGGTGGTGTGTGTTGGACTTCAATTGCTCATCTTACATCTACGAATCGAAGACGATTCATTCTCAGGAGGCGAAGAAATTCAGCCAACGTGAGTGGCAAACCGCGACTCGAGAGAGTGTGTGTGTGTGTAATGCATCGCGCTGCATTGTGTGTTCATGAACTGGAGACCCTCAATAAACTGGATTAAAGCTCAGTCTGTGTGCGTCTGTGGGTGTAGGTCTGCGTCGACTCAACCTCAAATGAGTACCTGGTGCGGTGTGTAAACATCGCCACTAGGGAGACAAAGGCGGTCGGGCGTGGTGCTGGCCACCCACCCCCTCGTGTACCGTTGCGGCCTTCATAGGTGCTCGCTAACAGCCACCTCACCTGGTATACAGGAGGTCGTGGGTTCGATCCCGACCCTGACGCCTGCTGCTGTATATTTGTGAAATCTCCGTGTTTCTCTTTCCCCGTGGTCGCGTGGATTTTTCTCCGGGTCCTACGGTTTTTCCCCTCCACGTTTAGAATCAACATCACGCGTTTAGAGTGTTTGGCTGCCATACATTTCCCCGTGATAAGCCACTTCGTTGAGCTATCATTTGTGGCCAGGTCGCCTCTGAAACACATTCCTGCGGAGAGAGCTGGTAGGAACGTTGGGTTGCTCGGTCAATGGCCAGGGTCAACGGCGACGTGGTGTATTCCGCAAATATGCCCGACTTTGAGGGCGGGCACAAGCCGGCGTGAGTAGGTTAAACGTTGAGTTTTATAAGGGCACCACGGGGTGACCAGCCCCTCCCCACCCAGCCCCACCCAGCTCCACCCTCCCCACCCAGCCCCTCCCCACCCTCCCCACCCAGCCCCTCCCCACCCACCCCTCCCCACCCAGCCCCTCCCCACCCACCCCTCCCCACCCAGCCCCTCCCTCCCCACCCAGCCCCTCCCTGCAGGACGGACGGACACAATAATCCCCTGTGGGCTGGTGTAACCAGGAGGTTCCTACCAGTAAAATAATTCCATAGCTCAGTGGGCCTTACCTGGAAAAATAAAAATAATAGTTTCTAGTTTTAAGAATGTAGTTTTTTTCGACGTCTGATTCTGCGTGTAAGTCTTATGAGTCTACGTGACTGTAGGCGTCTCTGCATGAGACTGTGTATCTCTGTAAATCCATGGGCCTCTATGTAAGTCGTTGGGTACTTTTTGGTTCTTTCGGTAAAGTCACGGAGGTGAGAATATTTTATTATTTATGTTTAGTATTTTGTTTATTACTATTTATATTTTCACCTACGTGACTTTACCGAAAGAACCAAAGAGTACCCAACGACTTACATCGAATCCTTGCAGTCACAAAAACTTCAAATCTATAATTAAGTCTTTGGGTCTCTATGCCAGTCTGTGTATGTGCGTCTCTGAATCTCTGTGTGATTCTACGGATCTCTCTGCAAGACGTTGAGCACCCAGGTTTAATCACAACGCAGTCTATGCGAGTCTACGAGTCTCTGTGCGAGTCATTGGGTGACCGGGCCTGAACGACCGTCAATCCTCGCACGCGCCTCCGATGAGCGCGGTTGGCTGCGTACGGTGCGAAAGAAGTGCAAAACAAAGACAAATGTCCCCCGCATAGCATCAACAGGCAAGTTCAACACGCATGCATACACGCAGTGCCCGGATTTTAATCGCGGTTGGCTGGTTGGTTGAACAGGTTGAAACTGATTTTCTAACAAAGATGCTCTCGGCAATTCTGGCATGATTTGTGACACGGCCATGATGTACCCACCAAAGACAAAGATCCCCCGTGTAGCCTTAACAGACTGTAGGGGCAAGTGTTGTTAGCGAGCAGCACCTATGAAGGCGGGAACGGCACACGAGCGGGTGGGTGACCAGCACCACGCCCGGCCGCCTTTGTCTCCCCAGCGGGCCATGGTTACTGCACGCCGCGGCAGGTGCTGAGTTGAGGCTGAGTCGTGATGTATCTACCACGTTCCACCCACCGCATCCACTTCATGTCGGGCTCCCCACGATGTGTGACTATCATCCCGTCGCCGCTGCTGCAGACCAGCCCCATGATTTCCAGGGTGCTATAGTTATTGATTTATATAATTTTGTTCTTTCAGTAAAGTCACGTAGATAGGAAAATAACAATAAAACAGTGAATAAAATAATAATAATAAAATAATAATAAAAACAATAATCTACTAATGTAAACTGTAGCCTGATTCTTATTTATGTTGGGGGTAAGGGGACAACTCTTTTACGGTTCAGCACAACTGTGGTTATTAATTAACTTTTATTTTTATTTTTTTACACAGCATGTTCCCCCGTGGTTTTACAGGCGTCGTACAGTGAACTGGCGCGGGTAAATACGCCGAGGCGATGATGTTAGACCACCCTGGCTGCCCTTGGTGGTGATGGGCAAGGATTTTTTTTTCCGACGGTTTTATTTATTTTCATTCAACGGTTTTTTTCATTCAACGGGTTTTTTATTTTCATTCAACAGTTTAATTTTTTTCATTCAACGGGTTTTTATTTTCATTCAACGGTTTTATTTTTTTTATTCAACTGATTTTTATTTTCATTCAACGGTTTTATTTTTTTTATTCAACGGTTTCATTCAACGGTTTTATTTTTTTCATTCAACGGGTTTTTTTTCATTCAACGGTTTTATTTATTTTTATTCAACTGTTTAATTATTTTCATTCAACGGTTTCATTCAACGGTTTTATTCAATTTTTTCATTCATCGGTTTTATTCAACGCTTTTATTTTTTTCAACGGTTTTATTTTTTTCAACGGTTTTATTTAGCTTCACTTGTGTGAAATCTTGTAATCAAAAGTTATTTTACGGTTTTATTTAACTTCGCTTGTGTTTGTCGTGATCAAATCTTGTAATCAAAAGTTAGTCTACTTCCTGTTGTCCAATCAATTCAAAATTTTGCACACGTACTCAGATCCGGTGACAATGCATCAATTAATCAATGAATTGGCTCCTTTAAAGCAATTCACATTTTGTATGGACGCCTTATTTCAGACACGCTTTTGCCCTAGGAGTTTGGATTAAATCCCGCAGATTTGCCTCCTACTCCTCCTCCTGCTGTCTCCTCCTCCTCATTCTTCTCCGGGTGATGAGACGCAGCTGACGGAGAGTGAAGACGCTCTCCCAAAACTCGTGCGCCCAGCGACAATGAGAGTCACAAGAGATCTGGTCTCGCGCACACAAAAACAAAGATCCCCCGTGTAGCCTTAACAGACTGTAGGGGCAAGTGCTGTTAGCGAGCACCTATGAAGTCCGGCACGGCACACAAGGGGGCGAGTTGCCAGCACCACGCCCGGCCGCCTTTGTCTCCCCACTGGCGATGTTCACACACCGCACAGGGTACTCATTTGAGGCTGAGTCGACCTAGGGGAGGCCCAGGACCGGTTCAGATAATCGTCACCGGTGTTGGCCGTGAGCGGGAATCGAACCCGGGTCGTCAGGTTCGTAGCGCAGCGTAGTGCTAACCACTACACTACCGCTCCACACACAAAGTCAAAGGTCACTCCCCCGTATAGTCTTCACAGACTGTTGGGGCAAGTGCTGTTAGCTGAGTAGCACCTATGAAGGCCAGCACGGCACACGAGGGGGGGGGGGTGGCCAGCACCACGCCCGGCCGCCTTTGTCTCCCCACTGCTTGTTTTTTTTTACACAGCCCACCAGGTAAAGACACACTACCATACACACTACCAACACGCACACACACACACAGACTAACAGCACCACGCGCCAACGACAGCGGACGAGCGAAGCTCACAACAACGAGCGGAGCGCCGGGGGGCAGCTAAAACGGCAGCGCGAGGTGGCACGGGTGATGGCGCACAAATTCGGCCAGTCGTCTCAGTCAGCCAAACCAAGACATCCGCCTCTGTCCCGTGACTCAAGGCGCACCTAGCCTGGCACAAACCCCGCGGTGACGAGTTGTTATTGCCTCCGAGTGTACGAGCTCCACCGCTCCGCTGCTGTTGCTCCAATCGGAACTCTGCGCCGTGGCCAATAAAGCTGACGCTTTTATTTGCACACGCAAATAACTCATCGGGCAGGAATTTACGGCGCCGTTTGTAAAGGCGTCGTTCCTATTAATTTTTTGTTTATATTATAATTAAACACCGCTTTGAGATGTGGCTCAATAAAAAAAAGTTAAATAAAAAAATAAGTATAACCCGTAAAAACTAAGTTTTTCACTCTAAATCCTTTATATGCGTGGCGGCCAGAGTCCTCTCGTCATCTGGCTTGAGATGGCTGCCACCTATGGGTCAGATGATTGTCTGCCAGTATTAAACAATTGGTAATTAAATATTTAATTTGTTTTCCCTAAACAGTGTAAAATTTTTGAAAAAATGTTTCACGAACATTAATTGTCTCGCACATCGAGTCTGTGTGCAAAATGTCAGCTCGATTGGATCACGGGAAGTGGGTTAAAAAACGACCGAAATGTTTGCACGGTCGTAAGCAAGCAAGCAAGCACGCAAGCAAGGAAGCAAGCGAACTTAATATAAAGGATTTAATATACGCGCTGCAAATGCACGCGCACGCTTTCACGTCGGCGAAGGCGCAGCACCTGCAATTGCGTGCCCTCGCCGCTGCTGGAATAATAGAGGGTCGATGTTGGTGGCTACGACGCTGCTGTTGTTGCTGCTGCTGCACGTGGCGTGGCCTCTAATCCAGCACGTGTCGAGTCAGCAGCAGCAGCAGCGGTGAGGGTTGGTGGATGACCGTACACACAGCTCCCCCCTCCCTTCATGACCGTGGGCGTCGAGGAGGAGCCTTACCCACCTTCAAGTTCAAGTTTCATTTATTAGGTACAAGCCCTGTGAGCCATTCGGCTCTTGAATCGGGTGCAACCGCAACAAAGAAAAAACAAAAACATGAACAAGAAAACATCTTAAAGTGACTATGTGAAACAGAAAATCCAAGAAAAGACAGCAAAATATTGCAGAAAAAGCACCGTACACCAACACTGTGTGCAAAAATCCCAGTGGTATGCAAGTCAAACAACAACCTTGACTCGCCGCATAGAAGGCGGTACAGCACACGCGTGGACTCCACCTGTTTCCATCTGCATGGGGGTGGGGGATAGAGTGTTTCCCCCTCGCACGCGTGGGGGTTTTTTTTTCCGGGTACTCCGGTTTTCTCCAACCTCTTTGAGTTCGTTGTCCTTCCCCCCTCCCACCCACAACCTCCAATTAGCACGGTTAGCTACGTGCGGTGTGAAAAAAGTTCAACAGACACACATACATTCATATATATGTATAGAACCGCTGAGCTTGGATGGGAAATTTTCCGTCAAAAGGAGGAGGCGCCAGGAGGAGGAGGAACCACAGACGAAGAGCGGTAAGACAGCAGCTGCAGCAACAGCAGCAGTAGCAACAACAGCAGCAGCAACAGTAGCAACAACAGCAGCAGCAGTAGCAACAACAGCAGCAGCAGTAGCAACAACAGCAGCAGTAGCAACAACAGCAGCAGCTGCAGCAATAGCTGCAGCAACAGCAGCAGTAGCAACAACAACAGCAGCAGTAGCAACAACAACAGCAGCAGTAACAGCAACAACAGCAGCAGTAACAGCAGCAGCAACAGTAGCAACAACAGCAACAGCAGCAACAACATCAGCAGTAGCAACAACAACAGCAACAACAGCAGCAACAGTAGCAACAAAAGCTACAGCAGCAACAACATCAGCAGTAGCAGCAACAACAGCAGCAACAACAGCAGCAGTAGCAGCAATAACAACAGCAGCAGAAACATCAGCAGTAGCAACAACAACAGCAGCAGCAACAGTAGTAGCAACAACAACAGCAACAGAAACAACAGCAGCAGCAACAGCAGTAGCAACAACAGCAGCAACAGCAGTAGCAACAACATCAATAACAACAGCAACATCAGCAGCAGCAACAAACAGCAGCAGCCACGTGGCGGTGAGCAGCCGGCGCCCATTCCCCTTCTACACCCCCCCAACCCAAGCTCTGCGATCTTCCGCGTGTGAAGTTGTTCTCGAGTTTCGTCGGCTAATCTGAAATCGAGTTCGTACGTGGGCCATTAACGCCGCGTTACGTGACACTTGCGCTCCGGGGCTGTTAAAGTTGGCAACTCTGTTCAGTTTCTCTCCACGGCAGCGCATGTTTGTAATAACGACGCGAGGGAGGGAGGACTTTTGCGGTGAGTGCTTTAATTAAATCAGAAGTTAACTTTGTCAAATAAATAATAACGACGACGACGATGATGATCATAGCAATAATGCGCATGTTCCCATCGCTACGATAGCAGAGGTCCCTAAACCCTGTCCCGTCGCATCCGCAGGTCCAGGCGTGCCCTGGCAAGGCTCAAGGGGTGGCGACACACGCTGCGACTCTGAGCACGATCGTGAAGCGTGCGTTTACGATGGGCACCATCAGTGTGGGTGGCAGCGGCAGCAGCATCGGCAGCAAGCTGGCGCCTTCCAGCAAGAAGGGGTTGCCCGGGTTCGAATCCCGACTCGGGCGTTTTTCTGTGCGGAGTTTGTGCGTTCTCGCCCCGTTCTGCAGTGAGTGTGAGTGAGAGAGTGAGTGTGAGAGAGTGTGAGTGAGAGAGTGTGAGTGAGAGAGTGTGAGTGAGAGAGTGTGAGTGAGAGAGTGTGAGTGAGAGAGTGTGAGTGAGAGTGTGAGTGAGAGAGTGTAAGTGAGAGAGTGTGAGTGAGTATGAATGAGTGTGTGTGAGAGCGTGAGTGAGTTAAAGTGAGTGAGAGTGTGTTTGTGTGTGTGAGATCGAGTGAGTGTGAGAGTGAGTGAGAGTGTGAGTGTGTGTGAGTATGTCAATGAGAGCGTTTGTTTGTGTGAGTGAATGTGTGTGAGTGAGTGAGTGTGTGAGTATGTCAGTGAACCGTCCCTGGGCCTCCCCTAGGTCGACTTAGCCTCAAATGAATTCAAGGTGCGGTGTGTAAACATCGCCACTGGGGAGACAAAGGCGACCGGGCGTGGTGCTGGCCACCCACCCCCTCGTGTGCCGTGCCGGCCTTTATAGGTGCTCGCTAACATCGCTTGCCCCAACAGTCTGCTAAGGCTACACGTGGGATCTTTGTCCTGTGTGGAGTTTGCATGCTCTCTCTCTCTGTCTCTCCCCTCTTCTGCATGGGGCTTCCTCCGTGTCCTCCAATGTCATCCCACGTGTACAATCGACACACTCATCATTAATTAATTGTCTCCAAGCATCTTAACGATCAACACCAAATGTAGCCACAGCAGCAGCAGCGGCAGGACCCTCCCGAAATGTCATTGCGACGTCTCTGCGTCCGTGACATTCGTTGATTAACAAACAAAGTATTTTAATAATGATGATCGCATCATTATTATTATGATCTTGGAAACACCGCAGGGTTGAATAGGTTGGCGTCTCGGCGAAGATCACAGCGTTCCACTTTCACCACCGACGCAATCATTAATTTCGAGCACTCCCGGCGTTGAGTTTAAATTTGTTTAGAGGCGCCAATGGAAACGTGGGTTCAACAACAACAACAACAGCAGCGAAAATGTGAGATTGAAAGTGGTGAAGGCGCAAGCGCCCAGCAAAACTGTGGTCGCCACTGTGGCTCGGAGATGTTAACTCCCTCGCCTGGTATGCAGGAGGTCGGTGGTTCCATGCCGACACTGACGACTGATTAGAGATTTGCAGTGTGTGTGCGTGTCTCTCTCTTTAAACAAATGTACAAGTCTCCCGTAGCCAAACGCTACGGTGACCTTCAGTGGAGGTTGGCACACTGCACGTTGCCATCGGCCGTGTGGCTCCGCCGAATCTCGCCAGGGGTAACAGACTTGTGAATTTCCTGCGGTGTCAGGGAGGATCTGCCCCACCGAGTACTTACACTGCCAGCGGCTCAAACCAATGTTCTGCCTTTTGGGGGACATCTTCAGGAAACTGGGGGTACCCTTCTACAACAGCAGCTTCGTATATGGGGTGGTGCCTTACCTGGATAACAAGCGCCATGACCTCGCCAACTTCGCCTGTGCTCAGGCGAAGATGGTGTGATGCCGCCGCCACGAAGCCGTTCGGCAGGCACCAAATCCCCGACCTCGCCACCACCAAGCAACGGAGCCGACCCCGCGTCCCCCTCACCTCACCTCACATGAACACACCCGCACTCATTTCCCCCCCCCATAGAGCTCCGAGGGGAGGTCGCCTGGCCGACCGGTTTTTATCCGAGAGACCCTTATCGGGATTAATTCTCACGGTTTCCGGCGATCAGGGAATTGGATGACCTCCCCCGTGCTACGTGGCACCGCGGCGCTGCGGCCGGCCTTAATATGGTGTGGTCGCGGCATGGGGCATTCGGCCACCGCGGTTGAGGCGCATTTCCCCCCACACACACTCCCACGGGTCGACGGGGCAAGCAGGGGAGGCACGGGACAGCATGAATAGCGGGGTCACAGGGGCTGTTGCGTATAGTCATGGAGGGTTGGGATAATTGCGCTTGAGCGCGCAGGCCCCATTGTTAGGAAGGGTAAGGGAGTAATTAGGATGTACGCCGCCAACGTCGCTCACTGATTAGCATATCAACAGCGCCCGGGAACCGCCGTGCGCGGGCTTGGGGTGCACGAGCCCATTGTTCAGCGCAGCATCCCCTTTGAGGTAGGGAGGATAAATAGAGGAGCGCAGAGGGGAAATCGCTCTCTTCTCTCCAGCGCCAGGCGACAGGACGCTCTCCAGTCCAGCGACCCGATCGTCCGTGAGACGCATCGAGGTACGCTGCGAGCACGGGATCAACGAACCGCCGTGGGCATCCAGCAGGAAGTAAGTAGGTGAATTAGAATCATAGCAGATAAATCGGGAATAGGTATAAAGGTATCAGCGTAGGCCAGCCTCGTCGACTCACTGATTTAACATTAAATTACCAGGTATCAGATAATAAATCATTAATAGCGAAGCGTGGTCTCGCGTGATATTGTCGTGCAGTGTGAGCGTGTGGGTGCGCGTGTGTACACTGTGGTTCACCACGTGAGTGAGCGCTGCGTAGAGCGGCGCACGAGTGGGTGTCGCGTGTGTGCAGGTGTGTGCGCTCGTAGTGTGGGTGAAGGGGTCGGTGCGTCCGCAGGTCCCCGATCCGTCTGTCGCCGCCGGGACTCGCGCAGTGTGAGGGCAGCGTCGTTCGCCCCCGACCCCCGTTTAATAGCGCGTGATCCGTGGAGAGACAACGCAGCGTCTGCAGGTGAACGAGGGCGTGCGGCGAGCTATGCCTCTCACACGAGCTCGCGGAGGGACGGACCAGGGAGGGGAGCCGTCGGGCGATGAGCCCAGCGACGGCAGCAGCTGCTCGCAGAGCAGCGAGGGGTCGGCGCACGGCGGAGCCCCTGCCATAGGCACGGAGCAGGGAGGGACTCCGGGGACCAGCGGCCCCAACAATGGCGGTGTACAGGTCGAGGAAAAATATGCTGCAAGGTGACACTGACGGCTGCTCTGTGCTTCCAGTGTTCAGGGGCCTGCTTAAGGCGCGGCTCCGGCAGGAGCACGCATACCACACACACATGTCGGTGATGTGCGTGTCTTCTTCGAACGCTGGGGAGACGGACAAGCCCCTCTCTGTACCAGCGTGGACGGCACCCTCGTGGTGTTCACCTTCTGAAGCACTCGCTCGTCACCGTGGCGTGCGCGATGACCACCACCACCACCACAACCACCACCACAACCACCATCACCACCACAACCACCACCACGTGACTTTTCTTTCGTGTTGTGCGCGGTGCATTTAGCGCCACAGCGCGTGGATTTGTATAGCGTTTGTTTTATTTTTTTGCTGGTGACTTTGTGTATTTCATATCGGAATAGCCTCCAGTGTTGCTGCTGGCGGCAATAAAAGTTGTTTAAAAGTCAAAAGTCTCCGTGGTCACGCGGTTTTTTTCTCCAGGTGTCGCCACGCGGGTTTTCATGCCGCCACATTCAGAATAAACATCGCGCGCCCAGAGTTGTTTTGGCTGCCGTAAATGTCCACACGACGATGACGATGATGAACCACTTCGGTTGAGCTATCGTTTGGGTCGCTTCTGAAAAAGAGCTACTCCAACGCTCAGCTGGGGGCCTTACACCTGGTCACATAAAATCAGTTGATCGTTGATTTTTTTTTGTTTTAAGCCTGCTCACTCTGGATCCATATTTTGTTTGTCGCAGGTATATTTGGCCTGCGCGTCCACGCCGCCTTTGAGGAGCCTCGACGCATTTTGGAGGAGACGTGGAGATCGATGTCCCCGGCAACTCTCACCCTGCACCGCACGCGACATGACAATCAACTCCCTGCAGCGAGACACATTCACACCGCTGCTGGGAGCTCAGAGCACGTGGAGGTGGGGGGTGGGGGAGGTGGTATAAGAAACTCCCCCCCCCCAGTGTTTCAGCTGCCACGCCAGGAGATGTAGTCGAACCCGGAGCCTAATCGGTCGCAAGTCCGGTGCCGTGTCAACCGTGACGAGGCCTCGGCAAGGTAAGGTAAAAGGTAAAAGCAACGAGCCTACCTTTACCCTACCTTTTACCCTTACCCCATACAAATTACCCGATTACAGGGTAATTACTGGGGTACTACTACACATAAAAAAGGTGTATAACAGGTAAATGGTAGGTAGAGCGCTTTATTCATCTAAATATATATAGAAGGGAAATTTGTGAATATGTGTGTCTGTTCGAAAAGTTTAGCATACATACTTCCCAACATGCAACAAACTTGAAATTTGGCATGTGGAAAGCTTCCAGACTGCACACAATGCAAAAAGTATAAAAATAGACTTTGTATTTTGGGGGGGGGGGGGGGGAGCACAATAATGGATGTATTTTGCACGGCAAGTGAGCGGTGACGTCACATCTGTGATGTCACCCGCATGCGGCAGCGTCACGCAGTGTGCATGCTGACGTCACGCAGTGTGCCTGCTGACGTCACGCAACCCCCCCCCACCCTCCGCGTAGGCCGTGTATTAATCCAAGACAAGAATCCAAGTCTCGGGCGAAGCCGGGTAGTAAAGCTAGTCTAGAATATTTCGATGATTCCAATTTTAAATGGAGGCCACGGACTGCGCCACGGAGCTTTTAGCGAGCGGTAAACAAGATGTTTACATTGCCGAGGCCTAACTGTGACGCCGCTACTGTGTTGAGCAACCCACACGTTTGACCCGGGAAGGCTTTCGTGACATCCGTGTTACGATTCACGATTTATTGTAAAATCCCAATTGCGTGCACGCGCATGTGTGTGTGGTGTACACACACACATGTACGAACCTGGCGACCCGGGTTCGATTCCCGCAAGCGACCAACACCGGCGACGATTATCTGAACCGGTCCTGGGCCTCCCCTAGGTCGACTCAGCCTCAAATGAGTACCTGGTGCGGTGTGTAAACATTTCCACTGGGGAGACAAAAGCGGTCGGCCGGGTGTGGTTGCTGGCAACCCACCTCCTCGTGTGCCGTGCCGGCCTTCATAGGTACTAATCAGCTAACAGCACTTGCCCCGACAGTCTGTGAAGGCTATACGGGGGATTTTTGCCTGTGTGTGTCGTGCACCCCTTCCACCACCCGACGCAAAGATCTCATACAATTTCATCACCGTCAAACCACTGGATATTATCTCATAAGGTGCTCATTCTAAATGTACGCCTCTATGTAAGGAATGAGACAGGTGGACTTCTCCACAGATCTGGCTGTCGCCTGATGAAGCTGGTTGTAATTACTGGCGAAACGTCGTACTTCAGATTGTAAATGTTGTGGCTTGGCTCTCCAACACACAACCTGTGTGCTGTGCTAGTATACTACACTATACACTACACTATACACTACACTACTATACACTACACTATACACTACACTATACACTACACTATGCACTATGATACACTACACTATACACTACTATACACTACTATACACTACACTATACACTACACTACTATACTATACACTACTATACACTACACGATACACTAGTGCTGTACTAGTGACGAATTAGCCACGTTCTGTTTACGAGACAACTCTTACTAGTTGGCTGTGTCGGGTGGTGGCGGGTTCTAACGACACATTTATATACTTACGCGATCTAACCTAAAAAAAAAACTCACTATTATGCACTGGACACCTGATGGCAGGGAGCCGGGAGACAGGATTCATGGAACGCTGTTCGGAAACTTTAATATCGCCACACGCGTACAGACCCACGGGTTTGAACAACCGTACGTACGGACGCGCATACATTCAAATGCATACAAAAAGTAATCTGTATCGTAGACTATATATTTATATATCTTCATATATGACGACGACAACAACACATTCTTCTGCCTACGTTGCTTCGTCTTCAGGGATGACATTCGAAACGCGACTGTTTAGCGCGTGGCTATGGAACAGCTGAATCCATCGCGGGTCAGCGAGTCCAGCGGTTTCTTAAACTTTTACTGTAACCTTGTCCCCCTCTGGTTCTCAATCATGAAAAAAAAACATGTTACAATGGCAATTATTAAATAAACTCCTTAAAAAAAGTGTTTTTGTTAAACAACGGTTTTATTAACAACTTCTTTAACTACGTCAATTATGCTGCGCGCCTGCTCCAACATCAACGCTTACTTGAATTAATTGATTACTTTATGAATGAATCTTCAATGTACAACTTTTGTTCGTGTGGAGTGAGAGTACCCGTAACTCGTTGACACGGAGCAGGCGCGTCTGAGACACGTGTCGCCCGAGACGTCACGTGTCGCCCGAGACGTCACGTGTCGCCCGAGACGTCACGTGTCGCCCGAGACGTCACGTGTCGCCCGAGACGTCACGTGTCGCCCGAGACGTCACGTGTCGCCCGAGACGTCACGTGTCGCCCGAGACGTCACGTGTCGCCCGAGACGTCACGTGTCGCCCGAGACGTCACGTGTCGCCCGAGACGTCACGTGGGGCCCGAGACGTCACGTGTCGCCTGAGACGACACGTGGCGCCTGAGACGTCACGTGTCGCCCGAGACGTCACGTGGTGCCCGAGACGTCACGTGGTGCCCGAGACAACACGTGGCGCCTGCTTCTTGGGCGAGGCGATTTGAGAGTTTAGGGACCGCGGCGTTTTTTACCTACACATATCAATATTTAATTATTTAGCCGTACATACAAAATGTTAATTGCTTTAAAAGAGCCAATTAATTGATTAATTGATACAGGCAATACATTGTCACCGGATCTGAGTACGTGTGCAAAATTTGGAATTCGTTGGACAACGGGAAGTGGACGAAATTTTGACTTAAAGATTTGACCACGACAAACATAGGAGTCAAGTTAAATAAAACCGTTGAAAAAATAAGAATGGGTTTAACCCTTTCTGGCAATAAAACAGGAGTTGTGTTAAGGTGTTCAAACACCAAATAGACACCTTTTGTAAGCAATCAAGTTAGCGCATTAACCACACACACCCGGTAGTTGTGGTGATCATGGTGTAGGACCAATCAGCAAGATTCTGCTTGCCTTGAAGCAATGCTGCTGAGATCACGTGCTCCCAGAAGGCCGTGCGTGCTGGCCGATGGGTTTCGTAAGAAAGACTCTTTTTTATACCTTATACATAGAGGGAGACTGATTATTACGTGTGAAAGACGCAGGATCGTGATAGGTGGAGGGTGGGTGGCTTGTGGGTGAGGCATTCATCCAGCAGTGGATTTATCATTGCTGATGATGGTGGTGGTAGTGGTTAGCGCGCTGCGCTATGAACCCGGCTACCCGAGTTCGATTTCTGCTCACGGCCAACAACAGTGACGATTATCTGAACCGGTACTGGGCCTCCCCTAGGTGGACTCAGCCTCAAATGAGTACCCAGTACAGTCAATAAACATCGCCACTAGGGAGACAAAGGCGGCCGGGCGTGGTGTTGGCCACTCACCCCCTCGTGTCTCCTGCCGGCCTTCATAGGTGCTCGTGGTGGTGTTGGAAATGGGTGTGGAATGGCCATGGAGGAGCTGTGGTACAGAGACTGTGCGTTTGGTTAAATCTGTCGTGGATTGTTAGGATTTGATAAATTGTACAATGTTTATATCAGCAGGCGAACTGAAATAACCGCGATTGCCCCTTGAAAGTGAAGGACGGAGAGTGTCCAGCGATTTGGAGGAATTCGTAGGAGAATGAAACGGCAACAACAAAAAGTCGATGAGAACATCCGAACAAAGTCCGAATCATTCGGGTGAAGAATAATAACAGATGCAGATGAGGCTGGTTAAAACAACAAGTCGGAGAAACTCCAGGGAGATCTGGGGGGGGGGGGGGGTGGAATGTCAAGACAAATTTGAGAAATACGTCTCGAACGATCGAGAGATGAAATAATTCGATTTAAAAAATAATCCAGGGAAATATGGTGAACATTTGTTTACAAAATCCAGTTTAAATCTGGTGGAAAGTCAAGATGATCTGGGGAAAGTTAAGAAAATCTCCAAAATAAGGTGGGCAAAAAAAACTGATGAATCTGTTGAAAAAAAAGAGAAAGTGTTTCATTTTATTTTTATTTTACTTTTATTAATTTAAAATTTTTACCTACGTGACTTTACCGAAAAAACCGAAGAATATTAATCCTTGCAGTCACGAAAGCTTCAAATCTAGAATTAATACACTCTACGGTGAGGAATTCCACCTATCTGTTAGAGTTTTTAACATACAACGAGACAAGAAGTCACAGCTTCTCGAGACGCTGGCCTTCCTCAAGAGATGCCGAGATAACAAGGTAATACCCATCGCTTTCACACTCACATCTGCTGCTGTGTCCTCACCGAACTCTAACTTGGAATTTATCTTACTTGATACAGCAATCGTGCTGTGACGGTTCCACCTGAAGACGGAAGCTTGTGTTGCCTCCGAAACGTCGTGATTTGTATTTATTTTTATTTTACTTTTATTAATTTTATTTTTTTATTTTTTTACCTACGTGACTTTACCGAAAAAACCTAAGAATATGAATAAGAGAAAGTGTGGCTCACGACCAACACGGTCCCCCAACTTCACTCACGAAGGGGCGCGCAACGCCGACGGCCTCCTGGCGACGAGGCCACCCGGGAGATGCGGGCTCCGAGTGGTGGAGTGAGCAGCCTCACCGTGGCTCCCTGGTGTGAGCCACGGCTCGGCTCAACGCTTCAAGACGCCGGCTCAAGTGGAGCCGTGGCTCAAAGCCGTGCGCTTATACTTGAGCCGGCTCTGAGATAATCTCAGGGTAATCCCCCGAGTTGAGCCGAGAGCCGGGCCACGTCTGAGCCGCTCACTCCTGATCAGTGGCGTAGTAACTACATAATCAGTGGCGTAGTAACTACATTATCAGTGGCGTCGTAACTACATTATCAGTGGTGTAGTGACTACATTATCAGTGGCATAGTGACTACATTATCAGTGGCATAGTGACTACATTATCAGTGGTGTAGTAACTACATTATCAGTGGTGTAGTAACTACATTATCAGTGGCATAGTGACTACATTATCAGTGGTGTAGTAACTACATTATCAGTGGTGTAGTGATTACATTATCAGTGGTGTAGTAACTACATTATCAGTGGCATAGTGACTACATTATCAGTGTTGTAGTAACTACATTATCAATGGTGTAGTAACTACATTATCAGTGACGTAGTAACTACATACTCAGTGCCGTAGTAACTACATTATCAGTGGTGTAGTAACTACATTATCAGTGGCGTAGTAACTACATTATCAGTGGTGTAGTAACTACATTGTCAGTGGTGTAGTGACTACATTATCAGTGGCGTAGTAACTACATTATCAGTGGTGTAGTAACTACATTATCAGTGGCGTAGTAACTACATTATCAGTGGTGTAGTAACTACATTATCAGTGGCGTAGTAGCTACATGATCAGCTCAGGGCGTGCGGAAATCGGTCAGGTGGGGTCACCCAATATGTGATTTGTCTCGCACGGTCGCACCTCGAGGCTATTCTACATTGCGGACTCCTCTTGCTCTAATCACATCATTAGATCAGTGCCGTTGTTGATGTTGTTGTTCTTCTCTTTACGCCGGGGGTGAGGAACGTCCGGCCCGTGGGCCGTATGAGGCCCCCGAAATCATTTGGGTCTGGCCCTGCCAAGGCAACCGCAGGCGGGACTCGAAATTCAACAAATCTAGGAGCAAACCTGGAAAAGCAGTTGCGAGTAGCAGCAACATCATCAATACCAGCTAACATCACACGCCTCACCAAAGAGAAGCAGTTCCAGCCATCGCATTAGGGGTGAGTTAATAAAATGTTTGACCGAATATAACGGGCAAATTTTTAAGTTGATAATTTTGTATGGCCCCCGAATGATGTTATAAATATCCAAATGGCCCTTGGCAGAATCAAGGTTCCCCACCCCCTGCTTTACGCTGTTATTGCAAACAGATCTCTGGTGTCTAGATTTGAAGCTTTCGTGACTGCAAGGATTCATATTCTTGGGTTTTTTTTCGGTAAAGTCACGTAGGTAAAAAAATTTAATTAAAATTAATAAAAGTAAAATAAAATAAAAAATATTTTTATTTTACTTTTAATAATTGTAATTTTAAAAAATTAAGAAAAGTAAAATAAAATAAAAAATATTTTTATTTTATTTTACTTTTAATAATTGTAATTAAAAAAATTTTACCTACGTGACTTTACCGAAAAAACCCAAGAATATAGATCTCTGGTGCCCAACTCGTTACTTTGGGCAACACGGGGGGCGAAGGGGGAGGAGAGGGGTGGGGGGGCAATGCGCCTCCTTGGCTGCTCCACTCGCACTCGCAACGCGGCCGCTTTGGAGGCAATCGGTGGGCTCAATGCCTGAGCCGGCCTCCTCGTGAGATGCCCAGGCAGGGCCGGAGCCGTAATGAAGGGACACGGCCAGACGAGTTATCGTGGGCAGGGGTGAGAAAGCCTTGGGACGTTGACGATGATGACCATGTGTGATGCTGATGAGTGATGAGGTCTGTTGACGGTGATGCTGATGATGTCTGTTGACGATGATGCCAATGAGTGATGAGGTCTATTGACGGTGATGATGTTTGATGCTGATGAGTGATATGGTCGATCGACGATGATGATTGATGGTGACTGATGGTCGATGATTGATTGACCACGATGGTTGATGATGATTACCGTTTGATAATTGATGAAGATGATTGATGACGGTGGTGGTTGACGTATAATTGATAACGTATGATAATGACAAAGTGCCATTGTTGATTGATAATTGGCGGATGATGGTGATTGATGTCAATAACAACAATTACTGGTTGATAATTGTGCAGATTATTATGATGATGATCATCATCATTAATGATGGTGATGCCCAGGCTCACGACCACATCCACTTCACCAAGCCTCACATACTCGCAGTGGTGAAGTATGGTCAACACGCACCACCACCCCCCAATCACATTTATCCCCCCCCCCCCCCCCCGTCTATTTAAGATGGAAACAAGGAGGATTTCTCCAAAACTCCTGCGGCTGTCCCGCCTGATGATGCTGGTCGTTGCAATTACCGGCGAAACGTCACCAGGCACTCGAATTGTAAACATTGCAGTGGGTATTCATATTCTTGGTTCTTTCAGTAAAGTCACGTAGAAGGGAAATTATAAAATAATATTAATATAGAAAAATATTAATATTATTTTATTATTTTCCTTCTACGTGACTTTACCGAAAGAACCAAGAATATGAATCCCTGCAGTCACGAAAGCTTTAAATCAAGGTTGTTGTGGGTTTTACTCTCCACCACACAACCGGTTAGCGCATGAACTAGTAACGAATCGGCCACGTGTTGTTGACGTGACAAACCCTTTACTAGTTGGATGCGTGTCGGGTGGTGGTGGTGGCGAGTTTCACGACACATTCATGTTTACGCCACCTAACCCCCCCCCAAAAAATGTCTCTATTATGCGCAAATGTGTCGCGTGGTCCTGAAAAGCATCGCTGCAAATTTGCCGAGTGCATCTCCCTGTAAACAAATTAAGTTGAACGCAACCGAGTTGCAAGCAACCGATTGCAAGCAACCGATCGCAACCAGTCGCGGAGGCATCCGCATACGGTGTGCAATTCGGTTCCGCGCAACCAATTTGTGCAGTTGCTCACAGACAATCGCAGAGGTGTCCACACGCAAGCAATACAGTTGCACGCCACCCTTAGCAGAGACGTCCACGCGTGAGACAGAGTCGGTTGCAAGCAACCAAATTGCAAGCAATTGAGAGCAACTGCTTGCAGAGTCGTCCACTGTACAAGCGAGTCCGTGTCTTGTGTGCACGTGTGTAAACCGGCGCGCGTCTGTGCTAGTTTAGTCTAAATATGCCAGATAACAGCATGCACCATCTTACGACCAAATCATCAATTGTCCAGCATTTTAGCAATCCGTGCAAAGTTGTTAGTGACCTTAATTAATCAATCAATTCCACAAACCCCTATTCCTGAAAACTCAGACAAGCTATTGCAAACTGCTCAATACAATCTGTAATACATTCCTTCAGGAGATTAAGAGTACAAATTTCAGATTCCATAAAACGGCATTTGGGAGATATATTATGTGTATAAAATTATATTATTATTATCTATTTTTTTTTTATTGCCAGAGCGAGCAGCTCAGGATCGCAAGGTTGCGAGTTCAAACCCCGGTTGGGAAGTTAAATCAGAGCCCATCATCCCTCGCGGGTCGATAAAATAAGGACCACTCTGTGGGGAAGTCAAACAGCGATGTGTCCCCCCGCCCCATCCGCCCCCGCCATAGGAACGTGGAATGTCCCCCAACTAGCTTAGGGTTGTCGATTGGAAATAAGCACCAATCATGCCTCGAATGCTCAACGCTCATTTGCGCGAGGCAAACTCTTTCGAGTATTAACCAGGGCAGCCGCCGGGCGGGGTTTGAACCGCGAACCTCTGCTGCTGCTGCTTCGACAACGAGCTGAAGAACGCGCCACCGCTCGATCCCCGCGTGACCCCATCGCGTGCAGCAGGGGGTGGTAGTGGGAGGGGGGGCTGACGAAAGAAGATGGTCCCAGCGCGAAACGTCGAACGCTTAGTCTGCGGAGAGCGCCACGCAAGTTGTGACGTCCTCGGCCCGTGTCCTCCCGGCTCTCTCAAAATATATCCTCTATGAAAACTACATCCGTCGGTCACTTTAAAAGGTCTGCCTCATTATCTCTTGTTCCAAAATACACATCTCTCTCTAGTATATATCGTATCATAATATATCTTTAGTCGTAGCAACAACAACAATAATCTTCCTGTGTTTTAATCCAAGCGAGTATAAATAATGCACTTTCGGCGTGGGACTGTTCAGACCCGCGGTGGCAGAGTTCATCAGCGCTGAACCATGACCCTGACCCTAACCCTGACCCTGGCCCTAACTCTGAACCTGACCCTCACCCTGACCCTGACCCTAACCCTGACACTAACCCTAACCCTGACCCTAACCCTGACCCTAACCGTGACACTAACCCTAACCCTGGCTCTAACCCTGACCCTAACCCTGACCCTAACTCTGACACTGACCCTAATCCTGACCCTGACACTAACCCTGACCCTAACCCTGACCCTAACCCTGACCCTAATACTAACCCTGACCCTAACCCTGACCATAACCCTGACCCTAACCCTGACCCTAAACCTGACCCTAACACTAAACCTGACCATAACCCTGACCCTAAACCTGACCCTAATACTAACCCTGACCATAACCCTGACCCTAACCCTGACCCTAACCCTGACCCTAAACCTGACCCTAACACTAAACCTGATCATAACCCTTGACCCTAACCCATGCGCGACACGAACATCGCAGCTCTGCACACACACCGTTCGTGGGCGCCAGGGGCTCGTCGCAAGCTCAAGCAGGCTTGAGCCTGGCTAGAAGTGCTCGCATGGGCGATGACCGGACCGTGTACAAACAGCAGTCCGTGGCGGCGGCGGCGGCGGTGGTGGCTACGCTACACGTGGCTGCCTGTGATCCAGCGCTGTGGACGCAGCAGCAGCGAGGGTTGGTGGAACACGCGCAGATGTTGTGTGAAACTCCCTTCCCGTGGGGCGTCGAGGAGGAACCGCATTCACCTGCCATCGCCAGGTGAATGGCGATACAGTAAAACAAAAAATGTGTGAGCTCCACCTGATTCAGCTGTGCGGGATAGAGTGTTTCCCCCTCGCTGCCTTAGCGTGGCTTTTCTCCGCGCACGCTCTCGGTTTCCTCCCGCACGTGAACACTCAACCATTGGCCCATGACACCTTAACACGTGGAGAATCGCAGAACTTAGGCGATCGTTGGTAGCGCCGGCTCCTCGCTACCGCGTGGCTGCTGTTGCTTTCTTCCCGCTCCTTGTCTGTGGTTCCTCCCCCTGACGCCTCCTCCGAATCGTCTTCTCTCTCTCTGAGTCGTCCTCTATCCCTCTGAGTCGTTCCCTCTCTCTCTCTGAGTTGTCCTCTCTCTCTCCGAGTCGTTCTCTCTCTCTCTCTAAGGCGTCCTCTCGCTTTCTTTCTGAGTCGTCCTCTTGCTCTCTCTGAGTCGTCCTCTCTCTCTCTGAGTCGTCCCCCCTCTCTCTCTCTCTGAGTCGTTCACTCTCTCTCTCTCTGAGTCGTCCCCTCTCTCTCTGGGTCGTCTCCTCTTTCTCTTCTCTCTACGAGAGCGATGAGCTGGTACCGTGCGGTGGTGGTGGCGCGGCGTTACGAGTTAACTTTTTCTCTTATTATACCGTACTTCTATGCTACCTACGTCTGTGCTACCCGCCTTCACCAATCAGCAATGACCGGCGTGGTGAAGTATGGTTAAATAACCCCCCCCCCCCCCAGACCCGCACGGCGATGGAAGGCGTTCATCCAGCAGTGGACTCAAGAAGGATCTGGCTGCACTTGTTCACCTGCAGACCTCTCACCGATGGTTTGAACCTTGTTGCTGTACTGCACTGGACACGGCCCCCCTTGGACATCACGGAGCTACCTTGAGAACCCCTTCCTCAAGTGACTTCTCTAAGACACACTTAAGACTAAATGACAACAACAACAACATATTGTAGCAGGTAACGACCCGGCCACAAATGATAGCTCAACGAAGGGGCTCATCGTCACGTGGACACTCACAGCAGGAGCCAAATCTTGATTTGAAGCTTTCGTGACCGCAAGAATCCATACGCTTTGGTTCTTTCGGTAAAGTCACCTAGTTAGAAATAAAATGAAATGAACCAAATCACGACGTTTCGATCGCAAGACAAGCTGTCGTCATCATTAGCCTGACTAATCATCATCAGCCTGGCTAATGGTGACGACCGCTTGTGTTGCGATCGAAACGTCGTGATTTGTTTCATTTCATTTTATTTCTAAGCACGTGACTTTACCGAAAGAGCCAAAGAGTATGGGGCCAAATATTCTGAATGCACGTCGATTCTTAACTTGCGGCTGCACTGCGCTACGAGCCGAGCGGGAGGACCACCCAAGTTCCATTGCCGCTCACGGCCAACATCGATGACGAATACCTGGACCGGGCCTGGGCCTCCTCTAGGTCGACTGAGTCTTTTAAAAAAAGGTGTTACCTGGTGCGGTGCATAACACTGGTCAACAAAAAAAAACTTTTTTTTCTGGCCTGGACTTTTGCAGCTGTTTTAGACTATTTTCAGGGTGCCGATTCCAAATCTGATCTCAGATTTGCTCTATCACATCTCATTTTTATGCTATCGGCATACCCCATTTTCATTGATTTTACCCGAAATTAACTCTGTCACTTATAATTGCAAGTTCTTGCGAATCAGTGACTGGTTTAGTGTTAAAATATGGTGCTGTATTTTTAGGATAGTGTGTTTATAATATCATTTTATGTAGATATCCACATTTATTTAATATTTCTATTCTGCAGTTGTTATTGAAAATGCAATATTTGATATCTCAAAAACCTGATGTGATAGACAAAAACTGATGCCAGATTTGGAATCAGCACCCCAAAATTACCTTAAAACCGTTGGAATACCTTATGCCAGAAAAGGTGTGTTGACCAGTGTAATCTAAACTAAAAGTTTAGTTTGTTTTTGTTTTACCAGGTAAGGCCCCATGGAGCTGTCAAGCAGCGACCCGGCCACAAGCTCAACGAAGTGGCTTATCATCACGTGGACATTCATAGCAGGAGCCAAATACTTTATCAACGCAAGTTAACTCTATGCGTTTATGAAGAGAAAAATCCACGCGGCCACAACGGGGAGAGAGACGTGCAAACTCCAAATATACAGCAAGCATCGTCAGGGTCGGGATCGAACCCACAACCTCCTGAAATGTCAATCACCTGGCGGTCAAAACGATATTTGTTTAGTTCTCTGAGCTGTAATTTGGCAAAATAAAGCACAAAACCAAATTTCATTTGATGCCTTTTTTGTGCAGTCATTTGTGGCCGGTCTGAGACCATCAACTCACTCACAACGCAGTCTGTGTGAGCCTATGGGTCTCCATGTGAGGCCTTATCTTTCACTGGCGTTTCAAAAATATAGTCGGTCTGAGACCATCAAACTCACTTACTTCCCTTCAGAACCCGGCTTAATCACAACTCAGTCTGTGTGAGCCTATGGGTCTCCATCTTTCACTGGCGCTTCAAAAATATCGTTGGGACTGACTGTTTTTTGGCACACTCACCGCGTGTGTGAGAGGGCGGTGACACAATGGTTCGCGTTGGTTGGTCTTGGTGGGTCCCGGTGGGTTCTTGTGGGTGCTGGTAGGTCCTGGTGGGTTCTGGGGGTTTCTGGTAGGTCCCGGTGGGTCCTGGAACGTCCTGGTGGGTTCTGGTGGGTGTTGGTGGGTTTTGGTAGGTTTTGGTGGGGCTAGGTGGGTCCATGTGGGTGTGGGTGGGTCTGGGTGGGTCTAGGTGGGTTCTGGTGGGGTTTCTGGTGGATTCTGGTAGGTTCTAGTGAGTTTGCGTGGGTCTTGATGGCTTTTGATGGGTCTAGTTGGGTCCCGGTGTGTCTAGGTGGGTTCTGGTAGGTTCTGGTGAGCTTAGCTGGGTCGTGATGGGTTTGGTGGGTCTGGGTGGGTCCTGCTGGGTCCTGGTGGGTCTAGGCGGGTACTGGTGGGACTAAGTCGGTCTAGGTGGGTCAAAGTGGGTCCAGATGAGTCCTGGGTGGGTGCCCCCACGTCACTCGTGCCAGGCCGGGTGCGAGAAGGTGATGTTGTAGGCCCTGGCCCAGCGTCCGAACACCCGCTTCTCGGTGAGGAAGCGGTGGTGGCTCCCACGGCGCCCGCGCTCATGCCAGATGTACATGGAGCACTCGTCGGCACCTGCCGGCTCGTAGTAGTGGTACGGCACGCGCCGGTGCGCGGGAGACCTAGCGCCACGCGCGCAGAGAGGGCATCAGTCATCGTCATTGTCGAAGCCATCATCGTCATCGTTGTCATCGTCATCGTCGTCATTGTCGAAGCCATCATCGTGATCGGTGTCGTCGTCATCGTCGTCATTGTCGAAGCCATCATCGTCATTGTTGTCGTCGTCATTGTCGTCATTGTCGAAGCCATCATCGTCATCATTGTCATCGTCATTGTCGTCATTGTCGAAGCCATCATCGTCATCGTTGTCATTGTCATTGTCGTCATTGTCGAAGCCATCATCGTCATCGTTGTCGTCGTCATTGTCGTCATTGTCGAAGCCATCGTCGTCATCGTTGTCATTGTCATTGTCGTCATTGTCGAAGCCATCGTCGTCATCGTTGTCATTGTCGTCATTGTCGAAGCCATCGTCGTCATCGTTGTCGTCGTCATTGTCGTCATTGTCGAAGCCATCATCGTGATCGGTGTCATCGTCATTGTGGTCATTGTCGAAAGCCATCATCGTCATCGTTGTCGTCGTCATCATCGTCATTGCCGAAGCCATCGTCGTCATCATTGTCATCATCGTCATTGTCGAAGACATCATCATCATCGTCTTCGTCATTAACATCCTCGCCGTCGTCATCATCGTGATTGTTGTTGTTGTCATCGTGATACTCTTAGGTTTTTTCGGTAAAGTCACGTAGATAAAAAAAGAAATGAAAATAACTCAATTAAATCACGACGTTTCGGAAGCAACACAAGCCTCAGTCATCAGGTGTAACTGCTCCAGTAAAATTACTGTAGCGTGTGAAAAAAGCTATTCAAGACACGTGTGTTTTATATAGGGTGCTGGGCAGGGAGGAGTCAATGAGTCGGGGGGAGGAAGAGTTAACCATCTCGGTGCTTGTACACTGCATGTACGGTGCTTGTGCACTGCATGTACGGTGCTTGTGCACTGCATGTACGGTGCTTGTACACTGCATGTACGGTGTTTGTACACTGCATGTACGGTGCTTGTACACTGCATGTACGGTGCTTGTACACTGCATGTACGGTGCTTGTACACTGCATGTACGGTGCTTGTACAATGCAAGTACGGTGCTTGTACACTGCATGTACGGTGCTTGTACACTGCATGTACGGTGCTTGTACAATGCATGTACGGTGCTTGTACACTGCATGTACGGTGTTTGTACACTGCAAGTACGGTGCTTGTACACTGCAAGTACGGTGCTTGTACACTGCATGTACGGTGCTTGTACACTGCATGTACGGTGCTTGTGCACTACAAGTACGGTGCTTGTGCACTGCATGTACGGTGCTTGTACACCGCATGTACGGTGCTTGTACACTGCATGTACGGTGCTTGTACACTGCATGTACGGTGCTTGTACACTGCATGCACGGTGTTTGTACACTGCATGTACGGTATTTGTACACTGCATGTACGGTGCTTGTACACTGCATGTACGGTGCTTGTACACTGCATGTACGGTGCTTGTACACTGCATGTACGGTGCTTGTACACTGCATGTACGGTGCTTGTACACTGCAAGTACGGTGTTTGTACACTGCATGTACGGTGCTTGTACAGTGCAAGTACGGTGTTTGTACACTGCATGCACGGTGCTTGTACACTGCATGTACGGTGCTTGTACACTGAATGTACGGTGCTTGTACACTACAAGTACGGTGTTTATACACTGCATGTACGGTGCTGTACACTGCATGTACTGTGCTTGTACACTGCATGTACGGTGCTTGTACACTGCATGTACGGTGCTTGTACACTGCATGTACGGTGCTTGTACACTGCATGTACTGTGCTTGTACACTGCAAGTACGGTGCTTGTACACTGCATGTACGGTGCTTGTACACTGCATGCTTGTACACTGCATGTACGGTGCTTGTACACTGCATGTACGGTGCTTGGACGCTGAATGGCGAATGGGAATGAAACACAGTTGTAAATCAGACTTTTTCCTTCGTGATGGTGGTGTATCAGGCTGGATATGACTAAAATTATAAGAATCAATATGGATATGATTATGAGAGTAAATATAAACTGGCTGTTTAGCACCATTGGAACCTCATTTGCCAGTAAAAAATATGATAATTGGTTTTTTTACCCTTCTATCTGGCAACAAAACTGGCACCTTTTTTTTTTACTAGGAGTCATGTTTGCATAGACCACAATACCTGCAGCCATAATGCACAAAAGATAGCTGTCTCGGGCGTGGACCAATCAACTTCAAGGACAGTGCATATATCATCAGAGTTATGTTTTTTGTTTGCATTATGGCTGCAGGTATTGTGGTCTATGCAAACATGACTCCTTGTAAAAAATGTGTCAGTTTTGTTGCCAGATAGAAGGGTAAAATACCAATTATCATGGCTGTTTAGCAGTAAACTGCACGGCAGCTAAAGTTAAACTTGGTTAATTACATCCATCTTCAGGTGGGGACTACGAAGTGTAAGCACAACAGCTGAAGTGTGTCTAAGAGGTGGCTTTGACGAGGAGTTACATCTTTTTTACATGGTTAATAACCGTACATGCAGTGTACAAGCACCGAGATGGTTATATCTCCCCCCCACTCATTGGCTCCTCACTGCCCAGCACCCTCTATAAAAAAAAACACGTGTCTTGAATAGCTCTCTTCATACGCTACAGTAATTTTACTGGAGCAGTTACACCTGATGACGGAGGCTTGTGTTGCTTCCCGAAACGTCGTGATTTAATTGAGTTATTTTCATTCATTATTATTTTATTTTATTATTATTTTTGTACCTACGTGACTTTACCAAAACTACCTAAGAATATGAATCCTTGCAGTCACGAAAGCTTCAAATCTAGAATCGTCGTCCTCGTCATCATCGTCACCATCGGCACCATCGGCGTCATCATCATTGGTGTATCGTGGGGGGCTGTGTTGCGTGGTGTATTGTAGGGGGGGCGGCTGTGTTGGGTGATGGAGTGGGGGGCCACTGGCTCACTTGCAGTAGCTGGGGGGCACCATCCCATACACGTGCAGGCGGTCGCACACGTCCAGAGAGATGCCCATCGTGAACCAGCCAGTGCTCAGCCAGGACTGCGATGACTTCCTGTGGGCACAAAGACAAAGATCCCCCGTGTAGCCTTAACGGACTGTTGGGGCAAGTGCTGTTAGCGAGCACCTATGAAGGTCGGCACGGCACACGAGGGGGTGGGTGGCCAGCACCATGCCCGGTTGCATTTGTCTCCCCAGTGACGATGTTTACACACCGCACCAGGTACTCATTTGAGGCTGAGTCGACCTAGGAGAGACCCAGGACCGGTTCAGATATTTGTCGCCGGTGTTGGCCGTGAGCGGGAATCGTACTCGGCTCGCCGAGTTCGTAGCGCAGCGCTCTAACCGCTACACCACCGCTCCCCACCCTGTGGGCACAAAAGATAAAAGATAAATGTCCCCAGTGGAGCCTTAACAGACTGTTGGGGCAAGTGGCTGTTAGCGAGCAGCACCTATGTAGACCGGCAGTGCCGGATTATCCTAGTTGCAAAAGTAGCTACATATGCTACGGGCCCCGCACTTTAAAGGTCCCCACGCTAAATGCATTCAAGCTATCCATTCCGTTTCAGTGGTTCTGCACTTGCTCTATTAGTATAGTACTATAGTGCCTTCAGTTATTATTAACGACGGGGTGTTTGAGGTAAGCGATTTGTCGTATTATCTGGCTGTGTAGCAAATTTAAAAAATACAATGACTTTTCTGTGCAAGTGAAAAATTTATGTTTTAATATTTACGTGTTTTTTTTTATTTAGGCCCCCTTTATAACAACATATGCTACAGGTCCCGCACTAGCTTAATCCGGCACTGCCTGTGGGAACACGCACAATGCCACACACATGTATTCACAATCATATACGGGATGCACATGAGCCTCGTGTGTACTTGCACACACCCACGTGTGTAGGTACACGTGTGTGTGTGTGCAAGTACATATCTGTGCATGTAGCCTTTTCACAGAGCGTTGGGGAGCTGGTGGCTGTTATCTCGTCCAGACCCACGATTTAACCCCCTATTGCTGGTGTTTGCACACTTGTGTAGTGACGGTAAATGGATCACTACGGCCCGTAGCGCCAAGTGCCGTTGAAACAGGCGCAGAGGCGAACACACCATGCAGTACCACTCAGTGGGCCACTAGGGGCATGGTACTGGGTGCTAGCAGGAGGAAAGCTGATGAGTCCTACCGACAAAGTGGCCGTCCATAAATGACGTCACGCGATTTTGGCCGATTTTTGACCCCCCCCCCCTCCCCCCCTCGTCACACGGCGTCACAAAAAGTCAGACCCCCCCTCAAATATGACGTCACAAAGCTCTGCCCCTCCCCCCAAAACCATACTTCGATTTTGAAAATAAAACATGCTTCAAATCACTTTTAACTATTGTCATTGTAGTGCGTATTTAATGTGGCGCTGCACTCTGATGCTGTAGGAGAAAACATTTATTAAAAAGGAGGCGTTGGAAAGCTGAAATTAAGCAGAAATTCACTTGAAAATATTCAACGTCTAACTAAAACTGCAGATGTTCACAATATTATATTGAAATTAGCTTATAATTACAAAATATTAAATGTAATTATAACTATAAAAAAAATACTTAAAACTTTGTAGTAGAACGAAGCAAAATGAAGAGTACAATTATAACAATCACATATTAATTCCACAGAATGAAAAGCCCTGCTAGAAACATTAGAATCAAAATGTTTAATAACAATAATTTAAAACATTTACTAAATGTATGCTTCTCCATTCTCCCATGGAGAAGCAAAATGCTCCTTCATGGAATAAATAAAAGGTGACCTTAGTAAATTTAAGTAATCAAATAGTTCATAATGAAAATCGAAATTTATCAAAATTTGTGTTGTTATAACAATTATATTTAATTAACATTTATTTGAAGTTGCGCATTTTAATTTGACGTCACATTTCTCAAACTCCCCCTCCCCCTCTCTTCACAAATGTCTGACCCCCCCCCCCACCCCCCCTAGGCGCGTGACGTCATTTATGGACGGCCCCAAAGTAGGGGATTGCAGCCTTCACCAACGCCGCAGGGTATCACCACAGAGTGCGCCACTGGGAGAGTGCGATAGGGGGGCGGCTGGTGCTAGGGGTCATGTGAGGACGAGTCACCCCGACACCGGGATAAGCACGTGATGGGCCGGGGTAAGTAATGTGGGCCAAAAGTGAACGAGGGGGCACGGGGGAATAGCTGGAGAGTTCCCGAAAAAGGCGTAGTTATGGGCGGAGCCAGAAAGGGAACAGGTGATGGTGTAGCCTGGAACCGTCGGGAATATTCTGGACGTAGGGCGCGGCCGAGGGTGGAGCCAGGCCGTGCCGAGAGAGATAAAAGGGAAGCCCCGATCACCGATCCGGGCTGTCTGCAGGTGAAGTGGAACCTAAGTGCTACGTCTTCGTCATCGTGGGTCAGGCGGCACGTTGGCTGCTCTGGCCCGATTATAGTTTTCCCGTATGAAAGAGAAATAGGTGTATTGTGGTCCTATGCGTAACAAGAGTGAGAATGGATGTATTTAGTCACGTGTGTAACGATGTTGCATGAAGTGTAGAATAAACGTTGTTGCCTCCTAAATAGTGTCTCTGAATGACTCACTACACTTGCACCAGAAATTCATTTCAATCAGAATCAGAATATTGATTAATACTGAAGTAATCCGATGAGCTTTACAACTCTTTTTTAACAGATCTCCAGGAGGCGCGGGTAAGAACGTTACAACAACAAACACAATGCAGTTTAAGACGTAGGCTTTCGCGACCAATATCATCCATAATAGAAGTTTTTGGGTTAGATCACGTAAATATATGTGTCGGTAAAACCCGATGCAACATTGTTGTGGCTTGACTCTCCAACACAACCAGTGTGTGCTGTACTAGTGACGAATTGGCCACGTTCTGTTTACGTGACAACCCTTACTGGTTGGCTGTGTCGGGTGGTGGCGGGTTTTAATGACACATTTATATATTTATGCGATCTAACCCAAAAACCTGTATTATAAACACATAGCAAAACCACGATAGGAGTGCAAAGTAGAATAAAGGTAACTATATCACCAAAACACATACACATTAAACTAAACCATCCCCATCCTACCAGGCAAAGCCCACTGAGGTATTCACTTATTTGTCAAAAGTGACCTGGCCACAAATGATAGCTCAACAACAAAGTGGACATGTATAGCAGCAAAATTACCTGAATGGTTTCAACGCATGTTTCTAAATGTCGAAAGAGAAAAACCGGAGGATCCAGAAAAGAAATCCACACGGCCATGGGGAGAGCATGCGTACAGCAGGTGTCAGGGTCGGGGGGTAGGGGCGAGGTCATTGTGGGTAGGGGCGGGGTTAGTGGGGGTAGCGGTTCGGTGGCTTCACCCCGAAGCAGAGGTCGCAAACGGGTTTTGATTCCTTACCCCTACCCGTACCCGGCCGCACCAGGGTCGCAAACGGGTACCCGTACCCGTACCCAGCCGGGTATGTGTACCCGTTCCCTACCCGTACCCGTACCCTACCCGAAATGAGTGACAAACGGTTACTCACCAGTGAATCACGGCCTACCCGTACCCGTACCCGGCCGCACCAGGGTCGCAAACGGCTACCCGTACCCGTACCCGGTCGGGTACGGGTAGCCGGGTATCGGGTCGGGTATGGGTATCGGGTACCCGGTTGCGACCTCTGCCCCGAAGACCAGAATCTGTGTAGACCCTCTCCGCCTCTTCTTCTTCAGAGGCGGCCTCGCTCTGTTGAGGCCCCACCACTGACACGGGGTGGGGCTGTTGTGGCTCTGGGTGGGCTTCGTGGCAAGGGGGGAGAGGAAGTGGGAGGGGGATGAGGTGGGGGGGAGGAGGTGGGGGGGAGAGAAGGTGGGGGTGTGGAGGTGTGGAGGAGAAGATGGGGGGGGAAGGAGGTGGGTGGGGAGGAGGTGGGGGGGAGGAGGTGGGGGGTGTGAGGAGGAGGGGGAGGTGGGGGGGAGCGATCGTGCATAGCAGTGGGTGGGGGGGTGTATAGAGAGGTTTGAGGCGACTACAAAAACCCGAATCCCTCCTTAAGAGTGACAAGATGATAACCACAACAACAACAACAAGACCACCACCACCAACCACCACCAACCAACCAATCATCATCATCAGACCGTCGCCCGCTCACCTGTCCTTGCCCGTCTCGTGCCTGAAGAGCTCGTCGAAGGTGCGCATCTTGCGGGGCGTCACGATGTGGGCCCGCAGGCGAGGCACGGCCCTGGCGAGCCGCCGCAGGAGGCCGAACGTGGGGCCCTTGCCGCCTGGTCGCATGCGGTCCGAGGGGCCCCAGAAAACCACCACGGCGCCGGGGTGCGTCGCGTTGCCGGGCCAGAGCAAGTGGCCGTGGTGCTGCCGTGGCGGGGGACGGGGGGGGGTAGTGGTAATCATAGTAAGAATAATAGTAAGAATAGTAGTAATAGTAGTAATAGTAATATAATAGTAGTAATAGTAAAATAATAGTAATAGTAGTAATAGTAAAATAGTAGTAGTAATAGTAAATTAATAGTAAAATAATAGTAGTAGTAATAGTAGTCATAGTAAAATAATAGTAGTAATAGTAAAATAATAGTAGTAGTAATAGTAGTAATAGTAAAATAATAGTAGGAATAGTAAAACAATAGTAGTAGTAATAGTAGTAATAGTAAAATAATTGTAGTAATAGTAAAATAATAGTAGTAATAGTAGTAGTGGAAGTACGCTAGACCGCTCCCCGTGACAGCATGTGGACGAGACGACCTCCACGTCACAAACCCCAGCCCCTCCCCCCACCCCCTCCCCCGCCCCTCCCCCGCCCCTCCCCCACCCACCTTGACGAGGTGAGCCACGCTGGAGTGAGCCACCACGCGCAGGGTGGTGCGCGAGCCGACGTCGCCCTCGTAGCCGCGCGTGGGGGCGTCGTTCATGCGGATGACGCACTCGGTGCTGTCCACCGCAGGGCCCAGGCCCGCCCCCAGGAGGTGGCCCGAGCTCGTGATGAGGGCGCAGTCGCCACAGCGCATGCGCAGCGGCTGTGAAAGGCGGGCGGTGGGGGTGGGTTGGGTTGCGGGGGTGGGTTGGGGGGGTTGGGAGTGGATTGGGTAGGGGGGGTGGTGTTGGGGGGGGTTTGGGTTGGGGGGTTGTATTGGCGGGGGGTTGGGGGGTTGGGGGGGGTTGGGGGGGGGGGGAGTTGGGTTGGGGGTGGGTTGGGGGGGTTGGTAGGAGGTCGACGGGTTCCGAGGTCGAGGGCATCATCATCAGCATCGTCAGCAGCATCATCGGCATCATCAACATCATCCTATTGTTAGCAACAGCATGGGCGTCATCATCATCAGCAGCAGTATCAGCAGCAGTATCAGTAGCCTTATCATCATCAGCAACAATATCCGCAGCCTCATCATCAGCAGCAGCAGCAGTATCAGCAGCCTCGTCATCATCAGCAGCATCGTCAGCAGCAGCAGCACAAATATCATCAGCATCATCGCAATCAATATCATCAGCAGCAGCAGTATCAGCAGCCTCGTCATCATCATCAACATCATCAACGGCAGCATCGCCATCATCCGACAAAAACAACAACCTCACAACCCATGGTAACGTGGAGTGGGCCGCACCTGCTGCCCGTGGATGGAGGCGTACCCCGGCAGGATGTAGACTCCGCGGGGGTCCATGCCCCTCTCCCCGTGGGGGGACGCCGGGCGGGAGAGGGGACCCCCGGGGTGGCCCCCCACGGCCATCAAGTCCTCCTGGAGGAGCAGGGAGCCGTAGAGGAGCAGAGCCGCCACCATCCCGCAAGCAGCCACGCACAGCAGCAGCGGCACCCCCGTCTGTGTGTGTGTGGGGGAGATAGAAGGGCCTTCATTCATTCGTTCATTCGTTGTTCGTCGTTCAATTCGTGGGTTAGGCCACGTGGCGATCCCCGATCGAGGTTTGTGTCGTCAAGGCCACCACACGGCGCGGTCCGAGCGTAAATGAAATGGAATCGCCACGTGGTCAAAGGCACCACGCAAGCGCCGTTCGACGCGTCGATTGTGCGTGGGTCGGTGGGTGGGATGAGTGGGAGCGTGGGGTAGGAGGGTGGGTGAGAGAGTGAGTGTCGTGGTAGGATGGTGAGTGGGTGGTTAGGTGAGTGGGAGTGTGTCGTCGGAAGGTGGGTGAGTGTGTAGGGTGGGTGAGTGTGTAGGGTGGGTGAGTGTGTGGGTGGGTGAGTGAGAGGGTGAGTGTCGTGATAGGATGGTGAGTGGGTGGTTAGGTGAGTGGGAGCGTGTATTAGGAGGGTGGATGTGCGGGTGAGAGGGTGAGTGTCGTGGTAGGTTGGTGAGTGGGTGGTTAGGTGAGTGGGAGCGTGGGGTAGAAGGGTGGGCGGGTGAGAGGGTGATGTCGTGGTAGGATGGTGAGTGGGAAGGCGAGTGTGGGTGGATGAGTGGAAGGGCGACTGTTGTGGTCAATCGGTAAGTTGCAGGATGAGTGCTGTGGTCGGAGGGAGAGTGGGAAGGTGAGTGGGTAGGTCAATGAGTGAGTGAGTGTCGCGGTGGGAGGGTGAATGAGTCGGCGGGTGAGTGAGTGAGTGGGAAAGCGAGTGGGTAGGTGAATGAGAGGGTGAGTTTGTGGTTGTGGATTTCAGTGGAAGAGTGAGTGAGTGTGTGAATGGGAAGGCGAGTGGGTAAGTGAATGAGTTGAGTGAATGTTAAAAAAACACTGCCCGTTGACGGCAAATGCCCAATCCAACAGCAATGAGGCTGCGGAAAAGAGTGGTAAAGAAAAACACCCAACGGATGACTCAGGAGAGAGCCCTCACCACAGAGCTCACGCGAGACGGCAGTGGACCCCGCTCCAACTCCGGCTACTGCCACGGAGACTGAGGCTCAGCCAGCCACCCAGCTGTCATTGACAGCCGGACCTCTGAAGAGAAAATTTACGACACACTCCCACATCTCCAGAGTCAAGTGGGGATGAGCTCGGTCCTTTTAAAGATCTCCCAGAGTTGGAGTCGGACATCGCACCCACGCCTGGGGGGAGATGTGGAGAGCACTGGTGGCAAAGTCGGGGGTCTTCACCATGCCAGATGCCCCTAGAGGTGGGACACGCACAGGGAAAAAGCCCCCGTGCAGGAACCAAGACCAGGCGCAGGGCGCCTACAGAAAATCAGGAGCTTGAAATAGAAGCGGGGGGAAACGCAATCTGTGGAGTGGCGAAGGAAACAGGTTGGTTGTTTGACTTGCATCCCACTGGGATTTTTGCACACAGCGTTGGTGTACGGTGATTTTTTTTCTGCAAATATTTTGCTGTCTTTTCTTGGATTTTCTGTTTGCACTTAGTCACATATTTACTTTAAGATGTTTTTTGTTTGTTTGTTGCGGTTACACCCGATTCAAGAGCCGAATGGCTCACAGGGCTATACCTAAAAAAATAACTTGAACTTGAAGGTGAAGAGGGTCGCACTTCAGACCTCGACGACGCGCCCAGTGAGACGGCCGACGGCTCCCAGGAAACACGAGCAGCCGAGAACACGGAGGGGCCCAAACAGGACCCCACTGTATTTCGATTTAAAGCTTTCGTAACTGTAGGGATTCATATTCTTGATTCTTTCGGTAAAGTCACGTAGAAGGGAAATAATACAATAATAAAAATAAAACATAATAAAATAAAAATTATCACGCTGTCGGGACGCTGTCTTTCCGACAGCTCTGTTCTTCACCTGAGGACGGCTGATTGTGTTGTGGCCGAAACGTCGTGAGAATTTTATTTTACTATATTTTATTATTTTATTATTTCCCTTCTACGTATAGGACCCCACTGATCAAACTGCGGTGGGTGACCTGGGCGAGAACAATGGAAGGCCTTCCATGGAGGGGCAAGCGGCATCACCCAATGAAGCAAACGACAGAGGATAGCACAATGATAGAGAATCCTCAAAGCCTCGGGGCTGAGAAGGGAAATTAATGAAGAGGAGGTGGAAGAAGACCTCCGCACAGGAAGTGGGGTGAGCCCAACATCTGCTAAGCTGACTGAAGTGTCGCCAATATAGTGGATTGTATAATAATAAATGGTATAAAATTGTCGTAGTTGTATGGTGAATATGCAGCAGTGTGGTGTGCAATAGGGTTGGTAGAATAATACATAGTGTAATATTACATAAATATGCTAAAATTCCTCTTGATATGCAAATTATTTTGTCAAGGCGCTCTTCCTCCTCCCTCCCAGCTTAAATAGACGCTCCAAGCCCAGGACGTGTCATTCAGACTCTGTCTTATCGACAGACCTGTTCTTCACCTGAGGACGGCTGCTTGCGTTGTAGCCAAAACGTCGTGAAAATTATTTTATTATGTTTTATTTTGATTATTTTTTTATTATTTCCATTCTACGTGACTTTACCGAAAAAACCAAGAAGAATATTCTCACAGTCGGAGCTATGGAATGTTGTAGATACAGTGCATGGCTCGGAAGAAAGAGTGACTGCAGCTCTTTCAAGGTGGCAAAATGTGGAGGCATTTATAGCCTCCCGACTCCCGACTTCGAGAGACAGGGAAACTCATCATCTGGAAAATAAAGGAAAAGGATCAGGTACATCCTGACCCAAATAACTGCTTGGAAAGTGAACATACCTGGCAACAAGGCCTCTAAAAGCTTTTGGTTTTTGGACTAGCTCCATAGGATTAATTAGGTTGCTCTACAACATGGCCCAGTGTCTAGTCAAAGTTATTGGTAGACTAATTGCTCTTATAGACTTCAAAAGCGGTATCAGGCAAGACTGTCAGGACAGCTCTACACCCTCGTCGTGCAGCCTTTTCTGCGTCTACTTCGACGCCGATTCACCGGATTGACTCTAAAGGAGCCCAGTATGAGAGTGACTCTCACAGCGTATGCCGATGACATTCTCCTCTTTTTACGAAGCTTTGACGACATCGAACAGCTACACGAGTGCCAAGAGGTTTACTCCCGTGCGGCCTCCTCCTCCAGGATGAACTGGGAGAAGTGCAGTCGTCTGCTTGTTGGGGAGTGGGACGAAGCCCGGTTCCCTGAGTTGACCAAAACAATAACGTGAAGCAAAGAGTTTCTTCATCATCTCGGCGTGCTCCTGGGACCTGGAGATAAACCGTTGCAGAATATCTTGATTTGAAGCTTTCGTGACTGTAGGAATGCATACTCTTTGGTTCTTTGGGTAAAGTCACGTAGGTAGAAAAAATATATATGTTATGTTTCTACCTACGTGACTTTACCAAAAGAACCAAAGAGTACGTTGCAGAATAATTGGGATTTCTTGGAATAGAAGGTGAGGAAACGACTGGAGCCTTGGGGTCGCCTGTGCAAATCTCTCACGTTCAGAGGAAAACCCCTGGTGGTAAACCAGTTGATTGCATCCACCTTGTGGCACTGCTTCTTTTCCCTCACTCCACCCGCATACATGATAGCCAAACTTCCGAGAATGATAGCTGCCTTCTTCTGGTCACAGAGGAAGCACCGTGTGGCTGCTGGCATCTTGGCCTTGCCACTGCCGGAGGGCGGGCAAGGTCTGGTGTGTGTACGGAGCCAACTCTCTACCTTTCACCTACAAGCCGTACAGAGACACTATTGGGACCTCATTTGCCAGTAAAAATATGATAATTGGTTCTTTACCCTTCTATCTGGCAACAAAACTGACACCTTTTTGCAAGGAGTCATGTTTGCATAGACCGCAATACCTGCAGTCATAATACAAACAAAAGAACATAACTCTGATAATGTGCACTGTCCTTGAAGTTGATTGGTCCACACCCGAGACAGCTTTCCTTCGAGCCTAGTCTCATATGGGTTGGACCAGATGACGCCAAAAGGCGCACAACTCAAGGACAATGCACCATCAGAGTATGAGAGCTCGGGGCAAGCATCTACACTATTGGGACCTCATTTGCCAGTAAAAATATGATAATTGGTTCTTTACCCTTCTATCTGGCAACAAAACTGACACCTTTTTGCAAGGAGTCATGTTTGCATAGACCGCAATACCTGCAGTCATAATACAAACAAAAGAACATAACTCTGATAATGTGCACTGTCCTTGAAGTTGATTGGTCCACACCCGAGACAGCTTTCCTTCGAGCCTAGTCTCATATGGGTTGGACCAGATGACGCCAAAAGGCGCACAACTCAAGGACAATGCACCATCAGAGTATGAGAGCTCGGGGCAAGCATCTACACTATTGGGACCTCATTTGCCAGTAAAAATATGATAATTGGTTCTTTACCCTTCTATCTGGCAACAAAACTGACACCTTTTTGCAAGGAGTCATGTTTGCATAGACCGCAATACCTGCAGTCATAATACAAACAAAAGAACATAACTCTGATAATGTGCACTGTCCTTGAAGTTGATTGGTCCACACCCGAGACAGCTTTCCTTCGAGCCTAGTCTCATATGGGTTGGACCAGATGACGCCAAAAGGCGCACAACTCAAGGACAATGCACCATCAGAGTATGAGAGCTCGGGGCAAGCATCTACACTATTGGGACCTCATTTGCCAGTAAAAATATGATAATTGGTTCTTTACCCTTCTATCTGGCAACAAAACTGACACCTTTTTGCAAGGAGTCATGTTTGCATAGACCGCAATACCTGCAGTCATAATACAAACAAAAGAACATAACTCTGATAATGTGCACTGTCCTTGAAGTTGATTGGTCCACACCCGAGACAGCTTTCCTTCGAGCCTAGTCTCATATGGGTTGGACCAGATGACGCCAAAAGGCGCACAACTCAAGGACAATGCACCATCAGAGTATGAGAGCTCGGGGCAAGCATCTACACTATTGGGACCTCATTTGCCAGTAAAAATATGATAATTGGTTCTTTACCCTTCTATCTGGCAACAAAACTGACACCTTTTTGCAAGGAGTCATGTTTGCATAGACCGCAATACCTGCAGTCATAATACAAACAAAAGAACATAACTCTGATAATGTTTGTATTATGACTGCAGGTATTGCGGTCTATGCAAACATGACTCCTTGCAAAAAGGTGTCAGTTTTGTTGCCAGATAGAAGGGTAAAGAACCAATTATCATATTTTTACTGGCAAATGAGGTCCCAATAGTGTAGATGCTTGCCCCGAGCTCTCATACTCTGATGGTGCATTGTCCTTGAGTTGTGCGCCTTTTGACATCATCTGGTCCAACCCATATGAGACTAGGCTCGAAGGAAAGCTGTCTCGGGTGTGGACCAATCAACTTCAAGGACAGTGCACATTATCAGAGTTATGTTCTTTTGTTTGTATTATGACTGCAGGTATTGCGGTCTATGCAAACATGACTCCTTGCAAAAAGGTGTCAGTTTTGTTGCCAGATAGAAGGGTAAAGAACCAATTATCATATTTTTACTGGCAAATGAGGTCCCAATAGTGTAGATGCTTGCCCCGAGCTCTCATACTCTGATGGTGCATTGTCCTTGAGTTGTGCGCCTTTTGGCGTCATCTGGTCCAACCCATATGAGACTAGGCTCGAAGGAAAGCTGTCTCGGGTGTGGACCAATCAACTTCAAGGACAGTGCACATTATCAGAGTTATGTTCTTTTGTTTGTATTATGACTGCAGGTATTGCGGTCTATGCAAACATGACTCCTTGCAAAAAGGTGTCAGTTTTGTTGCCAGATAGAAGGGTAAAGAACCAATTATCATATTTTTACTGGCAAATGAGGTCCCAATAGTGTAGATGCTTGCCCCGAGCTCTCATACTCTGATGGTGCATTGTCCTTGAGTTGTGCGCCTTTTGGCGTCATCTGGTCCAACCCATATGAGACTAGGCTCGAAGGAAAGCTGTCTCGGGTGTGGACCAATCAACTTCAAGGACAGTGCACATTATCAGAGTTATGTTCTTTTGTTTGTATTATGACTGCAGGTATTGCGGTCTATGCAAACATGACTCCTTGCAAAAAGGTGTCAGTTTTGTTGCCAGATAGAAGGGTAAAGAACCAATTATCATATTTTTACTGGCAAATGAGGTCCCAATAGTGTAGATGCTTGCCCCGAGCTCTCATACTCTGATGGTGCATTGTCCTTGAGTTGTGCGCCTTTTGGCGTCATCTGGTCCAACCCATATGAGACTAGGCTCGAAGGAAAGCTGTCTCGGGTGTGGACCAATCAACTTCAAGGACAGTGCACATTATCAGAGTTATGTTCTTTTGTTTGTATTATGACTGCAGGTATTGCGGTCTATGCAAACATGACTCCTTGCAAAAAGGTGTCAGTTTTGTTGCCAGATAGAAGGGTAAAGAACCAATTATCATATTTTTACTGGCAAATGAGGTCCCAATAGTGTAGATGCTTGCCCCGAGCTCTCATACTCTGATGGTGCATTGTCCTTGAGTTGTGCGCCTTTTGGCGTCATCTGGTCCAACCCATATGAGACTAGGCTCGAAGGAAAGCTGTCTCGGGTGTGGACCAATCAACTTCAAGGACAGTGCACATTATCAGAGTTATGTTCTTTTGTTTGTATTATGACTGCAGGTATTGCGGTCTATGCAAACATGACTCCTTGCAAAAAGGTGTCAGTTTTGTTGCCAGATAGAAGGGTAAAGAACCAATTATCATATTTTTACTGGCAAATGAGGTCCCAATAGTGTAGATGCTTGCCCCGAGCTCTCATACTCTGATGGTGCATTGTCCTTGAGTTGTGCGCCTTTTGGCGTCATCTGGTCCAACCCATATGAGACTAGGCTCGAAGGAAAGCTGTCTCGGGTGTGGACCAATCAACTTCAAGGACAGTGCACATTATCAGAGTTATGTTCTTTTGTTTGTATTATGACTGCAGGTATTGCGGTCTATGCAAACATGACTCCTTGCAAAAAGGTGTCAGTTTTGTTGCCAGATAGAAGGGTAAAGAACCAATTATCATATTTTTACTGGCAAATGAGGTCCCAATAGTGTAGATGCTTGCCCCGAGCTCTCATACTCTGATGGTGCATTGTCCTTGAGTTGTGCGCCTTTTGGCGTCATCTGGTCCAACCCATATGAGACTAGGCTCGAAGGAAAGCTGTCTCGGGTGTGGACCAATCAACTTCAAGGACAGTGCACATTATCAGAGTTATGTTCTTTTGTTTGTATTATGACTGCAGGTATTGCGGTCTATGCAAACATGACTCCTTGCAAAAAGGTGTCAGTTTTGTTGCCAGATAGAAGGGTAAAGAACCAATTATCATATTTTTACTGGCAAATGAGGTCCCAATAGTGTAGATGCTTGCCCCGAGCTCTCATACTCTGATGGTGCATTGTCCTTGAGTTGTGCGCCTTTTGGCGTCATCTGGTCCAACCCATATGAGACTAGGCTCGAAGGAAAGCTGTCTCGGGTGTGGACCAATCAACTTCAAGGACAGTGCACATTATCAGAGTTATGTTCTTTTGTTTGTATTATGACTGCAGGTATTGCGGTCTATGCAAACATGACTCCTTGCAAAAAGGTGTCAGTTTTGTTGCCAGATAGAAGGGTAAAGAACCAATTATCATATTTTTACTGGCAAATGAGGTCCCAATAGTGTAGATGCTTGCCCCGAGCTCTCATACTCTGATGGTGCATTGTCCTTGAGTTGTGCGCCTTTTGGCGTCATCTGGTCCAACCCATATGAGACTAGGCTCGAAGGAAAGCTGTCTCGGGTGTGGACCAATCAACTTCAAGGACAGTGCACATTATCAGAGTTATGTTCTTTTGTTTGTATTATGACTGCAGGTATTGCGGTCTATGCAAACATGACTCCTTGCAAAAAGGTGTCAGTTTTGTTGCCAGATAGAAGGGTAAAGAACCAATTATCATATTTTTACTGGCAAATGAGGTCCCAATAGTGTAGATGCTTGCCCCGAGCTCTCATACTCTGATGGTGCATTGTCCTTGAGTTGTGCGCCTTTTGGCGTCATCTGGTCCAACCCATATGAGACTAGGCTCGAAGGAAAGCTGTCTCGGGTGTGGACCAATCAACTTCAAGGACAGTGCACATTATCAGAGTTATGTTCTTTTGTTTGTATTATGACTGCAGGTATTGCGGTCTATGCAAACATGACTCCTTGCAAAAAGGTGTCAGTTTTGTTGCCAGATAGAAGGGTAAAGAACCAATTATCATATTTTTACTGGCAAATGAGGTCCCAATAGTGTAGATGCTTGCCCCGAGCTCTCATACTCTGATGGTGCATTGTCCTTGAGTTGTGCGCCTTTTGGCGTCATCTGGTCCAACCCATATGAGACTAGGCTCGAAGGAAAGCTGTCTCGGGTGTGGACCAATCAACTTCAAGGACAGTGCACATTATCAGAGTTATGTTCTTTTGTTTGTATTATGACTGCAGGTATTGCGGTCTATGCAAACATGACTCCTTGCAAAAAGGTGTCAGTTTTGTTGCCAGATAGAAGGGTAAAGAACCAATTATCATATTTTTACTGGCAAATGAGGTCCCAATAGTGTAGATGCTTGCCCCGAGCTCTCATACTCTGATGGTGCATTGTCCTTGAGTTGTGCGCCTTTTGGCGTCATCTGGTCCAACCCATATGAGACTAGGCTCGAAGGAAAGCTGTCTCGGGTGTGGACCAATCAACTTCAAGGACAGTGCACATTATCAGAGTTATGTTCTTTTGTTTGTATTATGACTGCAGGTATTGCGGTCTATGCAAACATGACTCCTTGCAAAAAGGTGTCAGTTTTGTTGCCAGATAGAAGGGTAAAGAACCAATTATCAAGCCGTACAGAGGTTTCTCTACACGGCCCCATCACCCATGTGGTGTTCCACAGGATCCTTGTTTCTAAATAACCTTGGGGGCCTTCAGTGCAGCAAGCAGCTCTTCTTCATGGGCATTACGGGTATTCCACTCATGCAGATTCCCCACTTCTACAGGTGTATCCAACATACCTGGGGTTTCCTTGTCACTGCCCGACTGAATAAACCCCGGTCAGCATCAAAATTAGCCACTGTTACAGAACCCCAACATGGCACTACCCGCTCTGATGGGCCCTGCCATGGAGAAACGCATGGTAGAAGGCACGTCTCACAAGGGTGGGCGATTTGGTGAAACCAGGCACGGAGGGACAGTGGCTTCTCCCTACCGAGATAGCTGCAATGACCGGAATGCACTCGGTGAGCCTTGCTGCAAAGCTTGTGAATGAAGTGCGAAGGTCTTTCTCAACAACAGTGTGGAGAGCGTCTGCTGTGAGTGCTGGTGACGAGTCAGCCGGCAGTGGCCCAGTGCCACCAAAACTGAATGTCGACCTAGCAAGGAAGCACACTCAACTCTCTTCTTCACAGCAGCACTGGGGGCACACCTCCGGGAATGACCAGGAGGGGTGCTTCTCAAATATAGATCGGGAGGAAGCTGTATTCCCAAATGGTCAAATTCCACCATCAACAAATAATAAAGTCATGCAAAGGCTACGCTTGGAGGGAGATGATGCCGTGCAGTGATCGCGTGAGGCCTCATTCGGAGCTGTTTTACTCCAATCCATCGTACAAGCGCCAAGGTGATCTGAGCTGGAGCATTGCCCTTGGGACTGTGCCCACACAAACACATTTCTGGCCCTTTTCACAGAGACAAATCCAAAACACGTATTTTGCGGTGAGCTCGAAACAGTGGCGGATCAATACGTGCACTGCAAAAGCCTAAGCCGCTACGAAATATTCTACTGAAATTCAATCTTAATTTCTCCCCTACAATTCTTATTTTTGGATATACGGGGAATGAGGGTACCAAGGATATAGAGGGGTTGACGAACTTTATCATGAACAACGCCAAACTGGCCATCTATAGGGCCAGATAATGTGCAACTGAAGTAAGCGGCTTCCCCAGCCACTGCCGCATCTTCAAGGTCCTCTTTCTGCCAAAATTTGGCTGGAATTTCCTTACGCTCAGTTGACGGGGGGTGTCGTATTTTTCTCGATGCGTTGGACTACCAAGGGTGCTTTGTGTAATGTGACGAAAGCAGGGGATCTGGTGATGGGTTTTTTAGGGTGATTTTTTTCTTGTTGGTGTCTATAAACACAGTAGTACACAATGGGATTTATGTTACACGGGAAACCCGCGTTATATCTTTGATTTAAAAAAGGGGGCACATAAGCAAACAAAAAAAATACAAAAAAACGACATGATGAACGAAGCAAAGTGCCGAAAGACCGAGCATCTTTCTATTCTGATCGTTAAAAAAAGGAGGGAGGGAGGGAGATGATGGGGTAGTGGGAGGGAGCGAGAGTGACTCTGTGATGTGGTCAGGCTGTCTGGGAAGAGAGGGATATTGGAAAAGCTTTTAAAATTAATTAATTACTCTCTTCCCCCGAGAGAAGACCCCACGCACTCCTCGGTCCCCATAGGACCCATTAATAGTCCGTGAGCCACGTGGTCTGTTGGTCCAACTTGGGGTGGCAAAACGCTTCTCATGTCCACCGTGGGCCGCGTCCACCATGGGCATTGTCCAACTGTAGTAGCTACATATGTAGCAGCTACATATGTAGCATTAACCACAAAATTAACCACAAAATTGAATGCATTCAGAATGCATTCTGACCACAGAATGCATTCTGCATTTCTTTCGCACCGCAACGTTCAAGTTTCAAGTTTCATTTATTAGGTATAGCCCTGTGAGCCATGCGGCTCTTGAGTCGGGTGCAACCGCAACAAACAAAATATGAACAGAGAACATCTTAAAGCGACGACGCGCAACAGAAACATCCTGGATAAACCAGCAAATGTTCCAGAAAAAAACACCGTATTACAACGCTGTGTGCAAAAATCCCAGTGTGATGCAAGTCAAACAGGGGCGGTTTCTTCATTAGGGCGATTGGGCGACGCACCACCAATCTCAGCCGTTAATGTGCCTCTGGATATAGTTCAATCAGCGTCATGTCACGTTCTGTGGAGTACCGCCTCTTTTTGGGCGATTTCATTATGGCTGAGAATCGCCCAGAGTGTTCCCATAGACTTACATTCAAAGATGTTTTTTTTTCGAACGGCGGGCGAAGCAATGCATTCTCTATGGCTTCCGGGAGGGCTCGCACTAACGTGCTTACGTCATCATACGTAAGCACGTTTCAGTCAACAATATTATGTCGCCACCTAGTGGAATCTTTAATAAAAGAAACTGAGTGGATTTTAATAATAGTGAGATAGAAACAAACAAGATGTATTGTAAGAGTCACTTTATTTTTCATTAATATTGAAGAAGTGAAGTTGCCTTTACATGTGTAGGGGTGTTAAAGAGAGGGCCCGTTATGCATGGCAGCCTATGGAAAACAAACACAGTGGGCGGGGCTACGTAAGTGCACGAGCAAGTGCCCTCTACGACGTCCGAGCCAGACACCCTGGGGGGGGCTGGTTCGAACGTTATGATCCCCCGGGGCCCCACCCCTCAGGGAGGGGTTGGGTATAAAAGGGGATGTTTCAAAGGGCTCGGCAGTTATGTTTAAGCTAAGGGAAGAAGATTGAAGACGTCTTAGATAGAGCCCTGGACTCCCCTGGTTCGATGTCCTTTTCAGGGCCGGACAGGATTGAGCCAGCGGCGTGGTCCTGAAAGCCAGAGCCGGTGCTCTTGTAAGAGCTGGTCTGGAACTCCGGGTACCGGGCCCGACTTACCAGTGTCGGGCCAGTTAGCCTCCCCTAGCCCATTAGTGGAGGATTCGGGGCTAGGACAGAGTTAGCTAGGGGTGTATCCCGAGTTATACGGGTGAGGGGGCCGATACCCCCTCGAGTGTGTATATGCCCACTGTCATATTGTGAATAAACATACGTGTGCCTCAACCTCGGCGTCAAGCGTCCTCACCGGTACTTCAACTGGTGTCAGAAGTAATTCGAACATGGACACGCGGAAAACAGCGCGGGCCAAAGTACCGCAGGAGGAAGACACTGCCGAGATCGTCGAGCCCGAGACGGCTCCACAAGACAAGGTGCAGCCGGGGCCTGACGCCTCCTTACCGGGGCATCGAAATGAAGAGGGGCCGCAGCCAGACGCGTTACGGCTGGCTCACGGGAGGCTGGCGGAGCTGCTGTATGCCGCTGCCGCCACGCTGGAGACCATCACGCGACTAGGGGCCGGTGATCCAACACGGGGCGAGGCGAGCCAACGACCAGGGCGCCTTCCCGCCATTTCGGAGCAGTCCGAATTTGAAATTCCCGCCATCGACGCTACAGCTGTTCGGGGCGTGGCCAGCCTAGACATCCGCTCCGACATCACCGTCGCTGAAGCTGCAACGTCATCACAAGCGCGACAGGCGATCCCATCGGCCGTTCGCACCGACGCACAGCCGAGTGGTGGTGACATCAGCCTGCGGGAGTCCACAACGACCGCTGCGCTTCATCAGAGACTGCCCCCGCTGAAGGAGTTCATCGGCGCGGAGGGGGACTGGGCCGGTTTTCGCCGACGTTTCCTCGCCCATCAGGAGATGGCGAAATGGTCCGATGAGGAGGCTCTCTGCGCGCTGCCGGCGCTCCTTGACGGCGACGCGCTCGCCGCCCTCACATCGGCGCCGAGAGAGAAGCGGTCTACGTTACCGATGGCACTACAGCTGCTGGGCGGGGTCTATGGACCATCGGCTGAATGCCGACAGCAATTTTACGACCGCAAGCGGGGTGAGAAGGAGTCGCCCCTAGCATATCGGACGAGCCTCCTGGCGATGGCTAAGTCTGCCTTCCCTCGTATGGACGACGACGGTGTGGACGCGATGGTCACGGAGAAGATCCTCCTCCTGGCAGACGACCTTGACATCGCGGTCGTCGCCCGGGAGGACGAGGAGATGACATCGCTCCAGGCGGCGCGGCTCCTCCACGCCAACCTCCTGTCACTGCGGCGGAAAGCCAGCAGGGCATCGGCGGGGCGTGCGGTGGCTGCAGCCACCATTCCGACGGAGGAGCTCTACGCCGTCGACCACCGACCGCAACAGGCGACAGGAGCACGGTCGGGCCGGGACGGGCCGGGCCGTTTCAACCGTCCGTCTCCTCCAACGGCGCTCCCGCGGTGTTTCAACTGCGGCGTCCGGGGCCACGTCGCCTCGGGGTGCCGCGCTCCTCGACAGCGCGGGACGACACCTCAACGGGACGACGGGCCTCATCACAAGCTCCACCATCATAACCCGGCGAGTCGCGGCACCCCACATGTTTGGCCCACGCACACACCCGTCACGCACTCAAACACCGCAACGAGAGGGGGGCCGATATCGCGCACCATCGCACCATCACGCACCACCCCGGGTACTCATATCGAACCCGGCCAGTGGTCCGTGCTGGCCGATCGTGTGGTAGCCGCATCGTCGGGGTCGTCGGCCGTTGTGGGGCACATCGACGGGGTTGAAGTGCGCATCCTGGTCAATACGGGAGCATCGGCGACCATTATTTCGGAGTTGATTTACAATATTCTCCCTGTCCGGAGTCGTCCTTTGATGCCTGTTAACGTACCATTCTATGCGGCTAACGGGGGCTCACTTGGCATCATCGGACAAATTCGTGCCCAAATTTGTATTGGGGAAATTAAATTGTCTGGGCCGATTTTTGTTTCCTCCTCGCTGGCGGTTCCGTGCCTGCTGGGGACGGACTTCCTGGCCAAAATGCCGATTAGGATATTGATCGACCAGGGATGTATTGAGCTCCCGTCGGGCAGACGCATGGCGTTTCTGCCATCGCCTGTTACGACTCGGACGGCGTTCGCGACGGTGCCGGCATTCGTAGAGAGAACGGTGCGCGTCCCTCCGGGGGCGCAAATGTTGATTCCCTTGAAACTTCGGCGGCCCTTCGCTACGGGTGTTGGGGCCCAAGGGGTTCTGCTGGGGCCGTCTAGGGCCGGGGTTAGTGGACCTCATTTACTTCCGGCCCAGACCATAGTAAGAGGGGACGGTGAACCCTTCATCGCGGTCCTCAATGTGGGCTCGCAGACGGTGGTGGTCCCACAGGGGACCGTGCTTGCTCACGCAACGCCGGTGCCATGTGAGGAACCCGTCGCAAATCAGGTCAGCGTTGTCCCTGCGCCGCGACCGCATTCGGACAGCGATGAAGGGTGGCTCGAGGCGCTTTGTGCGGGATCGACGGACCTGTAAGATTCAGAGCGTCAACAACTTAAAACACTACTGCGGGAATTTTCCGACGTTTTTAGTCGGAATAAATACGATTTGGGTTGTACTCACCTGCTGCGTCACCATATTGACACGGGTGACAGTGCGCCAATTCGCCAAAATCCGTTTCGGTTGAGTCCCGCCGAAAAGGACCATGTCAAATCGGCTGTTGATGACATGTTGGCCGCCGACATCATTTCTCCTTCCACCAGCCCTTGGGGAGCGCCGATCGTCCTGGTTAAAAAGCAGGGCGGTTCGTTGCGGTTTTGCGTTGATTTCTGGCGTCTTAACAAAATTTTGGTTGCCGACGCATACCCGCTCCCTCGGATGGATGAATCGCTGGACGCCTTGGCGGGAGCGCAATTCTTTTCCACACTGGATTTACTTTCGGGATTCTGGCAGCTTCCTCTGGACGATGATTCAAAGCCTAAAACTGCTTTCCGTACACCGCACGGCCTGTTCCAATTCAACCGGTTGCCGATGGGCTTACACTCAGCGCCGGCAACTTTCCAGCGTTTGATGGAATTGGTTTTGGCTGGATTGCAATGGGAGTCGTGCCTCATTTATTTGGATGACGTTATCGTCTTTAGTAAAACTTTTGACGAACATCTCCAGAGGTTGCGGGCGGTTTTCCTAAAGATGCGGGCTGCTAATTTGAAATTCAAGCCCCAAAAATGCCATTTGTTGCGCGATTCGGTGCGTTATTTGGGGCACATCGTGGGACGCTCAGGTATTGCTACCGATCCCGCCAAAACGCAGTGTGTCAGCTCCTGGCCGACTCCCACCTCGGTGGGAGAGGTCAGGAGTTTCATTGGGTTCGCGTCGTATTACCGACGGTTCGTCGCTGATTTTGCGACAATTGCAAAACCCCTGCACGCTTTAACATCTAAAGGGGTTCGGTTCCACTGGGGTCAAGAGGAGGAGGCTGCTTTCTGCTCCCTTCGGGACGCCCTGGTAAAAGCCCCTCCCTTGATTTACCCAGATTTTTCTAAGCCCTTTTTGCTCGACACCGATGCGAGCAACACGGGTATTGGGGGTGTGCTTTCCCAGGTGGTTGATGGCGTGGAACGGGTGGTCGCGTACCGTAGTCGGGTGTTGTCTCCTGCGGAGCAAAGATATTGTGTCACCCGTAGGGAACTGTTGGCAATTGTCTATTTCATCCAACAGTATCGCCCATATCTGTACGGTCGGCATTTCACCGTCCGCACAGATCATGCGGCACTACAGTATGCCCTGCGAGTTCAACAACCATCGGGACAGTTGTCTCGATGGTTGGAGGTTCTCCAGGACTTTGATTTTGAAACCACCTACCGTAAGGGCGTTCGCCATACGAATGCGGACGCTCTGTCGCGCATGCCAACCACCTCCGAATGTGCATGCCTCCTGGGGTCGGGACGTTGCAGGCCTTCAGGGGACGCATCGGTTCCGATCTTGGCAGCCACCAACGACGACGAACCATTGGTTACTAATTCGATCGAACAACAGGGAAGAGATTCCCTGTTGGGGTTGCCCGTCACTGAATGGGGGCGCCTCCAAATGGAGGATACCTCCCTCCTCGGGTGGCGTCGTCGCGTCGGGGGTGCTGGGCGGGTGAAGGGGGATTCGGATGCATGGGAAATGGTGCAAGGTCTGCTGATGCATTGGGACGGCAAATCCCAGCGACATCGGCTGGTGGTCCCTTCTGAGTTGCGAGGCAAGGTGGTGTGGGCCGCGCATGAGCGCCTATTACACCTGGGGACCCAAAAGACTCTTGCACTGCTACAACTTGATTTTTTTTGGCCTGGTATGACGAGGGATGTTGGGGATCTATTGGGATCATGCCCTCGGTGTGCGCAACGGAAACCGCCGGCGCGAGAGTCTAACCCGCCCTTGCAATCGATCAAAGTATCCAGAATAAATGAGCTTGTCGCGCTGGACATTTTGGGCCCATTTCCCGCCACCCCCAGGGGCAATAGGTATTTGTTGACAGGTGTCGAGTATTTTACGCGCTGGCCTATGGCCTGGCCCCTTGCCAACCAGTCGGCAGCAGCCATCGTGGAGGCCTTTGTTCAGGGATACGTCCTGGACAAAGGTGCTCCGGAGCGGCTGCTGACCGACCAGGGCAGAAATTTTTCCGGTAAATTACTCAAACAAGTCTGTGACCTCTTAGGCACGAAGAAAATTCGTACCTCCCCGTATCACCCGCAAACTGACGGAATGGTCGAGCGCCTGCATCGCACCATTACGTCAATGATGTCACAGCAGGTCTCGGACTCGCAGACTGACTGGGACCTGCATATTCAAGGGGTCTTGGCGGCATACCGGATGGCACCCCATGCAGCTACGGGATTTTCCCCCTTTTACCTCATGTACGGTCGCGAACCCGACCCGCCTGTTCGCGCCCAGCTGCAGATCCCCGACCCGCAAGGGAAAACTAAATTGGCTGACCACGTCAAATTTAATCTGGCCAAATTAACAGAGGCGAGGGATGCTGCTATGCTAAACTCGGACCTCCGTCAAAAGGCGAATGAGCGCCTCAGGCTGGGTCGGGCGCACGTAATACAGTGGAAGCCGGGGGACAAGGCATGGTTGCACTGTCCCCAAGTGCCCCTGGCTACCTCCCCTAAGCTGGCGCGGCCGTGGCGGGGCCCTGTGGAGGTGGTCGAAGTTTTGCGACCACAGTGCGTGCGCATTAAATGGGGGAAGCGGCGATGGTTCGTGCACCCCTCTAGGTTAAAACCCTTCGTTGTGGTACACAAACCCACTTCACACATGCGTGGCCAAACGTGTGGGGGGTCGACCGACTCACTGGGTCCGTCTCCGTCGTTCTCACCTAATGCCTTGCCGGCCGTGCCACCTCCAGGTGCATCAGGACTGACGGGCTCACGCCCGACCACCACTCCTGGGGATACCGACGGTCGCGCGGCATCGGATGAGGTCTCACTCCGGGACGGACAATTGCCACCTGACGGTCCGCCACCCGGGGTTACCCCGTGTGAGGGGCCCGCTGCAAGGACGCGCGCAAAAATGCGCAGACTGTTATGAGGCCGGAAGATGTGTACATAGGTTGTGTTCATCGTGTGTTGTGTGGGTGGTGTGTTCCCTGCCCATTGAAATGTACATACGTTGTGTTCATTGTGTGTTGTGTGGGTGGTGTGTTCCCTGCCCATTGAAATGTACATACGTTGGGTTCACCTGGTGTTGTATGGTGGGTTCCCTGCAAATTGTATATAGGTTGTTTTTTTTACGGAATTCGTATTTATTCAAGGGGGGGTGCGTCGGGTTGTTTTCTCTTCTTGCTGTTGCATTTTGTTGTGTTCTTGTTGCTGTTCTTGTTATTGTTGAAAAATAGTGAGGCACACGCGCGGTCAAGGTGTAAATGCACTTTTATTGTCATTTTTGTATGTTGGCAGCCGGGACGGCTGCAAGCTATGCGGGGGGGGGGGTGATGTAGGGGTGTTAAAGAGAGGGCCCGTTATGCATGGCAGCCTATGGAAAACAAACACAGTGGGCGGGGCTACGTAAGTGCACGAGCAAGTGCCCTCTACGACGTCCGAGCCAGACACCCTGGGGGGGGCTGGTTCGAACGTTATGATCCCCCGGGGCCCCACCCCTCAGGGAGGGGTTGGGTATAAAAGGGGATGTTTCAAAGGGCTCGGCAGTTATGTTTAAGCTAAGGGAAGAAGATTGAAGACGTCTTAGATAGAGCCCTGGACTCCCCTGGTTCGATGTCCTTTTCAGGGCCGGACAGGATTGAGCCAGCGGCGTGGTCCTGAAAGCCAGAGCCGGTGCTCTTGTAAGAGCTGGTCTGGAACTCCGGGTACCGGGCCCGACTTACCAGTGTCGGGCCAGTTAGCCTCCCCTAGCCCATTAGTGGAGGATTCGGGGCTAGGACAGAGTTAGCTAGGGGTGTATCCCGAGTTATACGGGTGAGGGGGCCGATACCCCCTCGAGTGTGTATATGCCCACTGTCATATTGTGAATAAACATACGTGTGCCTCAACCTCGGCGTCAAGCGTCCTCACCGGTACTTCACATGCTTAAGCTGTTAATTTATCCATTGCATGGGTGGACCTTATCCTTATCAATCATCCAGACATTTGCCCCCCCTGAGAGATTTTGCAGGAGCCGCCACTGAAGTCAAACAACAACAACCATAAGACAATTTAGATTCAAGCTATCTGGCCAACTCCACACTTCCGCAAGAAACATGGCTTAACCATATGTTTTCGAAATCACCAAAATAAAGCTATAAAATACAATGTAACAACAGTAATCATAGGAACTTTGATTCGAATTTAACAATAAACGATACACACAACATGTACGACCAAACCAGCAGCCATATCCGGCAGCCAACCGTAGCCAATCGGAGGCTAATCCACATATCTCGCAGGCGACGTTTCGGGCAAGGGCCCCTCTTCAGAGCACGTTGAGCGACGTGGCCACCACTAGGCAGCAGGCTCCTGCCCTCCCTGTCGAGGTATCCGATGCCATCCGACACCAGCCCGGCAATTGTAGCCGTGCCAACTGCTACGAGCGTGGATTATTCTCTATCTCTCTCTCTCTCACTTTCCCAAAAAAGGAATTTCGATCGGGCTACATTACATCCTGACTTGCGTCGAGACCCATGGACAAACAATAATAATGCAATTTGTAACGCGCGCAAATTTGCGGACGGAATTGCCGCAACTCAGAATCGCGGAGCCAAGCTCAGAGTCACTCGAAAGGCAGGTGGTAGAGGTTGTAGAGGTGAGCTTTTAAGTGTCTCTTGAAGGAGACGATGGAAGCGATGCTGCAAATGTGCAGAGGGATGGCGTTCCAGACGCGGAGCCATAGATTAACGCACAAACCTAGAGACTCGCGTGAGAAAAAATAACCACTTACCTACTTAGCGAACCACAGGCTAACACAGGCCATAGACTTCAATCGAAGGCCATCGACTAATACAGGCCATAGATTTAGAGACCCATGGACAAACACACAGACCCATAGACTAACGCAGAAACCTACAGACTCACGTAAATTTTTTATTTTTAAACCTACTTAGCGAACCATAGACTAACAGAGGCCATAGACTTCAATCGAAAGCTATAGACTAGCACAGGACAGATTAAGAGACCCGTGGACTAACACAGAGACCCATAAACTAATAAAAAAAAACTATATTTCTACGTAGCAACCCATATACTAACATAGGGGCCATAGACGACAGAGACGCATAGACTGACTCAAAAGCCATAGACTTATATAGTAACCCATAGAATAACACAGAGGCCCATAAACACAGAGGCCATGAAATTACATAGAGACTCAAAGACCCACATAGAGACTCATGGACTCACACAGAAAGCCATAGACTAATATAGAGACCCATAGACGTACAGACGGACCCAAATATTTACATAGAAACCCGTAGACTCACACAGAGACGGATCGACTCACAAAGAGACCCATAGACTCACACAGGGACCCATAGACTCACAAAGAGACCTAGAGACTTACACGGAGACGCATAGACTCACATGGAGCCCCATAGATTCACACATGGATCCCATAGACTCAAATAGACACCCATAGACTCACAGAGCGACCCATAGACTCACATAGAGATCCATAGACTATTACGGAGATCCATGGACTCATATAGATACCCATAGACTCATATAGAGACTCACACAGATACCCATAGACTCACATAAAACCCATATACTTACTCATCAACAAATCGGCGTATGTACACAGACACATGTATATATATACACACATACGCAGAGTTAAATACGCACACACACTGACAACTAGCTAGTCGAATAGACACTTACACAGGCATAAATACAATCACATACACAGCTAAACATATATACACAGCCACACATTATGCCTATATAGGAACACACATGAACACACATTGTTATCTATGCAAGCACAGACATACACACATATAGGCATATATACACAATAAAAGACATACACAGTCACATACATGTACATAGCCATATGATGTACATAATTACACAAACAAAAACAAATATCCCCCGTATAACCTTAACAGACTGTTGGGGCAAGTGCTGTTAGCGAGCAGCCCCTATGAAGGCCGGCACGGCACACGAGGGGGTTGGTGGCCAGCACCGCGCCCGACCGCCTTTGTCTCTCCACTGGCGATGTTTAAAAACGACACAATTTACTCATTTGAGGCTGAGTCTACCTAGGGGAAGCCCAGGACGGGTTAAGATAATCGCTATCACTAGTGGTGCCCGTGAGCATACGTACAGCCATAAACTGTACGTAACTACATGCATATATACACAGACATGCACAGACACACACACATTGATGCATTGATATAAAAGACAAAGACACATATAGAGGCATATACACAATGACACAAAGACAAAGATCCCCTGTATAGCCTGAACAGACTGTAGGGGCAAGTGCTGTTAGCGAGCACCTATGAAGGCCGGCACGGCACACGAGGGGGTGGGTGGCCAACACCACGCCCGGCCGCCTTTGCCTCCCCAGTGGCGATGTTTACACATCGCACCAGGTACTCATTTGAGGCTGAGTCGACCTAGGGGAGGCCCAGGACCGGTTCAGATAATCGTCACCGGTGTTGGCCGTGAGCGGGAATCGAACCCGGGTCGCCAGGCTCACACAGCCACACATACACGAATACACAATGACAGACACACAGCCACTCATACATAAGGGCATATACACAAACACACACATACAGGCACACATGCATTGTAGGCATATACACACTCGCATTGACACAGCCACACAGTACAGGCAAAGGCACAATGACACACACGCACACATGGGCACATGAACGGCACACATTGAACACGACTCTCGCGACACGACAGCAGAGGCAATGGAAATAGCCGCTCACCAAATTCATGGCTCCACTTTGTTTATCGAAATCAAGCGTCTCCGATTGCATCGATGTGATTATATCTGTGTATTTAATTAATAATAAATAAACGATGTGATTTCCATAATCCTTCACATTAATTGCTAATGCAATAGGCCGAAATAATCCAGCGTGTATTTTCTTTGAAACGACTGATGATGATGATCGTTGCTCCGATGATGAAGATGATGATGATGACGGTGGTGGAGGTTACGTGATCATACGATCAGCTGCTGCGGGATTTCCTCTCGATTGTGCCTTGCACACAGGCACCACCACCACCATCATCATCATCCTCACAGAATTCCCCCCCCCCCCTCTCTCTCTCAGAGCTCACAATGGTACAGCCTGACGGCTTTAATGCACGCGCGCGCAGATGTCCACGTACACCCCAATCAAAGGCAAAGGTCCCCCGTATAGCCTTCAACGGACTGTTTGGGGCAAGTGCTGCTTGCGAGCAACTACGAAGGCCGGTACGGTGCACGAGGTGGTAGTGTGGCGAGGGCAAGGCGCGGCCGTGTTTGTCTCCCCAGTGGCGATGTTTTGCACGTGAACGCACACGCGCTTGTGTGAGCGAATAGACAGACACACATACGCACAGATATGTGCAGACACATGTCCTATCGTGTATACACACAGAACACGCGTACCACACATGTACGCATAACATGTATGTGATCTTGAGTATCTTTGCACAAAGACAAAGATACTCTGTATAGCCTTTAACAGACTGTTGAGGCAAGTGCTGTTTGCGAGCACATATTAAGGCCGGAACGACACACGAGTGTGTAGCCAGCGCCACGCCCGGCCGCCTTTGTCTCCCTAGTGGCGATGTTCACACACCACACCAGGTACTCATTTAAGGTTAAGTCGACCTAGGGGAGGCCCAGGACCGGTTCGGATTTTCGTCACTGATGTTGGCCGTGAGCGAGAATCGAACTCCGAGTCGCCGGGTTCGTAGCGCAGCGCGCTAATCACTGCGCCACCGCTCCCACACAGTGCCGGATTATCCTAATAGCACAAGTAGCTACACGTGTAGCAGCTACACGTGTAGCAGCTACACGTGTAGCAGCTACACGTGTAGCAGCTACACGTGTAGCAGCTACACGTGTAGCAGCTACATGTGTTTACGAGTCTTTACCGAAAGACCCAAAGAATAAGAACGTGGACAATTCGTTACCAGTGTAGTGGCATAGTGTATGCATAGCGCTGGCTGCTGGCAGGAAAGGGGATCTGCGGCTTACGGCAGCCCTGACGTCAGCAGGCCACGTGACACACCAGAGGGGGATCTAGGGGGAAGGTCACAAAAGGGCACACCAAGAACCCGCTGGTAGGTTCCAGAAAGGAGGCGTGGCTTGAGGCGGAGCGAGGCCACGTGACAGTATAAGAGGGGCCCCTGTAGGGGACCTCGGGGCTGTCGTTGGAGTGGGATCCCAGTCGTGCTGCTGAAGTCCATCATCGTCATTCTTCTCGTCGTCTTCACCGTCCTTCTCCTCGTCCTCTTCATATTCACCATCTCGGGCTCCACCAGTCAGGCAGCCTACCAACTGTCCTGTCTGAGTAGCGTCACCGACAATAGACGGACTAATTGTTAAGAGTGTTAAACCCGATGGTGCTTGTCCACAACATTTACAATCTGAGTACGACGGTTCGCCAGAAATTACAAATAGCTTCATCAACCACAGCCAGATTTGTGGCTCAGATTTGTAAATGTTGTGGATTTGCTCTCCAACACACAACCGGTGTGTGCTGTATCAGTTTAACGACTCGACGACAATCTATATAAAGAGCCACTTTTATTTCGATTTAAAGCTTTCGTGACTGCAGGGATTCATCTTCTTGGTTCTTTCGGTAAAGTCACGTAGAATGGAAATAATACAATAATAAAAAAGAAAACATAATAATATAATAAAAATATAACATAAGACTGTCTTCTCGACAGACCTGTTCTTCACCTGAGGACGGCTGCTTGCGTTGTGGCCGAAACGTCGTGAGAATTATTTTATTATGTTTTTCATTTTTATTATTTTATTATTCCCATTCTACGTGACTTTACCGAAAGAACCAAGAAGATGAACCACTTTTATTTCAAGACTTCCACAATATGGGACCCTAGACTTCATGACTATCGTCGAGTTTGTATCTTCCTCCAAACCTCCCCACTCCTCGTGCTCTCCCCTTATATCTCCCTCAGCCTCTCCCTTTCTCGAACGTTCCCTCACCCCTTATTTCCCTCAGCCAATCGCTGTCCTTGCCCTCTAACGGATCTAAACCGTTGCCTCTGGGTTCCACCACCGTTGTTTCCCGCCTTTTTCTCCTTCAAACTTTCCCGCCAATCCACTTCAAAAGCCCCGCCTCCTGACCAATCCCTGTGGAGGCCTCTTTCCTCCAATTGGAGACCTCGGTTTATTTATTTTTTGAATAGCCGTTAGGCTGCACATTGGTTTGGGGTCATTTCCGGCGATTAAACGAGTAACGAATTGGCCACATTCTGTTTACGTGACAAACCTTAATAATTGGCTGTGTCGGGTGGTGGCGGGTTTAACGACACATTTATATTTACGCGATCTGACCCAACCCCCATGCCGTTACATTATCATTGAGCAGAATCTGCCCCATGACTTCCAATCACCCGCGGTCTCGGTGCCAGCGTTACGACGCATTCGGGCATTGAACGTCACCCAGTGAGGTGACGACTCCAATCCTCGAAGGTGGTGGCACTTTCGCCAATGCCAAGGACAGGAGGCCAGTAGCAGGTAACTGGCTCATCGGTCTTGGCCCCTGCATCCATCACTGCACAGAGGTTCATCTTCAGCAGTGGCCATAGGTGACCCCCGCACCAACAACCATCACCGCCGCCATGATTGCCCTCGCCTGCTATTGATTGGGCAAGCGAGCAAACGAGAGGCTGGGACTCACCACCTCTCAGTCATCACCTCTCACTCACCACCCCTCCTCACCACTCCTCCTCACCACCCCTCCTCACCACCCCTCCTCACCACCCCTCACCACCACCCCTCCTCACCACCCCCCCTCACCACCTCTCACCACCACCCCTCCTCACCACCTCTCACCACCTCTCACCACCACCCCTCCTCACCACCCCCCCTCACCACCTCTCACCACCTCTCCTCACCACCTCTCCTCACCACCTCTCACCACCCCCCCTCACCACCTCTCCTCACCACCTCTCCTCACCACCTCTCCTCACCACCTCTCCTCACCACCCCTCCTCACCACCTCTCCTCACCACCTCTCCTCACCACCTCTCCTCACCACCTCTCCTCACCACCCCTCCTCACCACCTCTCCTCACCACCTCTCCTCACCACCCCTCCTCACCACCTCTCCTCACCAACTCTCCTCACCACCTCTCCTCACCACCTCTCACCACCCCCCCTCACCACCTCTCCTCACCACCTCTCCTCACCACCTCTCCTCACCACCTCTCCTCACCACCCCTCCTCACCACCTCTCCTCACCACCTCTCACCACCACCCCTCCTCACCACCTCTCCTCACCACCTCTCCTCACCACTTCTCACCACCTCTCCTCACCACCACCTCTCCTCACCACCTCTCCTCACTACCTCTCCTCACCACCCCTCACCACCTCTCCTCACCACCTCTCCTCACCACCTCTCCTCACCACCTCTCCTCACCACCTCTCACCACCACCTCTCCTCACCACCTCTCCTCACCACCTCTCCTCACCACCTCTCCTCACCACCCCTCCTCACCACCTCTCCTCACCACCTCTCCTCACCACTTCTCCTCACCACCCCTCCTCACCACCTCTCCTCACCACCTCTCCTCACCACCTCTCCTCACCACCTCTCCTCACCACCTCTCACCACCACCTCTCCTCACCACCTCTCCTCACCACCCCTCCTCACCAGCCCTCCTCACCACCTCTCCTCACCACCTCTCCTCACCACCTCTCCTCACCACCTCTCACCACCACCTCTCCTCACCACCTCTCCTCACCACCCCTCCTCACCAGCCCTCCTCACCACCTCTCCTCACCACCTCTCCTCACCACCCCTCACCACCTCTCACCACCACCTCTCCTCACCACCTCTCCTCACCACCTCTCCTCACCACCTCTCCTCACCACCCCTCCTCACCAGCCCTCCTCACCACCTCTTCTCACCACCTCTCCTCACCACCCCTCACCACCTCTCACCACCACCTCTCACCACCTCTCACCACCACCTCTCCTCACCACCTCTCCTCACCACCTCTCCTCACCACCTCTCCTCACCACCTCTCACCACCTCTCCTCACCACCTCTCCTCACCACCTCTCCTCACCACCCCTCCTCACCACCCCTCCTCACCACCCCCCCTCACCACCTCTCCTCACCACCTCTCCTCACCACCTCTCACCACCACCTCTCCTCACCACCTCTCCTCACCTCCTCTCCTCACCACTTCTCCTCACCACCTCTCCTCACCACCTCTCACCACCACCTCTCCTCACCACCTCTCCTCACCACCTCTCCTCACCACCTCTCCTCACCTCCTCTCCTCACCACCTCTCCTCACCACCTCTCCTCACCTCCTCTCCTCACCACTTCTCCTCACCACCTCTCCTCACCACCTCTCCTCACCTCCTCTCCTCACCATCCCTCCTCACCACTTCTCCTCACCACCTCTCCTCACCACCTCTCCTCACCACCTCTCCTCACCACCTCTCCTCACCACCTCTCCTCACCACCTCTCCTCACCACCTCTCCTCACCACCTCTCCTCACCACCTCTCCTTACCACCCCTCCTCACCACTTCTCCTCACCACCTCTCCTCACCACCTCTCCTCACCACCTCTCCTCACCACCTCTCCTCACCACCTCTCCTCACCACCCCTCCTCACCACTTCTCCTCACCACCCCTCACCACCTCTCACCACCTCTCCTCACCACCTCTCACTCACCACCCCTCCTCACCACTTCTCCTCACCACCCCTCACCACCTCTCACCACCACCTCTCCTCACCACCTCTCCTCACCACCTCTCACTCACCACCCCCCCTCACCACCCCTCCTCACCACCTCTCCTCACCACCTCTCACCACCGCACACCCTGCATGTATTGTGAAGGGTCACACTCTCTGCCGTTGGCCAGAGATAAAGGCAAAGCGTGCCCATGTAGCCTCACAGGGATGCTGGGCAATGTGCTGCGAGCAAACACCGATTCACACCGGCATGGTGTGTGGGGGAGGTTGTGCGTCGGAGCACCACACCCAGCCACCTTTGTCTCCCCGAAGCCTTTCTGCTGCTGATGTTGTTGTTGTTAACACCGCACCATTACAGGTGCTCATCTTCGGGCTGAATCGATCTATTGACAGAGGCTCTTGACCTTGACTGCAGCCTTGCACCCCTCTGCTTCTCAATCGCTAAAAACACGGCGACTGTGAACACATACGTAGGGCTTGATGAAGCAAAGTAAGTTGTAACTTCATGTGCCCGTCCTTAATTTGTGTTTTCGATTATTGATCTTCTAAAAAAGAAAATCTGGCCGCGTCTCGCACCTCCCCCAGAAAGGGCATCTCCCTACGCTACCGCTCCCCACGACACACGCACACAAAGACAAAGATCCCCCGTGTAGCCTGTAACAGACTGTAGGGGCAAGTGCTGTTAGCGAGCACCTATAAAGGCCGGCAGGGCACACGAGGGGAGTGGGTAGCCAGCACCACGCCCGGCCGCCTTTGTCTCCCTAGTGGCAATGTTTACACACCGCACCAGGTACTCATTTGAGGCTGAGTCGACCTAGGGGAGGGCCCAGGAACGGTTCAGATAATCGTCACCGGTGTTGGCCGTGAGCGGAAATTGAACTCGGGTCGCCAGGTTCGTAGCGCAACGCGCTAACCGCAACACCACCGCTCCCCGTTTTACACACACACATATATAGACACACATAATGCATTCACACACACACAGTGACACACATCATCGCAGCAAATCGATTTTCGCAATTAAATTACCGTCATATGAAATAATGGATCATTGTGTGCATATGCAGCGCACCCCCAGGGGATATAGCGTGCATCTCCCAGATTAACAACCACTGATCCGGGGGAAGCCCAGGACCGGGTCAGATCATTGCGACTGATGTGGGTCGTGAGCTTAGAGGAATCAAACTCGGTTCGCCGGGTTCATAGCGCATTGTGGCTTTACACACCACAACACATCCTCAACAATTAAAGACAAAGCAAAAATCCCCAGTATAGCCTGAGCAGATTTTTGGGGCAGTGCCATTAGTGGAAATGTTTTAGACACTGCACCAGGTACTCATTTGAGGCTGAGTCGACCTAGGGGAGGTCCCGTGACCGGTTCAGATAATCGTCACTGGTGTTGGTGGCCGTGAGCGGGAAACGAACTCGGGACAGCGGGTTCGTTGTGCAGCGTAGCGCTAACCACTGCACCACCGCCCCCCACCCCCGCCACACACACAACACTACCAAGACAAAGATACCCCGTATAGCCTTAACAGACTATAGGGGCAAGTGCTGTTAGCGAGCACCTATGAAGGCCAGAACGGCCCACGAGGGGGTGGGTGGTCACCACCACGCCCGGCCGCTTTTGTCTCCCCAGTGACGATGTTTACACACCACACGAGGTACTCACTTAAGGCTGAGTCGACATAGGGGAGGCACCAGATTGGTTCAGATAATCGTCACCGATGTTGGCCGTGAGCAGGAACCAAACTCGGGTCGCCGGGTTCGTAGCAGAGCGCACTAACGCTACACTACCGCTCCCCACGACACACGCACACACACATATATAGACACACATAATACATTTACACACACACATACAGAGACACACATCATCCCAGAAAATCGATTTTCCCAATTAAATTACCGTCAGATGAAATAATGGATCATTTTGTGCATTGCGTTAAGCGGATATTTTGTAGCTCAATTCGACCCAAAAACAAAAAAATATTTTCCGAACCACGTACGAACCACGTACGAACCACGTACGAACCACACACGCTGTTGCGGTGCAGGCCCCCAAGCTGGGCTGCACACTACCGGCAGCACGGCTACAGATTGGTAAATCTATCTGTGCGGGGCTTCGCCTTTTATCCGTTCATCGTGTGCGAGGCGGGGTTGTATCCGGGCTCTCCGCTCTCCATTCCGACGTGAAGTTCAAACGAACACCTTCAACATCACGGGATCTCCCTTGCCAGTATCAAAATATAAGAAAATGGTTTTAACCTTTCTGGCAATAAAACATGTATACAGCCATGGCATGAATTCTAGATTTGAAGCTTTCGTGACTGCAAGGATTCATATTCTTAGGTTTTTTCGGTAAAGTCACGTAGGTAAAAATTAAAATTAATAAAAGTAAAATAAATAAAAGAAAAAGAAAAATCACGACGTTTCGGAGGCAAAACAAACTTCCGTCTTCAGGTGGAACCGTCACAGCACGACAGCTGTATCTAGTAAATGAGATATTTCCAGAGATACCACTCCGTATATATAATGGTTGAGGGGGCGGGGCGGAAGGGTGTGTTTTTGTTTGCATTTTGTTTGCAAGTATTGTGGTTAATGCAGACATGAATCCTTGTAAAAAGGTTTCAGTTTTGTTGCCAGAAAAAAGGGGAAAACCCCCTATTATTACCTCCTGTTGTATTGCCAGAAAGGGTAAAACCCGCTTCTTCACGGCCAAAATACCCCCCAAATGTAGCAGCATGCAGGGGGGAGGGACGTACGAGTTTTGGGGACTCGGTGAAGCTTTCCGAGATGAGCCAGAAAAATGTGTTACTCAACACAACGCGTTCATCAATAACACCGTGACTTTCAAAGGTCGCGCAAAATTATAATCGGTGGCATTTCAGGCAAACGGGGCCCATCTTCGTCCCACTTCTACAAGTGCGGACTCCGCACGCACAGCCGCCTTTGTCTCCCCGAGTGCCGATGATCACTACACACCGCACCAGGTACTCATTTGAGGCCGAGTCGACCGAGGGGTGGGGGGGACCGGTTCAGATCATCGTCACTGGGTGTTGGTGGCCGTGAGCGAGAGTCGAACTCGGGTCGCCGGGTTTATGTAGCGCAGTGCAGCGCTACCTGCCACTCCACTGCTCCCCCCCCCCCCACGCAAACACAAACAAAGACAAAGATCCCCCGTATAACCTTAACAGACTATTAGGGCAAGTGTTGTTAGCGAGTAGCATCTGTGGAGGCCAGCACGGCACACGAGGGGGTGGGTGGCCAGCACGACGCTCGGCCGCCTTTGTCTCCCCCAGTGGCGATGTTCACTACACACCGCACCAGGTGTCATTTGAGGCCGAGTCGACCTAGGGGAGGCCCACGACACGGTTCAGATAATCGTCACTGATGTTGGTGGCCGTGAGCGAGAATCTAACCCGGGTCTCCGGGTTCGGAACGCAATGTAGCGCTAACCGCTGCGCCACCGCTCCCCCACGTGTACACGCTGCCCACACACAGATACAAAGGCAAAGATCACCCAAATAGCCTGTAACGAACTTTTGGGGCAAGTGCTGTTAGCGAGCACCTATGAAGGCCAGCACTGTGGCACACGAGGACGTGGGTGGCCAGCAACCACGCCCGGCCGCATTTGTCTCCCTAAGTGGCGATGTTTTACACACCGCACCAGGTTACCCGTTTGAGGCTGAGTCAACCTAGGGGAGGTCCAGCACCGGTTCGGATTTTCGTCAATTCATGTTGGCCGTGAGCGAGAATCTAAATCGGGTCTCCGGGTTACTAGGGCAGTGCAGCGCTAATCGCTGCACCACCACTCCCCCGCATGTACACACTACCCCACAGACACACACACAGAGACACACACGGAGACACACACAGAGAGAAATGAGGATTCACCCAGAGCAGCACAGTGTAGAGACGGAAACGAGAGAATGTTGAGGTCTTGAGTTGAGGAAAATGTGCAGTTCCTTTGATGTTCGTTAGGGGCCGATCTTAGATTCACTCCGTGTGTTCGATAGCCCGGGCTGGTGAGATAACTCAAGTGAGCCAGGATAGAGCCTTTAACATTGAGGTATATGGGAGCCTTTAACATTGAAGTCTATGGGAGCCTTTAACATTGAAGTCGATGGGAGCCTTTAACATTGAAGTCTATGGGAGTCTTTAACATTGAAGTATATGGGAGCCTTTAACATTGAAGTCTATGGGCGCCTTTAACATTGAAGTATATGGGAGCCTTTAACATTGAAGTATATGGGAGCCTTTAACATTGAAATCTATGGGAGCCTTTAACATTGAAGTTTATGTGAGCCTTTAACATTGAAGTCTAGGGGATCCTTTAACATTGACGACTATGGGAGGCTTTATTGAAGTCTATGGGAGCCTTTAACATAGACTTTTATTTTATTTTTATGATATTTTTTTATTTTTAAAAATTTTGTTTTATTTATTTTATTATTTCCCTTCTACGTGTCTTTACCGAAAGAACCAATAATATGAATCCCTGCAGTCATGAAAGAAGCTTTAAATCGAAATCTTTGGGAGCCTTTAACATTCAAATATATGGGAGGGATTGTAAGTGGTACCCTGGGATATATTGTAAGTGGGACACCTGGGAGGGATTGTAAGTGGGACCCCTGGGAGGGATTGTAAGTGGGACCCCCGGGAGGGATTGTAAGTGGGACCCCCGGGAGGGATTGTAAGCGGGACCCCTGGGAGGGATTGTAAGCGGGACCCTGGGATATATTGTAAGTGGGACCCTTGGGAGGGATTGTAAGTGGGACCCCCGGGAGGGATTGTAAGTGGGACACCTAGGAGGGATTGTAAGTGGGACCCCTGGGAGGGATTGTAAGTGGGACCCCCGGGAGGGATTGTAAGCGGGACCCTGGGATATATTGTAAGTGGGACCCCCGGGAGGGATTGTAAGTGGGACCCCCGGGAGGGATTGTAAGTGGGACCCCTGGGAGGGATTGTAAGTGGGACCCCCGGGAGGGATTGTAAGCGGGACACCTGGGAGGGATTGTAAGTGGGATTCCTTGGGAGGGATTGTAAGTGGGACCCCTGGGAGAGATTGTAAGTGGAATAACCTGGGAGGGATTGTAAGTGGGACCCTGGAGTGGGATTGCAAGTGACCCTCCCCCTCCGCGTCATTCAGCCCTCCCACCCAACCCCCACCTCCTTGCCTTGATCTCCCCCACCCCCCACCCCTTCTTCCCCGATGCCCCTCCCCTCCCTCCCCTCCCTCCCACCCCTCCCCGTTGTCAAGAGACGCCGCCACCGCAGCCGCTGGCGGCGCTGTCCCTGGTGCTGAATTTGAGCGGCGCGCGCGCTGGCAGGGTGGGTACAGGGTGGGTACAGGTGGGTGCAGAGTGGGGGCAGGGTGGGTGCAGGGTGGGTACAGGCTGGGTGCAGGGTGGGGGCAGGGTGGGTGCAGAGTGGGGGCAGGGTGGGGGCAGGGTGGGGGCAGGGTGGGTGCAGGGTGGGTGCAGGGTGGGTACAGGCTGGGTGCAGGGTGGGGGCAGGGTGGGTGCAGAGTGGGGGCAGGGTGGGGGCAGGGTGGGTGCAGAGTGGGGGCAGAGTGGGGGCAGGGTGTGTGCAGGTGGGTGCAGCGTGGGGGCAGGGTGGGTGCAGGTGGGTGCAGAGTGGGGGCAGGGTGGCGGCAGGGTGGGTGCAGGGTGTCGGCAGGGTGGCGGCAGGGTGGGTGCAGGGTGGGGGGAGGAGTAGGAGGATCAAGAAGGAAGGGGGGCATCGGCAAGGCAGGGGTGGGTGGGTAGGGGGAGCAGCAGGGAGGGGTACGGGGTCCGTGGCCGAGGCTTCTAGAGGCTCTCCGCGCTCGGCAGCAACAAGTGGCGAGGTGGCGGTGAGCACGGGGGGGTGGGGAGGCGACGAAGGGAGGGAGAGACGGAGCAGGAGAGAGAGAGCAAACATCGAACCCGATGCCTCTCTCTCTCTCGGCTGTCAGAGGGCTCAGTCGTCCTCCGACTACTTATAACAACAACGACAACGGCGACTGACAACAACGACTAACAACAACAACGACGACTAACAACAGCCGCCATTCGTCAATTAGTCGTCGCGGGCGACGCGAGCACGCCGCTGGTGCCAGGCTAGGTTCACTCGCTTCGACAGGGCGGCAATAATAACACGAGACAGCGCGAGTCGTGCTTGGGGTGCGGGGAACGGACGGGGGTGGTGGTGGAGGTGGTGAAGTTGGGGGTGAAGGGGAGGAGGAGGAGGAGGGGGTCACATACATAATTGAAACCCGCGATAAATGTTGTAGCAAGAAGTTCGCGTCGCGTCTCCGATGTCCGAGTCTCCGCGTTGACCCTTCCCGCAGCCGAACCATCCGAACCGCCGCCGCCGCCGATGTCCGCGGTTCCTCCGCCGCGTCTCTCGGGCCCCTCCTTCGCCGTGGGGGGCCCGGGGCGACCCGCCGCGGGTCGACCTCTGTCCGCCAACGTCCGCAAGCTGCACGGGGCTCTGGGCTCGCTGCTCAGCGATTCGGAGCGCATGGCGCTGCTCGGGCGACTGCGCGAGTATCAGGCGCGGCGAAACGTTCGCGACCTCGTCACCGCCCTCCGTGACCTTCGCCTCGACTGCCCGCCCAGGCGCCACTTGCTGCCCCTGCTCCGGCAGGTGCTACCCGCGGCCGACCAGCTGCTCTTCGACACCTACACGTCGCGGGGTTCCTGCCTGGGGCAGCAGCAAGGAGCTGCTGCTGCTGCTCGTGACGGTGGAGGTGGTGGTGGTGGTGCCACAGCCACCCTGCCCATCAGAGTGTCGTACAACCTCCCCAGGTAGCGAGGAGGAGGGTGGTTGGTTGGTTGGTGGTGGTGATTGCAATCGTGTAGGTGGTGGGTGTAGTAGTGGTGGTGGTGGTGCAGGTGATGGGTGTAGTTTTGGTGGTAGAACATTTATACTTACGCGATCTAACACGATAACCTTGATTATGAGTCATGTAGAATATTTTAATCGTTCCTGGGCCTTCTCTAGGGCGAATCAGCCTGAATGAGTAACCAGTTGGGAGACAAAGGCGGCCGGGCAGACGTGGTGCTGGCCACCCACCCCCTCGTGTGCTGTAGCGGCATTCATAGGTGCTACTCGCCCTAACAGTCTGTTAAGGCTATACAGGGGATCTTTGTCTTTGACGTAGGTATGGCGATATGGTGATGGTAGTGATGGTGGTGGTGATGGCAGTGATGGTTGTGATGAATGTGTTAATGCTGATGGTGTTGATGTGGTGGTAGTGATTGTGTAAATGCTGATGATATGATGTGGTGGTGATTGTGTGAAGGTTGATGGTGGTGATGTGTTGGTGGTGGTGATTATGTGAATGCTGATGGTGGTGGTGATTGTGTTAATGTTGATGATGTGATGTGGTGATTGTGTTATTGCTGATGGTGGTGATTGTGTTAATGCTGATGGTGGTGATGTGGTGGTGATTATATGAATGCTGATGGTGGATATGTAATGTGGTGGAGGGGATTGTGTTATTGCTGATGGTGGTGATGTGGTGGTGGTGGTGGTGATTGTGTTAATGTTGATGGTGGTGATGTGATGTGCTGGTGGTTATGTTGGTGGTAGTAGTGGTGATTTTGGTTGTATTGGTGGTGGTCATGTTGATAATGTGGTCATTTTGATGGTGGTGGGGATGGTGGTGCTGTGGTGGTGATTGTGTTAATGTTGATGGTGGTGATGTGATGTGCCGGTGGTTATGTCAGTGGTAGTAGTGGTGATTTTGGTTGTATTGGTGGTGGTCATGTTCATAATGTGGTCATTTTGATGGTGATGGGGCTGGTGGTGTTGATAATGGTGGTGGCGGTATATATAGTCGTGGTGTAAGTGATGAGGCATGCAAGCGTGGTGGTGGTGGTGTTCATGTCTCTCTGACTCCACCTCCTTGATAGCTCCACACACGCCTCCTTCAGCTCCATCAGCTGCGCTTCTTGCGGGAGATCAACAGAGGCGGATATCAGACCTCATCAACTCACCCAGACGAAAAACGGACCTCACCAACCCACCCAGACGACAAACGGACCTCACCAACCCACTCAGGTTGGCTACGTACCGTGTGGAAGAAGTTCAACATATATACACGTGACATGCAGTTGACATACGGGCTTAATTGTGCCATCCAGAGCCTGACTGTGCCACCCAGGTGACGTACAGGCCTCAGTTTGTTAGCCAGGTGACATGATGGGCCCAATCAACCCCGCCCTGGTGACAACATCTCGACCACGTAACGAGCTGGCCAAATGTTTGCCATGAAACAGTCCCCCTGAATTAACATGATATTGCCGTCCTGTTGCAGCCATGTATATTTATGAGTAGCTATCATGAATAATGCATGTGATGGCAACCAATGACCCAGATGAATTAGAATTCAATTAGAATGCATTCATTTGCCATGGTTAATGTCTTTGCTTATATTTGATTGGTTGTTCCTGTGTTGTCATGACGCCTGTTTAAGAAACGAGGTAAGGCTTATTTCTGCCTTTCTTGGTTAGGGGCCGTCCATAAATGACGTCACGCACTTAGGGGGGGGTCAGACATTTGTGACGATGTGTGACGAGGGGGGGGGGTTGAGAAATTTGACGTCACATCAAAATGCGCAACTTTAAATAAATATAGAATTGTTATAATAACACTAATTGTTATAACAACACTCCTACAACATCAGAGTGCAGCGCCACATTAAATACGCACTACAATGACAATAGTTTAAAGCGATTTGAAGCGTGTTTTATTTTCAAAATTGAAATATGGTTTTGGGGGGGGGGCGGGGGACAGAGCTTTGTTACGTCATATTTGAGGGGGGGTCTGACTTTTTGTGACGCCGTGTGATGAGGGGGGGGGGGGTCAAAATCGTCCAAAATCGCGTGACGTCATTTATGGACGGCCCCTTATGACCCCAGGGTGGTTGATGCAGTCTCAAGCAAAGCTTTGTTTTATGTAAACGGCTGCTAAATCTGGCCGTGAGAATTATGCTCCTAATGGCTCATGGCGAGTTCAGCTGAAACCAAAATTCAATATTATTACAATCAAATGCCTGTCAACACCTTATCAGTGCCCTACCTTATTATAGACAAATTCAGACCTTATTGGTTACCCCGTGCCCTTACACCAAGTCCCATCACAAGTGAGAAACACAGACAAATAGACACGGGTTCTTTTTGCCCCTATCGAAACTGCTGTATGGACCTGACGATTGGACATTTGGCTGCGTCGGGTCGTGGACGATTCTTAAACGACACATTTGATCTGGTCCTTACGTTGACTAACCCAAAAAAAATCACTTGTGAATCACAATATTTATCCATAACACAGGTTTTTTTTGGGTTAGATCGCGTAAATATTTAAATGTGTCGTTAAACCCGCCACCAAATGACACAGCCAATTTAGTAAGGTTTGTCATGTATATTTACGCGATCTAACCCAAAAAAACCTGTATAATGGATGATATTGGTCGTGAAAGCTTACGTGTTGAACTCACGAATATTTATTTATTTTGCTAATTTTTTTTTGTCATCATTCATGTCCCTCTATCTTAGGAGCAGAGTTACGATAGCTCTCTTGAAAAAAGGGTTTTCACGTAAATGTAATTTCATCCTCTCTCCTTGCATGAGGCAATATGGTCCCGGGGTCAAAGGCCAGCGTCCATGTCTGCTAGCCACATTAATAATAGTAGACTTTTACCCTCTTCTGGCAAATAAAACAGGTGTTAAGATGTTCAAACACCAAATAAGGAATCAAGTCTGTATTAAGCACACGTACTTGTAGCAAAACATGAAAACCTACGCTCTGATAATATGTGCATTGTTTTTTTGCACGTTTTTCCACAAGTACGTGTGGTCAATGTAGACTTCATTCCTTGCTAAAGTTGTCTTTATTCTTATTTGTATACTTTCATATTGTCAATTATAGACGACCGGGGAGAATATATCAAAGGATTGGCCAAAATTACGAGAGAAAAAATGATAATTTATTACATGGGCCTTTGTGACGTCAAACACTTTGAATGATGATGAGTGACTGGGTCTACCCCAGTCTCTCTATCCGATTCCCTTGCCCGGCCAGGTGCGAGCACCTGGGTAGGGATACTGGGTGAGGAAGGCATGGTCATGGGGAGGACACTAGGCCTCAAAAGTGTTTAAAGTAAAAAATCAATCAATTGTCAACGAGGTGACTTTAACACGTGTACGTCATGTAGGTACATGTGATGTCATCTTTTTTAATGTCATCGTATTTATTGTATACGCAGTTGAGGCCTAGTGTCTGCGGGAACAGGCCTGCATCGCCTGGTTTCCCTGCCCTGGTCCTCGTTGCCTCTCCAGGCAGAGGAATTGGGAGGAGACTGAGGACAGGCCTAAGTCACCTCCACGTGTGCCCACTGTGTCCACCTTCACCCCTATATGTGACCCCCGTGTCTCCCGCGTTGTCCCCATGTCAGTCACCCTCCATGTGTTTCCCCCAGGGCGAGAACTCGAGAGATTAGGATAATTTCATTTGCAAGAGTAACTCTGGGTCACCAAAGTGACAAAAACGATTTAAAAAATTAAAGCGTCTCGAGAAAGCGAATAGAAATCAGCACAAAAGCAACAACGTGTGACATCCACGTTCCTGTGTGTTGGGTCGCGCGTGTGATGCCGTGGTGTGGGGGGACGGTAGTGTAGGGGTTGGCGCACGGCGCTACAAACCTGGTGACCCGGGCCGAGTTCATACCTGTCAACCCTTTCACAGTGCCTACCATATTACAGACCAATTAAGACCTTATTGGTCACCCCGTGCGCCTTATAAATCTCAACGTTCGTCCTACAAAGTCCCACCACAAGGGAGAAACACAAACAAATAGACAAAACAAATGTTGCCCATATGGACCTGAAAGCTCAAGTTCCATGTACAAGAATACGAGGTAAACCGAAGGGGTTGACAGGTATGCGAGTTTGATTCCCGCTCACAACCGACACCAGCGACGATTATCTTAACCATCCCTGGGCCTCCGCTAGGTTGACTCAGCCTCAAATGAGTACCTGGTGCGGGGTGTGTGTAAAACATCGCCTCCGGGGAGACAAAGGCGGCCGGGCGTGGTGCTGGCCACTACCCCCCTCCCCCTCGTGTGCCGTGCCAGCCTTCGTAGGCTCTGCTACTCGCTAACAGCACTTGTCCCCAACAGTCTGTTAAAGGCTATACATTGGAGGACCTTTGTCTTTGTGTCACCTTGCCCATGCTACCCCCCCCCCCCCCCCAGAGGTCGCAACCGGGTACCCGATACCCGTACCCTACCCGATACCCGGCTACGGGTAGCCGTTTGCGACCCTGGTGCGGCCGGGTACGGGTACGGGCAGGCCGTGAGTCACTGGTGAGTAGCCGTTTGTCTCTCATTTCGGGTAGGGTACGGGTAGGGAACGGCTACCCGTACCCGGCCGGGTACGGGTACCCATTTGCAACCCTGGTGCGGCCGGGTACGGGTAAGGAATCAAAACCCGTTTTCGACCTCTGCCCCCCCTTCCCCCCCCTGCGCAATCCCGCCAGGCCGTGCCTCCCCAGGCCTCCGTGCGTCGCGTGCTACTGGAGAGGGGGTCCCGGGGTGCCCCGGCGCCGCTGGGGCTGAGCGTGCGGGGTGGCGCCGAGCACGGACTGCCCGTGGCGGTGGGCCACGTGGTGCCCGGCTCGCTCGCCTGGCGGTGCGGCCTGCGACCCGGCGACCTCATCCTGAGGGCCAACGGCGTCGTCCTGCATGACGGTGTGACGCACCAGGACGCCGTGCGGGTGGGTGCAATGCACGGGGTGGCGCAACTATGGGGGGTGGGTTTGGTGTTGGGGGGGGGGGTATGCATACCGTGTCAACTCATGTGGTTGACCCCGTATTCTTGTACTGGGAAATTTGAATTTTCAAGTCCGTACGGCGTATAGCCGTTTCAATACGGGCAAATGTCTATTTTGTTTGTGTTTCTCCCTTGTGATGGAACTTTGTAGGATGAACGTTGAGATTTATAATGGGACGGGGTGACCAATAAGGTCTGAATTGGTCTGTAAGAAGGTAAGGGGCACTTATGATAAGCGGTTGACAGGTATGGTCATTGTGCCCCTGGGCGCAAAAACAAGGGCGTAGATTCCGCCGACCGTGGTAGGCTTTAACTGACGAGGCAACCTCCCAGCTTCCAACGTTCCAACGCCGCCAGCGGTCGACCGTCGACCAACTCGGGACCGGGACGTCAGGTTGGCCGATGACGGCCACCTGACGCCACGAATGGCACATCGGAAGATTCGGCGGCCTGCGAGCGGTGCGGCCACGAATCGCGAACCGTCGACCGCACCGTGAACAGTCGGCCGCTGCTGTCTTCACCCCGTAAAAGGAGGAATGGGACGAGATCCGCTCTGCGTCTGAACAGACAATTGAGTGGACGACACATCTAATCATCTCTTTAATTTTCTTTGTGAATCCACACTAAAGAGGAAGACCTACGAAGGGTGGCACTGCGTGCGACGGGGGGGGGGGGGGGTGGTCAGCACCACGCTATGCTGCCCATGTTTCCCCAGTGGTGATGTTCACGCACCATGGGAAGGTCACTCAACTATGGCTGGGTCAATCTCGAAGAGGCTCAAGACCGGCTCAAATTATTTTTGCCACCGGTGTTGGCTATGAGCGGGAAATGAACGTGGGGTCACCGGATTCGTCGCACAGTATACAAACCAAATACACGACCATTTACTGCCAGGGTGTGTACACAGCAAAAGACAAAGATTCCTTGTATAGCCTGAACAGACTGTTGGGGAAAGTGCTGTTCGCAAGTGCCTATGAAGGCCGGAATGGCACACGACGGTGTCAGTGGCCAACACCACGCCTGGCCGCCTTTGTCTCCTCAGTGGTGATGTTTGCTCCCCACTCCAGGTACTCATTTGAGGCTGAGTCGACCTCGGGGAGGCCCATTAATCGTCGCTGGTGTTAGCTGAGGGAGAAATGAACGCAGGTTGCCGGGTTTGTAGCGCAGTGTGCAAACCAATACACTACCACGAATCGCCAGGGTGGGTACAAACACACGCACACACGTGGTGTGATGCACCACCACGTCACAGCACCTCTGTGACGTTGGGCACACCCAGGAACGGGGCCGTGATGGGGATGACCGTGCCGGTGATGTTGGTGGTGATGACTGGCACAGCAGGGGCTACGGCCGTTGCATCTACCGGTCATCTCAGTCAGCCAACCCATGACACCTGCTGGGTCTGTCAGCGAACCTTCGGCACTTCACGTCGCCTCAAAGTGCACCTGGCCTGGCACAGGCGCCGTGGTGACGTGACCGTCACTTAGTGGCGAATGGCGGCTGTCCGTATTGATGGTGGTGGCGACGATGACCGTGATGGGGCTACAGATGCCAGCATGCTGGTAACGATCTCGCGAGAGAGCGGCGGCGACGCCCACGGCAGGGCTGAAGGCCGCGGCGTCGTTGGCAGTGCACCGGCAGGGCTACCCTCTCCTTCGCCGTGGCCGGGCTCGCCGGCGCAATTCTCCGGGAGCTCGGACCGCCTGGACGCTCACGTGACCGTCCCTCCCCCTCGCCCGCCCGCCCAGGTGCTGTGCTCGGGCCGCAGGCTGGACCTCACCGTGCTGTCCGTCCCCCCGGCTGCCGAGCCCACCACCGCGGGCGCTGCCGCCCCACCACCACCACCACTCCACCACCGACACCGCACGTGGGGGGACGAGCGGTGGGGCCACGCGGCCGAGGCGGGGGGAGGGGGCGGCCCCCCTCTCGATCGCCCGGGCGGGGGAGTAGACGCGGCGGAAGCGGCGGCGTCGGTGCCCGGCGCGGAGGAGCGCGGCGGCCTCCAGCTGCTGAGCAACGGCGACGAGAGGAAGGTGGGGGGCACGCAGAGTGGTGGGGAGTGTGTTGGGGGGGGGGTGAAGATTAATCCGGTCCACAGGGCCGCCTGCCCTCCAAGGCGACTATTATTGTCAATGTCGTGGTAGCGGGGCCCAGTGGAACCTCGTCTTGGCCTCAAGGAGCCACCCACTCACCCACTGACCCACCAACCCACCCACTGATACACCCACCCATTGACCCACCTACTCACTCACTAACCAGCCCACTCACCTACTGACCCACCCACCCAGTCACCCACTTACCAACCTACTCACTCACTGACCCACCCACTGACTCAAGTCACCCAGTTACCGACCCACTCACCCATTAACCCACCGACCTACCTACTGACCCACCCACCCATCCACTCACTCGTGCAATCTAGACTCCTATTGTGACCGCTTGACCTCTCTGCCCGAGTTCAACACGATCAGGTGAGCGTGTTTCCGTGGTGCAAGTGAGCGTGTTGTTCCCATGTTCCTGCGTTCGCGTCGTGCTGGTGAGCGTGTTGTTCCAATTTTCCTGTGTTCCCATGGTGCATGTGAGCATGTTCCCGTGCTGTTCCCATGTTCCTGCGTTCGCATGGTACAGGTGAGCGTGTTCCCGGCCTCCGGCCGCGCCCCGCTGGGGCTCGTGGTTCGAGGCGGCTGCGACTTCGGCCTCGGCATCTTCGTGTCCGGCCTCGACCCGGGCGGTGCTGCCGAGAGCGCGGGCCTCCAGGTAAAGCCCGTTTTGAGGCCGAGTCGACCTAGAGGGGAACGGCGGCGGCAGGGACGACGCTGGCGGAACGAGGGAAACAAAACCCCTGGCTGCGCCTCGGCGCGAGTTGACGTCGGTATTTAAAAAAAAAGTGTATTAACACAGTCCGTTCTCCTATAGCGCGTAGTTTTCGCAACGCGATGAATGCATCAGGGGTGTTGCAAGCAACCGAAGCAAAATAGCATTAGATAGCACAGCTGCCACACCCGTGGACAGGGGCCGGGGACCCGTCAGAGGGAGGAGAGGAGGCGAGGAAGGATGATTTGGGAGGAGGGGCAGGGAGAGAACAAGGAGGACAAGATTGTGGCCAAGCCTGGTAGATCCACGTGTGAATAAAGCGAGGGCCCTTCTCCGTATGTTGAGCCTCTGTGTTCCTACTTACGAATGTACCGAGGAACATATTTTTTTTAAGAACGTGTAGGCGAATCCGATAGTAACGCGATCGAGCGAACGGAACTACGTCACAGAGCGAGTAGGAATTCAGCGGTCGTACGGCTGTGTGTCGCACACAAGGCAACGCAATACTTCTGGATGCTTCTAGATGCTACCCACACACGCCTCGGTCTTTGTTTGGCCTGTGTATCCATGTCACGCGTTATCGCGGACAGTGCTTTACCCTTACTGTATCATAAAATGTAACGCGATTTTTCCATCACGTGGTGTTCTTCAGGAACGCAACTACTACCGCCACGTTATAGGAGAACAGACTGTGTATATGTGTAATGACGACTTGACCCACTTATCTTGAGATGGCACTTCATTGAAGACACGTTCACTTGACATACGGCGAAGACCCCCACATCAACAGCCCCGAGTCTCCCGCGCATCCCCCTTTTATACCGACACGAGGCCACACCCCCCTTCTCGATCCTTCTCACTGACTCTGGACGCTCGCTCCACCGGCAGACTCCACTGTCCTCTTCCGTCACCTGATTATGCTCCCTTCTAGATCATTCCCGTAGCCACCAGTCCCTTTGCACTCACAGCTGACTCCCCTGCCATTACCTTCCGTGGCCACTAGTCCCCTCGCACTCAGCTGACTCCCCTGTCATTACCTCCCGTGGCCACCAGTCTCTTCGCACTCACAGCTGACCCCCATGTCATTACCTCCCGTGACCACCAGTCCCTTCGCACTCACAGCTGACTCCCCTGTCATTACCTTCCGTGGCCACTAGTCCATTTGCACTCACAGCTGACTGCCCTGTCATTACCTCCCGTGGCCACTAGTCCCTTCGCACTCACAGCTGACTCCCCTGTCATTACCTCCCGTGTCCACTAGTCCACTCACACCGCATGTAGACTATATTGACATTACACATACGGTTTACCCGTATTCTTGTACAGGGAAATTTATTTTAAAAACTGTCTATTTGTTTGTGTTTCTCCCTTGTGATAGGACTTTGTAGGATGAAAGATTTATAAGGGCACGGGGTGACCAATAAGGTCTGAATTGGTCTGTAATAAGATAGGCACTGATAAGGGGTTGACAGGTATTATATGACAATTTTGTTTTGTTTTTCAAGAGCCAAAGATATTACGGAAACGTCAAAGGGAGGGCGAGACAGCACGTTGATAAAACGTGCGACTCGTGCTTAGGAAATGGGCGAGAACACCCAGGCTCACAGCCCTGCCATGGCGGGGGCAAAGATTGGGTACAAAGCCTTTTAAGGCGGAGGGAAGGAAAGTCATTATCGTCATCATCATCATTATTTTTAAACTAATACTCTTTTTATTGTACCAGGCAATGCCCACTGAGCTATATACAGGGTGCTTAAAAAAATGTTAACACTTACATGGGACTTTCGTTTTTAATGGAAAAATAATGGATACTACACTCTAACATGATAACAAATAGCTTCTAAAAGTCAAAGAGTCTCACCACTTGTTCGCCATCATTGTCAGCGCGTGCCTGGAATCTACTCCAGGTGGTCTCCAGAGCCCGGAGGTGCATTTCTTGTGGTCTTGTTGCAAATCCTCCAAAGCGTTCACATTTTTTTGAAGCACCCTGCATAGCTCTTTTTCAGAAGGGACCTGCCAATCACAAGACAAAGCGGCCTCATCAACATCACGTGGCAATGCACGGCAGCTAAACACTCCGAATGGCGCCTCCCGTTGCAGGTCGGCGACCAGATCGTGGAGGTGAACGGGCGGAGCCTCCGCTCGGCGAGCCACGCGGAAGCGGTGGCGGCGCTGGGCGCCAGCGCGCACCTCATGCTCACCGTGCGCGACGTGGGCCGGCTCCCCAGGGCTCCCGCGGTGCCACCGCACCGCTCCGCTCCGCCGCCGCGCCGGCGAACGGCGGCGGACGACGACGCGGAGCCGGCTCCGGTGAGAGACGCCGGATGGATGCTCGCACGCTCGTCTACCCGTCTACCCGTGTGGTCACCTAACCGCCCAATCGCCTGGCCCCTCCGCTCGTGTACCATCCACTCCCGTGCTCGCCTACCCATCCACTCGCCTACCCATCCGCTCGCACCCTCGCCAATCCGTCCACTCGCCTACCCATCCACTCGCCTACCCATCCACTCGCCTACCCATCCACTCGCCTACCCATCCACTCGCCTACCCATCCGCTCGCACCCTCGCCAATCCGTCCACTCGCCTACCCATCCACTCGCCTACCCGTCCACTCGCCTACCCATCCACTCGCCTACCCATCCGCTCGCACCCTCGCCAATCCGTCCATTCGCCTACCCATCCATTCGCCTACCCATCCACTCACCTACCCATCCACTCGCCTACCCATCCACTTGCACCCTCGCCTACCCATCCACTCGCCTAGCCATCCACTTGCCTACCCATCCGCTCGCACCCTCGCCAATCCGTCCACTCGCCTACCCATCCACTCGCCTACCCATCCACTCGCCTACCCGTCCACTCGCCTACCCATCCACTCGCCTATCCATCCGCTCGCACCCTCGACAATCCGTCCACTCGCCTACCCATCCACTCGCCTACCCATCCACTCACCTACCCATCCACTCGCCTACCCATCCGCTTGCACCCTCGCCTACCCATCCACTCGCCTACCCATCCACTCGCCTACCCATCCACTCGCCTACCCATCCATTCGCTTATCCATCCACTCGCACCCCCTGTAACCCCCCCACTCTTCTTTCCCCCCGCCCCCCAGGTGATGCTGTGCCGTGGAGTGTGGGGCACCGGCGTGACCCCCAGCGCGCTGTGCGAGCAGCCGCGGCGCGCCCTGGGGGAGCGAGCGGCACTCGTCCTGGGGGGCCCCGCGGGCCGCGGTGGGGGGGCCCGGCTGGAGGGGCTGGTGGACGAGTACCGGGCGGGGGGGCTCACCGTGCCCGCGCTGCTCGCCCGGCTGGACGCGCTGCTGCACACGCCGCAGCAGGTAGGGTGGCGCGCCGTCTCTCTCTCTCTGTCGGTGTCTCTCGCTCGGCATTCACACCGCCACTGCCACCGCCACCATCATCATCATCAACACATTATCATCACCACGACTGTCACCGAGCACCACCACATCACCACCATCAGCATTCACACATTCACCATCACCGCCATCAGCATTCACACAATCACCACCACCATCACCACCACCACATTACCACCACCACATCACCACCACTACATCACCACCATCAGCATTCACACATTCACCTTCACCGCCATCAGCATTCACACAATCACCACCACCATCACCACCACGACTGCCACCGAGCACCACCACATCACCACCATCAGCATTCACACCGCCATTGCCACCACCACATCACCACCATCAGCATTCACACGTTCACCATCACGACCACATCATCACCACCATCAGCATTCACACAATCACCATCACCGCCATCAGCATTCACACAATCACCACCACCATCACCACCACCACATCACCACCACATTACCACAATCATCCCGATCAGCATTCACACAATCACCATCACCACCACCACGTTACCATCATCAGCATTAACACAATTACCACCACCATCACTATATTACCAATCCCTGCATCAAAGACAAAGATCCCCCATGTAGCCTTAACAGTGTGTTGGTGCAAGTGCTGTTAGCGATTAGCAGCACGGCACACGAGGGAGTGGGTGAACAGCACCACGCCCGACCACCTTTGTCTCCCCGAGTTGCGATGTTTACTACACACCGCACCGGACACTAATTTCAGGCTGAGCCGACCTAGGGGAGGCCCAGGACTGCTTCGGGTAATCGCCACTTGGTGTTGGCCGTGAGTGAGAATCGAACTCGGGCTACCGGGTTCGCAGCGCAGCGCACTGACCGCTACTACACCACCCCTCCCCACCACTTACACTCATCACTCACGATGCCGTTCCTCCCTGCACCACGCCTCCCTGCATTTCCATTCACGAAAAGCATCACCTCCTTGCGCTATAACACACAAGACACCCTCCCCCCCTACACGCGTGCGTGCCGATGGGATTGCTGATTTTGTACGACTGCTGCTGCTATTGCTACTACTGCTACTATTGCTACTACTGCTACTACCACTGCCACTACTGCCACTGCTACAACTACCACTACTACTACCGCTACCACTACTACTTCAACTCCTGCCACTACTACCACTACCACTACTACCACTACTACCACCACTACTACTACCACTACTGCTACCACTACTACCACTACTACTACCACTACTACTACCAATACTACCACCACCACTACTACCACTACTACTACCGCTACTACTACTACCACTACTACCACTACTGCCACTGCTACCACTATTACCACCACTACTACTACTACCACTACTGCCACTACTACCACTACTACTACCACTGCTACCACTACTACCACTACTACTACTACCACTACTACCACAACTACTACTACCACTACTACCACTACTACTACCACTACTACCACAACTACTACTACCACTACTACCACTACTGCCATTACCACTACTACTACTGCCACTACTACTACCACAACTACTACTACCACTGCTACTACTACTGCCACTACTACCACTGCTACCACTACTACTACTGCTACCACTGCTAATACTACCACCACTACCACCACTACTACCACTACTACTGCCACTACCACTACCACTGCTGCCACTACTGCTACTACCACTGCTACTACCACTACTACTACCACCACTGCTACCACTGCTACTACCGCTACTGCTGCCACTGCTGTGATTGCCACTGCTACTACTACTACTACCACCACTGCTACCACTGCTACTACCGCTACTGCTGCCACTACTGCTACTACCACTGCTACTACCACTACTACTACCACCACTGCTGCCACTGCTGTGATTGCCACTGCTACTGCTGCGACTGCTGCAGCGCTCGCTGCTGCAGGACGTGCGTGCGCTGGTGAGCGCGCGCGACCTGGACGAGTTCGACTCCCTGCTGCCCCGCATCGGGGCAGCGCCGTGCGGGGCAGCCCGGGGGTGGGGGCCACTTGTGGGGGGGCTCCGATGGGGGGAGGGCGCCGCCGGGAGCCACGGGGAGGGGGCTCGTGACCCCTGGGCCAGGCTGCAGGTGAGGGCGGTGGGGGGGCGAGCGGTGGCGCTGTGGTTTTCGCGGCGCTGCGAAACCGGTGTGTGAGTGGGTGGGTGGATGTGTGTGTGGGTGAGTGGGTGGGTGGTTGTGTGGGTGAGTGGGTGGGTAGGTGGGTGGATGTGTGGGTGAGTGGGTGAGTGGGTGGGTGGGTGAGTGGGTGGGTGGACGTGTGGGTGAGTGGGTGGACGTCTGTGTGAGTGGGTAAGTGGGTGGGTGGGTGAGTGGGTGGGTGGATGTGTGGGTGAGTGGGTGGATGTGTGGTTGAGTGGTTGGGTGGTTGTGTGAGTGAGTGGGTGGGTAGTTGTGTGGGTGAGTGGGTGGGTGGATGTGTGAGTGGGTGGGTAGATGTGTGGGTGAGTGGGTGGGTGGTTGTGTGGGTGAGTGGGTGGGTGGATGTGTGGGTGAATGGGTGGGTGTGTGGGTGGGTGGATGTGTGGGTGGATGTGTGTGTGGATGTGTGGGTGAGTGCGTGGGTGGTTGTGTGGGTGAGTGGGTGGGTGGATGTGTGGGTGAGTGGGTGGGTGGTTGTGTGGGTGGGTGGGTGGATGTGTGGGTGGATGTGTGTGTGGGTGAGTGGGTGGGTGTGTGGGTGGGTGGATATGTGGGTGAGTGAGGGAGTGGGTGGATGTGTGTGTGGGTGAGTGGGTGGGTGGATGTGTGGGTGAGTGGGTGGGTGGATGTGTGGGTGGGTGAGTGGGTGGGTGTGTGAGTGGGTGGATGTGTGTGAGTGTGTGGATGTGTGGGTGTGTGGGTGTGTGGATGTGTGGGTGTGTGGGTGTGTGTGTGGGTGAGTGGGTGGGTGGATGTGTGTATGGGTGGGTGGATGTCTGGGTGAGTGGGTGGGTGGATGTGTGTGTGGGTGAGTGGGTGGGTGGTTGTGCGGTTGAGTGGGTGGCTGGGTGGATGTGTGTGTGGGTGAGTGGGTGGGTGGATGTGTGAGTGGGTGGGTGGATGTGTGTGTGGGTGAGTGGGTTGGGTGGATGTGTGTGTGGTTGAGTGGGTGGGTGGACGCGTGGGTGAGTGGGTGTCGTCAGAGAGAGGGAGTGTAGCTGTTAGTGCGTTGCGCTGCGAAATCGGCGACCCCCCCCCCCCCCCCCGAGTTCGATTCCCGCTCACAGCCATCACCAACACCGGTCACGATTATCTGAACCGGTCCTGGGACTCCCCTAGGTCTACTCAGCCTCAAATTAATACCTGGTGTGATGTGCAAACATCGCCACTGGGGAGACGAAGGCGGCCGAGGGGCGTGGTGCTGATCACCCACCCGCCCGTATGCCATGCCGGCCTTCATAGGTGTTGCTCAGTAACAGCACTTGCCTCCGCAGTCTGTTAAGGCTGCACGGGGGACCTTTGTCTTTGTCAGCGTTGGTTGCGGGCAGTGTGGTCATGATCCCAAGCGCGGTACTAACACAGACAATACGTCTCTATGAGTCTCTGTGTAGGACTATGGGTCTCTGTGTAGGACTATGGGTCTCTGTGTAGGTCTGTGGGTCTCTGTGTAGGGCTATGGGTTTCTGTGTAGGACTATGAGTCTCTGTGTAGGGCTATGGGTCTCTGTGTAGGACTATGGGTCTCTGTGTAGGACTATGGGTCTCTGTGTAGTACTATGGGTCTCTGTGTAGGGCTATGGGTCTCTGTGTAGGGCTATGGGTCTCTGTGTAGGGCTATGGGTCTCTGTGTAGGGCTATGGGTCTCTTTGTAGGTTTATGGGTCTCTGTGTAGGACTATGGCAGGAACTCCCCATGAACGTTCCACCTTGAGACTGCTGTTTGTTGCTGGGCGGTGGGGAAGGTGGGGGTTCACACGGCTCCCATGCACACGGTTCCCATGCACACGGCTCCCATGCACACGGTTCCCATGCTCTATTGTGGCCGCTCCGTCTCCACGGTGACCACCCGGGCGAGCTGCGGGGTTACCGTGGCGACGGGACCCTCTCGCTCACTCTCGAGTGGCGGGTACCATCTCTCTCCCGCTCGCGGGCCGCTAATGTTGGGGACCGTGTCCAGGTCTCTCGCGGATCTGCGAGCTCCTCGCACCGTGGTCCAGCCTGGTGAAACCCGATCTTAGGCAAGAATGGGCACAGGTAAAATAAGCACAGGAAAAAAATGGCACGGGTAAAAATGGCACAGGAAAATTTGGCACAGGTAAGAAAAAGCACAGAAAAAATGGCACGGGAAAAATGGCACGGGTAAAAATGGCACAGGTAAATTTGCACAGGTAAAAATGGCATAGAATATGGCACAGATAAAAATGGCACAGGTAAAATGGCACAGGTAAAATTATCACAGGTGTAGTAAGTTGATGAGGAGACGATGAGGAAGTTGAGACACACTGTTTATTAACTCCGGGACAGATACAATAGTTGAAGGGGTATCGGCCCCTTCACCCGTACTATGGGAAACCCACCCTAGTACTAAGCCCTCTGTCCTGTCCCCCAGTCCTCCTCTACTGGGCTACGGGAGGCTGACTGATCTGGCCCTGGCAAGCACAGATCTCGGCACCAGCTAACCAGCCTTGCCCTGATAAGGGCAGCGGTCTGGAAGCTCTTGGGCCGCGCCACTGGCTTACCCGGCTCGGCCCTTATAAGGACGGCGAGACCGGGGAGTCCCAGGGCCTAATCTCCGAGTCTTGGATCTTCACTGGTCAGCTTCGTGTCGAACTGCCTCGAGCTCTTTGGGTTCCACCTTTTATAGGGATCGCCTCCGAGGGCTGGGGGCGTGGGCAATAACTGATGCGGACGTCGGTGTGACCCCCCGTGTATGTGAGTGCCGACAGCCCTGTGTTTGTTGTCCGCCGTTTCTCCCGTAATAACCCCTACATCACCCCCCCCTGTACAGCTCGCAGCCGTCCCGGCTGCAACAATCCCTCAACCCCCAAGAATAAAGATTAACACCGTCAATACACGTGTGCCTCGTAACAGTAACAATAACAAGAACAAGCGTAACATCAACCGATGGTTCCCTAAAAAAAAAAAAACCCCCCCACCCGGAACCGCAACACATATACAGAACGGTATAACAGCACATGCAATCAGCATATCGCGATCACACGCGTACATTGAAGCACAATAGCAAGCAAATCTGCAGGCGACCAACACACCATCAATCCCGTCGTAACTTTTCAACCACAACACAGTTATTCCCTCTCATGCAACGACCGCATCGCACACAGCACCTCGCAGCATAATACAGCCCAAAAAAAACATTTTTTTTTTCAATTAAGCCCATCGCGCACGGTGACCCACGAGATGGTACAGCACAGGATACCCGACGCTCCCACGTTAATAATTAACTTTACCATCAAGATAACAACTCCACGCAGCAGCGCACACACTCCCTTTGAAACTCAGCAACCACAGCAGACTCTCCGTCCATTCCCAACACACGCACACACTTACATGGACAGCAAGCAACAAGCAGATAGCGTGGTCATCGTTATTACACACACATACAACCATTAAAAAAAACATATATACAATGAGCGGGTTCCGCAGCAACGGAACACGCGCGGAAAGCTAATCATAACAACCGGCGCGTTTTGGCGCGAGTCCGTGCAGCGGGCCCGTCACAAGGGGCCGGCTTGGTAGAGTCAGTGGCAGGTGTCGCATCAGCAGGTGCCTGGTCGTCCGGTTTCCCGGACGTGCCAGCGCCGCCCCCCACGGGGGAGGCTGGCAGCCCAGAGGGCTTCAGTCCTGGGGCTCCTGAAGACGGGACAGTCATTAGTGGATCAGAGGCTGGCATCGATCCCGCCCCCCCGGAGTCAGAGGACTCCCCACATGTTCGGCCATTTACGTGGGAGGAAGCGTGCGGAGCAAAAAATGGCTTTAACCGTGAAGGGTGCACAAACCACCGACGCTTCCCCCACTTAATGCGCACACATTGAGGCCGCACAACCTGCACAATTTCAACGGGGCCCCTCCATGGTCGCAACAACTTAGCCGAGGTGGCCAATGGCACCTGAGGGCAGTGCAACCATGCTCGGTCGCCCGGGTGCCATTCGTGCGTGTGAGTCCGGCGCGACCAGCAATCTCTCGTTTTGTTTCTGGCGAGAGTCAGAGTTTTGCATGGCCGCCTGCCGTGCCTCCGCCAAGCGAAGGATGTTAAATTTAACATGGTCGGCGATTTTCGACTTAGCATGAGGCGCGGCAATCGTCAGCTGAGTCGCGACAGGCGGGTCAACCTCGCGACCATACATCAAAAAAAATGGCGAGAACCCGGTCGCCGCGTGAGGAGCCATCCTGTATGCCGCCAGGACTCCCCCGATCCGTAGATCCCAATCGTTTTGGGACTCAGATACCTGGTGGGATAGCATGGACGTAAGAGTCCTATGCAAGCGTTCCACCATCCCATCCGTTTGTGGATGGTAAGGCGAGGTACGAACTTTCTTTGTACCCAAAAGGCCACATACCTCGTGTAAAAGGGTACTAGTGAAATTCTTTCCCTGATCGGTCAACAACCGTTCCGGAGCGCCTTTGTCGAGGACGTAGCCCTGAACAAAAGCCTCCGCAACGGCCGCTGCGGACTGGTTGGCGAGGGGCCAAGCCATAGGCCATCGCGTGAAATATTCCACGCCAACCAGCAGGTACTTATTACCCCTCGGCGTGGAAGGAAACGGTCCCAAAATATCAAGGGCGACCAGCTCGTTAACCCGGGTGACCGAAATGGACTGGAGCGGTGGACTGGCTCCCTTCGCCGGCGGCTTCCGTTGTGCACACTGGGTACAGGACCGCAGCAGATCGTCCACGTCTCTTGCCATGCCCGGCCAAAAGTAATTAAGCTGGAGCATGGCAAGTGTTTTGAGGGTACCCAGGTGCAGGAGCCGTTCATGAGCAGCCCATACAGCCCTACCCCTCAACGTGGAAGGCACCACCAGCCTGTGACGGCGGATCGTCCCGTCCCAATGCATGAGTAAGCCCTGGCACCACCCCCATGAGTCAACGCCCGACTTCCCTTGACCTGATCCTTCCGCGCGACGTCGTAGCGCCAGGAGGGTCGCATCCTCCATTTGGAGGCGACCCCACTCAGTACTTGACAAGCCAAGTAGGGAATCACTCCCACCCTCCGAAATAGGACCAGCGTCCGAAGGAGTATCAACTGCGGCCGCAAGAACCCGATCCCGGCCGTCACTTGCCGATTTGCAACGGCCCGAACCCAAGAAACAAGTGCAATCCGGGGCGATCGGCAGGCGTGATAGGGCATCGGCGTTGGTGTGGCGAATCCCCTTCCGGTAAGTTGTCTCAAAATCGAAATCCTGCATGATCTCGAGCCATCGGGACAACTGCCCCGATGGCTGGTTAATTCGTAGGGCATACTGCAACGCTGCATGATCTGTACGGACGGTGAAATGCCGGCCGTACAGATATGGCCGGTACTGTTGGATAAAGAACACGATAGCCAACAGTTCGCGGCGGGTGACGCAGTACCGCTGCTCGGCCGGGGACAGTACTCTACTACCATAAGCCACAACGCGCTCCACGCCACCCACAATTTGTGACAGCACGCCTCCAATCCCGGTATTGCTTGCGTCCGTGTCGAGCACGAACGGCATGGAAAAATCGGGGTAGCTTAACGGCGGGGCCCCCACCAGGGCATCCCGAAGAGAGACAAAAGCGGCGTTCTCCACCGGCCCCCAATGAAATTTGACCCCTTTTGACGTCAAGGCATGTAGTGGCTTAGCGATGGAAGCAAAGTCCGCAACAAACCGGCGGTAATATGAAGCAAAGCCGATGAAGCTTCTAACCTCCCCCACCGAGGTGGGAATAGGCCAGGAGCTGACACAACGCGTTTTGGCGGGATCGGTTGAGATACCTGACCGGCCGACGATGTGACCCAAATATTTAACAGATTCGCGCAGCAAATGGCACTTTTGTGGCTTGAATTTCAAATTAGCAGCGCGCATTTTGAGAAAGACGGCCCGAAGCCTATCAAGGTGTTCCTCGAACGTCTTACTGAATACGATAACGTCATCCAGGTAAATCAAACACACCTCCCATTGCAAGCCAGCGAGGACCAATTCCATCAGGCGCTGGAACGTCGCGGGAGCAGAGTGTAATCCCATGGGTAAGCGATTGAATTGGAAGAGGCCGTGCGGCGTTCGGAAAGCTGTTTTGGGCCTGGATTCGTCGTCCAAGGGAAGTTGCCAAAATCCTGAGAGCAAATCCAAAGTGGAAAAGAATCGCGATCCCGCGAGGGCATCCAGCGATTCGTCCATTCGAGGAAGCGGATAAGCATCGGCCACCGAGATCTTATTTAATCGCCGGAAATCAACGCAGAACCTTAGGGACCCGTCGTGCTTTTTGACCAACACTATGGGTGCACCCCAAGGGCTGGTCGAGGGAGAAATGATGTCCGATTTCAACATGTCATCTACAGCCGATTTGACATGATCCTTTTCGGCGGGACTTAACCGAAAAGGATTTTGGCGGATAGGAGCGTTGTCACCGGTGTCAATATGGTGGCGTAGCAATTTGGTACATCCGATATCGTATTTGTGTTTACTGAAGACGTCGGAAAATTCTCGCAATAAGGCGCGTAATCTAGCACGTTGTGCGTCAGACAGGTCAGGTGACTCAGCACACAACGCATCCAGCCAAACCTCGTCAGCGTCTGAGGCTAATCGCGTTTGAGAATCGGTGGCCACCTGGCCAATGATCGGCGTTTCCGCAGGTACCGGAACCGCATGTGCGAACACGGTACCTTGCGAAACCACTGCCGTCCGTGTCCCGACATTGAGGACCGCGATAAACGGGTCCCCATCCCCTTTAACAATAGTCTGGGCCGTCACCAGATCTGGCCCACTCACCCCGGCTCTAGATGGTCCCAAAATAACGCCCCGGTCAGAGACTCCTTTATCGAACGGTCGACGCAAGCGCAAGGGTACCAACATCTGTGCCCCCGGGGGTACACGCACCGTCCGAGCAACAAGCGCCTGTACCGTAGCACAGGCAACACGCACGGCAGGGGTGGCAGGTAGGAACGTCATACGTCGGCCCGATGGAAGCTCGATGCATTGCTGGTCAATCAGAATTTTGATGGGCAATTTGGCCAAAAAGTCTGTCCCCAACAGGCACGGAATAGCCAGCGAGGAGGAGACGAACACCGGGCCAGATAGTTTAATGTCCCCTATCGAAATTTGCGCTCGAATTTGACCGATAATACCCAACGAGCCCCCATTCGCAGCGTAAAACGGTATATCGACAGGGAGCAACGGGCGACTCTGAACGGGCAGGATATTATAAATCAAATCTGAAATGATAGTTGCCGAAGCTCCCGTATCGACCAATAGCCGTACCTCCACCCCGTCAATATGCCCCGCGACAACGGACGACCCCGCTGATGCAGCCACAACTCGGTGAGCCAACTCGGACCATTGGCCCGGTTGGAGCGCCCTCCCCGACATGCCGCGACCCGACGCACCAGCACCCAACCCCCGAGAATTGTGTATCGGACCATGTGATAGGAAAGTGGGTGTGTGTGCAGGCCGAACATGTGGGGTGCCATGACTTGCCCGAGGATGTTGCGAAGGCTTGTGAGGAGGGCCGTCCGCAGCTCCAGGTCTCGCACCGCGCTGTCGAGGAGCCCGGCATCCGGACGCCACGTGGCCCCGGAGGCCACAATTATAGCAGACGACGAGCGTTCCAGAGGACTTGGGCTGGTCTCGGTGGCTTGGAACGTCCCGAGCCGGTCGCTCGGCAGATCGCCATCCTGCAGAACGATCCGCAGCGAAGGCTCCCTCCATTCCAGAAGAGGTTGCCGCCACGGTGTGTCGTGCAGCAGCTTTGTTCGCCTTCCTCCGCTGGGAGATGAGATTGGCGTGAATGTGCCTTGCAGCCCGCAGTGATGACATATCCGCATCGTCCTGCGCTAAGATGGTGAAGTCCAGATCGTCAGCCAGCAGCAAAATTTTCTCGGCCACCATCGCATCGATCCCCTCTTCATCCATACGCGGGAAAGCGTCTTTCGCCAATGACAGCAGGGCCGTGCGATAAGCGAGTGGCGATTCCTTATCACCCTTCTGCCGTTCATAGAAGAGCTGGCGACAATCGGAGGGCAGCCCATAAACGGTGGCCAGCAGCTGCAGCGCCGACTGAATGGTGGAGCGTGCCGACTTGGGTGCAGCAGTGAGGGTGCCCAGGGCGTCGCCGTCCAATAACGCCGGGAGAGCACACAGCGCCTCGTTGTCCGACCAGCCTGCCATCTCTTGGTGGGCCAAGAACCGGCGCTGGAACCCCCCCCAATCGCCGTCGCTTGCAACAAATACCTGCAGGGCCGGCAGGCGTTGCTGGAATGTCGGCTCCGTCTCCGATCCTCTTGCAGCGTCTCTTGCAGCATCCGTAGCGCGTCCCCGTACTGTATGGTCGGTGCTGGCGTCAGCTGGTGGTGACGTTTCAACCCCTGATAGGCTGCCACCGCGACCCGCCTCCGCCGATGACGTGGCGGCTGCTGGCTGGGCACCGTCTCCCGCGTGACGAGCTGGGACTCCTCCCTCCGCCCCTACTGTCTTTGTGGCGGGATTTTCGAGTCGCCCCGCTGTTGTAAAGGCGGGAGTTTCTGGCGGGCGTTGTCCATCTTCCCGCCGCGTCGCTCCTCCCGGCCCCAGGCGAGTTATTTGTTCCAGCATAGCGGCCGCTGCATACAAGAGCTCCGCCAGCCGCGAGTGAGCCAACGCCAACTCGTCAGTCGACGTCCCGGCCCTCTCCGACGGCCCCGCCGATGTCGGAGCCGGCAGCAGTTGTGCAGGTACGTCGGCGGCGATGTCTTGCACTGCCCCTCCCTCGTCGTCATCCTCTCCTGGGTCTTGGGCACGAGTCTTCCGTCTCGTATCCATGCTTGGCCCACTTCCAACACCAGATGTAGTAAGTTGATGAGGAGACGATGAGGAAGTTGAGACACACTGTTTATTAACTCCGGGACAGATACAATAGTTGAAGGGGTATCGGCCCCTTCACCCGTACTATGGGAAACCCACCCTAGTACTAAGCCCTCTGTCCTGTCCCCCAGTCCTCCTCTACTGGGCTACGGGAGGCTGACTGATCTGGCCCTGGCAAGCACAGATCTCGGCACCAGCTAACCAGCCTTGCCCTGATAAGGGCAGCGGTCTGGAAGCTCTTGGGCCGCGCCACTGGCTTACCCGGCTCGGCCCTTATAAGGACGGCGAGACCGGGGAGTCCCAGGGCCTAATCTCCGAGTCTTGGATCTTCACTGGTCAGCTTCGTGTCGAACTGCCTCGAGCTCTTTGGGTTCCACCTTTTATAGGGATCGCCTCCGAGGGCTGGGGGCGTGGGCAATAACTGATGCGGACGTCGGTGTGACCCCCCGTGTATGTGAGTGCCGACAGCCCTGTGTTTGTTGTCCGCCGTTTCTCCCGTAATAACCCCTACACAGGTATAAAAAGCAAAGGAAAAATGGCACACGTAAGAATGGCACAGGCAAAATTGTCACAGGTATAAAAAGCACGGGGAAAATGGCACAGGTAAAAATGGTTTGGGTAAAATTGAAACAGGTCAAATTGGCACGGGTAAAAATGGGCCGGTTCAGATTTTCGTCACTAGTATTGGTGGCCATGAACGAGAATCAAAACTCACCGGGTTCATAGCACAGCTTTCCCCACAGCACAAGCACAAAGATCCCCCATGTAGCCTTTAACAGACCGCTGGGGCAAGTGCTGTTAGCGAGCACCCATTGAGGGGACCACGGCGATACCGGGGTATCTTTGTCTTCGACATTCAATGTCTCATCAGCAGCAGAGTCAGTCTCACTTAACTCTGCTTCTGATGGGGCGCCATGGTGGCGAGATGTTAACTACCTCGCTTAGTATTGAGAAGGCCGTGGATTTGATCCTGACCCTATACTTGGCGTTCCCTTGTCGCTCTCCCCGTGGTCGCGTGGATTTTTCTCCGGGTCCTCCGGTTTTCCCCTCCACGTTTAGAATAAATGCGCGTTTAGAGTATTTGGCTGCTTGACATTTCCACGTAATAAGCCACTTCGTTGAGCTGTCATGGCTCAGTGGGCCTTAATTGACAAAATAAAAAATTGTTTAGTTTAGTTTCAATTTACTTGAACCAATGCTGGTGAACTGGCCGATGTGGGCAAGGGCCTGTTTCGCCATTCAGAGTCCCATCATCAGCAGCCAGGCACGCTCGAAGCAATGCTGGTACATTGCCCAATGTCATAGGGAAGGGCCCTCTCTATCAGAAATGGGTCCCTAGTTTCGATTTAAAGCTTTCGTGACTGCAGGGATTCATCTTCTTGGTTCTTTCGGTAAAGTCACGTAGAAGGGAAGTAATAATATAATAAAAATAAAACATAATAAAATAATTCTCACGACGTTTCGGCTGCTTGCGTTGTGGCCAAAACGTCGTGAGAATTATTTTATTATGTTTTATTCTTATTATTTTATTACTTCCCTTCTACGTGACTTTACCGAAAGAACCAAGAAGATGGGTCCCTAGTTCTATTCAACACACAACGATGCAATCCGCCACACAGAAAAACGAGATTTTAGAATGGTGGGATGAGGGGGGTAGTAGACTGCGTTGACGCTGCTCGGGTTGCCTGCAGGCTGGGGCGGCCCCCTCTCTCATGGAGGAAGAGGCGGAGGAGGTGGGAGACCTCGTCCCGGAGACGAACCTGGACTGGGACCCGAGGACACGGGACGACGTGGACACGGTGAGGCCCCGCGTGGGTCCCGCGTGGGGCCACGTGTGAGCACGTGGGACTGTGTGACACCACGTGACAGTATGTGTGACCCCTTGCCTGGTTACCGTGCGACAGCACGTGACGCCACATGACACCGCATCGGTATCGCGTGGTACCACGTGACACTGGGTGACACCACGTGACACCAACTGACCCCATGTAATACCACGTGACACTGTGTCACACCAGGCGATACCACGTGACACCACGTGATACTAAGTAACACGACGTGACACACGTGAAGCCACGTGACACCAGCTGACACCACGTGATACCACGAATGGAAATTGTTGTTAATGTTCAAAGTTGTTGGAGCTGTTATGTTGTTCAAGGTAGATATATTTTGACTAGCTTGTTTGCCCGTCCTAGGACGGAAGCTGTAATATTTACGAAATTTTTTAGTATAATTGTATCTTGTGTAAATTTAATGGCAGTGAATCTTGCACAAAAGTACGTCATCAAACACTTCACTGCAGTTCACTGCAGCACTGTATTAATGGCAGTGAATCTGGCACAAAAGTATGTCATCAAACACTTCACTAAATTTCACTGCAGCACTGTATTAATGGCAGTGAATCTGGCACAAAAGTATGTCATCAAACACTTCACTAAATTTCACTGCAGCACTGTATTAATGGCAGTGAATCTGGCACAAAAGTATGTCATCAAACACTTCACTAAATTTCACTGCAGCACTGTATTAATGGCAGTGAATCTGGCACAAAACGAAGTTTTAAAACACTTCACTTCAGTTCACTGTAGCACTGTATATAACTAACCTTCAATGTGTTCAAATTCACTGCTCTGATACTTTATTCTCTTCTGCTTTCGGTTGCTGTGGTTGAAATAAACTGGAATTCGATAGAATATCTGGAAAATCACCGAGAAATGTCTATTTTACCAGAATGTAGAAGCATAAATTAGACTTAATTTTTGCCGGAAGTGCTGAAGAAATAAATAAAGACACCAAATCCAATTTGTTGCTGCGTAGAAGTATTAATTATATTCACTTTCAATAAAGAAACGTTAAACTTAAAGTGAATATTTCCGCTCGACCTTCTGCGTGAGTGTAAAAATCCACCTGCTCATGAATATTCATTATGGGGGGGGGGGGGGGGGGTGCGGCATGTGGAGTGACGTCACGCGCGTTACACACAAACAGACATTCTTGGCTCATTATAGTAGTAATGTCGCTGTGTCGATGCTGCTGTGAGTATCGATGTCACTGCGAGTGTCGATGTCGCTGTGTCGATGCCATCCTTCTTGTCGTGCAGCCTGTGCTTTCAGAGCGGCCTCAATACCTCCACCCACTGCCCCCATCCCCATCATCACCACGTCACCAGCAGCACCAGCAGCAGCACCAGCAGGAGCAGCACCACCACCAGCACCATCAGCATCAGCAGGAAGATTTTTATTCTATGGACCCTGCTCCTCCCAGCATGCCTTGCTGCACCTGTGTCGCCACCCCTCCTCCTCCACCGCCCCTGTCAGCCCCAGGGGCTTCTGGGAGTCGGCCGCCATCCAGGGCTCAGTCTCAAGAGCGGCGGCGCTCATCCCACAACAACGACGGTGACGTCAACAACAACGTCAACAAGAACGGCCACCACGGCGAGCATCGAGAGGAGACGAGGCCCCCGAGGAGGGAGGGTCCAACACCGGAGCCCAATCTCTTGGGCGACGAGGAGAGGGAGGGGCCCGAGGCGGAGGGCCCCCGGGCCCCAGGCGTTGCCGGACTGCGCAAGATCCTGGAGGCCTCCCTGTCCCGGCATGGCGGGGCCGGCTGGGCCGGAGGGGGGGGAGGGGCCGGAGAAGGGGCCGAGCTGCTGGCCCACGCCGGCCGGCGCCCGCCCGTGCCCTTCCCGGCGGACGTGGCGTCCGTCGCGTTGTCATCGTCGCCGTCTTCGGTCGCCTCGTCGCTGGCAAAGAGGGGCTCGGTCCCGGGGGGCTCCGTGTCCTCCTCGGGGGCCTCCTCGGTCATCCCCCTCGCCATGGCGGTGGCCGCGGCGTCGTCGTCGCCGTCGTCGGCGCGGCCATCCGACCCGGGCTACTCGAGCGCATCACGCGGCCGCGGGTCGCCCCTCCGCCGCCGCTCCTCTTCCTCATCACCCTCCTCGTCGTCCTCCTCCTCATCGTCGCCGCCGGCATCGCCGTCGTCCCGGCGCTCGGGGAAGGCGCCCAACGGAGGGGCGGCTCGCCCGCGGACGCTTGTCCTGCCCAGGGCCACCTCACCCACCGTGCCGCCGCACGGCACCGGCTCCCTGCCGCCCGCGGGCCCGGGGGAGCCGGGGAGCCGGAGCCCGGCGGGGTCCACTGGGCTCAAAGGTTCCACAACGCCCGGCGTGGCGGTGGCGAGGAGGGAGGAGCGGAGGAACGTGCGCTTCGTGACGGTGGAGGTTCACCGCCCCAACGCGGAGCCGGACGTCAACGAAGCGACGGCACTGCCACGCAGCCGAGGTGCGGGCCGGGCAGGCCGGCGGGGGGGGGGGGGGGTGCCTCCAGATGCAATAGAGACTCCACTGGAACCCCCAATGGGACCCCCTATAGGATCCCGTTGGGCCCCTGTTGGACAACACCCAACCCCATGAGATCAGTCCCCAGGGATCTCCCCTCCTTGTGAAATCTGTAGTCCCCGGGTGCAATGTGTTGTGTGGGCACGGTTCTGTGTGTATCCGTGTATGTGGCACAGTAGGGGGCACAGGTGGTGCATCGGCCAGTCATCTCAGTCAGTCGACCCATGGCACCTGGGTCTGCCCCTTGACCACCGGCCAGCGGGTGTTCGACAATTCACGTGGCCTTAACGTGCACCTAGCCTGGCACAAGCGAGGTGGTGACATCACCGCCACTTAGTGGCGAATGGCGGTTGTTGTTGTATGTATACGGTGCTGGCCACCCCCTCCCTCATGTGCCATGCTGACCTTCATAGGTGCTACTCGCTACCAGCACTTGCCCAAACATCCTGCTATAGGCTATATGCGGTATCTTTGTTCTTGTATATGGATGTTACTTATTTCGCATTGTACATCGATAACCGCGCAAATCAGAGGTGCGGGCGAAGGACAACAAACTAAACACAAAAATCAGTTCTAAAGAAATATTTGTCAATCTAGATGATTTCAAAGCATATAGCTCGAGTGGCTTTCTAAAATCGGAAGGAAGAGCATTCCAGACGGGCGCAGAAGCGCATCTGAAAACGCCACGTGATGCGGTGACCGTCTGTGTTCGACGGTAAGCCAAAAGCTGCTGCTGCTGCTGCGAGGGTGACTGGAGTATCGCGTGATGATGGTTCAAGCTCCTTGACGAAATCGGCGGCGAGCGGTTGTGGCTCATTTGTGGCAAGCGCTTTGTGTGTGCAATGAGTGTGACCTTTAAGTCTTTCAGGGGTTCACACGATGGAAAATTAACAGGCTTCTACCCTTTCTGGGAACGAATACAGGAGGTGTTAAGATGTTCAGACATCGAGTCTGCATTAACCAAACATCAAACATGCGAACAAACGTGCTTTAATAATAATGGACGCATTGTCCATAGCTGTCAACCCATGCGGTTTATCCCGTATTCTTGTACGGGAAAATTGAGTTTTCAGGTCCATATGGACCGTCGTACAGTCGTTTCAATACGGGCAACACAAATAATTTTAAATTTGTGTTTATCCCTTGTGATGGGACTTTGTAGGATGAACGTTGAGCTTTATAAGGGGCACGGGGTGACCAATAAGGTCTGAATTGGGCTGTAATAAGGTAGGCACTGGTGAGGGTTTGACATGTATGATTGTCCTTGGCACTGATTATCGCCTTGTCTCACCAGTATTGTGGATGTTGTGAATATTGTTGCTGATGCTGTGGACGTAATTGAAGTTGATGTTGTGGGTGTTGTAGATGTTGCTATAGATGTTGTTGTGAACGTGTACATGATGTCTCTGCCCCCCACCCCCCCCACCCCCAGACCCGCTACCGCTCTCCGCTGAGCCTGCTCGGACCCTGGTGGGGGCAGCGGGGTCCGAGGCCACGCGGAACGGGGCCCAAGGGGCCCACGAGAGTGGCGGGGACAGCGGTGGGCCCACAAGGCCGGTGAGGAGCGCACAGGGAGAGGCCACGTTCGGCAAACGTTCGTCATCATCGTTAGTTTAACACGTGGGCTTTCACGACCAATATTATTCATAATAAAGGTTTTTGGTCTTGGTTCTTTCAGTAAAGTCACGTAGAAGGACTTTACCGAAAGAACCAAGACGATGAATCCCTGCAGTCACGAAAGCTTTAAATCGAAAGGTTTCTGGGTTAGATCGCGTAAGTATTAATGTCTCGAAACCCTCCACTACCCGACACAGCCAATCAGTAAGGGATTTGCCACGTAAACAAAACGCCAAATAGTTACTAGTATATAGTAGTGTATAGTGTAGTGTATAGTAGTGTAGTGTATAGTAGTGTAGTGTATAGTAGTGTAGTGAATAGTGTAGTGTATAGTAGTGTAGTGTATAATGTAGTGCATAGTGTAGTGTATAGTAGTGTAGTGTATAGGGTAGTGGATAGTAGTGTAGTGTATAGGGTAGTGTATAGTAGTGTAATGTATAGGGTAGTGGATAGTAGTGTGGTGTATAGTGTAATGTACTACTTCAGCCCACCGGTGTGTTGGAGAGTAAATTCACAACATTTTTAATTTCAGTACCGTGACGTTTCGCTGCTAATTACATCATCCAGCATCGTCGGGCGATTTGCCAGAAGAGTGAAGCCATCCACCTGCTTCCGGTCTTAAATAGAGCAGCAGGACGACGGTATCACTGAACTCAATCAGATGCAAGATCAGAGACGGAGGGGGGTATTGTAATTATTTAATAGATTAGTAATCAGTTAATTAGTATATTTCCTCTATAAGGAATTGCAATTGTAATATGTATTACTTAATAACTGAACCCAATCACTGAACCCAATCAGGCACAGAGATCAGAGACGGAGGGGGGGTATTGTAATTATATAATAGATTAGTAATCAGTTAATTAGTATGTTTCCTCTATAAGGAATTGTAATTAGTGTAGTGAGTCCAACTGAGTCGCAGACGTTATTCTTCAGAGGCAACACATTTATTGTAACAGGTATACACAAAGGGGTAAAACTGTCCCTTTACCAGATACAGCCTGGGGTGGTGACGACCCAGCTAACTACACTATACGTAGGAGTTACAGCTACGAAGGGTCGGACCCTCAATCGGGGCCCTGGCCACGTGTTGATGCCTCGTAGGACGTAGAGCTTCCAGCTTGTAGACGTGGAGCTTCCAGCTTGTAGACGTAGAGCTTCCAGCTTGTAGACGTAGAGCTTCCAGCTCTTAGATGTAGAGCTTCCAGCTTGTAGAACGAAGCGACCTCGGTCTCCCTCAGAGACCCACCTTATATCCTCCCGGGTAGGGGCAGGCTCCGCCCTCAGCCCCGCCCACCTTCTCGAGCGTTCTAGCTCCCTCTCGAGAGCTCTTCCTGGACACGTGATCACCCCATAGCCCCCCTTACCTGGGGCCTTCTCTGTGGACACTCCAGATCGTGTCTATGGAGTCAACCAGAGTGCCACAGGCCAGGGCAACCCTGTCCCTGGACTGACACTCTCCCGCTCCCCCTTGTAGGAGCCCCGCACCGCACGCTCTGCGTGGTGCCCGCGCTATCCCAGTGCTCACCAAGCCCCGCTAGGGCTGGTACTACACCCACCTACGGGGTGTATGCGATGACAGTGCATCGCACGCCGTGCTACGCTAAAGCCGGCCTCACACGGCAACCCACCCAGTGATTACCGCGATGTAAGAACATCGCACGCCACGGCCATCCCGGGTCGGCACGCTACAGTGACATCCCCAATGTCACTACATCTGTATTACTTAATAACTTAACCCAAAATCACTGAAGCCAATCAGGTGCAAAGATCAAAGGTGAAGGGGGGGGGGTATCGACACATACTTACGTGATCTAACCCAAAAACCTTTATTATGAATATCATCGTCTTCGTCGTTATGGACCATCATCATCACCTCGTCGTACAACCATTTAAAAATGCGCTTTTGAATTTGTAGGTAGGTGTACGAGTGTGCACACACTCCGTGTCCCCGTGTCTCCCCCATGTACTTGTGTCCCCACGTGTACCTGTATCCCCACATCCCCCCCCACCCACCGTGTCCCTGTGTATCCCCGTGTCGCTCCGTGTCCGTGTATCCCTACGTGTCCCCCCCCTCCCCCCGCGTCTGTGTCTGTGTCTCCGCCGTGTTCTCGTGCGTGTCTCCATGTTCTCATGCGTGTCCCCGCGTCTTTGTGTTCTCACATGTCCCCATGTGCCCCTGCGTGTCCCCGTGTTCTCACGCATGTCCACGCGTGCCCCAGCCTGGCATGAGGGACGGGACAACGCGCCGCGTCCGCGTGCCCAAGTGCGCCCCCACGCTGGGCATCGCCATCGAGGGCGGCGCCCACACCCGCCAGCCGCTGCCTCGCATCGTCACCGTGCAGGCGAGAAGGAGACCGCTCTCTTTTTTTTACGATCAGTGGAAACAAGAAGATGCTCGGTGTATTCGGCGCTTTGCTTCGTTCATAATTTCGTAATAAATGTTTTTTTTTATAACTTTGCTTTATGTAAACCCCCACCTCTCGCTCACTCTCTCGCTCACTCTCTCACTCACTCACTCACACCGTGACCTCGTCACGCCACGACCCCGTGCGTGCCCCCATTTAACCCCATGTCCCCGTGGCCTGATCTGACCCCGTGACACCCCCCACCCCCGCCCCGTCGCGCGCAACCAGGAGGGCGGATCAGCGCACGCGAGCGGACTGCTGCGCGTGGGCCAGCTGCTGCTGGAGGTGGACGGCACGAGCCTGCGTGGGCTACAGCACCACGACGCCGCGCGCGCCATCGCCCTGGCGTTCCGCGAGCCCAGCACGTCGCACATCAGCTTCCTCATCGCCGACTACTCCATCGCTCCCTGAGGGGGGGGGGTGGCGCCGACTCCCACACGCAGACCGCTCCATTGCTCCCTGAGGGGGGGGGCACCCCCACACGCAGACCACTCCAGGATTGGGGGAGGGGACAGTGACCTGGTTTGAAACATTGATGTCGTCACAAGCAATTTACAATAATACAGGATAAGCGGCGTTCATGTTGCATCGTGGAACACGGGGGCAGAGCAACGAGTGCTCTGTGGAAGACACCACAACACGACATGGGGGTCAGGCGTGACGGAACAGAGTGGAGCTTGATTCGAAGCTTTCGTGACCGCAGGGATTCATACTCTTTGTTTCATTCGGTAAAGTAACGTAGGTATAAAATAAACCGTGTATAATCTCTGGTTGCGGTAGCTCTCTCGCAGCATTTCCTCCTGCCTCAGCATTCCGCCTGCTGTATTGCTTCACCTGAAGACGATGGCTTGTGTCACTATCGAAACGTCGCGATCTATGAAATGTTTTTTTTTATATCCACGTGACTTTACCGAAAAACCAAAGAGTAGGAACAATAAAACCAACCAACGCGACCTGGAGCACGCTCGAATGGAACAAGGTGTGGGACACGCGTGCATGAGATCGAAGACGCAATAACGTAGCATGGGCCGTGCTGCACGGAACACGGAGCGGAGGACACGTGGCCTCCCGTGTACGGCACTCGCCCAACGACGGCTGAGCATTTTGTTTTGGCCACCGTTAACGAGGGGCACCGGTCGGATTTCCACCCGCGCACAAAATCACGGACGCGAGACCGCGTGGCCCTAGAGCAGGGAGCACAATGGCATCAGCATCCACATCTTCACAGCAGGAATAGCCACTGTTACAGCAGCAGCAGCAAAGGTGGCAGCAGCAGAAGCAGCAGAAGCAGCGATTAGCACTACCCCCATTTCCACTGCAGACCCAAACCCGGACATGACCTCGTTCAGCCTCGGTCTGTCATCATAAGCCGTGCAGTCCCACCGCATTCAGGGCTCAACACGCGTTGCCACCGCCAGACCTCGGCACCGGATACACACGCGGACGTCGCCTATTCGCAGACTGTACCGGGTCGCACCTTCGGGACGACAACTCGTAGCAGCAGCAGCAGCAGCACCTGCGGCTGACCGCAGCGAAGTGAACAGCGGGAAATTCGTGCAGTCACACGGCGACCAGCAGCCCCCATGACGCGGAAACCCCAGCAGCGGTGGCACATTCGCCGCTTCTAGATGAGGTTGGCGGTTCGAATCCAGCGGCCGCCCTGGTTATCACTGCGGCAGTGTGCGTGTTGACCGTAGCAATACCCTGGTTATCACTGCTGCGGTGTACGTTTTGACCAAAGTAATGTACGGCTACGCGCCGTTTCCTGTTTCCCGGTGGATGTTTAAAGATCCCATGATGTCGTTCGCAAGAGCAGGCCCCACTGTGCTTGCCAGGCGCTGCGGTCCAATTTTGCCAAATTAGAAAAATGACACCGCAAGTTACTCGAATTGGGATCGCATGCAGCAATCATTGCCCTGCCCCTCCCCCTACCGGCCAAATAATATCCCAGGGCACTCTGGGAAATGAGACTCATCCTCCTGGCCTCTTGACTTCTCACCTGGTTTAACAGAACGACACTTGAACTGGACAAACAGGAACATTGTCCCACCTCACATTGAAATATACACACACGCGAGTGATATACACTATACGCTAAGTCCTCGCTTAACGCGCGGTGTTCACACTAAAACGCGTTTCCGCTATAAAGCGGTTCTTCCATTTGGGAACACTTTTCACACAACGCAGAATTTGCACCGTTATTTCTGAGCGGTCAACGACAAACTACTTTCTTGAGCCGCGCAGCTGAACGGAGTGATACATTAACGTGGCGGGTTGCCCTCAGTAATGTCCCGCAATCTCACTGTGTGGTGGGCGTAGTAGTAGCAGCACATCGTGTCTCCAACGTTATCGTTACATCATTTATGGGGAAACAGTTTTTTGCTTTACGCATTTTTAACTTAACGCGCACTTTTCAAGAATGCATTGATCACGTTAGATGAGGACTTACTGTATACACACACTCGTGGAATTTAAACAGTACACATTTAGTTTAATACGTAGTAGGCTTTCGTGACCAATATGATCCACAAGAGGTTTTATGGGTTAGATCGTGTACATATAAATGTCATTAAACCTGCCACCACCCAACACAGCCAATTAGTAAGGTTTGTCACGTAAACATAACATGCCAATTTGTTACTAGTTCAGCACACCGGTGTGTTGGAGAGTAAAATTCGAGTACGACGTTTCGCCAGTAATTACAACTGGCATGATCAGGCGGCAGCCAGGTTTATGGCTGTCTCCTGATGTTGTGGCTGTGGCCTGATGATGCGAGTTGTAATTACTTTCTGGCTGCTGCCTGATGATGCAAGTTGTAATTAATGGTGAAATGTCAAACTAGTAACGAATTGGCATGTTTTGTTTATGTAATAAACCTTACTAATTGGCTGTGTCGGGTAGTTGCAGGTTTATCGACGTTAATATTTACGCGATATAACCCAAAAAAACATCTAATGGATAGTACGCATTGATACGATTGTATATATATTTGAAAATATATATACAGTGCAACCACGCGTCAAAGTCATAATCGTAGAAAGATGGCCTCCCCCACCCCGACAGCCCCACCCCCAGGCCCCTCCTGCCACCCCAGCCAATCAGAACGCTGGAAACAAACTGTCAAAACCCTCAGTATCGTTTAATATTGTGCCCCGTGTCAATAAAGCTTCACAGACACATCCGATGATACAACGAACCTACAACTTTTGGCTTTTAAAATACAGGGAACAAGTAGGCGTCTTGTAATGTCGACAATAAATCCGTTTGGAAAAACAGTTGACATTTCCCGCCATTTTGTTGCTCGGCCCGCCTTTACCGGTGTCAGGTCACGGGGTCAAGCCGATGGAAACGTCACGGCAGCGGGACACCGTGCGTGCTCGGGACCAGCAGCGTTGGGAGACTCTTCACGGAACCGCGTTTTTGTTAAATGTGATATTTTTGTGTTAAGTAATTCAAGTTGTTTTACCGTGTTTAGGTTGTAAAACTAAACGATGAAATATTTGTAATTTACCAGGTATGGCCCTACGAGGTATATAATCCTTTTTCAGAAAGATACCTGGCCACAAATGACAGCTCAAAGAAGTGGCTTATTATCAAATGGAAGTTTATAGAAGCAGCCAAATACCCTGAACGCGTGATGTTGATGTAAAATGTGGAGGAAAAAATCAGACTATTGGGAGAAAAATTCGAACACAACAGGCATCAGGGTCGGGATCAAACCAATGCCCTCCTGCGTACCAGGCGAGGTAGTTAACATCCCAAACTGCCTCCTCCACCCCATCTCAATTGAGATGCTCCATCCCAAGGGACAATCCGGGTGCGAGGTTTCAGGAGCCCTGCGTCGTTGATTCCTTCTTGCGCGCGTAGTCGGCGCTTTTGCCTGGTGGGTGTCTCCATTGTGGCGTGTCTTCTGCCGCGTGATCACTGGCGCCCGGTTCCGTCCGCTCCGTGCCAATCCATGCAGTGGCAATCTCTCGCTCACCGACGAGATAACAACGGCGATGACAATGACAATACGCACGCACGTAGTCTATTCTCCCATAACGCGGTAGTAGTTGCATTCCTGAAGAACACCGCGTTATAGAAAAATCGTGTTATAAAAAATAATACAGGGTAAAGCACAGTCCGCGATAACACGTGGGATGCTTACGCAGGCTGAACGAAGACTGAGGTGCGTGGGAGCAGCATCTTGAAGCATCCAGCAGCATCCCAATGCGTTTTGTTATGCTACACGGAGGCAGCGGTACGACCGCTTATTTCTACTAGTGCGATGTAGTTCCATTCACTCTATCGCGTTCTATACAATTCGCATTTCTCACTTTAAAATATTAATTGCGTCCTATCAAATTCGAGTGATGAAAACACACGGCGTGACAGAACTTCTTTCGCACCGTACGTAGCCAACCGTGCTCATCGAGGTACAGAGAAAGGGCAGCAAACTAACCACAAAAAAACTGTTCTGAAGAAGTGAGTTTTCAATCTATACCAAGCGACTACAAGCGGTTAACGAGACGGTAAAAAAGTTAAACTTTAATCAACGGCTCGAGTGAGACGAGCAAAAGGCAGAGCAGGCAATAAAAAATAATTTAGACCAAGGTCTGTAAAACGAGCATCGTCCTCATTTCAAATAAAACAGAGCCGATGGCAACTGGATGAGAAGTCATTGGTGGTCTTGTCAGTTTCCCGAGTCCTTGGCATAGGAACGTGGAGTTTCATCCACCGGCTCGTGACCACCCACTTGCATTGGCATGCGCAGGAACATTCTTTGCGGACGCTGCGAGTTCAGAGTGGAGACGGCGACTCCTTGCATGTGTGTTGAACTTATTTTGAATCGTTCGTAGCCAACCATGCTAATCGGAGGTGTGGAGGAAAGACAACAAACTAAACACAAAAAGCAGTTTTGAAGAAGTGAGTTTGCAAATCTAGATGATTTAAAAGTGCATGGCTCCAGTGCATCCGAATATCGGAAGAGCGTTCACAACGACCGCAAAAGCGCATTTGAAAGCGCCGCGCGATGCAGCGACCATCTTTGTTGTGCTGGCCCAGGGCCCGTTTCAGTCCTCACAGCGCCAATCTTTGCTCTACGGTGGGACGGAGAGACGGACGGGCGAGACAAACGACTAAGGACAGGGACGAGACACGCGAGGTAGGCGAGCGTGGGAAAAAAACGTAAAGCGACAGGACACGTGACACGAGCAACGGGATGGAGGAGAGTTGACGCGGACGAGAGAGATGCGAAACGAGGCACGAAACACGGGAGGTCGGCGAGGCAGGGCAGACGGCTGACAAGAGCCCACAGACATGAAAGTCCACAGCCGCGTTGTTCTGCCTCTTCCCCCAGCGGTCGGCATAAGGCCCTGGCGCCCATTATTATTACTTCAACCATTTCTCTTCTTTTACCAGGTAATTACCCACTGAGCTACACGGCTCTTTTTCACAGAAGCAAGCTTGCTATCGCGCGATGATAGCTCGACGAAGTGGCTCATCATCACGTGGAAATTTATAGCGGCCAAATGCTCTGAACGTGCGTGGATTCTAAATGTGCAGGGAAAACCGGTGATCATGGGGGCAGAGACACGCAAACTCCAAATATACAGGCATCATGGTTGGACTTCAACCGACGAGCTCCTGCATACCAGGCGAGGTAGTTAGCATCTCACCACCGCGGCACGCTATCCTGCCCTTGGCTGGCGCCCGGGTCCTTCGGGTCCATGGGGGCCCAGCGGCGTCTTGCCGGCCTGCGCGTGCCCCGCTCACGGCGTCCCTTCGAGGCCGCTGTCGCGGAGGTGCCGATCCTGTGCCCCGTCGGAGGGCGCCGGCAACGGCGGCGGCGCCACACAGTGAGCCCTGTGGGCGTCGCGCCAGTCGGCCCGCTGGCACGCCACGGAGCAGTAGCGCAGCAGCCTGCAGCGGCCACACACGCGGTAGCGCAGTAGCCCGGCAGCACGGGAGCCGCACGACGCCCGGCCGCACCAGACCACCTCCTGCACGCGTTGACGGGAGACCGCACGCACCCAGATGGGACACAGCAGCCGGAGAGACGGGGCTCCCATCAGCAAGCGCTCGTGGGCCAGGATATAAACTAGAAACTCAACCAAAGAATGTTTTACCTCGCCAGGTAAGGCCCACTCTTTTTGAGCTATTAGCGCTTTTTCAAAAGTGGCCTGGCCACAAATGATAGATAAAATACTCCACACGCATGTTAGTTCTAGATGTGGACGGAAACAATGAAGGACCCGGAGAGAACATCCAAACTCCAAATATACAGACGTCAGGGTCGGGATCTAACCCACGACCGCCTGTATACCAGGCGAGGCAGTTAACATCTCGCGACCACAGCCGTGCCATTTCCACACACGTGCGTTTTTGCAGTGATTTGCACCCAGTCGTACCGGCTCCGGCAGCGCCGGCTCGCGGTAGCGCAGCCCCAGGTCGGCGCCGGGCGTCCCGAGCACCGGCGCGGGCAGCGTGAGGAATCCAGCGAGGCGTCCCACGCTGCGGTTCTCCACGTAGAGCCGCAGGTAACCGCGCTCCTCCTCCTCCTCCTCCCCCGCCAACACCGCCAGCCGGGCGGCGCGCCTTGCCGACATCGCCGCCACCGCCGCCCTCGCCCGCTCCAGCGACGCCTGAGTTCGCCCCAGCTGGCGCCGGCCGTCGTCGCTGCCGGCAGCGCTGGGGGAGCCGTGGGTCTTGGCGGGGCCCCACGCCGCCAGATCGTGCACCAGCAGGATGAGTTTGAGCGCCGCGATGAGCAGGGCCGGGCGCTCCGAGGCGAGGGCTGATGAGGCGTGGGGCAGAGCGCCGGCCGACAGGAGCCACGCCACCCGCTCGTCCCCTGCTGACGGCGCCAGCGGCTCCGGCTCCTCCTCCGTCTTCTTCTTCTCCTCCTCCTCCTCCTCTTCCACCACCTCCGGCTTCTCGTCCGGCTTCTTCCGTCGCCCGGACGGGACGTCGGAAGCGGCGGGGGCGCCAGCAGGGAAACGGCTCCGTGGCGCCGCCGCGTCTCCCGCGCACACGTTCAGCAGGCACTCGGCCGCCATGGAGGCGGCGATCGCGCCCCAGTCGCTGCGGAGGCAAACGAACGTTCGTAACAACGTTCGCAACGTCCGTGAGGCTTCGTCGAACCAGACCCGCGAAGATGGGAAACATTTTTGTGTATGTAATGTATGAGCACACTTGTTTGGGGAATTACGAATGAGAAACAATACAAACTTCTTAAATAATTCCATCGGATCACCCGGGTGCGAGGGATGGCGGTGAAACGGTCAGATGCCTACCAGTCGCCCTCCTCGTCCGTCTCTCCCGCGCTCTCTCCTTCGCTCTCTCCACCTCCATTCAGCAACCCCTCTCCGCCCCCACCATCTCCTCCGCTCGTCCCTTCTCCCCCGTCGGCCGCCTTCTCGCTCCCCTCCGTCGCTCCCCGCGCGCCGCCCTCGCCCACCACCTCCAGCAGGGCCCGCAGGACCCGCTCCCTGCCGCCCCACAAGTGCCGCGCCACGGGCCGGGAGAGCGAGCAGGCGGCCAGAAGGAAAGCGGAGCAGGCCAGCTGACGCCGGGGAACGGACCGCCATGACCGCAGGGGCTCCAGCGCCTCTCGCAGGGAGCGAGCGCCCAGCAGCTGCAGGAAGAGCCACCCCCTCCCGGCCGCCGCCGGGAGGCCCCGGGGGTCACCAGCGCCCGCCGCCCCGGTCCCGAGGCCGCCGACCCCAAGGCCCCCTTCCCTGATGACCCCGACCCCGGCCTCGATGGCTGCGCGCAGCCCCACGGGGTCCCCTAGCCGCAGGCTCCGCGTCGCCTCCTCCAGCCAGCGCGTCATGTCACCCTCCGCCTGCCGGGTCAGGCGAACGCGTCCACACGTGGGGCTCACTGTCATGGCTCCGTCACAGCCCTGAGCCAGCGGCTTTTGGCTTGACCTCGAACAAAGACGGTCACCGCATCGCGCGGCGCTATCAGATGCGCTTCTGCGGCCGTCTGGAACGATCTTCCTTCCAATATAATAAAGAAGCCACTGCAGATACGCACTTTTAAATCATCCAGATTGAAACTCATTTCTTTAAAACTGTATTTTCGTGTTTAGTTTGTTGTCCTTCCCCCACACCTACGATTAGCACGGTTGACTACGTACGGTGCGAAAGAAGTTCAACATACATACATACAAGAAGCTCCCAGCAAGCGGAACACGTGGAGCATGCAGAGTGACCGTCAGTAACGGGCGTGAAAACGTAGCGGAGAGCTACAGGAAACTACTCTCTACTGCAGATCTCCACCCACTCACCGAAGTCGCTTGGACTTCACTACTCTACACTACACTACTTTTACACTATTACACTATTAGAGTACATTAAAAACTAATTTCTTTAGAACTGCTATTTGTGTTTCGTTTGTTGTCCTACCCCCGCACCTCCGATTAGCACGGTTGTGTACGTACAGTGCAAAAGAAGTTAAACGTACATACGCACATACCTTGGCCATGCACGATACCCCTAACCCGGGGGAAAAAAAACCCCTCACTATTTCAAGAGCTGCAATGCACCGTGTGGTGAACACGAGACGGTAATCCTGAATAAATAACGTCACGAAGAGGCCCTTGAAGAGCCGTGCAGGTTGTGGACCCCTGCCCTTTACTGGACATCTGTGAAAGGGGGCTCTATGGCTCATGGGATTCCTCCAATATGAATTGTTATTCTGATTCCAATCCCTTACCTCCCCGTCCATACTGCATATTCTCTCAAGCCACACCCTGAAAATACAATGTCTCGCCCCCGTGCCCCGAACCGAATACCCCGTACTTCTTAGAAGTACCCCCATGCCGCTGACCATCTAGGTATGCCCTAAGCCCCATACCTGTGCCCATGTAACCCATACCCCGAAATTAATATACCCTACCCCGAAATTAATATACCCTACCCCGAAATTTATATATCCTACCCCTCTAGCCCCTACCGCATGCCCAATGTTCTCTGGCTGTAACCTCAGGCTCTATACCAAGGGTGGCCAAACAGCAGCTCACGGGGCAGTCCAACCTGGGCTCGACAACAGAGAGACGCAGCCGATTTGTGACGATTCAAATCCAGCAAATTTTGTAACGCTTTGCTCGAAATGGGAGAAAATGTGTTGAGGCGGAAGAGCGGTCCGGGGCCATTCGACCGTGGCAGCGGAGTCAGACACGAGTACTCCTGTGGCCATGCAACCCAAACGAAAGACCGTGGAGTTAAACCACTGTAATCTGCGCTCCTGCAAAGGAGGAGTAACAGCAAAACGACATTCTCTCTCTCTCTGCTGAAGCCCTCTCGTCGTGGCCAGCAGCGGGACTTTTTGGATTGAAATCTAATTTCTTTATTTTATTTACCTAAACTAATTTTATTTTTAAATCCTTTATATTAAGTTCGCTTGCTTGCTTGCGTGCTTGCTTGCTTACGACCGTGCAAATCTTTCGGTCGTTTTTTAACCCACTTCCCGTGATCCAATCGAGCTGACATTTTGCACACAGACTCATTGTGCGAGACAATTAATGTTCGTGAAATTTTTTTCCAAAATTTTACACTGTTTAGGGAAAACAAATTAAATATTTAATTACCAATTGCTTAATACTGGCAGACAATCATCTGACCCATAGGTGGCAGCCATCTCAAGCCAGAGGATTATAGTGAAAAACTTTGTTTTTACGGGTTATACTTATACCAGGTAAGGCCGACTGAGCTATGTAGCTCTTTTTCAGATGCGACCTGGCTACAGGTGATAGCTCAACTTATAGGCTTACCATCATGTGGAAATCTATAGCAGACGAATATACTCTAAACGCACGTTTATAAATGTGGTGGGATAAAACCGGAGGACCCAGACAAACATCCATGTGACCACGGGCAGAGCGACAAGCAGACTCCGAATATACAGCAGGCATCAAGGTGGGGATTGTACCCACAACCTCCTGTATACCAGGTGAGGTAGTTAACATCTCCTAGCCACCGTGGTGCTCTTTTAGATTGAAAACTCATTTCTTTAGAACTACTTTTTGTTTTAAGTTTGTCGTCTTTCCCCCGCACCTCCGATTAGCACGGTTGGCTACGTACTTTTCCAAAGAAGTTCAACATATACCATACATTCACATTGGCATCTGGCTGGTAAGCATCTTGCAATCGCGCCCAAGAACAGAATACCTCCCTCATCTCCTTACCCCCTTACCCCTCGACCATACGCCCCCACCCCGGCCTCGCCACGGACCTCGCACCGGTCCTCGCCCCCCCACCTCCTCCGTGCACCGACCTCTGCGCCGGCCCTCGCCGCCGCTTCCCGGATCCTTGGCGAGAAGAGGAATGTGTGGGGCGCTACATCCGTGCGGTCGCGCGCGGAGAAGTCCAGTCCCAGGAGCTGGCCCAGCTCGCTGAAGGCGCGGCCCGCCTCGGACATCGCCATGCCCGCTCCTCTTCCCTCACTCTCCTCCTCCAGGTCCTGCAGCCCTAGAGGGGTCCTAGAGGAGACACAGGGAGGGCGCTGCGCAAAACACAGATGCGCGAGGCGAGGTTACTGCTGTGCACCGAGCAAAACTGTGGCCACCGAGCACGTAGGTTACCGCGGTTGTGCCGTACAGCGCCCCCGGAGTGTTTTCCGGTCGTTACCGCAAGTTGTTCGGCACAATATCTGTCCGGTTTCTTACCTTGCCGATCTCGTCAGGGAACATAAACCACCACGTGGACTCCGATCACCCTCGCAGCAGCAGCAGCAACGGCTTTTAGCTAGCCATCGAAGAAAGACGGTCGCCGCATCGCACGCTTTTGGATGTGCTTCTGCGGCCGTCTGGAACGCTCGTCCTTCCGATATTAGGAAGCCACTTGGAGCTGTGCACTTTTAAATAATTTAGATTGACAAACTAATTTATTTAAAACTGCTTTTTGTGTTCAGTTTGTTGCCCTTTCCCCGTGCCTACGATTAGCACGGTTAACTATGTACAGTGTAAAATAAGTTAGGGGTTAAGATTTAAAGTAAGGGGTTATGGAAAATATTATGGGTTCAGGTTTTAGGTTGAAGTTATGGTATGGAGTTCGGGCTCAGGGTTAGAGTGAGGGCCAGGGGTTAGAATTATCAGTGGGGTCACAGTTCATGATTTTATTTAGGGCTTAGGTTTATCGGTTCGGCAATAGGGTTCGAGTTTCCGATTAGGGTTTGGGTTCAGGGGTTACAGATAGGGGTTGGGCTCGGGCTCAGTTCGGTTTTTGGGTGAGGTTCTATTTTTGCTTGCCACAAATGAACCACAATACCTCGCTGATCTAGTGAAGGAGCATAAACCATCACGCGAACTACGCTCATCCTTGCAGCGGCGGATTTCGGCTCGACCATCGGACAAAGTCGGTGGTCACCGCATCGCGTGGCGCTATCAGATGTGCTTCTGCGGTCGTCTGGAACGCTCTTCCTTCCAATATAATAAAGAAGCCACTGGAGCTATGCGCTTTTAAATAATTTGGATTAAAAACGAATTTCTTTAGAACTGCTTTTTGTGTTTCGTTTATTATCCGATTAGCACGGTTGGCTACGTACGGTGCGGAAGAAGTTCAACATACATACATTTGGGGTTAGGGATGGCAGATAGTACCTCATAAGTAATATAAAAAAAACATGCTTTAATGAAATGTACCCTCCTAGTAATGGCAGAACTCCACGACTCCAGGAAGTGACCCCGAAGCTTGCCATAGCGTAAGGGGCCGTGGTGATTTACAGCCAACGTGAGTTGAGCGTGGACAATTAGACCCAAGCCGAAACATAACTTGTAAAAATAATGATGAAAAATAGTTTTTTATGATAGAATATAGTATTGTCATCAGTATGACATAAGTATACCAAGTTTGCAGTTGATACCACATTGGGAAGTGGGTTAAAATTGAGTTACAAGATTTGAGGATACGACAACAGAGTGAGTTAATAGAAAGCGTGTAAAAAATATATATACATTTTATTTTTAATGATAGAATATAGTATTGTCATCAGTATGACATAAGTATACCGCATTCAGTGTTAAGGAGGATTAGGCTTGACACATGTTCGAAGAGATAGTGGTGGTGATGATGATGGTGGTGATGATGAAGGTGGTGATGATGAATATGGTTATGGTGATGAAATTAATGGAGGTGATGAAGGTGGTGATGATGGTAGTGATGATGATGGTAGTGATGATGATGGTGGTGATGATGAAAGTGGTGATGCATATGGTGGTGAAGTTGATGGGAGGTGGTGATGATTGTGATTCATGAAGGTGGTGATGATTGCGGTGATGGTGGTTTATGCTTGCAGTGACTGTAGTGATGATAGCGGTAACTCTGAAACTAATTGCGTGATAATGGCAGCAGCGATAATGGGTGATGATGATGGTTATTACGCTTATGACGATTATTGTGATGATGTTGATCATAATCATTGTGATGACTGTAGTGACAGCTGTACGATTGTAATGATGGAGGTGATGACTTAACGTGCCGACAATGATTGACAAACCTTCACGCATGGCCAATAACAAGATGCCTTCATCCAGGGATGACTAGACCGTGGCTAATGCTGATGATGACATGAAGACAGGCCTTGTTAACTTAGCAGTGGATAGATCATGATCGATAATGATCGATTATGATGATGGTGGTGGTAGTGGCGACTTTAGGATTTGAACGACTGCCTTAACGACGAGCCAATGGGTGCTCTGAGGAGCCTGAATATTGTTAAAATGTACATAAATAACTCTTAAAATGTAATACAGTTACCTTAAAATAAAGAAGTATAACTATTACCCCTACGACGATAAGTTAATGGGGGTTTAGTGTCTAGTTTATACCGCGGTGAGGTACAATTCGGCGTTGTTTTGTGGCGATGGGAAGGCTTGGGAGGGGATTAGGCCGGAACTGGCGTTATTAACGAAGAACTTTTTAACATTTAGAGGCGATTTACCTCAGACAATTAACTACTAAAAGTTGTCAATCGAGTCACAGAGTTCATTATGTTGGCTTGTTACATTTTATTTTGCTCGTTGCTAGAATTTAAATTAAATTTTTAATATTTAGCGGAGCGTGAGGCGGAGCCAACACCGGAACCTCTTTGATCTGCCCCCTCGCGTGGGTCACCGTGTTAAAGACGTCGCTTACACCTTCTATTCAACAAAAAATATATAACAAATATAGATAGAATATACGTAACGATTACGAAAGTTTACTTAATGAGTTAATTGCCGTTGCCCTTAGCGACAAGGCAGCTTAATCCGTCTCGGCTTCAATACTCTATTACATCATTACTGGTAATCCTATTACTTTAACACGTTACATCTTATCAACAGTGTCACGCTACTGTTTACATATTGCTTGTGTTTAATATTTAACAGCTACAGTATCTTTATTTTTAACTTGTTTTTGCCACGCGTTGTGCCGAGGGCCCCTGGTGCTAGCGGCTTGGCCGGCTGAGACGCCACCTCGGCGGTTGACGCTTGTAGGCCGCACCGCTCCAATAGCCGATCTCTCTCTCGCTCACGCAAACTCCCTCGTACACCTGTTGTTTACATTTCTACGACTTAATTCATCCGTAGGCACGACAAAGAGGCCACGATGTCGGCCTCCAAACAATTCAGACGGCGGAGGGACGACGACGAGGAGGACGAGACGCCGGAGGAGATGCGGTGAGACGGAAACTGAGGATGGAGGAGGAGGCCCTCTCGTTCTTTTAACGCCGTAGTCTACTAAGCAAGTTGCATCAGCGGGCTTTAACGACAAATATTAAACATTATAAAGTGTGTGCGGAGTGTGGAGGGTTTGTTGTGGTGGGTTAGATCGCGTAAGTACGAATGTGTCGTGAAACCCACCACCACCCGACACAGTCAATTGGTAAGGTTTGTGGCGTAAACGAAACGTGCCAAATTACATGCCAACATACTCTTAGGTTTTTTTTTCGGTAAAGTCACGTAGGTAAAAATGAAAATAAATAATAAAAATATTAGAAATAATAGACATAAAATAAATAAATCACGACGTTTCGGAGGCAACACAAGTCTCCGTCATCAGGTGGGACCATCACATCTAAATTTACTATATAAATTTACAGTCACAGCTAAATTTTCTGTATCAAGATGCCAACAACCCCTTATTAGTAGTGCCTGCCTTATTACAGACAAATTCAGAACCTTATTGGTCAAACCTTCCCTTATAAATCTCAACGTTCGCCCTACAAAGTCCCATCGCGAGAGAGAAACGCAAACAAATAGACAAAAATTATGTTACTAAGCAAAAGCTGTTATGTTTACATTTTGATAATTGGTGTCAATGATGTTACTTATCATGCTACTGTCTGTGATCTTGCATGCTGATCCTGTTGCTTGCTTGATATGTGGATGCACACACAAATAGACAATCACCACCAGTACACTCACCACTAGTACACTCACCACCACTACAGCCACCAGTACACTCACCACTAGTACACTCACCACTAGTACACTCACCACCACTACACTCACCACTACACCCACCAGTACACTCACCACTAGTACACTCACCACTAGTACACTCACCACTAGTACACTCACCACCACTACACTCACCACTACAACCACCAGTACACTCACCACTACACCCACCACTAGTACACTCACCACCACTACACCCACCACTACACCCACCACTAGTACACTCACCACTACACCCACCACTACTACACTCACCACTAGTACACTCACCACTACATCCACCACTACTACACTCACCACTAGTACACTCACCACTAGTACACTCACCACCAGTACACTCAGCACCACTACACCCACCACTACTACACTCACCACCACTACACCCACCACTACTACACTCACCACTAGTACACTCACCACTACACCCACCACTAGTACACTCACCACTAGTACACTCACCACCAGTACACTCAGCACCACTACACCCACCACTAGTACACTCACCACTAGTACACTCACCACCACTACACCCACCACTAGTACACTCACCACTAGTACACTCACCACCACTACACCCACCACTAGTACACTCACCACTAGTACACTCACCACTAGTACACTCACCACCACTACACCCACCACTACTACACCCACCACTAGTACACTCACCACTAGTACACTCACCACTACACTCACCACGTACACTCACCACTACACTCCACCATAGTACACTCACACCAACTACACCACCACTACACCCACCACTAGTACACTCACCACTACACCCACCACTACTACACTCACCACTAGTACACTCACCACTACATCCACCACTACTACACTCACCACTAGTACACTCACCACTAGTACACTCACCACCAGTACCCTCAGCACCACTACACCACCACTACTACACTCACCACCACTACACCCACCACTACTACACTCACCACTAGTACACTCACACTACACCCACCACTAGTACACTCACCACTAGTACACTCACCACCAGTACACTCAGCACCACTACACCCACCACTAGTACACTCACCACTAGTACACTCACCACCACTACACCCACCACTAGTACACTCACCACTAGTACACTCACCACCACTACACCCACCACTAGTACACTCACCACTAGTACACTCACCACTAGTACACTCACCACCACTACACCCACCACTACTACACCCACCACTAGTACACTCACCACTAGTACACTCACCACTACACTCACCACTAGTACACTCACCACTAGTACACTCACCACCAGTACACTCACCACTAGTACACTCACCACTAGTACACTCACCACCACTACACTCACCACTAGTACACTCACCACTAGTACACTCACCACCACTACACCCACCACTACTACACCCACCACTAGTACACTCACCACCAGTACACTCACCACTAGTACACTCACCACTACACTCACCACTACTACACCCACCACTAGTACACTCACCACTAGTACACTCACCACTAGTACACTCACCACTACACTCACCACTAGTACACTCACCACTACACTCACCACCAGTACACTCACCACTAGTACACTCGCCACTAGTAAACTCACCACCACTACACTCACCACTAGTACACTCACCACCACTACACCCACCACTAGTACACTCACCACTAGTACACTCACCACTAGTACACTCACCACCACTACACCCACCACTAGTACACTCACCACTAGTACACTCACCACTAGTACACTCACCACTAGTACACTCACCACCACTACACTCACCACTACAACCACCACAACATCATGCCTGTCAACCCCTTATCATTGCCCCTACCTTATTACAGACAAATTCAGACCTCATTGGTCACCCCGTGCCCTTATACATTTAAAAGTTCATCCTACCAGTGCCGGATTATCCTAGAAGCAAAATTAGCTACATATGCTACGGTTAAATCTTGACTTAAAGCTTTCGTGACTGCAGGAATACATATTCTGTGGGTCTTTCGGTAAAGCCACGTAGATAGAAAAATAATTAAAAAATATATCTCGACGTTTCGCCTGAAGACGATTGCTTGTGTAGCGATCGAAACGTCGTGATATTTTTATTATTTTTCTATCTACGTGGCTTTACCGAAAGACCCATAGAATAAATGCTATGGTGCCACGCACTTTCAAGGGCCCCACGCTAAATGCTTGCAAGCTATCAATTCCGGTTCAGTGATTCTGCACTTGCTCTATTACTATAGTACTATACCGCCTTCAACTTTTACGAACGACTGGGTGTTTAGGTTAGCGATTTGTCGTATTATCTGGTTGTATAGCAAATGAAAAAATATAATTACTTTACTATGCAAGTACATTTCTTTTTCATATTCATGTGGTTTTTATTTTTTTAGGGTCCCCTTTATAACGCAGCTGCAGGTCCCGCACTAGCTTCATCCGGCACTGCACCCTACAAAGTCCCGTCGCAAGGGAGAAATATAACCAAATAGACAATCACCATTACTACACTCACCACCAGTACACTCACCACTACAATCACCACAACATCCACCACAACATCATAGCTGTCAACCCCTTATCAGTGCCCCCAGCTTATAACATACCAATTCAGACCTTATTTGTCACCCCGTGACCCTTATAAATATCAAAGTTCATCCTACAAAGTCCCATAACAAGGGAGAAACACGAACAAATAGACATTTGCCCATATTGAAACGGCTATACGCCGTATAGACCTGAAAACTCAATTTCTCTGTACAAGAATACGGTTAAACCGTTAACAGGTATGCAATGAATTACGAGTTCAGCACACTGGTGTGTTGGAGAGTAACCCCACAACAGCATTTACGATTCGAGTTGACGGCATTACTATGTCCCTTAAAGACCGAAACGGGAAGATTTCTTTCACGATTCTCGCCGAATGGAGCTGGTTGCTGTAATCAGCAGCGAAACGTCGCAGTACTCGAATTATAAACGCTGTGGGTTTACTCTCCCAACACACCGGGTGTGCTGAAGCAGTGACTAATTGGCCGCTTCGGGTTTAATTACACATTTTCAATTTACGCGATCTAACCCAAGGCAAAATCAACTTCGTTATGGAGGCCTCTATGCAGCTGTGGATAGATCAAGGCTGGTGATGACAATAGGGATTGTGTAGTGGAATTGTCCCGGCCGCGAGACTGGAATTTTCCACCGCTTTTGTTGTTCCACACAAAACTCGACACATTTGTCAATGACACTGCGTGCGGCCTTTCAAATATATAATATGCGACGTTTCAGTCCATTGTCCTTCATAACACATCAAAAATATGTATTTATACTGGAGGAATCTGATGGGCTATAATGCTCTTTTGCACAGACATCCAGTCAGGGAGCAGGTCAGAATGTCACAACAACTATAGAAAAGCACGAAAGGAGTGCAAAGTAGAGGGACGGTAAGCAAATCACAAAAATACAAAGAAGCAACCTGGCCAGAATTAGAAATGATAGCTCAATTAAGTGACTCGTCATGTCGAAATTTACGCAGCAAACTCCAAATACAGTAAAACCTTGGATTGCGAGTAACTTGGTCTGCGAGTGTTTTGCAAGACGAGCAAACATTTTAAATAAATATTAGTTTGATAGACGAGCGAGGTCTTGCAATACGAGTAGTACGTGTATATGCTTTGTTTGCCGAGTGTCACGTGATCACAACTGACATACGAGTGCTTTTATATACGAGTGCTTTGGATTACAAACACGTTTCCGGAACGAATTATGCTCGTAATCCAAGGTTTTACTGTACTCTAAACGAATGTTGATTCTAAATGAGGAGAGAAAGCCCGAAGACTCGGATAAAAAATCCACGGGACCACGGGGTTGGGATCGAATTTGCGACCTCCTGTATAGCAGACGAGGAAGTTAACATTTCGCCACCACAGTGCCCCAGGGTCCGTTCCGTGACCCGCCAGCAGCGAGCCTTTGACACTTCATGCGGGCCTCAAAAGTACACCTAGCATGGCACAAGTCCCGTGGTGACGTCACCGCCACCTAGCGGCGAACAGCGGATCTTGTTGATTTTGCTCTGTAACTAAATCTGGCGTTTCGCTTGTTTGCAGGGAGAAGCTGGAGGAGATGAGAGAAATGCAGAAGATTCGTCAGCGGCCACACGGTGTCAGGTAAGGAAGAGGTTGCTTTGTACGGGGAACTCTCGTCGTTCTGCTGGTGCTGCTGCTTGGGTCTTTGGCTCGCCACCTTTTCCCACTGTAGCCCAAACCCGGATATATTCAGAGGTCAGCCTCGCGCTATGACAACTATGCGGCTCGCTGCTGTGGTTTAAAAAAAGTTCAACACAGCAAAACACCGGTAACAGATGTTTGGTACAAATGAATTCCTGCCGACCGAACGCAGATGCCGATTCCCGAGTGTTTGCGTCGAACCGTGGTCAAACCGGAGTCAAACTCAAACAGGTGGCAACCATTTAATGTTCGTATCGTGTGTGAGTGAGAGTGTGTGGCTCATAGTCTTATCACTCAGATTTATCCGCTTCTGGGATGTGGGGCTGGTAAATCTCCCTGATTGAGACCCCCTGGGGCTGTTGGGCCTGGAATGCAGTGCCCAGTGGACTGTGTCTCTCACAAGGATGTACCTTCTCACAATGCAATGTGCCTGCAACACTTTATAGTTTGATTGAAGTGCTCACAGCACTTGCCCCAACAGTCTATTGAAGGCTTTATGGGGGATCTTTGTCTTTGTTTGTCACACATGCGCTGCGGGGTGTGCGTGTGGGGTGTGTGTAACCCAATGCCCTACTCATTGGGCATAATAGTACCAGCCAAAAAAAACCAAGAAGAACAATCGTGCACATGCATGGATGATCAAATATTCCAATATCGGAGGTAGAGTTATCCTTAGCGATGATAGTGTTCGCTTTGTCAAATAAATAAACACCCCGTCATTTATTAATTTTGTCGGTAAAATAATGTAGTTGTGATTTGTATATTATACTATTTAATATCTCTGGGACCTTTTTGCCAGTATAAAAAGTATGAAAAATAATATTCCGTTTTACCCTTTCATATACATCATCGGAATGGGAAACGGTTAATGAAGAACGTCACGAAGCAGTCCTTACAGAGCTGCATGCTGCTCCGGTGCTGCAGGTTGCTGACCCCCTGCGCAAAGTCAGAGCCTTTTTGTGAGATCAATGAAAACTGATAATGCTACTCCGCCACTATCCCAGGGCTTCTTTGGAGATCAGGCACCACATTGAGAAGGGCTGTTGAAGTTGAATAAGCTTTTAGCGCTCTGAGTTTTATTTATTTTTCATCGTAATGTTGCGGGCAACCCTTCGGTCAACTCGTTGCCGTGTCTGCGCGCGTTGCGGTGAGCAGCGCGGTGGCACTGTCGGTGGGGAAGAAGCTCACCAACGAGGAGGAGACCATGGTGAGTCACTCACGCACCACCAAATGCACCCCAAATGACACTAAAATACACGTGATACCAAATAAACCCCACATTGACCAGGAGTGGTCGCAGTCTTTGAGCCAGCACCGCCGAGGGCCTGGGTTCCAATCCAGGTTTCGGCTGCCCACTTAGTTGATGGTCTCAGCCTGGTCACTAATACCCGACGTAGAGACCCATAACTTTGAACAGAGACCCATAGACTCACATGGAGACCCATAGACTCACACAGACTGAGTTGTGATTAAACTGGGCTCTCAAGTGCAGTGAGTTAATGATCTCAGTCTGCGACGTTATGCAAATCTATAGAGACCCATAGACTTGCATAACATCACAGAAATCCATAATTGCAGATGGGAATAACAAACAAACCTAATGTATGCACGTATGTTGAACTTATTTCGCGCCGTATGTAGCCAACCGTGCTAATTGGAGGTACGGGGGAATGACAACAAACGAAACACAAAAAAATGTTCTAAAGAAATTCATTTTAAATTTAGATTTAAAAGTGCGTAGCCCCAGTAGGATATCTTCTTGCTAGGCATCCATACCACGCCTTTACTTCTGGCTCGGCTTGGCAAATGGGCAGTGGAAAACCACCCTTTTCCTTGCCCGCGCTTCCGATTAGAACAATTGGCCACATACGGTGTGAAAGTAGTTCAACATACTTACATACACACTACTACACACTACACACTACAGACTACACAACTATACACTACGCCACTATGCAGTACACTATACACTACACACTACTATACACTATGCTACTTTACACTACACTATACACTACAATATTATACACTATTATACACTGCTATACACTACACCACTATAGTACATTGAAAACGAATTTCTTTAGAACTGTTATTTGTGTTTAAATCTGTTGTCCTTACCCACACACCTCCGATTATCACGGTTGGCTAGAAACGCTGGTGCGAAAGAAGTTCAACATACATAAACCCCCCTACACAGCGTCACACACACACACAGTGTATCACATGCAGAGCATTACACAGCGTCACACACGTCGCAAGCACACAGAAGCATCACACACATACGCAGCGTCACACTCACGATGTCACAAACAGCGTCACACATAGCATTAATTTTATATATGAGACTGTTAGGGGTACATACATACACACATATACACATGCCTGTGCTAAGGGCTCCTATGCTGGCTTGGCTCACATGCGCCAGTGGAAAAAAAATATATTTTTTACCGACTCTGTGTGTCTGGTGGCGGTGCAGAGCGACCCGTTCAAGATGGACACAGGCGGCATGGTGGACATGAAACGGATCAAGGATCGCAATCGCGACCGGTGAAATGCTCAGCCACGGCGTCTTGCGTCGCGTGAATCCCAACCGCTCCCACCACTGTACCCCTACCGCTCCCACCACTGTAACCCCTACACAATGCTATGTTTGTGCAACGCTATTTTTGATGTGTGTATGATGTTCTGTGTGTGTGTGACACCGTGTGTGACGCTGTGTGTGACGCTGTGTGTGTGACCCTGTGATGCGTGTGACACGGTGTGTGATGCTGCGCATGTCACGCTACGCGTGTGTGATACGCTGTTCGTGTGGCGCCATGTATGATGCACCGTGCGCAGGAGCGGCGAGGATGAGGATAAAGACCTCACGAACCTCGGAACGGCCTTCTCGGCTGAGACGAACCGGCGCGACGAGGACGCAGACATGTGAGTGGTGTCCGTGTGTCCCATCTGTCCGTGCGTCCGTCATTCCATGTGTGCGTGCGTCTGGAGGCAGCCACGGTAACTCGGGGGCGGTGCTTCGTTCGCCGTTTGTTATTGCGGACGTTTGCCGTTCGAATTTGGCGGCCGCCCCGGTTAATACCCGTGGTGGCGGTGGTATCAACCTTCGTAACGGCTGCTTGCGTTGTGGCCGAAACTTCGTGAGAATTATTTTATTATGTTTTATTTTTATTATTTTATTATTTCCCTTCTACGTGACTTTACCGAAAGAACCAAGAAGATGAATCCCTGCAGTCACGAAAGCTTTAAATCGAAATTTAAATAGTAACAATGTTACGTGCCATCCGCTTCACCTACAGTCGAATGAAGATCCCGTGACGTCGTTCGCAGGAGCAGGCCAGCGTGTGCCGCGTCAGGGTCCAGATGTTTTAGAAAGTTTGAAAATGACAACGTAGGTTATTCAACCAGGATCCCCTGCACAGCAGCGATCATCACTCCCCCTCCTGGCAGCACACTAAAGCCAGCTGCGTATCGGGCGCTGTGCGAAACACGATTCGTCATTATGTACGTTGAACTTCTTTCGCGCCGTACGTAGCCAACCGCGCTAATCGGAGGTGCAGGGGGAAGGACAACGAACTAAACGCATAAAGCGGTTTTAAAGAATCGACTTTTCAATCGAGATTTAACATTGCATAGCTCCAGTGGCATCCTAATATCGGAAGGAAGAGCGCTCCAGACGGCTGCATCCGAGACTCGACAGATCAGGAAAACCCGGCCACGTTTGCCACGGCGCTGCCCAGAAAACACGGGGAGAGACGGACCTGAGAAAAATGATAAAGATCAGCCAAACTCCAACCGCAGTCTGCCCAGACGACTGGCCCGGCAAGCCTCCGTGTTGCGGATTAAACCGTCCTGAAGACGCACCGCTTGTTGAATAGTTATTACGTAATCCATTCTTACAGTCCAGTGGATATCTGAGCCAGTCCCAAGCGTGGTTAAGGAGGGTCGGGCGAAAGGGTACCGACACTTCAGGCCGTGAAGAAAAAAAAGACTCCAGTAATCCGATGCATGTGATGACCAAATCACGAAATGTGCGGTGGATAGCTACGGGCTAGCTGCCTATGGATCGTGATGATGATGATGATGATTCTTACGTGTGATTTTTCTCTGAAGTTGTTTATACAGATAGTTCCCGAGTTACGATGGTCCGACTTACGATATTTCGATCTTACGATGGCGATAGCGATACAAAATTGTAAAAAAAAATTCGCGCGGCAGGCAAACGCAGCAGCGTACGAGGTACGATGCTGTACATTGGAACGCTGCCGGGATGTACGCATCTCCCGCCTTGTCTGATGCAGACAGGATTGTTTCCTGAAAAAACGTTCTATTAAATTGCAGTTCATATAGGTAGGTTAAGAATTTACCTTGTTTTTCTACTTTACATTTTACTGTGCAATACAGTATTGTAATTAATAAATACCGTATATAGTTTATACAGTACGGTACTGTAAATTGCTCTGTTTTGCTAAATTATCACCATTCTTTAAGACTCCTGGGTAGGCTAGGCCACCTTCGACTTACGATATTTTTGACTTACGATGTGGTCGTCGTAACGCATCTCCATCGTAAGTAGACGACTATCTGTATGTAGCCAACCGTTTACCACGGTTTGCTACGTACGGTGCGAAATAAATTCAACATATATACCTACGTACACGTACGTGCATGTAGCAGCGGGCGATGGTGTAGCGGTTAGCGCACTTCCACTACGAACCCAGTGACCCGATTTCAATTCCCAGTGATGACCAGCGGCGAATATTTGAACCGGGCCTAGGGTTCCCCTCGGCCGACTCAACGTTAAATGAGTACCTTGTGCAGTGTGTAGTAAACATCAGCGCTGAGCAGACAAAGGCGGCCTCGCGTGCCGTACCGGCATTGACAGGCGCTCGCTCACGAGACTCGCCCCAGCAGTCTGTGCAGCCTACACGAGGGATCTTTGGTTTTGTGTGTGTATATGGAGATTTCATTCCAAGCTAATCACACGGAGAACTCGACCAGTCCCATGCTGACCCCTCTCTCCCCTCGCCTCCCCCTCCATCAACGTCTCTGCGAAGAAGTGGTTCTGAAAGGCAAGAGCTGACTCCGTGTGTGACAATCGCAGTGGCCTAGCCAGCGAGTTTGTAGGGGGGGGGTGCCTACGGGCCACAAGGGGCTCAGACGCCGTTCCATTGAGACCGGTGGTGGTGGAGCTATTTGACTCAGAGGGTCATTCGTTTAATCGCTTGCCACCAGAGCCCATGCCGGCCACGCTGCACCGCCGCTTAGGGCGACGCTAATTGTGCTGCTGCCTTGGGTGCGGCGGGCGCCGGTAGGATGAAGTACATCGAGACGGAGCTGCGCAAGCGCAAGGGCGTGGAGGAGAGCGAGGAGATGGCGGCGCGGCAGCGCAGCGCGGAGGACGCCCTCTACGAGCTGCCCGAGAACCTGCGCGTCAACTCGGCCAAGCGCACCGAGGAGATGCTCTCCAACCAGATGCTGAGCGGCATCCCGGAGGTGGACCTGGGCATCGAGTGAGCGCGCATGGCACGTGTGCGAAACGCGTCAGGCACGCGTGCGACACGCGGACAACGACACGCATGCAGACACGCATGCAGACACACGCGGACACACGCAGACAAAGGCACCTCGCAGGCATGCGCAGAAAGGAACGTGCACGCAAACGACGACGCGCACGCAGGCGCACAGACCAGCGCACACACGCCAATAACCGAACCCTTTACTCGCACTGATGCACACTTACCCACCTGCCCACCACTACCCCTGCCCCCACTGTCCCCACCCACCACTACCCCCACTGACCCCCGCCCACCACTACCCCTCCTGACCCCTGCCCACCACTATGCCCATTGACCCCCCCACCACTACCCCAACTGGCCCTGCCCCCCACTGTCCCCGCCCACCACTACCCCCACTGTCCCCGCCCACCACTACCCCCACTGACCCCGCCCACCACTACCCCCACTGACCCCCACCCACCACTACCCCCACTGACCCCCCCCACCACTACCCTCACTGACCCCCCCACCACTACCCCCACTGACCCCCGCCCACCACTACCCCTCCTGACCCCCCCACCACTACCCTCACTGACCCCCCCACCACTACCCCCACTGACCCCCACCCACCACTACCCCCACTGACCCCCCCCACCACTACCCCCACTGACCCCCCCCACCACTACCCCCACTGACCCCCCCCCCACCACTACCCTCACTGACCCCCCCACCACTACCCCCACCCACCACTACCCCTCCTGACCCCCCCACCACTACCCTCACTGACCCCCCCACCACTACCCCCACTGACCCCCACCCACCACTACCCCCACTGACCCCCCCCACCACTACCCCCACTGACCCCCCCCCCCACCACTACCCCCACTGACCCCCCCCACCACTACCCTCACTGACCCCCACCCACCACTACCCTCACTGACCCCCACCCACCACTACCCCACTGACCCCCCCCCACCACTACCCCCACTGACCCCCCCACCACTACCCCCACTGACCCCCCCCCCCACCACTACCCCCACTGACCCCCCCCACCACTACCCTCACTGACCCCCACCCACCACTACCCTCACTGACCCCCACCCACCACTACCCCCACTGACCCCCGCCCACCACTACCCCCACTGACCCCCCCCACCACTACCCTCACTGACCCCCACCCACCACTACCCTCACTGACCCCCGCCCATCACTACCCCCACTGACCCCCGCCCACCACTACCCCTCCTGACCCCTGCCCACCACTACGCCCACTGACCCATGCCCACCACTACCCACCATTACCCGTACTGACCCCCGTCCACCGCTACCCAAACCACCCCATCCGCGTGTCTGGGCAAGGGGGCAGGGCCGACATAGAAAGAGGCGGGGCTTCAAGAAGAAGGGGCCGATTGCTAAAAAGGAAAGGCGCAGAGCCAATAGAGGAAGAAGAGGTAATGGGCGTGGCCTGATCAGCAAGGGGGCGGGGCTTAAACAATAAGGGGCGGGGCCTGATCAGTAAGTGGGCGGGGTTAAAAGGAAAGGGCAGGGCCTACAGAGGATAAACTCCCCTACCAAGTTAACTACCAAGTTCAATTTCGATGTAAAGCTTTCGTGACTGCAGGGATTCATCTTCTTGGTTCTTTCGGTAAAGTCACGTAGAATGGAAATAATAAAATAATATTTTTTTCCCTTATTTTTATTATTTCCATTCTACGTGACTTTACCGAAAGAACCAAGAAGATGAATACCAAGTTCAACTTTAGCTGGCTTGCAGTCTACTGCAGTTTACTGCAAGGCAGCTAGTTTATATTCATATCCATGTTCCCAGTCTTTCACTCCCAGCTTTACACACTACCATCACTAAGACATTTGACTGCAAGCCCTGCTTACTACCATCACTTGGAAATTTGCCGCGCGTTGTTTCGAGCGTGCAAGCTTAGCTCCCTAGCAACTCTCGTTTACTCCCCTGCAGCATAAAAAAGGGTGTCATTAATCGGCTTAATTTAGCTTTCTTATCAACCAGTTCAGCTTCCGCCCCCTGCATCACATGCGCACCTCCCAGCCCACCCCCCGCCCCCACACTCACCCTAGCCCCCTCCCCCCCCTCTTCTCCCCCCTCCTCTACAGCTATATATTCCCTCATCACAGCCATCTCTTAGGCACACTTAAGCGGTTGTTCTTTCGCTGTGTCTGTCCCCACCTGAAGACGGACTCTTGTGTTTCGCCCGAAACGTCGTGATTCAATTCAGTTGTTTTCATTTTAATTCATTGAGTTTTTTACCTACGTGACTTCACCGGAAAAAAACCCAAAAACTATAAACTCCCGGATCAAGTTAAGGCAATAGCAGCAGCGTAGATTGCAACATGAAAGGCAGAAGCAGCAACGTCACGGCCACAGCGACGGAGACGCAGCCACGGAATGCCGACGGTCAATCACGGAACCAGTCGTGGAACCGTCTCTCGCGCGTCATAGCCTCATCTCTCCCCCCCCCCCTCTTCTGCCAGCGCTAAGATCCGCAACATCGAGATGACGGAGGAGGCGAAGCAGCTGCTGCTGGCCGAGCGGCGCCGCCACCGCCAGCAGAACAACACCTCCTTCGTGCCCACCAACATGGCCGTCAACTACGTGCAGCACAACCGATGTGCGTGCACGCGTGACATGCGCGCGCGCGTACGTGTGTTGCGCGTGTATCGTGTTCGTGCGTGTACAGGTGGGCGTGTGTACGTCAATGTGTGTGGGTGGGTGGACGCGTGCTGGCCACCCACCCCCTCGCGTGCCGTGCGCCAGCCTTCATTGGCAATTGCCCCAACAGTCTATTCAGGCTATACGAGGGATCTTTGTATTTGTTTGTACGTACATGCGTGTATGTGTTCGTGTGTGTACAGGTGTGCATGTGTGTGTGTTTGCCCGTGTCTGCAGTTGAGTGTGTGTGTGTGGGGAGCGGTAGTGTAGTGGTTAGCGCTCTGCGCTACAAACCCGGCGATGCAAGTTTGATTCCCATTCACGATTATACGAACTGGTCCTGGGACCCTCCCAGGTCTATTCTGTCTCAAATGAGTACCTGGTGTGGTGTGTAAATGTCGGCACTGGAGAGACCAAGGCTGTTTCGCTCGTTTCCCGCATGCGTCCTAGCGAGATGTTCATTACTTCGCCTGGTATACAGGAGTTCGTGGGTTCGATCCCGACCCTGACGCTTGCTGTATATTTGGAGTTTGCGTGTTTCTCGCCCCGTGGCATAGTGGATTTTTCTCCGGGTCCTGCGGTTTTTCCCTGCGCATTTAGAATCAACATCACACGTTTATGAGTATTTGGCTGCTTTACATTTCCACGTGATAAGCCACTTCGTTGAGCTATTTAGCTCTGTGGGCCTTACCTTGTAAAATAAAAAAAATTAGGTTAGTTTTAATTAGTTTATAGCAGGACGGCTCAGCTTGCGCGTTGGAAAAAGAACGCGGTCCCTCCTGAGCTGGGCCGTGCCGAGCCGGCTTGGCTCAGTTGTGGTAAAGGAGAAGCCGGGGCCGTGAGTCACGTTGAGTCTGTGTTGATGTGAGTCCCTGTCGCGTCTCCTCCCCGCCCTCCCCGTGCAGTCTCCCACGAGCAGCTGGGCCATGGCTCTCGACGGGGCTATCACCGCGAGGAGAGCAAACCTCGTGCCAGCAAGGCCCAGCAGCACCCCGACAAGAAGGAGGGTGCGTGGTCGCGCTCGCCACTACGCTCATACACACACGGCCGCCCCTATAACCGTCACCACCTTCATAACCGCCACTACGCTCGTACACACACGGCCGCCCCTATAGCCGTCACCACCTTCATAACCGCCACTACGCTCATACACACACGGCCGCCCCTATAGCCGTCACCACCTTCATAACCACCACTACGCTCCTCCAGACACAGCCACCCCTACTACCGTCACCACCTTCATAACCGCCACTACGCTCATACACACAACTGCCCCTATAACCGTTACCACCTTCATAACCGCCGTGTACTCCCGTGTTTCCCCGCGTGTCCCCGTGCGCCGCCGTGTATCCCCACCTACAGGTGACCACCGACCTGGGTTCAAGCGACCCAATGCCGACAAAGCGACGGACGACTTCCACTACGAGAAGTTCCGCAAGATGAACCGGCGCTACTGAGGGGGGGGGCGGTGGGGGGGGGGGGCAGGGTCACCGGAGGGGTCACGACCCGCCCCCCCCAACCCACGCCAGCCGGGGGGGCCCAGCGTGGCGTGACGATCGTTTTCCGAAGGAGGGACGGCGCCCAACAGACAATCGGCGGCCGTTGGAGCCGCAGGACGTTTACAATCGTAGTCATCCGTGAGACGTGATCAACCCCCTGGTGGACGAAGGCCTCGAAGGCCTCCCCCCCCCCCACCAAGCCACCGCCGCTCGCCCCTCGTGTTCCCGTGATTGTGATAATCTGCCTTGGAACCTGCTGCGCAGAACCAGTTTCATCGCTCCGTCTCCCGGACGAGCTGTCCTCTCTCTTGAGCCCGGTTTTGACGTTTGCTCCCGATCCACCACCGATGGGGGGGGGGGGGGGTCCATGGCCCCCGTCCGGTGACGAGTGCTGCCCCCCAAGCGCGCTCGCTTTGCCCCAACGCGATCGATCGGATGCCGTACGATGACTTTCCTGATATTACACCACTCTTGATGGACTCAAAGTTTTGTGTGTGTGCGTGTCCCCGTCGTGGTGGGGAGCGGTAGAGTAGCGGTGAGCGCGCTGCCGTATGGACACGGTGACTCGAGTTCGATTCCCACTCACAGCCAACACCCAGTGACGATTATCTGAATGGGTCATGGGGGCTTCCCTAGGTCGACTCAGCCTCAAATGAGTACCTGGTGTGATGGTGTGTACACATCGCCACTGGGGAGACAAAGGCAGCCGGGCGTGGTGTTGGCCACCCACTCCCTCGTCTGCCATGCCGGCCTTCATCGGTGCTCGCTAACAGCACTTGCCCCAACAGTCTGTTCAGGCTATACGGGGGATCTTTGCTTTTGCCCCCGTCGCGGTGGCGCATGAGATGTTACCTCCCTAGCCTGGCGCGCAGGAGCGAGTAGGTTCGATCCCGAACCCTGATGATGCCGATACATTTGGAGTCTGCGTGTGTGTGTCCCCTCTATTCTGTGTGAGTGTGTGAAAGTGAGTAAGTGTGTGTGTTAGTCTGTGTTAGTGAGCAAGTACGGATGTTGAACTTCTTTTGCAATGTACGTAGCCAAGCATGCTAATAGGAGGTGTGTACGTGTGTTGGTCTATGTGAGTGTTATTCTTTATGAGTGTAAGTGTGTTAGTCTATGTGAGTGAGTGAAAGTGTTGTACTTATGTATGTTGAACTTATTTGGCACCGTACGTAGCCAACTGTGCCAATCGGAAGTGCGGGGGGAGGACAACAAATCTATACACAATGACAGTTCTAAGTAAATGAGTTATAGATTTAAAAGTGCGTAGCGCCAGTGGCTGACCATACTTCACCACGCTGGTCCGGACGGGTCACTGGGCTCGCAGCACCACGTGCTGCTAACGAAACCAGCCCGCTGCCGTGTACTTAATCGGCACACAATGTGCTCTTGCCATCGTTGAATTGGGACGGAGACTCTCAAGGTTTTAAAACCAAAAAGTTATATTTTAGGGCACTTTGGTTTTTTCGGTAAAGTCACGTAGGTAAAAAATTTAATGAATGAAAACAACGAAATTAAATCGCGTGATTTAATTTATTTTTATTTTTTACCTACGTGACTTTACCGAAAAAACCAAAGAGTGAATCCTTGCAGTCACGAAAGCTTCAAATCTAGAATTAATATTTTAGGTGGCCTGGTCGACTGCACCCTCGTCTGGCCTGGTGGGCAAGAGAACTCCCCCATAATGCACCCCTCTCGTCGTGGCGAGCAGACCTCGACGTTGGCATTCGGCTCACGAACCACCTGTAGTGTAGTGTGTAGTGTATAGTAGTGTAGCGTAAAGTGACGTGAGGCTGTAACAGTTGAAGACCTTGGTGTCCGAAGCAGACTTTGTGTGACGCTGCTGCGTAAGCTTCTCGACCATGAGCTTCCTTGCAGCGCATTGTGCAAAATGGAATAGAATGCCGTCTGTCCGGGTGATGGGAGGGAGGTGGTCGCCTGTGCATTGCTGGCAGGGGTGTTCAGGAAGTACAGTCTTTCTCCTGTAACGATGTGTGTTTTCATAACGCTTTTTTTTTTTTAGAACGCGGATGCGAATTGGATATAAGGGACCGTCCATAAATGACGTCACGCGATTTTTGACGATTTTTTTACCCCCCTCCCCCCTCGTCACACGTGTTCACAAAAGTCCGACCCCCCCCCCCCAAATATGACATCACAAAGCTCTGCCCCCCCCAAACCATGTTTATATTTTGAAAATAAAACATGCTTCAAATCGCTTTAAACTATTGTCATTGTAGTGCGTATTTAATGTGGCGCTGCACTCTGATGTTGTAGGAGTGTTGTTATAACAATTCTATATTTAAAGTTGCACATTTTGATGTGACATCACATTTCTCAACCCACCCCCCCCGCCCTCGTCACACATCGTCACAAAGATCTGACCCCCCCAGGTGCGTGACGTCATTTATGGATGGCCCCTAACGCGATCGAGTGAACAGAAACTACGTCGCGCGAGTTCGAATCAGCGGTCTTACGGCTGCCTTGGCGGAGCATAGCATAAGGCGGGATGCTGCTGGATGCTTCTACTAGATACGACCAACACGCCTCGGTCTGTTCAGCCTGCATTCGCATGTCATGTGTTATGGCGGACTGATTTACCCTGTATATTATATGTATATGATTTATTTTACGCGATATTTCCATAACGCGGTGATTTTCAGGAACTCTGTTACCGTGTTGTAGGAGAACAGACTGTAAGAGAATAGTATGTCATCGTTTCCACCCTGCTGCAACTCCGATTGGCACGTTTGGCGATGTACGGTACGACACAAGTATAGCATGCATGCATATCCCGTACGAATCAAGTGCGGCGATGATCTTGCTTTGCAAAATTTCGTCGCGTCGTGATTATCTTGGCCCTGTTTTAATGTTTGTTGCTTTATATGCTGACGGTAGATTTGTGAAACAACAGTTTTAAATAAATGAGTAAAGTCCTACAGATAACCGTTACCCATTCCTACAAACGAGTGCTTAGCCAATCACCAATTGTCGATTTTGCGAGCTCACGTCCATCCGTCGTATTCTGGCAAGTGTGCGCGTTGCCGGCATTGCCGAGCGGAATTCTTTCTCCGGGTCCTCCATTTTTTCCCCTCCACATTTTTAGAATCGACCTGCGTTTCGAGTATTCGGCTGCTACAAATGTCCACGCGATAAGCCACTGTTGAGCTATAATTTAATTTGTGGGCAGTTCGCTTCTGAAAAAAGCTGCATAGCTCAGTGGGCCTTACCTGGTAAAATAAAATGTAAATTGTTTTAATCTTAACTTTGGAGCTTTCGTGACTGCAAAGAGTAAATTGTTTTGTAGTTTTTTTTTTAATAGATGTTCAGTCGTAGGGATTGATGGTGGCATTAGTCATGATTTCTCTCTTTCAGTACAGTGGGCCATGTGTATGCTGCTGCTGCTGCGATCTTCACCAACCCCCATCTCGTATCCCCTAGCCAGGGGTCGGCAACCAAAATAACAAGAAGAGCCATTTCTTTCCAATTCGGTACAAAATTCAGTATTTCAAGAGCCGCAATGCATCTGAGTACATACGTACTCATCGTCAAGAAGCAGCCCGTAAAGAGCCGCATGCGGCTCCGGAGCCGTAGGTTGCCGACCCCTGCCCTAGGGCCTAGGCCACCGTCCTGCTACTGCTGCTACTCCCTGCCCTCCAGCTACGACCAAGCCTACCCGAACCCCTATCACTACTATCAATACCCCAACACCTACCCCAATCCCTATCACTACCCCAACCCCTATCACTACCCCAACCCCTATCACTACCCCTATGACTACCCCAACACCTATCACTACCCCAACCCCTATCGCTACCCCAACCCCTATCACTACCCCAACCCCTATCACTACCCCTATGACTACCCCAACACCTATCACTACCCCAACCCCTATCACTACCCCAACCCCTATCACTACCCCAACCCCTATCACTACCCCTATGACTACCCCAACACCTATCACTACCCCAACCCCTATCACTACCCCAACCCCTATCACTACCCCAACCCCTATCACTACCCCTATGACTACCCCAACACCTATCACTACCCCAACCCCTATCACTACCCCTATGACTACCCCAACCCCTATCACTACCCCAACTATCAGTACCTCCCTAACGCTCACAGCTGCCCTCCTGTCACCATCGCTACACCGCCACTTTCAATAGCAACCCCACTCGTTATTTGAACCACGATCATCTTCGGTATAACTTTTTTAAATCATTTATATTAAGTTCGCTTGCTTGCTTGCTTGCGTGCTTGCTTGCTTGCTTACGACCGTACAAATCTTTCGGTCGTTTTTTAACCCACTTCCCGTGATCCAATCGAGCTGACATTTTCCACACAGACTCGTTGTGCGTGACAATTAATTTTCGTGAAATTTTTTTCCCAAAATTTTACACTGTTTAGGGAATTTTTTAAAAATATTTAATTACCAATTGCTTAATGCTGGCAGACAATCATTTGACCCATAGGTGGCAGCCATCTCAAGCCAGAGAACGAGAGGACTCTAGCCGCCACGCATATAAAGGATTTATAGTGAAAAACTTAGTTTTTACGGGTTAATTTTTTTTATTATTTCCATTCTACGTGACTTTACCGAAAGAACCAAGAAGATGAATCCCTGCAGTCACGAAAGCTTTAAATCGAAATTTAGTGTTGTTGTCCTTCACCCGGCAGCTCCGATTAGCACGGTTGGCTACGTACGGTGCGACATGAGGTCAGCACACATACACTCCGTGATCACGAACATTTTCGTGATCACAGAAGTTCATAGTCGAGAGCTCTACGCAGCAGCGTCACTCAAAATATTCTTCGGACACCAATGTCTCGAACTACACTATGATACTCTATTCTAGATTTGAAGATTTCGTGACTGCAAGGATTCATATTCTTGGGTTTTTTCGGTAAAGTCACGTAGGTAAAAAATTAAAATTAATAAAAGTAAAAATAATGTAATAAAATAATGTAATATATTTATAATATATTTTATTTTTATTTTACTTTTATTAATTTTAATTTTTTACCTACGTGACTTTACCGAAAAAACCCAAGAATATGATACTCTACAGTCTACACTATACACTCATATACACTACACCACTATACACTACTATGCACTACACTATTATAAACCACTACTATACACCCACACTATACTATACACTATTATACACTACACTATACTGACACTATACAATACATTATACTGTTACAGCCTCACGTCACTATACACTACACTGATACTCTACACTATACACTCCTATACACTACACTATTATAAACCACTACTATACACCCACACTACAATACACTATTCTATACTACACAATACACTGCAGCACTAACACTATACACTACATTATACTGTTACAGCCTCACGTCACTATACACTACACTATGATACTCTACAGTCTACACTATACACTCCTATACACTACACTATTATAAACCACTACTATACACTACTACACCCACACTACAATACACTATTATATACTACACTATACTGACACTATACACTACACTATACACTACATAATACTGTTACAGCCTCACGTCACTATACACTACACTATGATACTCTACACTATATACTCTTATACACTACACTATTATAAACCACTACTATACACCCACACTACAATACACAATTATATACTACACTATACACTACACTATACACTACACTATACTGTTACAGCCTCACGTCACTATACACTACACTATGATACTCTACACTATACACTACACTATACACTACACTATTATAAACCACTACTATACACCCACACTACAATACACTATTATATACTACACTCTACACTACACTATACTGTTACAGCCTCACGTCACTATACACTACAATATGATACACTACACTATACAATACACAATTATATACTACACTATACACTACACTATACACTACATTATACTGTTACAGCCTCACGTCGGTTCTCTGCTGTTGCTCCCACGGTGTGGAACTCTTAACCATTTGCACATCCGCAACATCAAATGCACTCCTGACTTTGAAGAAACATCTAAAGGCCTAAATTTCGATTTAAAGCTTTCGTGACTGCAGGGATTCAGCGTCTGACGCTGTCTTTCCGACAGACCTGTTCTTCACCTGAGGACGGCTGCTTGCGTTGTGGCTGAAACGTCGTGAGAATTATTTTATTATGTTTTATTATTATTTTATTATGTCCCTTCTACGTGACTTTACCGAAAGAACCAAGAAGATCTAAAAGCCTATTCTTAGGTTTTTGTCGGTAAAGTCACGTAGGTAAAAACATTAAAAAGTAAAATAAAATAAAAAATCACGACGTTTCGGAGGCAACACAAGCTTCCGTCTTCAGGTGGTACCGTCACAGCCACGACAGCTGTATCAAGTAAATCCGAAACGTCGTGATTTTTATTTTATTTTTTAATGTTTTTACCTACGTGACTTTACCGAAAAAACCTAAGAATATGAATCATTGCAGTCACGAAAGCTTCAAATCTAGAATCTAAAGGCCTCTTGTCTCTTTGGGTCGTGGCTTTCGAGCAGCCCTGAGACGTCTCTGTATAATTGTGCGCATTTTGAATGTCATCATAATTTTTGTTCTTCTGTGTTGAAGAGTGATTCCGCAGCAGCACCTCGTCGTTATTGACGTCGTGGGATTTCTAACCGACGCTAGCGGAATAGAATGCTGCTGTCACGGTTATTGGCGCTTTCAAAAAGTGACCCCTTGGCAATTCGTTTGTTTGTTGGGTTTGTTAAAATCCTTTTTGTTTATACATTACGCTGACGTTGATCTATTTCTATCCTTTGTCTCCGTTACCACAGCATCGCAATAAACGCACGTGGTCACGCACGTGGTGTGGCCAATGAGCGCGGTTCCTTACAAGAGGCCAACTCTGACCCCCTGACCCGAGTGCGGACTCTGAAACCCCTAAGGGGTCGTCCATAAATGACGTCACGCACCTAGGAGGGAGGGGGGGTCAGACATTTGTGACGATGTGTGACGAGGGGGGGAGGGTTTGAGAAATGTGACGTCACATAAAAATGCGCAACTTTAAATCAATATAGACAACACGTTCTACTTAATTAAATAGACTTTTTAATAAATGTTTTCTCCTACAACATCAGAGTGCAGCGCCACATTAAATACGCACTACAATGACAATAGTTTAAAGCGATTTGAAGCATGTTTTGGGGGGGGGGGGGCAGAGCTTTGTGACGTCATATTTGAGGGGGGGGGGTCAAAAATCGTCCAAAATCGCGTGACGTCATTTATGGACGGCCCCTTATCGGATTAGTATATTAAATACAGATTATTGAATCTTATAAAAAGAGGGTCAATGATCCACCCCATCCATTGGGCCACACCCAAGGCCACAGACAGACACCCCCCGCGTTCCGTCTCCACTGCGGGACGTTCTGTGGACGTTCAAGACGCAGCGTCAGCAGCACCCATAGCGACCGTCGACAGATCGACAAACAAAACACGTGGGTCACGTGGTGCCCCGCTCGGCCAATCGTAAACGCCCGCGGTTGCAATGGGGGGGGGGGGGTCACAGGCCCGGCGGTGGCCATGTTGGGTAGGGAAGCTCCGCGGCGGCCATGTTGGGTAGGGAAGCCCAGCGGTGGCCATGTTGGGTAGGGAAACCGCCCCCACCACTCACCCCACCACTCACCCCACCCCCCATCCTGCCGACAGAATATTAATCAGAATATTTGTTTGGGCTGCAGCAGAAACAGGAATCCCGATGAACTGCGAAGCTATTTTTTTGCTTTGTTTAACACGTAGCAGCCTTTCGCGACCAATATCATCCATAATAGAGGGTTTTTTTGGGGTTAGATCGCGTAAATATATAAATGTGTCGTTCAAGTTCAAGTTCATTTATTAGGTGTAGCCCTGTGAGCCATTCGGCTCTTGAATCGGGTGCAACCGCAACAAACAACAATCAAAAACATGAACAAAAAACATCTTAAAGTGAATATGTGACTAAGTGCAAACAGAAAATCCAAGAAAAGACAGCAAAATCTTGCAGAAAAAAAACACCGTACACCAACGCTGTGTGCAAAAATCCCAGTGGGATGCAAGTCAAACAACAACAACAACCACGAGACAACTTATATTAAGGCCATCAGTCTAACTCTGTACTACAACAAACAAACATGGCCAAACCAATACACTTTTCGAAATCACCAAAATAAAGCCATGAAAGCAATGAAAAAGCAATCATAGGAACTGTGAGGGAATTTTCACAATAAATGGCATAAACATGTACTACCAAAACCCTGCAACCATAGTTGGCTGCATGAGCCACTCCACAACAGCGGGATCATCAATAGGAGTATTTTAATTTTTCAATGCACCTTTAAGATCAGCACACTAAATCAAAACACAGGTCATACTTTGTAGCGATCATCCGGAGCGAAACATTTTATTTTAGGCCACTGAATAGCACTGGCAGCTAGGGGTGTACAACTCCTCTAGAGCAGTTTTGAGTGAAGATCTCATAGGTAGTGATTCAAGTTGCAGTTTATTGGCAACAGCATTCCAGACCCTGGGGGCATCAATATAGCACCACCCAACACAGCCAACTAGTAAGGGTTGTCACGTAAACAGAACGTGGCCAATTCGTCACTAGCACAGCACTAGTGTATAGTGTAGTGTATAGTAGTGTAGTGTATAGTAGTGTATAGTGTAGTGAATAGTGTAGTGTATAGTAGTGTATAGTGTAGTGCAGCGGTCGGGAACCTATGGCTCGCGAGCCATATATGGCTCTTCCGGTGACGGCATATGGCTCCCAGACAATTTTGAGTTGAAAAAAAAATCAGTTTGGAACTGATTTTAAAATGCTTGTGATATTGCTTAATAATACTGTGTCATTTTAAAGTAAACAGAAATTAGTTTTGAAGATAAAATTTCTCGGGTCACGGATCCCGTGACCAGAAGTCGCATTAAAAGTAAGACATTTAATTTATTATACGTTAAAATACTATATGGCTGTCAATGAAATATATTTAGAAATATTTGGCTTTTATGGCTCTCCCAGTCAAAAAGGTTCCCGACCCCTGGTGTAGTGTATAGTGTAGTGTATAGTGTAGTGTATAGTAGTGTATTGTATAGTGTATAGTCTTCTTGGTTCTTTCGGTAGTCACGTAGAAGGGAAATAATAAAATAATACAAATTAAACAATAAAATACAATTCTCACGAGGTTTCGGCCACAACGCAAGCAGCCGTCCTCAGGTGAAGAACAGGTCTGTCGGAAAGACAGCGTCTGAATGACGTAGTGTATAGTGTAGTGTATAGTGAATAGTAGTGTATAGTGTAGTGTATAGTAGTGTAGTGTATAGTGTAGTATACTAGTACAGCAACACCGGTGTGTTGGAGAGCCAAGCCACAACATTTACAATCTGAGTACGACGTTTCGCCAGTAATTACAACCAGCTTCATCAGGCGACAGACAGATTTGTGTAGAAGTCCACCTATTTAGTGCTTTATGTAGAGGCGGAGATGTGGTGACCACGCTTTTGCGCTCTTGCGCCAAGTCGGGGGGGGGGGGGATTAATGAGTCAACGTGGTCACCACATCTACGCCTCTACATAAGGAACGAAACAGGTGGACTTCTACACAAATCTGGCTATCGCCTGATGAAGCTGGTTGTAATTACTGGCGAAACGTCGTACGTCAGATTGTAAATGTCGTGGCTTGGCTCCAACACAACCTGTGTGTGATGGACTAGTATACTACACTATACACTACACTAATATACACTACACTATACACTACACTACTATACACTACACTATACACTACTATATACACTACACTACTATACACTACACTATACACTACTCTACACACTAGTGCTGTAATAGTGACGAATTGGCCACGTTCTGTTTACGTGACAACTCTTACTAGGTGGCTGTGTTGGGTGGTGGCGGGTTTAACGACACATTTATATATTTACGCGATCTAACCCCCCCCCCCCCCCCCCCCCACTTCTATTATGGACTTTTTTTCTGTTTTGTTGACACAAACGTCCGGTAAGGGCAGCCAACGGTGTCAGAAAGCAACAACAATCCCCTCCCCAACCGATATGAGTGCAAAGTAGAGGGAAGCCAAGCGAGTCACTCAATGTAAATAAATAAAGAGGGCGTGCGAGTTCAAATTGCAAACGTGCATCCCAACACGAAGTACAAGCACAGCAGAAGGGGGTGGGACTGGAGGAGGGGGCTGGGGGGGGGGGTGGAAATGGAGGGGGGGGCAGGGGAGGGGGGGTGAGGAGGGAGGAAGGGGGCTGGAGGAGGGGGCTGGAAGGGGGGGGAAATGGAGGGGGGGGCAGGGGAGGGGGGGTGAGGAGGGAGGAAGGGGGCTGGAGGAGGGGGCTGGAAGGGGGGGGAAATGGAGGGGGGGCAGGGGAGGGGGGGTGAGGAGGGAGGAAGGGGGCTGGAGGAGGGGGCTGGAAGGGGGGGGCAGGGGAGGGTGAGGAGGGAGGGGGGTGAGAAGGGTCTCAACGAATCCCCACGCGCCCACTCGGGTCACGTGCCCCCCATCCCGCACTGCCCCCCCCCACAGCCCCCCACCACCCCCCCTTCCTACCCAAGATGGCGGCACGAGGCTTTCCCTACCCAAGATGGCGGCGCGAGGCTTTCCCTACCCAAGATGGCGGCACGAGGCTTTCCCTACCCAAGATGGCTGCACGAGGCTTTCCCTTCCCAAGATGGCTGCGCGAGATTTTCCCTACCCAAGATGGCGGCGCGAGGCTTTCCCTACCCAAGATGGCGGCACGAGGCTTTCCCTGCCCAAGATGTCGGCGCGAGGCTTGTATCTCTCTACGCGCTGGGCGTGAACCGCGTAGCCACCGCGACGCAGACGCGCGCGTTCTGACGGCGCGGGCACCGCGGTGGTAGTGGCGGTGTTAGTGGTGGTGGTAGGCGGCCGTGTTGAGGTGCGTGGGGGAGGCGATACACTCGAAAGCCTTGGGACTCGAGACCTGGATTGGGACCTGGGACCTGGCAGTCGCCTTCAACGGAGGGGGGGGAGCCCCCCTATCGCTTGGTGGGTCCCCACATCGAGCGCGCTAGGGGATGGGGGGCGCGCCACGGCTCTTCTCTCCCTGTCGCTCTCTCTCTGTCTCCTCTCTGTCCCCTCTCTCTCTTGTCGCTGTGCGTGCGCGCGGCGCCATGGACGCGCGCGTTGCTGAGCAATTAGAGCAGCAGCGCAGAGACAGCCGCTCCCCCCCGCACCCCCCCCCTCGCTCCCTGCCCCCCCCCGCTCCCTGCTCCCCCCTCCCTGCCCCCCCCCGCTTCCTGCTCCCCCCCCCGCCCCCTGCCCCCCCGCTCCCTACACCCCCCCCCCGCTTTCTGCTCCCCCGTCGTGAACCCCGCTCCCCCCCCCGCCTCCCTGCCCCCCCCCCCGCTCCCTGCACCCCCCCCCCGCTCCCTGCTTCCCCCCCCTCATTGCACCCCCCCCCGCTCCCTTCACCCCCCCACCTCCCTGCACCCACCTCCCTGCACCCCCCCGCTCCCTTCACCCCCCCCACCTCCCTGCCCCCACCTCCCTGCACCCCCCCACCCGCTCCCTGCTTCCCCCCCCTCATTGCACCCCCCCCCGCTCCCTTCACCCCCCCACCTCCCTGCCCCCACCTCCCTGCACCCCCCCACCCGCTCCCTGCTTCCCCCCCCTCATTGCACCCCCCCCGCTCCCTTCACCCCCCCCACCTCCCTGCCCCCACCTCCCTACACCCCCCCGCTCCCTTCACCCCCCCCACCTCCCTGCCCCCACCTCCCTGCACCCCCCCGCTCCCTTCACCCCCCCCACCTCCCTGCCCCCCACCTCCCTGCACCCCCCCGCTCCCTTCACCCCCCCCCACCTCCCTGCCCCCCACCTCCCTACACCCCCCCCCGCTCCCTTCACCCCCCCCCCACCTCCCTGCCCCCCACCTCCCTACACCCCCCCCCGCTCCCTTCACCCCCCCCACCTCCCTGCCCCCCACCTCCCTATACCCCCCCGCTCCCTTCACCCCCCCCACCTCCCTGCCCCCCACCTCCCTACACCCCCCCCGCTCCCTTCACCCCCCCCACCTCCCTGCCCCCCACCTCCCTACACCCCCCCCGCTCCCTTCACCCCCCCCCACCTCCCTGCCCCCACCTCCCTGCTCCCCCCCCCGCTCCCTTCACCCCCCCCACCTCCCTGCCCCCACCTCCCTGCTCCCCCCCCCGCTCCCTTCACCCCCCCCCACCTCCCTGCCCCCACCTCCCTGCTCCCCCCCCGCTCCCTGCTCCCCCGTCGTGAACCCCGCTCCTCCGCTCCCTGCTCCACCCCCGCTCCCTTCACCCCCCCCTCTCTGCACCCCCGTCGTGAACTCCGCTCCCTGCTCCTCCGCTGTGCTGCTCTCACTGCGGCAGTGTTGCAGCGCACCGCACGAACCCCGCCCGTTACCCTGGTTACCATTGTGTTACCCTGGTTATCAATGTACTACCCTGGTTACCATTGTGTTACCAAGGCCGTTACCATTGTGTTACCCTGTTATCAATGTACTACCCTGGTTACCATTGTGTTACCAATGCCGTTACCATTGTGTTACCAAGGCCGTTACCATTGTGTTACCCTGGCTACCATTGTGTTACCAATGCCGTTACCATTGTGTTACCAAGGCCGTTACCATTGTGTAACCCTGGTTACCATTGTGTTACCCTGGTTACCATTGTGTAACCCTGGTTACCATTGTGTTACCCTGGTTACCATTGTGTTACCACGGCCGTTACCGTTCTTCCCCGGCCGTTATCATTGCGTTACCTCAGCCGTAACAAGCGCGGCGTTGCCTCATTGCCCGAATGAATCTCTGCCGGTGGTGACATCCCGTTACTCTGCACGTTACCCATCGCGTTACTTATTCCGTTACTCATCCCGTTACTCATTCCGTTACTCATCGCGTTACTTATTCCGTTACTCATCGCGTTACTTATTCCGTTACTCATCCCGTTACTCATTCCGTTACTCATTCCGTTACCCATCGCGTTACTTATTCCGTTACTCATCCCGTTACTCATCCCGTTACTCATTCCGTTACCCATCGCGTTACTTATTCCGTTACTCATCCCGTTACTCATTCCGTTACCCATCGCGTTACTTATTCCGTTACTCATCCCGTTACTCATTCCGTTACCCATCGCGTTACTTATTCCGTTACTCATCGCGTTACTTATTCCGTTACTCATCGCGTTACTCATTCCGTTACTCATCGCGTTACTCATTCCGTTACTCATCGCGTTACTCATTCCGTTACTCATCGCGTTACTTATTCCGTTACACATCGCGTTACTTATTCCGTTACTCATCCCGTTACTCATTCCGTTACACATCCCGTTACTCATTCCGTTACACATCGCGTTACTTATTCCGTTACTCATCCCGTTACTGGTCACGTTACTTATTCCGTTACTCATCCCGTTACTGGTCACGTTACTTATCGCGTTACTCATTCCGTTACTGGTCACGTTACTTATTCCGTTAGCGTGCCGTGTCAACCCACCACGGCTTACCCCGTGTTCTTGTGCAGGGAAAATGAGTTTTCAGGTCCCTACGGCGTACAGAGCCGATTTCAATACGGGCAAAACATGTTTAGTCTCCTACGTATTTGTTTGTGTTTCTCTGCTTGTGAGAGATTCATAAAGGGCACGGGGTGACCAATAATGTCTGAATTGGTCTGCGATAAGGTAGGGGCAGTGATAAGGGGTTGACAGGCATGATGTTGTGGTGGTTGTAGTGGTGAGTGTACTAGTGGTGAGTGTAGTGGTGAGTGTAGTGGTGGGTGTAGTGGTGGTGAGTGTACTGGTGGTGAGTGTACTGGTGGTGAGTGTACTAGTGGTGAGTGTAGTGGTGGTGGGTGTAGTGGTGCTGAGTGTACTGGTGGTGAGTCTACAAGTGGTGAGGGTACTAGTGCTGAGTGTACTAGTGGTGAGTGTACTGGTGGTGAGTGTACTAGTGGTGAGTGTACTAGTGGTGAGTGTAGTAGTGGTAAGTGTACTAGTGGTGAGTGTACTAGTGGTGAGTGTAGTGGTGGTGAGTGTACTAGTGGTGAGTGTACTAGTGGTGAGTGTAGTGGTGAGTGTACTAGTGGTGAGTGTAGTAGTGGTGAGTGTACTAGTGGTGAGTGTACTAGTGGTGAGTGTACTAGTGGTGGGTGTAGTGGTGAGTGTACTAGTGGTGAGTGTAGTAGTGGTAAGTGTACTAGTGGTGAGTGTACTAGTGGTGAGTGTACTAGTGGTGAGTGTAGTGGTGAGTGTAGTAGTGGTGAGTGTAGTGGTGGGTGTAGTGGTGGTGAGTGTACAAGTGGTGAGTGTACTAGTGGTGAGTGTACTAGTGGTGAGTGTAGTAGTGGTGAGTGTAGTGGTGGGTGTAGTGGTGGTGAGTGTACTAGTGGTGAGTGTACTAGTGGTGAGTGTAGTAGTGGTGGGTGTAGTGGTGCTGAGTGTACTAGTGGTGAGTGTACTAGTGGTGGGTGTAGTGGTGAGTGTACTAGTGGTGAGTGTAGTAGTGGTGGGTGTAGTAGTGGTGAGTGTAGTGGTGGTGAGTGTAGTAGTGGTGAGTGTACTAGTGGTGAGTGTAGCAGTGGTGAGTGTACTAGTGGTGAGTGTAGTGGTGGTGAGTGTACTGGTGGTGAGGGTACTAGTGGTGAGTGTACTAGTGGTGAGTGTAGTAGTGGTGGGTGTAGTAGTGGTGGGTGTAGTGGTGGTGAGTGTACTGGTGGTGAGTGTACTAGTGGTGAGTGTACTAGTGGTGAGTGTACTGGTGGTGATTGTCTATTTGTGTGTGCATCCACATATCAAGCAAGCAGCAGCCATCAGCATGCAATATCACAGACAGTATAGCATGATAAGTAGCATCATTGACACCTATTATCAACATTAATACATACAACAGCTGATGTTTAGTGATATAATTTGTGTCTATTTGCGTTTCTCGCTTGCGATGGGGCTTTGTAGGATGAACGTTGAGATTTATATCGGGCAGGCGGTGACTAATACGGTCTGAATTGGTCTGTAATAAGCTAGGGGCAATGATAAGGGGTTGCCAGTCTATGCGTCAATCTTGATTTCAAGCTTATCCCCAGTTTTTTTATTTTATTTATTAGTTCATTTATTTGGTGTAGCCCTGTGAGCCATGGCTCTTTAATCGGGTGCAGCCGCAACAAACAAAATTCACGAACAAGAACACATCTTAATGTGACTTCGCGCAAATAGAAACATCTAGAAAAAACCATCAAAGTCTTCCAGAAAAAAGCACCGTATATCAACGCTGTGTGCAAAAATCCCAGTGGGATGCAAGTCAAACAATAACAACCATAAGACAATTTATAGTAAAGTTATCCAGTCTAACTCTGTACGACAACAAACAAATATGGCTAAACCAAAACGTTTTCGAAATCACCAAAATAAAGCTATAATGAAACAGTGATCATCGGAACTGTGATTCAAATTTAACAATAAACGATCCACATAACATGTACGATCAAACTTGAGTCACTCCATAACAGCAGAAGTATCAGTAGGAGTATCGAAACGTTTCAATGCACCTTTAAAGATGAATATTCTCCGTGAGCCAACGGCACTCACTCCCCCCCCCCCCCAGTGCATTAACTCAACCATCACCATCTTCATCCAAGGCAAAGATCCCCCGTGTAGCCTTAGCATACTGTTGAGGGCAAGTGCCGTTAGCGAGTAGCACCTGTGAAATCTGACACGGCACACGAGGGGGTGGGTGGGTGGCCAGCACCACGCCCGGCCGCCTTTGTCTCCCCAGTGGCGATGTTTACGCTGAGTCGAGCTAGCGGGGAGGCCCAGGACCGAAAACGATTTGAAGCTTTCGTGACTGCAGGAATCCATACCCTTTGGTTCTTTCGGTAAAGTCACGTAGGTAGAAAAATAAAATAAATCACGACGTTTCGATCGCAACAACAAGCAATTTTCATCAAGTGGGACAACCACAGAAAAAAAGAAACTGCTGAAGTAGAGTAGTAGGTTTTTACCCTTTAAACTGGTACAAAAACTGACACATTTATACAAGGCATCATGTTTGCAATAACCACAACACAAGCAGTCAAAATGCAAACTAAAAGAAAACAACTCTGATAATGATAATGATATGCACTGTCCTTGAAGTTGATTGGTCCACACCAATTGGTCATTATCAGAGTTTTTCTTTTTGTTTGCATTTTGACTGCTTGTGTTGTGGTTATGGCAAACATGATGCCTTGTATAAAGGTGTCAGTTTTTGTACCAGCTTAAAGGGTAAAAACCTACTACTATATTTTGCCACTGGTAAAGGAGGTCTCATAGTGCTGAAGTAGACTCGGGACCGGCTAAGATATTTGTCACTTGTGTTGTCCGTGAGCAAGAATTGAACTCGCATCACCGGGGTTCGTATTGCACCGCGCAAACCACTACACTACCGCTCCCCACCATCGTCATCACCATCACCACAACCACCATCGGTCACGATCGATCCACTGCTCGATGAAGGCTTCACCAAGGCCGCCGTTGTTACCACTCACGATCCATTCACCTTTTGATCTCCCGACGCGGCAGCTGAAACATTGGCGCGTTTTATTTCTTAATCTCCCCCCCCCCGCCTCTATCCACCCATCAGTTTACACGGCTGCACCACAGTTGTTGTTGATTGGCTGGTCGCGCGTGGCGGGGTAAAGTGTGGGTAACTCCCCACCTCGCTGTCTTCCAAGACCTTCTGACCGGCCAAAACTGTTTAAGATCAAACAATTTTTTTATTTTAGCAGGTAAAGCCCACGGAGCTTTTTTAGCTCTTTTGCAAAAGCGACCTGGCCATAAGGGATGGCTCAATACAGTGGCTTATTATCATGTGGACATTGATAGCAACAGCCAAATGCTTGAAACGCGTGACGTTGATTCTAAATGTGGATAGAAAAAAACGGAGGACCCGAAGAAAAATCCACGTGGCCACGGGGGGAGAGAGACGCACTGCAAACTCCAAATATACAGCAGCAGGCATCGTCAGGATCGGGATCGAACCCACGACCTCCTGCATACCAGGCGAGAGATGTCACATCTCCTAGCCACCGCAGCGCCCCTAAAACACGCTCCAAGTCGAGCGGAGGGCCCTACCGGCAGGAGTGGCGCGAGCGGGAGACATTGCAGCGCTGTACCTCTACCCCTGTGTGCGTCCTTCCACGTGCCAGCCTTTGCATCCATCTTCCTAGGTGTCACAAGCTGCTGCGGCCCCCTCCCTCCTTTAGTAACGCCGCTAACACGGAGAGGAACACTCCTCTTGGGAGCTGTCGTCATCACGCCGCCATCCTTGCCGGGGCTCATGAGCCAAACTACCATTGGCTCCGCTGTGGAGTTTTAAAGGCATCAAGAGGTTAGGGCAAATTGTCGAGAATGGGCGACAATTCCTCTAACTCAGGGGTGGGGAACGTCCAGCCCGCAGGACGTACGAGGCCCGCAAAATCATTTGGTGTGGCCCTGCCAAGGCAACCGCAGGCGGGACTCGAAATTGAATAAATCTAGGAGCAAACCTGGAAAAGCAGTTGCGAGTAGCAGCAACATCATCAATACCAGCTAACATCACACGCCTCGCCAAAGAGAAGCAGTTCCAGCCATCGCATTAGGGGCGAGTTAATTAAATGTTTGACCAAATATAACGGGCTAATTTTTAATTTGATAATTTTGTATGGCCCCCGAATGATGTTATACATTTCCAAACGGCCCTTGGCAGAAAAAAGGTTCCCCACCCCTGAATTAACTCATTTAGAAACACGCGTTTAGATTATTTGGCTGCTATACATGTCCAATAAGCACGGTTGGCTACATACATTCAGCATACACACATGCGTACACTTTGTTGAGCTATCATTTATGGCGATGTCGCTTCTGGAAAATAACTATGAGGTCAGTGGGCTTTATCTGGTAAAATCGAAAATTGTTTATTAATTTATTTTATCGATTTGTTTACCATTACATACTTTGCACTCGAATCGTTTTTGTATTGTTTGTTATTGTAACCTTACCCGCCCCGACTAGGACACCCGTGAAAATGATCAGTCATATTTCTCCAGGATAAATAAAGATTCTGATTCTGAATAGGCACGGCGTCTCCTGATGCGACACGGGCAACACAGGTGGAATAAAATGATCGTTAAATACTACCTACTAATAATGAATAATGTCAACTTGCTAGCGCACGGCGTTGGCTCATCGCTGTCGAAGAGAGAAGGAGAGAGAGAAACATCCTGGATAAAACAGCAAATCTTCCAAAAAACACAAAAAAAAACGTATTACAACGCTGTGTGCAAAACTCCAAGTGTGATGCAAGTCAAACAATAACAACCATGAGACAATTTAGATGAAAGTTATCAGGCCAACTCCGCACTTCCGCAAGAAACATGGCTTAACCACATGTTTTCGAAATCGCCAAAATAAAGCTATAAAAACAATGCAACAACAGTAATCATAGGAACTGTGATAGCTGCTCTCTCGTTATGTTCAGCAGTTCCACCGCTGGATGATATTTTTTCCGCCTGAGGACGACCGCTTGCTTGTGTTGCGATCGAAACGTCGTGATTGATTTTATTTTACACCCACGTGACTTTACCGAAAGAACCAAAGACCATAGAGAGAGGGGACGACGACTCGGTGACGCTAGGCAGAGGACTCGCAGACGTACGCATGCACGGTACGTATTCCGGACTTCTTTTGTACCGCCGTACGTAGCCAACCGTCCTGATCGGAGGTGCGGGGCAACCAGAGACGAGGCGCGGGAAGGCGGCAGCAGCAGCGCAGCACCAGCCACGTGGCAGCGGTGAGGAGCCGGCGCCACCAGCAATTGCCCCGGCACCAAATCGCATCGAGGTGAGCTGGTAGCACCTGAGAAGCTGGGTATGAATCCAGGCAGCGGCTGCCCATGATTGAATTGTCACTCTCGTGCCGGTTAATCTGCCGTCCGTCGCCAGCGGTGGTAGGCCAGGCGCCTGGTCTGTCGAGGACGCGCCGAGTATGTGGGTGGGTAGGTGAGTGGATGAGTTGGTGAGTGAGTGTGTGGGTGTGTGGGTGAGTGTGTGGGTGGGTGAGTGAGTGTGTGGGTGTGGGGAGCGGTAGTGTAGCGGTCAGCGCGCTGCGCTATGAACCTGGCGACCCGGGTTCGATTCCCGCTCACGGCCAACACCGGTGACGATGATCTGAACCGGTCCTGGGCCTCCCCTAGGTTGTCTCAGCCTGAAATGAGTACCTGGTGCGGTGTGTAAACATTGCCACTAGGGAGACAAAGGCGGTCGGGCGTGGTGCTGGTCACCCACCCCCTCGTGTACCGTTCTGGCCTTCATAGGTGCTCGCTAACAGCACTTGCCCCAACAGTCTGTTAAGTCTATATGGGCGATCTTTGTCTTTGTGTGGGTGGGTAAGTGAGTCAGAAAGTGTGTGGGTGGGTGGGTGAGTGGGTGAGTGAGTGGGTGAGTCAGTGGGTGAGTCAGTGGGTGAGTGGGTGGTTGGGTGAGTGGGTGGGTGAGTGAGTGGGTGAGTGGGTGAGTCAGTGAGGTGTAACTTGCAATGTGCTGGTGGTTGAACACAGTGTCGTGGCGGCGGTGGTGGATGAGAAGAAACAGTCAGTGTCTGGTAGACACTGCATCCCCAACATGGGTGGTGGGAGAGAGACAAGGGGGTGACTGACCACCGTTGAGTGTGTAACTGGAGTGAATGGATCAGTGGCATATTAACCACGGTCGTAGTAGCGGCAGCAGAGAGACAAGGAGGGACCTGGAGTGAGACAGTGAGTGCCGGACCATCGCCGTGCCCGGCGACTTCACGGCGAGAAGCGCGATGCGGACGAGCCGCCCTCTAACGCGCCGTGCGCTCTCCCCGCCAGCGCCGCGTTCCGTCCCCCGCGAGCTCCTCCGCCGGCCCCTTCCAGGGCCACCCCCCCCCCCCCCCCCCCGGCCTCCATCCCTTTCCCATCGGCGGTGCCGCCGCCATGAGGATGGAGGAGGCTCTGAACGTGAAGGAGGCGGAGGTGATCAAGCTCGTCCTGGACTTCTTGCACTCGCGCAAGCTGCACGTGAGCACGCTGGCTCTGGAGCGCGAGAGCGGCGTCATCAACGGCCTCTACTCGGACGACATGCTCTTCCTGAGGTGCGCCAGCCTCTCCGGGCTCCACCCTCCACTCGTGCTCATCGCCACCCAACCACCCAGCCACCCACCCACCCAGAGACACCTACCCAGGCACACCCCGCGCACCCAGCCACCCACCCAGCCAGGCACCCACCCACCCAGAGACACCCCGCCCACCCACCCACCCACCCAGAGACACCCATCCACCCAGAGACACCCACCCACCCAGCCAGGCACCCAGAGACACCCAGCCACCCACCCATCCAGCCACCCATCCACTCACCCATAACCCATCCAGCCAGCCACCAACCCGCCCAGCCACCCACCCAGCCACCCAAACCCACCCACCCAACTACCCAAACCACCCACCCAAACCTACCCACCCAACCACCCACCCAACCACCCAACCACCAACCCACCCACTCACCCATAACCCAGCCAGCCAGCTACCAACCCACCCAGCCACTCACCCAGCCACCCAAACCCACCCACCCACCTACCCAAACCATCCACCCAAACCTACCCCACCCACCCAACCACCCAACCATCCATCCACCCTACCATCAACCCAGCCACCCACCCACCCTCTCACCCACCCATCCCACCCACCCATCCCACCCACCTGCACAGTAAAAACAATGGGCGAGTTTCTTAAACTCCCCCCCGCCTCGCTGGGAGATTGAACCGGTGACCTCTGGCCATTGCAAGGTGGCAGCCTGCCCTGGGTCACTGCTGTGGAAATGCGAGTGACTGTTGCGTGAGTGAGTGCGTGAGTGAGTGAGTGCGTGAGTGAGTGCGTGAGTGAGTGAATGCGTGAGTGAGTGAATGCGTGAGTGAGTGCGTGAGTGAGTGAGCGAGCGAGTGAGTGCATGAGTGAGTGCGTGCATACGTGTCGGCGAGCAGAGCGCCGGGCAGCTCAAGTACAGCAAGTTGGCACAGTTGGGGGCACAGTTGGTGAAAACGAAATTATTCTTTATTTTCCCAGGTAAGGCCCACTCAGCCACATTATTCTATTTCAGAAGCATCCTGGCCACAAATAATAGCTCGGTTAAGTGGCTTATCGTGTGGAAATGTATTGCAGCCAAATACTCATACCCACGACCTCCTGTATACCAGGCGAGGTAGTTAACATCTTTCAACCGTGGCACCAGAAACATCTCTGCCGGTCATCTCAGTCACTCGATCTGTGGCAGCCTGGGCCTGTCCCGTGACCTCCTGCCAGTGTGCCTTCGACACTTCACGTGGTAGCCTCAAAGTGCACCTTGCCTGGCACAGGCACCGTGGTGACATCACCGATGCTTAGTGGCAAATGACAGCTGTTGTGGTGCGTGCGTGCGTGTGCAGGCAGCTCATCTTAGATGGGCAGTGGGACGACGTTCTGGAATTCATCCAGCCACTGGAGGCCATGGAGAAGTTCCAGTCGAAGAGGTGACTCTCTCGCATTCGCAAAGATAAATACTCCCCCGAGTATATCCCTGACAGGACTGTTGTGGCAAGTGCTGTTAGCGAACGGAACCTGCGGAGGCTGGCATGGCCCACGATGGGGCTGATGTTGACACACCACACCAGGTACTCGGTTGAGGCTGAGTCGACCTAGAGGAAGCCCAGGACCGCTTCAGGGGGGTCCAATGTTTAATCTTTGGGCAGTGTTGAGTCTTTGGTGCAGTGTTGAGTTTATGGTGCAGTGTTGAGTCTATGGTGCAGTGTTGAGTTTATGGTGCAGTGTTGAGTCTATAGGTAGTGTTGAGTCTATGGGTAGTGTTGAGTCTATGGTGCAGTGTTGAGTCTATGGTGCAGTGTTGAGTCGATGGTGCAGTGTTGAGTCGATTGGCAGTGTTGAGTCTATGGTGCAGTGTTGAGTCTATGGTGCAGTGTTGAGTCTATGGTGCAGTGTTGAGTCTATGGGTAGTGTTGAGTCTATGGTGCAGTGTTAAGTCTATGGGCAGTGTTGAGTCTATGGTGCAGTGTTGAGTCTATGGGGCAGTGTTGAGTCTATGGTGCAGTGTTGAGTCTATGGGCAGTGTTGAGTCTATGGTGCAGTGTTTAGTCTATGGTGCAGTGTTAAGTCTATGGGCAGTATTGAGTCTATGGGGCAGTGTTGAGTCTATGGTGCAGTGTTGAGTCTATGGGCAGTGTTGAGTCTATGGGCAGTGTTGAGTCTCCAGTGCAGTGGTGAGTCTATGGGCATTGTTGAGTCTATGGGTAGTGTTCAGTCTCTGGTGCAGTGTTGAGTCTATGGACAGTATTGAGTCTATGGGGCAGTGTTGAATCTATGGTGCAGTGTTGAGTCTATTGGCAGTGTTGAGTCTATGGGCAGTGTTGAGTCTATGGGCAGTGTTGAGTCTATGGGTAGTGTTGAGTCTCTGGGCAGTGTTGAGTCTATGGGCAGTGTTGAGTCTCTGGTGCAGTGTTGAGTCTATGGGCAGTGTTGAGTCTATGGGCAGTGTTGAGTCAATGGGTAGTGTTGAGTCTCTGGTGCAGTGTTGAGTCTATGGGTAGTGTTGAGTCTCTAGTGCATTGTTGAGTCTATGGGCAGTGTTGAGTCTATGGGCAGTGTTGAGTCTATGGGCAGTGTTGAGTCTATGGGCAGTGTTGAGTCAATGGGTAGTGTTGAGTCTCTGGTGCAGTGTTGAGTATATGGGCAGTGTTGAGTTTATAATGCAGTGTTGAGTCTATGGGCAGTGTTGAGTCTATGGTGCAGTGTTGAGTCTATGGGTAGTGTTGCTTCTGCTGTCAGCAGGGTTCCGAGCGTCGCTGTCGTCGCGTCCGTAGGTTCCGCTATCTGGTGCTCAAGCAGAAGTTCCTGGAGGCGCTGTGCATCAACAAGGCGGTGCCAATGGATGAGGAGCCACGCCAGGTGAGCCAGCAGTGGCCCTGTGTGGGGGCTCCAACCCCCTCTTTCCTCCTTCCCTCCCTCCTTGCTCCTCCCCCCTCCCTCCCTCCCTCCCCCCTCGACCTACCTCCCACCCTCTATCTTGATATTTCACGCAACCTCCGGACATCCTCGCAGCAGCGGCTTCGAACAGAGACGGTCACCGCATCGCGCGGCGCTTTCGGATGCGCTTCTGCGGCCGTCTGGAACGTTCTGCCTTCCGATATATGGAAACCACTTGGGAGCGCCACACTTTTAAATCGTCATCTATATTGACAACCTCATTTTTTTTAAAGTGCTATTTGTGTTCAGTTTCTTTCTTGTCCTTCCCCTGCACCTCCGGTTAGCACGGGTGGCTACGTACGGTGCGAAAGAAGTTCAACATACATGCATATGTAATGTAGCACTCGGAGACGCTGTCTTGCTTAAGTTACATATATTTATTATATTATACAGGTAGTCTTCTACTTACGATGGAGATGGGTTACGATGACCCCATCGTAGGTCGAAAATATCGTAAGTCGAAGATGGCCTAGCCTACCCAGGAGTCTTAAAGAATGGTGATTATTTAGCAAAACAGCAATTTACAGTAGCGTACTGTATAAACTATATACTGTATTTATTTATTAATTACAATACTGTATTGCGCTGTAAAATGTAAAGTAAAAAAAACAAGGTAAATTCTTAGCCTACCTATATGAACTGCAATTTAATAGAAAGTTTTTTCAGGAAACAATCCTATCTGCTATAAAAAAAACTTTTAACATGCTTTGAACGTATCGTATCGTGGTAACCTTAAAATGATATCGCTGAAGCTACGTATCATACATGCATTGAACGTATCGTAACGTATCACATTGTACTGCACTCGCCAAGATTCTGTCCGTCGTCTGCACACTTGAACGATGTTAAGGTTGTTGATGGCAATTTTGTCGTATCGCTATCGCCATCGTAAGATCGAAATATCGTAAGTCGGACCCCATCGTAACTCGGGGACTACCTGTATATCACAGCCCACCCGACTCGATCACGTGTTACCAGGTGGACGCAGGTTGACTCTATACAACTGGGTGACTCTATGGAGCTGCTACACGACGTTCGCTTTATAGCCGACTGACTACTATATAGAAGCCGTCGATGTAGTTGCCACGGGGAAGATATCTAACTCCCTTTCAAGACGAGGAGGGCGATCGCCAGCGACGACAGCGACGACGGCCCGGACCCCGAATCCCCACGGCAGCCCCGAGCCCCGCTCCGCACTGCCTTTTATTTCCCCTCGGCTCTGGCCACGCCCCTTTTCCTCGAACTCTCTCCCCCTCGCCTCACGAGAACACCCCGGGGGTTCCGTCTCTACCCCCCGCGTTGACTCCCTCACCCAGTTAACCTCACCTGACCCTGCCTGTCCTCATCGCTGCAATCATTAATTACGGCCAATAGGCCCCTACTGTCCTTACACATACATCATACATCTCTCTCTTTGTCTGTCCGTTCCTTCTCACTCCCACCTCCCACCCTCCATCTCTCCGTCCGTCCCCCGCCCGTCCACTCGCCCCCGCACCCCCCCGCCGCAGCTGGAGTTCACGGTGGAGGCGGTGGTGCAGTGCCTGCAGTCGCTGGAGCCGTTCTGCCCCAGCCGCGAGGACTACAGCGGCCTGTGCCTGCTGCTCACGCTGCCCCAGCTCACGGAGCATGCCGAGTTCCGCGAGTGGAGCCCCAGCGCGGCGCGCGTGCGCTGCTTCGAGGAGGCTTGCGCTCTCGTCTCCGACTTCATCCCGGCCGACCGCAAGCTGAGCGAGGCCGGCTTCCGCGCCAGCCCCGACCGCCTGCTGCAGCTGCTCGTCAAGGGGCTGCTGTACGAGGCTGCCCTGGAGCTGTGCCAGGCGCAGGCCACGGGCGAGCCGCTGCTGGGCGACGCCGACGTGCTGCAAGGTGGCACCCCCTACCCCCGCCCGCTCCTCTCCCAACACCGGTCTGCCGGCTGGGTCACCTGCTGAGTCACCCGCTGGGTCACCCGCTGGGCCACCCGCTAAGTCACCCGCTAGGTCACCCGCTGGGTCACCCGCTGGGTCACCCGCTGGGTCACCCAGTGGGTCACCCGCTGGGTCACCCATTGAGTCACCCGCTGAGTCATCCTCTGCTGCTTGCCTCGTTTGCTTCCCTATCTCGCCCCCTCGCTTGTTCCCTCGCTCGGCTGTGTTTGTGTGTGTGCTGCCGTGCGCATCACAGTGTGCTGCCGTGCGTGTCGCTGTGTGTGCGCGGCCGTGTGCAGGCGTGGACCTGCTGAGTGGGAACGGCTGCGTCTGTGTGTGTGTGCTGCCGTGTGTGTCGCTGGTTGTGTGTGTGCTGCTGTGTGCAGGCGTGGACCTGCTGAGTGGGAACAGCTGTGTGTGTGTGTGCTGCTGTGTGTGTGGCTGGTTGTGTGTTTGCGCGGCCTTGTGCAGGCGTAGACCTGCTGAGTGGGAACGGCTGTGACGAGATGGACCCGAGCCTGCTGTCGTGGCTGCGCTGCATCCCGGCGGAGACGTTCTCCTGCGCCTTCGAGCAGAAGACGCTCGCCGTGCAGCTCGACCGCCTCGTGCGTCCCGTCAAGGCCACGCTGTCCGACCTGCTTACCCCACTCATGCAGGTGTGTGTGTGTGTGTGTGATACAGGGTGTGTGTGTGTGATACAGGTGTGTGTGTGTGTGTGATATACAGGTGTGTTTGTGTGTGTGTGATACAGGGTGTGTGTGTGATACAGGTGTGTGTGTGTGTGTGAGATACAGGGTGTGTGTGTGTCAGATACAGGGTGTGTGTATGTGTCAGATACAGGGTGTGTGTGTGAGATACAGGGTGTGTGTGATACAGGTGTGTGTGTGTGATACAGGTGTGTGTGTGTGAGATACAGGGTGTGTGTGATACAGGTGTGTGTGTGTGTGTGAGATGCAGGTTGTGTGTGTGTGTGATACAGGTTGTGTGTGAGTGGGAGCGGTATTGTAGCGGTTAGCGCACTGCGCTACTAACCCAGCGAACCGAATTCGATTCCCGCTCACGCCCACCAACACCGGTGACGATGGAATGAACCGGTCTTGGGCCTCCCCTAGGTCGACTCAGCGTCAAATGATCACCTGGTGCGGTGTGCAAACATCGCCACTGGGGAGACAAAGACGGCCGGGCGTGGTGCTCGCCACCCACCCCCTCGTGTGCCATGCCAGCCTTCACTAGGTGCCACTTGCCTAACAGCACTCGCCCCGACAGTCTGCTGAGGCTATACAGGGGACCTTTACCTTTGTACAGTGGTACCTCGGTACACGTCGTTAATTCGTTCCAGAAGGGGTAGGACTTGTACCGAAAATGACGTGTACCAAACGAATTTTTCCCATGAGAAATAAAGGAATAGGAAATAATCCGTTCCAGAGTATAAGAAATGATATTTTATATGGCATATTATACATTAATGGGGTTGTATAAAATAATAAAATAAATCTAGACACTACTTATTACTAAAATGCATACGTAAATTTAAATAAATGCATAAATAAATTAAAATAAATTGAAATAAAAATCAAATTTTTACGTCACTTTACCTTGCTGAGAGGAGTTGATAGCCTACGAGGATGGTGGTGAGGAACGGTAGGAGTCGTGAACGGGGTCTACGTGGGCACGCGGTGACTCATCCCGACCCATACAAGTTCTAGCAAGCGCCTCGTATCCCAAGCAAGACGTCGTATTCCAAGCAAGACGTCGTATCCCAAGACATTTTTTTCTCGTCAAAACACGACGTATACCAAATTCGACGTATTCCACAGCCGAGGTATGACTGTATTTACATTACCCCCCCCCCCCCACGCAGAAGCTGTCCCCGTTCCCCGCGTCCCCGCTGCGCCGGCGCCCGCAGTCGGCCGACACCTTCGCGATGTCGCGCTCGCTCACCCCGGCGCTCGACGGCCTCGCGTGCGGCCTCGCCAGCCACCAGCAGCAGCTGCTGCTGGTGGCCGGACAGCGGCACGCCGGCGCCGGACCCTCCGCGGGCCTCCGCGGCCCTCCCGGCAGGGGCTCGGGTCCCGTGGACGACAGCGGCGGCTACGCGGGAGGCCGGTCGCTGCCGCCGATGACGCCGCCGGCGCCGCCTGCCGCGCTGTCGCGCTCCTTCGCCAGCTTCCACTACCCCGGCGCCCTCGGCCGCAGCCTCATCCCCGAGAGCCCCGAGGGGCCCGGCGCCGGCGAGGAGGAGACGGCCCCGGCGGGGCACGACAGGTGTGCGCGGGGGGGGGGGGGTCACGCGGGGGGGGGGGGTCACGCGGGGGGGGGCCGCGCGGGGGGGGGGGGCGCGGGGGCGGGGCCGCGCGGACCTGCGCAGCGTGGCCGCCGTTGAGCCGAGGAAGCGACCGCCTCCCGTTACGAGGAGGAGGGGGTGCAGGAGTGGGAGGGAGGGGGGGAAGGAGGGGGAGAGGGAGGGGGAGAGGGAGGGAGAGAGCGAGGAAGAGGAGGGGGGGAGGAGGGGGGGAAGGAGGAGGGAGGGGGAGAAGGAGGGGGAGGGGGATAAGGTGAGGGAGGGAGGGGGAGAGGGAGGAGAAGGAGGGGGAGGGAGGGAGGGAGGGAGGAGGATGGGAGGGAGGGAAGGAGGGGGAGGAGGTTATTTGCTGTGTGTCTCTGTCTCCCCCGCAGGGCTCCGGAAGCCAGCAGCTCAGGACCAGCCGCGGCCGCCCAGCCAGCAGAGTCCCCCGTCAAGGCGGCAGAGGTCGGTACACGGCACGCAGAGCGTCACGCTGTGCACGGCACGGTACACGACACGGTACACGACACGGTACATGGCACGGTACACGGCACGGTACACGACACGGTACACGGTACACGACACGGTACACGACACGGTACATGGCACGGTACACGGCACGGTACACGACACGGTACACGACACGCAGAGCGTCACGCCGCGCACGGGCACACGGCGCGCAGTTGAGAGTGGATGATGGGGCATGGTTGGTCGTGGGGGGTGGTGGGGGTGGGGCACGGTCGGTCATGGGGGGGTGGTGGGGGTGGGGCATGGTAGGTCATGGGGGGGTGGTGGGGGTGGGGCATGGTAGGTCATGGGGGGTGGTGGGGGTGGGGCACGGTAGGTCATGGGGGGGTGGTGGGGGTGGGGCACGGTAGGTCATGGGGGGGTGGTGGGGCACGGTTGGTCATGGGGGGGGTGGTGGGGGTGGGGCATGGTTGGTCATGGGGGGGTGGTGGGGCACGGTTGGTCATGGGGGGGGTGGGGGGGTGGGGCATGGTTGGTCATGGGGGGGGTGGTGGGGGTGGGGCATGGTTGGTCATGGGGGGGGTGGTGGGGGTGGGGCATGGTCGGTCATAGGGGGGTGGTGGGGGGTGGGGCATGGTTGGTCATGGGGGGGGGGTGGGGGGTGGGGCATGGTAGGTCATAGGGGGGTGGTGGGGGTGGGGCATGGTTGGTCATGGGGGGTGGTGGGGGTGGGGCATGGTAGGTCATAGGGGGGGTGGTGGGGGTGGGCATGGTGGTCATGGGGGGGGTGGTGGGGTGGGGCACGGTCGGTCATGGGGGGGTGGTGGGTGGTGGGCATGGTAGGTCATGGGGGGGTGGTGGGGGTGGGGCATGGTAGGTCATAGGGGGGTGGTGGGGGTGGGGCATGGTAGGTCATGGGGGGTGGTGGGGGTGGAGCACGGTCGGTCATGGGGGGTGGTGGGGGTGGGGCATGGTAGGTCATGGTGGGGGTGGTGGGGGTGGGGCATGGTAGGTCATAGGGGGGTGGTGGGGGTGGGGCATGGTAGGTCATAGGGGGGTGGTGGGGGTGGGGCATGGTAGGTCATGGGGGGGTGGTGGGGGTGGGGCAAGGTAGGTCATGGGGGGGTGGTGGGGCACGGTTGGTCACGGGGGGGGGGGGGTCCAGGGTGGTGCATCGGCGATCGTGGGAGACTCTGCGCCTGACGCCGTCCACTTCCCGCAGCCGCGCGACTCGACGGAGCAGCAGTTTGCCGAGTACTGCCGCCAGCGCCTGCGCTACCAGCAGCACCTGGAGGCGCAGGAGTCCCAGCGCCAGCTCTACCAGGCCATGCTGCTGGAGGGGGGTGTGGCCGCCACTGACGCCGCCCCCGCCCACCCCAGCGCGCGCCAGCAGCGGCTCACCGATCAGTTCCTCAGCCGGTGAGTGGGGCGGTGGGGACGGGGGGGGGGGGGCGTGGGGGGCCGGCGAGCGCTCAGTCGTGTTGCCATCGGGGTGGCGGCGGCGGCGGTGGTGGCTGCCTGTGATCCAGCAGCGTTATGTTGAACTTGTTTAGCACAATACGTTGCTAACCGTGCTAATAAATGCGTCTCTATGCGTCTCCTATGGGTGTCTCCTATGGGTGTCTCCTATGGGTCTGTATTGATGTACGTATGTGTATGTATGTTGAACTTCTTTCGCACCGTACGTAGCCAACCGTGATGGTCTATGGGTCTCTCTATGGGTCTTTGGGTGTTTCTGTGGATCTCTATGGGCCTGGGTGTCTGTGAGTTTCTGTATATGTATGTTGAACTTCTCTCGCACCGTACGTAGCCAACCGTGATAATCTGTGGGTCTGTGGTTCTCTATATGGGTCTTTGAAGGTCTCTATGTGTCTCTGGGTGTTTCTGTGGATCTCTATGGGTCTGGGTGTCTGTGGTTTTCTGTATATGTATGTTGAACTTCTCTCGCACCGTACATAACCAACCATGCTAATCAGAGGTGCGCGGGAGGGGAAGGATAACAAACTAAACGCAACAAGTTTGTTGTGTGGAGGCAGCAGCAGCCAGGGTTGGTGGATCACCGCACAGATGGGGCTATGAAACTCCCTTCTACCCGTGGGTGGGTGTCGAAAAGGAGCCATACCCCTGGCTCACATGAGAAGGCAGTACAGAAAGCAGACTAAATCACCGTCTGTGTATTCCCTCTGTACGGGGGATAGAGCGTTGCCTCCCCGCGCAGGGCTTGGGATTTCTCCGGGCGCTCCGGTTTCGTTCCACACGTGTGTAAATCAACACAACTCATCATGGATTTGGCTAAAAATGTCTTGCAAATACGAAGCCAATGCAGTGGCAGGACCCTCCTGGCTAGGCCCCGTTGGCTACGTACGGTGCGAAAGAAGCACAACATACTTACATACCTACATAAACTAAACTTTAAAATGTAAACTATATTTATTTTACCAGGTAAGGCCCACTGAGCTATGTAGCTCTTTTTCAGAAGATGTAAAAATAGGGGGGAAACGCGAGAGCTCGGGACGCTGGGAGTGCAGGGAATCCTTGAAGAGAGAGAGAGTGTCTCGTGCCTAAAGAAATAAAGCCTCGTATTTGTCACTGCTACACAAACTCTATTTCCGCTCACAGTTTTAGTAACTGGTGTGTGCCCTGTGGTTTGTCGCCTGCCTCGCACCCGATGCACACACAGGTCAATGCAGAAGCTGGAGGAGATGACCGTGAGCATGGAAGGCCTGAGCCCCGACCTGCAGCAGTCACTGGGCCTGGGTGAGTGAGGCTCGTGCCGGTCACATTTTGAACCCCCGACGCCCCCCTCCCGTTTGTGCCCTCGGTGGCGGAGCCGCCGAGTCCTCAGCCCAACCCCGGCCCCAAGCCCGTCTCTCGCACTCGACGCACAAACACATTCGCCGGAACCCGACGCCCTGACGCCGCCGATGCCGCCGCAGATCCGGTGACCGCCGAGGCGTTCGCGCCGGCTAGGCCTTCCCACGAGGGCAGCGCCCTTCAGCGCGGCGGCGCTAACGGTACGCGGCCGGGCGCCGGCGACGACGGCGGCGCCGGTGGCGGCGGCGGCGATCGGCCGGACGTGGAGGCCGGCGGAGCCCAGAGCAGCACGCCGCGGAAAGGCTCAACGCCGACAAGGGTGCCCCGTCCACAGGAGTCGCCCGTGCGATTCGCTGACAAGTGAGTGTGAGCGTGGGGGGGACGGTGGGGGGGTCAGGGGAGGGGCGGGCGGGGGGGGGCGGTCGTGTGAGCGGTCAGAGGGGGGGGCGTCGGGGTTATATGGGGGTCAGGGAGGGGGGTCAGGAGGGGGTCGGGGGGGCTCTCCCCAGCCCCCCAGGAGGTTTGTGGGTGCCCGGTGCCCAAGGCTTCTCAGTTCTCAGTGCCCTCACCCCCAGTGCGCTTTCCACTCTCTCAGGGTTCGGGGGCAGCGGATCCCAACCGCTGTGAGCGTGCGGACGCCTCTAAAACGTCCAAACATTCCCACCACCACCACGCTACTACTAGTTAGGGGCTATACATTGAGTACGTACGCATGGAGGGGAGTGAGGGGGGTTAACCCAAATGCGTATGGGGGGGGTCTCCTGACAATGTCCGTACGCATAGGAAACGGGATGGGTGGGGGGGTGGGTGAAGCCTCGATAATAATTTGTCTACATTGGCCTTCAGATGAGTTAGATAGTCCGGCGGTGGACTATCTGTTTGCTTAAACACGTTAATATTATTAGTTATTGATCGTTTCTGCGTGGATTAAATATTGGCCGTTCTATAGGATTCGGTGGGGGGGGGGTGTAAAAAGTCTGCGTGCGTACAGGGAGGGGGTGAGGGGTCAAGTTTTGACAGATTTTTGCGTCCGTACTGAATGGATGGCCCCTAAACGGCGTTCCCTCCTTCGTCACGAACTCGCTCTCCGCGATTCTGGATGTCCGCGAATCGCGTCCGGGATCTCTGCACGACTGCCGCATCAAGAGAAAAAGAATGCGATGATAATGTAGTGATGAAAGAGAAATTGGTGTGAGAAATTGATGTGGTAAAGTGATGATGATGCTACTCTGCAGCATCATCACCATTTAAGGTGAGATAAAGATTTATTTAACTTCATGTTCATCATAACCAATTTACATTTTTTGTTTCACGATAATTTTCATTTATTTAATAGCCAATTTTCGTATGTTTTAAGGTAATGACGGATTTCCCGAGGCCAACATCATTATCCGCGAAAATCGGCTATTCACCAGCATCTTGTACATTTCCGTGGCGAGGCTGTTTATTTAGCTTTTTCCGTGGTTCCCCGTCGTAGTAGTAGTAGCCTCGCGGGCCACAGGTTTGGGAACCGCTGGGTCAGGGGTTAGGGCTTTGTTAGGGTTGTTAATCGCCCAGTGCAGGCAATGGCGGAGCCAGGATTTTCAGGTAGAGTGGGCAACCCCTCCAGCAAAGAGAAATGATAGAGGAGTTGTTAGTAAGTAATGAGTTGTTAGTAAGTAAGGGACTTGTCCCTTGCTTTTTATTCGACGCGTTTGCGGCGATGGCACAGCCATCGATCGAGGGTCGAATTCGAACCACGTTGTGTGATCGGCATCGCGCTCGCTGAAGGGAAGTCGTGTGCTGTATGCGCAACTGCGCACAATTCTGTGAGTCTCGTATAACTGCTTTGCCGTTACTTATTGCCAATTATGGACTCAGACTATTATCCTATCATCTCATAGAGTCCCTGGCACGTAATAATATGTTACACAGTGGCAGTGGGGGTCGCAAAATGCCGATTTATTGCTAATAAACCCCAATGATCCGATCGAAATGAGGGATTTTGATCGGATCATTGGGGGGGCACATGCCACCCCCCCCCCCCGCGGCTCGGGAGCCGTGTGCGCGAGGGCTCTCTAAGGAGCGCCATCTCGTGTTCGCCACGTGCATTGCGGCTCTGGGAATGTTGAGGGGTTTCATTTATTCCCATTAACTCCTCGTGGCTGTGTCCAGGCTGGGGGTGTCTGGGCGGCTTGAGGACTCGGGAGGCGCTACCAGGAGCTCCGCGCGGGACGAGCAGGTGAGACCGCCACTGTGTGTGTGCGAGCGTGAATACGGGGGATCTTTGTCTTTATTTGTCTTTGTGTCTCTGTGTGTGCGTCACCCGTGTGCGTGTTTGCGTCACCCGTGTGTGTGTGTGTCACCCGTGTGTTTGTGTGCCTGTGTGTGCGTCGCCCGTGTGCGTGTGTGCCTGTGTGTTTGCGTCACCCGTGTGCGTGTGTGTGTGTGCGTGTGTGTGCGTGTCTGTGTGTGCGTGCCAGGAGAGTGACGACCGCCCCTTTGTGGCGGTGACCACGCTTGAGGACGCTCAGGCCGTGCGCGCCGTCGCCTTCCACCCGGGCGGGCAGCTGTACGCCGTCGGCTCCAACTCGAAGACGCTGCGTGTGTGCGCCTACCCAGACTCCTTCTCCTTCCGGTGCCGCACACACACACACGCGCACGCACACACACACACGCGCACACAGACACACACGCGCACACAGACACACACGCACGCACACACATGCACACGCACACACGCACGCACACACATGCACACGCACACACACACACACGCACGCACACACACGCACACAAACAAAGACACATACGTACAGCCAGACATACAACAACAACAACAACCGCCATTCGCCACTAAGTGGCGGTGACGTCACCACGATGCTTGTGCCAGGCCAAGTGCACCTTGAGGCCACGTGAAGTGTCGAAAGCCCGCTGACAGGAGGTCACGGGGCAGACCCAGGTGCCACGGGTCGACTGACCGAGATGACCGAGATGACTGGCTGATGCACCACCTGTGCCCCCTACTGTGCCGACTTGCTGTGCTTTAGCCACCCGGCGCTCCGCTCGTTGTTGTGAGCGTCGCTCCTCCGCCCTCCGTTGTTGTTGGAGGGCGACTGCCTCCAACTGCCCAGTAGCGTCCTTCACGAGCCTCCTCCACTGAGGCCGATCTTGACACCGCTGGTACCAGTCATCGGCAAGTCCACTCAGCTCCACGTCCTCCTGTACCACATCACTCCATCTCTTCTCCAGCCCGTGCCGCGCCCGTCTAGCCCCCTCGATCCGGCCGAACAAAAGCTGTTTAGGCATTCGGTGGCTGGGCATGCGGGCTACATGACCCAGCCAACGCAGCCTTGCCTGCCGGAGGAGCTCACTGATGGGACTTTGCCCAGATCTTTCAAGGATTTGTGAGCTCCTCACACAATCCAGCCTGGTTAAACCCAGGATGGATCGTAGGCAGGCCAGCCTAAATGTTTCCAACCGGCGAAGATGCTCCACCAGGGGGGTCCACGTCTCGCAAGCGTAGAGAAGGGAGGGAATGACCGTGGCCGAGAAGACCTGAAGCTTCGTGCGGAGCGACAGACCAGGTAGGTTCCACACAGCGTTACGCAACCGATGAAAAGATATTGCCGCTCGACTGATTCGGAGTGAGACCTCTGCTGATAGACTGGAGCCGGTCATAAGCACACTGCCCAGGTATGGGAAACTCTCCACTCTCTCCACAACTGCCCCATCACCAATTGGGAGTTGTGGGGGTGGAGTGTCCGATGGTACAAAATACCCAGGCAGGTGCTTAGTTTTGGTGGGGCTGATGGTAAGGCCCCACCTCTTATTGGCACGCTCCAGTCTCAGCAGCAGCATCTCCAACTCCTCTTCTGAATGAGCAGCTATTACCAAATCATCGGCATACATAACATGGTTGACCAATAGGGAGCCATCCCTTGATCGCACCCGGGCGTCGATCAGCCTCCCATTATATCTGTACCAAATGGAAATTCCCCCGGTACAGCTATTGAGGGCTTCACAAACTACGCGGTCAAAATAGATGTTAAATAATGTGGGAGCCAGAGGACATCCCTGTCGCACCCCAAGGTGTACAGGGAAAGGCTCCGACTCCCGGCCACGTAGTTTTACCCGGGCCCGCTCACCATCATGAAGGTCCTTAATGATCGTGAGCAGAGGGTCAGGGACTCCGAAAGCACGAAGAACAACCCAGAGCCCAGTCCTACTGATGGTATCATAGGCCTTGACCAGGTCAATAAAGCAGAGATGTAGGTCTTTTTGGAATTCCCTACACCTCTGCTGTAGCAGACGGACAGAAAATATGGCATCTGTGCAGGACCGCCCTTTCCTGAAACCGCATTGGGGCTCCGCAAGCCTCTCCTCAGCGTGCCTAGCAAGGCGATGTTGAATAATCCTTGCCAGGACCTTACCCGGCACACTGAGGAGTGAGATGCCCCTGTAGTTGTTACAGTCGGTACGGTCCCCCTTCTTAAAGAGGGGGACCACCAGGGCATCCTTCCAGTCCTGCGGAACCCGTCCAGTGGTCCAGACTGTTGTTATGATGTCATATAGGGCAGTCTGTGCACAAACGCCACCCTCCCTCAGCATTTCGCTTGGGAGATCATCTCTGCCCGATGCCTTCCCTGGTCTCAGACTCCGGATTGCCCTCAGTACTTCCTCAACAGCTGGCACCTCAGCCAGCCACTCACAGGGGGTGACCTCTTCCAATATTTGAGGCACCGCAGCCTCAGCAGGGTTATCACCACTTTGTGCCATGATGTTTTCCTGGCTGAGAGAATTTCCCTCCCCCAGGACCTCACAGAAATGCTCAGCAAATCTGCAAACCTGTTCCTGGGGGTCGGAGATTGGATCACCGTTTTTTCCTCTAATGATGGTAATAGGTGTGGCGCTGCAGGTTACTTTTTTGATGGAGTTAAATAGTGATTTGTGATCACGGGCCACTGAGGCAGACTCCATCTCCTCAGCAACCCGCGACCACCACCCATCCTTACAGCGCCTTACGGCTCTCCGAACTTCCGAGCGAAGGCTGCGGTAAACCTCCTCATTCTCTGACGTGGGATGCTGTAGGCGATGAGAGTGGGCCTGACGCTTTTCCTCAATTAACCTGAACACCTCCTCTGTCAGCCAGGGTTTCTGTGGAGGTCTGGACCGCGTACCCAAAGCAGCCATTGCAGCTGCATGAGTCACAGTCTTAAACCTCGCCCATTTCCCCTCAACATCAGGTGGAGTGGGGGACGATGCCAACCCCAGCTGCAAGCGATGATGAAATTCTTGCTTGCAACTTTCATCAGCTAACTGAGACCAGGCCACTTTTGGTTGGAATGGGATCCTGGGTGTACACCCACCACCGGAGTGGAAGAAAGGCAGGCGCATCTTACAGATGACTAGTCGATGGTCAGAGGACAGATCAGCTCCACGGTAGGTCCTGGTGTCAAGGACATGGGTTCGCATCCGCTGGTCCGTCACTATGTAGTCCAGCAGATGTTCTTGCTTGGACCCGGCATGTATCCATGATGTTGTGTGGATGCGCCGATGCCGGAAGAGCGTGTTGGTAATTACAAGCCCATGGGCTGCACAAAAATCTAGCAGCCTCCTACCGTTATTATTGAGCTGATCTGGCCCATGCCTTCCAATCACTCCAGACCAGGTATCAGCATCATGACCAACTCGGGCATTGAAGTCACCCAACAAGATGACTCTGTCCCGAGTGGCCACTTTAGCCAGCACCTGTGACAGGAGGTCATAGAAAGAGTCTGACTCATCGGCTTTGCCTGCATCCCTCCACGGATGTTCGTCTTCGGTGGGGGCATAAGTAACCACGACCACCACTCCTCGCCTCTGGTTGATGGGAAGGCGAGCCCAAAGTATCCTGGGGCTTACAGCTTCCCACACCTCACCGCCACGCTCCCACGCCCCCTTCATTCTTTTGTTCAGAAGAAGAGCCACACCCTGTTGTTTGGCAGTCTCCTGCCCCGAGTAGAGGACTGTCCACCCCTCATGGTGGCAGGAGCCAGAACCGGTCCACCGGACCTCCTGAATGCCACAGAGATCCAGGCGGTACCGGTCCAGCTCTCGACAGAGGAGTGGCAGCCTCTCCTCCGCAGTGAGCGTTCGAACATTCCACGTGGCCATCCGCAATGGTTTTTTGTTGTTTCTGGAGGAGCCCCAAGGGTGAAAATTCTATCTCCTGGCTCCGCCAAATGGGGTTTGGCCAGGAGACGTCATAAAAGCCTGACCCCCCGGGGCCTCCGGCACAAGCTTATTTGTTACAGGTTTATGTTTAATTCGTGGTTTAGTGGTGGTTAATTGAAGGTGGAGGGGTTACCAGCCCCTCACACCCGTCCAGAGCCCCCGTTTAGCCACTGTGGTGGTCACAGACGCCATGAGGGGAGAGGGCCAATGGGCATTGGCCCTCCCCCCACAGCACTGCCCACGACAGTGTTGCCCGTCCGGCACCGCGAGGAGGTAGGAGGTTGTTTTGCCGGACATACACACACACACATACACACACGCACACACACACGCACACAGGCACATCCACACACACACATACACAGACACATCCACACACACACATACACGCACACAAAGACGGCCACATAGACACACCCATTCCCGCCATTCACCACTGAGGGGCGCCTGTGCCAGTCTCGGTGCACTTTGAGGCCATGTGAAGTGACGAAGGTTCACTGCTGTTACTGGACAGACCCTGCAGGTGCTATGGGTTGATTCACTGAGATGAATGGCAGATGCACCAGCTGTGTACCCCCTACTGTGCCAACTTACACACTTTACTCTCACCCCCAAAGACAAAGATAAAGGTCCCCCGTATAGGGTTAGCAGGCTGTTGGGGCAAGTGCTGTTAGCGAGCAACTATGAAGGCCGGCACGGCACACGAGGGTGTGTGTGGCCAGCAGCACCGCGCCCGACCAACTTTGTCTCCCCAGTGGCGATGTTTACGTCACACCGCACCGGGCTGCGTGCACGCTCGCCAACAACCCTTGCCCCGATGATCCGTTGAGGCTGTACGGGGGGGTGGATCTTTGTGCGTGCAGTGACGACCAGGAGGTGCGGGCTCCAGCCGTGCGCTTCAAACGCAACAAGCACCACAAGGGCTCCATCTACTGCGTGGCGTGGAGCCCCCGCGGGGACCTCCTGGCCACCGGCTCCAACGACAAGTGTGTCAAGGTGCTGCCCTTCAGCGCCGACACCTGCAACGCCGTGGGTACGTGGCACGCACGCACGCACGGTGGCACACACATGCACGGTGAGACGCACACATGCACGGTGGGACGCACACACGCACGGTGGCACGCAGACATGCACGGTGAGACACACACATGCACGGTGGGACGCACACATGCACGGTGGGACGCACACACACGCACAGTGGACGCACGCGGTTCGCACAGGTAGGGCCCACTGAGCTACGTTGCGCTTTTGCAGAATCGAACTGTCCACAAATAGTTCAACGAAGTGGCTTATCATCAGCATTTAGAAATTTATAGGAGCAGCCAAATAATCTAAACGTATATTCTTTGGGTCTCTCGGTAAAGCCACGTAGATGGAAAAATAATAAAAATATCACATTTTCATCGCAATCATCAGGTGACGATTGCTTGTGTTGCGATCGAAACGTCGTGATATTTTTATTTTTTCTATCTACGTGGCTTTACCGAAAGTCCCAAAGAATATGAATTCCTGCAGTCACGAAAGCTTCAAATCAAAATTTTATCTGAACGTATGTTGCTTCTACAGACTCATAGACCCATACAGACCCACTAAGGCCCACAGAGACCCATACTCAAAGAGACTCATAGAGACCCAGAGACATCCAGAGACTCATATAGAACCGTAGAGACCCACAGAAACTCACAGATACCCATAGAGACCAATGCTAAAACAAACAAAAAATCTTGCCGGGTAAGCCCCACTGAGCGAATACAGAGCTCTTATTTTAGAAACGACCTGGCCACAAATGATAGGTCGACAAAGTGGCCTTATCATCACGTGTACATTTCTAGCAGCCAAATGACTTTACATGCACACTAGCATAAGTACCCGGCGTTGCCCGGGTGAAAAATATATTTCTTAAAAACCTTACATATATACACAGATGGGCTGCTACCCCTGCCCCCCCCAGCCACGATCTCCTCGGCCGCTGTGCAGTAATATGTACGGCCTATAGTGTGGTGGGGGAATTGACGGCAGGAACTTCTTGACGGGAACACACTTTTATTAAATCTTTACGTATCAAAATACAACGTGTAGTCTCCTTTCTTCCGACTTCACACTCCACTACTCTCGTGTAAACTCTAGGCCTCTGGCTACACACGATACCCTTCACTCGTGTAGACCCTACGCCTCTGGCTACACAATACACTCGACTCGTGTAGACCCTATGTCCCTGGCTACACAATACACTCGACTCGTGTAGACCCTATGTCCCTGGCTACACAATACACTGCATTCGGCTCGTGTAGACCTTACGCCTCTGGCTACACACACTACACTCGCCTCTGGGTTACACAGAGTCCCGGTCCCGTTAGGACAGCGGGACTAGGTACCGCAGGGCCCTAGGTCTTCATCCCCGTCTTCATTCTTCGCTGGTTACACCCTGCCCTCACGCCTGTGTGCATCCCCTTTTATAGACCCTGCTCACGAGAGGCGGAGCTGATGCGTACTTCAACGTGAGCATCACTCCTTAATGAACCAATCACGACGCACTCTCTCTACGATCCGTTTTCCCCAGCGCGTGTTAACACTCCTCCACCAATCACACCGCGCTGCCACCCGATCACTCCCTCTCAGCACGTCACCCGTCCACAGCCAATCAGTACCCCGTAACCCACGACCCCGCGCTGACCCCTGATCCTCCACCGTCAGCGCACGTCACCACCTACACAGCCAATCATTACGCGCTGGCATACAATCTCTAATCCCAGCGCGTATCACCTCTACAATAGTAATAGCACACATTGGGGTGGGGGGGGAGTGAAAAGGACGTGAAACTTTGATGAATTTACCTCAGAGTCGCGTGTTAATGCGTGCGCATATTTTTTACGTGAATTAAAAATGGCGTCCACCCCGCAGCGAATGCGTCGCTACCCATTGCCAGGGGCAACCGCCGTCCAATGAAACTGCGTATGGTCCGGCGACACACAGACAGACAGATTTGCGATTTTATATATATAGATTTCTAATATACAGGATCGGGATCGAACCCACGACCTCCTGAATACGCCCCCCCACCTCCACCCACCCCAGGGCCTGACCTGGAGTTCAGCATGCACGACGGGACCATCCGTGACCTGGCGTTCCTGGAGACGCCCGACAGCGGCGCTCCCGTGCTGGTGAGCGCGGGAGCCGGCGACTGCAACATCTACACCACGGACTGCCGGGCCCGCCAGGGCCTGCACGCACTCAGCGGGCACACGGGTACGTGCCGACGGACACACGGTCTACTCGCGAATCGCGCGGCTGACTCGCAAACTGTCCGTGCGTGCGCGCATGCCCCGTGTGCGTGTGCGTGTGTGTGAAATTGTGGTGACTCATTAGGGAGACGGCATGGCGCTGGCCATCCAAACCCCCCGCGCTCGTGCGCCGCGCCCGGCCTTCACAGCTGCTGCTGCTGCTCTTGCTCGCTGACAGCACTTGCCCCGACGGTCTTAGCAAGGCTACGCGGGGGATCTTTGTCCTTGCAGGCCACGTGCTGTCACTGTACGCGTGGGCCGGCTGGCTCGTGGTGTCCGGGGCGCAGGACAAGACCATCCGCTTCTGGGACCTGCGCGTCCCCTCCTGCGTCAGCGTCGTGGGCACCGCTCTCTCCGGCTCGGGTAACGACGCCGCTGAACGGCCGGCAGCCTCCGTCCACCCTGACCCTGACCGCCCCTCCGTTCCGCCGTCTCCGCACCCCGCGCTTTCTCCGGCTCCGTAGCGGCCGTGGCGCAAGGGGTTACCGGCGCCCCCGATTGGCTCTTGTCCCCCCACCAGGCAGCGTAGAACGGCAGTCGATCGGCAGGTCGCGTGCGGGTGGGGTAAAGCGTGGCTACGCGGGGGACCTTTGTCTTTGTGTACACGCGTAGCGGGGAGCGGGCAGTGTAGGGGTTAGCGCGCGGCGCTACGAACCTCGTGACACGGGTTCAATTCCCGCTCACCGACAACACCATTGACGATTTTCTCAACCGGTCCTGGGCCTCCCCTTAGGGGATTTTTATCCTTGTTGTGGCCTTATGGGGGATCTTTGTCTTTGAACCCCACGACCCGAGTTCAATTTCCACTCACGCTCAACACAGGTGACGATTATTTGAAGCGGTCCTGGGCCTCCCATCGGTCGAGCAGCCTAAAATGAGTACCTGATGCGGTGTGTAAACATCGCCACTGGGGAGACAAAAGGGGGGGGGGCATCTTTGTGCGTGTGTGCGTGTACACGCGGTGTCCCCTCCTTACCTTTGCGTGCGTGTGTGCGTGCGTGCGATGCTCCGGGGGCGACAGCGGGCAGCGCGGTGGCGGCGGTCGCCGTGGACCCGAGCGGGCGGCTGCTGGCGGCGGGGCTGGAGGACAGCAGCTGCGTGCTCTATGACGTGCGGGGCGGCCGCGTCGTGCAGCTCTACCGCCCGCACGCCGCCGACGTGCGCTCCGTGCGCTTCTCCGGCGGCGCGCACTACCTGCTCACCGGCTCCTACGACGGGCGCGCCATGCTCACCGACCTGCAGGGTGAGGGTGGCGGTGGTGGCGGCGGCGGCGGTGGTGGTGGCGGTGGTGGTGGTGGCGGTGGTGGTGGCGGTGGTGGTGGTGGTGGCGGTGGTGGCGGCGGTGGTGGTGGCGGTGGTGGCGGTGGCGACGGTGGCGGCGGTAATGGGGCCCCGGGAACAGCACCTCTAGAGCCCCCCCCCCCCAAACTCATTGGTTTGGTCGAATGTGTCGTAGAGCCCTGATGTGAACAGTGCAGAGCCTGACTATGTTTTTAGGATGGTGGTTATCATGAAGGAGATGATGATGACAATAATGAGATGATGGCGATGAGGATGGTGGTTATCATGAAGGCAATGTCGAATAATGATGATGATCGTGGTTATCATCAAGGCGATGCCAAATGATGATGATGAGACGATGGTGGTGACTGTGGTGGTTATCATGAAGGAGATGATGATGATGACAATAATGAGATGAATGGCGATGAGGAAGGTTGTTATCATGAAGGCCATGCCAAATGATGATGGGACGATGGTGGTTATCATGTAAGAGATGCCAAATCATGATGCTGATTGATGATGGTAATGGGATGGCCTTGTCTGTCTGACTCCCCCCCCCACCACCTCCGCCTGTACCCCCAGGCGACCTGACGAAGCCGCTGCCCGTCACGGTGGCGGCCGAGCACACGGACAAGGTGATACAGTGCCGGTGGCACCCGGAGGACCTGGCCTTCCTCAGCTCGTCCGCCGACAGGACCGTCACCCTGTGGGCCTACAGGGGATAGGCCAATTGCGGGGCACAGCATCGTCGGGGATAGACCAGTCGGGGCGGCGGGGGGGGGGGGGGGGGGCGGCTTCAACGGGGACGACCAATCACGGAGCAGTGGTGACAGCGGAGATAGACCAATTACAGGCCAGGGATATTGGAGGTGGACCGGTTGTTGGGTGGCATCACCGGGAATGGGCCAATCGCGAGGCAGCGCCCGTTGGGGGGATAGAACGAATGACGGAGCGGGATTAGCTAAGATAAACTATTTTTTATTTTACCAGTTAATGCCGACTTAGCTATGTATCTCTGTTTCAAAAGCGACCTGAACGGAGTGGCGTATAATGTGGAGATTGAAAGCAGCCAAATACTCTAAGCGCACGTTGATTCTAAATGTGGAGGGAAACACTAGAGGCCTCAGAAAAATCCACGCGACCACAAGGAGAGAGAAGAGACATGCAAACTCCAAATATACGGCAGGCGTCGGAGTCGTGCGTACCAGGCGAGGTGGTTAACATCTCACCATCGTGGTACCTGAGACGGACCAATTGGTGAACGGAGCCCTCGGGGATACACCAATCATGGAGTAGAATAGACCAGCGATGATCGTGGGGGAGGGCGGGAAAGTATTTGAGAAAAGGCCAATCGGTGGAGAGTACCCCGGTGAGGATAGACCAATCACAGTTGCGGTAACTCGGAGGGAACAAGCCAATTGGTGAAGAGTACACTGTAAGGATAGACAAATCACAGTGGCGGTAACTCGGAGGGAACAAGCCAATCGGTGGAGAGTACCCCGGTGAGGATAGACCAATCACAGTGGCGGTAACTCGGAGGGAACAAGCCAATTGGTGAAGAGTACCCCGGTGAGGATAGACCAATCACAGTGGCGGTAACTCGGAGGGAACAAGCCAATCGGGGGAGAGTACCCCGGTGAGGATAGACCAATCACAGTTGTGGTAACTCGTGCCAATCGGCGGGACAGCACCCATGAGGGAGAGAGACCAGTCATGGGAGGGCGGCCGCCCCAGTTGATTGCGTCGCGCGCTCCGAGTGAACCCCCCACCCCGCTCCTCGACCGATTTATTTTTAAACGACGCCTCAAGGCAAAATAGCGACATCGCGTCGAGCTGAGGGCGGAAGCAAAGGCTGCTGTGGCAGCCGCGTCGGAAGCGTCACCGACTCGTAACGAACCGACGGCCGACTTAACCCCGCTGTTAACCCTTCCCCATTTCGACGGCGTGCACGTACGGTGATGTCCTCCGCCAGTTTTCAGAGGGGGGGGGGGGGGGCCACTTTCGCCTTCATGACATCTCGAGTGTGAGCGAGGGCCGCCACACATTTGAAACCATTGCGGGTTTGTTTGAGAGCAGCATGACGACGATGATGATGACGACGACGACGATGACGCAGGATGCTTTCACTCTTGAGTGTATTGTCGGGGAGGACCGCACGTCAGGGGCCGCACTAAAGGCCCCCAGGGGCCGCTGGTGGGCCGCGTGGCCTTGCAATGAAGAACACCGGTGTGGGTCGTACGTTTTTCTCCCGATGCCATGCCGACTAAGTTCACGTAAAAATGAACCTCATCGGTGCCCGAGGCTCCCACAAGGCCACGCGGGACGGCGTGTGGCACAGCGTTGGCGCCGGCTGTCGTGGAGTGCGGCGGTCGTGCCGCTACGGCTCCCCGCGGCGAGTAACGACGCCTTTAAAAACAACAGCGCTAACCTACTGCGCCTCTCTGATTAAGATTAACGCCGAGCCGCTTGCCGCAGGCGTCTCAGATCGGGGAAAGGGTGTAAAAGAACTCTTAATCTCCATCCTTTACTGGACTACAGCAAAGCACAAACACACACACGCACGGGGCGATCAACTCGAGATGAAACGAATCGCAAAGTTACGGGAAACCGATATCGCGACGCGGACAATTGATCTCGTGAGCGTGTTGTATCGTGAACAAAATTGATATCGCGGCCACCGCCTGTTGCACATCATTCCTGTCAACACGCCCACCAGTCTCTGTATGCGCAGTCGGTTCTCCTGTGCCGCCATGTAGTTTTCAAAACGCGATGAATGTATCGGGGGGGGGGTGGGGGGGGGAACGCATTGTTTTATAACGCGGATGCGAATCGGATAGAACACGAAGTAGGAATAAGTGGTCAGTACGGCTGCCTCGGCGTGGCGTCGCACAAGGCATTGGGATGCTGCTGGATGTTTCTAGATGCTGCCCACGCGCCTCGGTCTTTGTTCGGCCCGCGTCACGCATCTCACGCGTTATCGCTGACTGCGCTTTACCCCTATGTTATGTATTATTTATTACAACGCGATTTTCCCGTCACGCGGCGTTCTTCAGGAGCGCCAACTACTCCCGCGCCATCGGAGAACACGACTGTAATATACTCGCCAGCGGCTGTCGCTCACCGTTCCGCAGGCTCCACTGATCGGGGGCGGCATCCCGAAGCGGCCGTGCTCGCCTGCGCGCGTTTAAGTGTTCCTATTTAATGTTGTAATATTTAAAGCGGTCGTTTTATTTTTTTGCGTGGCGTGTGTTTGTCGTGCGTGGCAATGCCGGGGGGGCGCATTTGCCCCGGCCCCTCCGCCCGCGACGCCCTTCCTCCCGTGCTGTGGTTGTTGAGCGGTGGTTACGGCAGCGATCGATCGGCGGCAGGCGCGTTCGCGCGCGCGCAGGGTTCAATAAAACGAGAGGGGTGCCGGCGATCGCCTTGCGTTGCGGTGCTTTGTGCCGAACGGACGCGGAGTTCGGGGGGGAGGGTGTGGGGGGAGGGGGGGTTTCGCGTCACCTTACACCAGAGGTCGCAATCGGATACCCATACCCTACCCGACACCCGGCCGGGTACGGGTACCGGTTTGCGACCCTGGAGCGGCCGGGTACGGGTACGGAGGAGGCCATGAGTCACTGGTGAGTAACCGTTTGTCGCTCATTTCGGGTAGGGTACGGGTACGGGTAGCGTACGGGTACCCGTACCCGGCCGGGTACGAGTACCCGTTTGCGACACTGGTGTGGCCGGGTACGGGTAAGAAATCAAAACCCGTTTGCGACCTCTGCCTTACACGGCCTGAGTCCCAAGCTATCACTCCGCCCGCACTGCGTACCTCCAATTAGCGCGAAGCGTTGCGAAAGAAGTTCAACATACGTCTTGCTGTGGATTTCACACCTGATGACGATTGCTTGTGTTGCAGTCGAAACGTCGTGAGAATTTTATTGTTTTATATATTTTTATTATTTTATTATTTCCCTTCTACGTGACTTTACAGAAAGAACCAAGACTATACGTATGTACGTACGTGCCGGGCCCACGCCGGTCACCCGCGGGTTCGCGTTGAGAGTGGCTGAGCTGGTACGACCGAGGTTAAATGGTAACAGGCCGTCTACGGCCTGTACCACCCACGGTGGTCTGTGCTCCTGCAACGGAGGAGAAGGAGGGACATTGACACTGCACGAACTCTCAGTCTAAGCCCTCTCGTCGTAACTAACGATGCTACAAGTCAACTTTATACTGGTAGGAACCCACTGGTTTCACCAGCCCACAGGGGATTATTGTGTCCGTCCGTCCGTTGTGCATCCAAAAATGGGAGGGGTGGGGCTGCGTGGAGAGGGGAGGGGCTGGGTGGGGGAGGGGAGGGGCTGGGTGGGGGGTGGGAGGGGTGGGGCTGAGTGGGGAGGGGCTGGTCACCCCGTGGTGCCCTTATAAAACTCAACGTTTAACCTACTCACGCCGGCTTGTGCCCGCCCTCACAGTAGGGCATATTTGTGGAATACAGCACGCCGCCGTTGACCCTGGCCATTGACCGAGCAACCCAACGTTCCTACCAGCTCCCTCCACAGGAATGTGTTTTTTACCAGGTAAGGCCCACTCGGCTATCTACGTAGCGCGCTCTTTTTCAGAAGTGACCTGGCCACAAACGATCGCTCAACAAAGTGGCTTTTCACCTGGAGATTTATCGCCGCAGCCAAAGACTCTAAACGCGTGACGTTGATTCTAAATGTGGAGGGAAAACCCCGCAGGACCGTGGAGAAAACATCCACGCGACCACCACGAGGACCTGAGAGAGACGCGCAAATTCAAATTACACAGGCGTCGGGATCGAACCCCATGACCTGCGTACCAGGCGAGGGAGCTAACATCTTCTCGCCACCACGGCCAGCAGACCTCACCAGTGGCATTTGGCTGCTAAATACATCGCTGCTGCTGCCATCAAGCGCAAGAACAGATTAAAACCGCCGAGGTCCTTGGATAAGGATTTGGATCTTCTGCCACTTCCTGGGATTAAGATGAAAGTGCAGTGAGTCAGTGGTCTTCGTCAGACCACCAAAGACTACACACACACACATAAGTAATATTACTGGTAGGAACCTCCTGGTTACACCAGCCCACGGGATTATTGTGTCCGTCCGTCGTGCATCTAAAAATGGGAGGGGTGGGGCTGGGTGGAGAAGGGAGGGTGGGGAGAGGCTGGTCACCCCGTGCTGCCCTTAAACGTTTAACCTACTCACGCCGGCTTGTGCCCGCCCTCACAGTCGGGCATATTAGCGGAATACACCACGCCGCCGTTGACCCTGGCCATTGACCGAGCAACCCAACGTTCCTACCAGCTCCCTGCGCAGGATTGTGTTTGGAAAATCTTTTTTTAAAAACACGCTTTAATGAAATGTACCGTACTCGTAATGGCAGAACTCCAGGAAGTGGCCCCGAAGCTTGCCACAACGTAAGGGGCTGTGGTGATTTACAGTCAACGTCAGTTGAGTGTGGACAATTAGACCCAAGCCGAAACATAACATAAAAAATAATGTTTAAAAATATGTAATTTATATTTTTATGATAGAATATAGTATTGTCATCAGTATGACATAAGTATAGCAAATTTGCAGTCGATACCACATTGGAAAGTGGGTTAAAATTGAGTTACAAGATTTGAGGATACAACAACAGGCAGTGAGTTAATAAAAAGCGTGTAATAAAAAAGTTAACATTACAGTTTCAATTTGATTCTCTACTGGATTGACGTCAATTCGAGCTGTGATGATTTCCCAAATCTGTCCCGCGACGAACATTCTGCTGATGTACAAAGTGCGTGCCTCGAACTGTGTGGACCAGAGATTGTTTTTGCCGTTATTTGTTAAGTCTTATTAGAACGAGTAAAAGTGTTACTTTAATTTCTAACAATCTGGCCATCGCCCGATGAAGCCGGTTGTAATCGGCAGTGAAACGTCGTTTACCTCGGATTGTAAATGTTGCGGGTGAATTTAATTGATTTTTTATCTTGAAATAAATTAATAATAATTCATAAAGGTGTCCAGCCCATGGGATAAATACTAAACTTGAACGTCACTGGGTCAACGCACCGGTTACATGCAGACTTGTTGATGCCTTGCAATCGGCGTGTGTCTAATTTGGTGTTTGAACATCTTAGCACACCTCCTGTTTAATCGCCACAACAAATGGTGTAAAGCCTATTGTTATTTTTTTTCATCACCCCAAGTTATCACTCAATAACTTGTACGTCAATTTCGATTTAAAGCTTTCGTGGCTGCAGGGATTCATATTCTTGGTTCTTTCGGTAAAGTCACGTATAAGGGAAATAATAAAAAAATAAAACGTATTTTTTTTTCCTTCTAAAAATGTAAAAAATGTATTACATTTTTATTATTTTATTATTTCCCTTCTACATGATTTTACCGAAAGAACCAAGAAAACTTATACATAGTGGCTCCAACCGCCTCTAGTCATAGGGATTAATCTCACGAGTTGGACACCTTTGTAGATTTATTTCCAGTAGTTTATAATGAAAATATAAAACATTAATTATATTCACCCGCGATTCCTAATATGAGGGACAACGCGAAATCCTGCTCCCACCCACAAATCTACAAGTCACACTCCTATCAGATGTGGGCGCCACGGTGGCTAGGAGATGTTAACTACCTCGCCTGGTATGCAGGAGGTCGTGGGCATCGATCCTGACCCCGACTCCAGCTGTATATTTAGAGTTTGCATGTCTCTTTCACCGCGGCCGCATGGAAATTCCTGCACATCCGTTTTCTCCCTCCACATTTATACTCAACAACATGACGCGTTCAGAGTATTTGGCTTCTGCTCGACATTTCCACGATGAGCCAATTTGTTGCGCTGTCATTTGTGATAGCCAGGTCGCTGGAGATGAACACTCCGTGGGAAGGGTTCACCTGAATTCGCCCCTGTCTATCGAGGCGAGCGTGGGTTTGTATTCTATGTGCGCAGTGTGCCATGAAGAAGGACCATTACCTGAAACGTCCCCTGTTGTATAATTTCATTTTTAGGCCACAGTATTTTCAACAAATGATTTTATGATAATTGGTTCTTTACCCTTCTATCTGGCAACAAAACTGACACCTTTTTGCAAGGAGTCATGTTTGCATAGACCGCAATACCTGCAGTCATAATGTTCTTTTGTTTGTATTATGACTGCAGGTATTGCGGTCTATGCAAACATGACTCCTTGCAAAAAGGTGTCAGTTTTGTTGCCAGATAGAAGGGTAAAGAACCAATTATCATATTTTTACTGGCAAATGAGGTCCCCATAGTGTAAATGATTTTATATATACACTGACGTTTTGCAGTGGGCAGATCTGAAGTTAATATGTTATTCATTTGCAATAACGTTTTTATTTCTCCAATAAAAATGCACAAATGTAGGTGGTCAGGGCCTAGTCTAGGGCCCTCGTGTCTACAAAAGAGCCAACGCAGAAGATCCCTCCTTGGGTTTTCATCTTCCGCGACGCTGCTCTCATGGCCCACGCTAAACCGCATCACCCACCGCACATGCCATGGCAGCAGTAGATTTAGCGTTGATACCTTGATGCACGAATGGAAAATGGTAAAACTCTCCGGTAGCGTTGCGGTGACTGTGGTCATCCAGAATAGTGCAAGGTCCAACGAGACACATCACAGGTCTAACGAGACACCAACCCCCCGATCTGCTGGATCCTGGCGCTGTGGTTATCTGCTGGCTCTGCCACCTGAATGTGGCGTTGTAAAGTTGTTGACTGCATCAGTGGTACGAAATAAGAAGTCTCCAAACCCTATGACAAGCCCTTGCTGCGATCTTTCCAGTTGACCATACGTATTAGTGGGTAGACAACAGTTACGTGCGGTGAGGTCAATGGCTGGGGAGGCACTGGCTAGCGTCAGAGCCAGATTCACACACTGAGGGGGGCGTGGGGGACGTGTCTAACACGCCCCCCTCAGTGAGGCAGATGTGACAGCTGCCTCCCCTGGTGCTGTTTCATTGCAGTTTCATGAGACCAGCGAGCCTAAATATGTTTATACACATACGTGAAATAAGTTACCTGGAGCATGGAAGGAGAGGACATGAAATGAAGGGGTCTACAAACATTACATTGGTGACATACTGAGATAGTAACAGACACGCGCTTATTGCCCGCGCTCCATCCAGTTACTGAGGGGTTGCGTAATCAGAGGGGAGGCTGAGCTCGTCGCTGCCTCACCTCTCGTCTCTTCCTGTATTTGCAGCGGAGCTCCGCAAATTTGGCGATTTTGACTATGAAAATGATTGGAATCGTACAGAAGTGATATTTATAACACAGATCAGTGGAAAAATCTTAATTTTTATTTGATTATTCTTTTTTTTTTCGTAACGGCTATTTTCATTGGAGTATGACTGGTGAAGCTGTGCCTCCCCTGCCTCCCCTGACCGCACGTCCCTGGTAGACATTGGGTAGGGTCACGGGCACGTATCAATGGGTAGACCAGGGGTCGGCAACCAAAATAACAAGAAGAGCCATTTCTTTCCAATTCGGTACAAAATTCTGTATTTCAAGAGCCGCAATGCATCTATGTACATACTGTACATACGTACATATCGTCAAGAAGCAGCCCGTAAAGAGCCGCATGCGGCTCCAGAGCCGTAGGTCACGTAACGTGACGCAATTTATAAATGTGGGTGAAATGATATCATCCGTGAGAGTCAGTGAATCATCGTGTATAAATCTGCACGATACATTTTTAATTCCACGTGGTAGCCTATGACGACGTAAAATACCTTTCTGAACTCGCCGATCGTCAAAAATGTAGGTTTCCAAGAGTAGCCAGCGAACGATGAACAAATAACGTCACGTGCTGCAGAGCGTCCGCTTAACGTTTGTTTTGAACTCGCTTGCAAGTTACTCAGCTCGTTAGCGTGTAACCTCACAAAATTGGACAATTTGATTAAAATATTGACGTTCATTAATTCGCGCATTTATTTTACACGGAGCATTTGTTGGGGTCGGGCAATGGAGGTAACTGTCCTGAGGTTGAAACGAAATTCAACCGAAGAAGTAGCCATAAAAGCCAAATATTTCTAAATATATTTCATTGACAGCCATATAGTATTTTTAACGTATAATAAATTAAATGTCTTACTTTTAATGCGACTTCTGGTCACGGGACCCGTGACCCGAGAAATTTTATCTTCAAAACTAATTTCTGTTTACTTTAAAATGACACAGTATTATTAAGCAATATCACAAGTATTTTAAAATCAGTTCCAAACTGATTTTTTTTTATTTTCAACTCAAAATTGTCTGGGAGCCATATGCCGGCACCGGAAGAGCCATATATGGCTCGCGAGCCATAGGTTCCCAACCGCTGCATTAAAGGTAAGAGAGCCCACTGGGATCAGTGCCGGATTAAGCTAGTACGGCGCCTGTAGCATATGTTATAAAGGGGCCTTAAATAAAAAAAATACAAATATTAAAACACGTAAAAAAATTAATTGCATAGAAAAGTAATTGTATTGTTAATTTGCTATACAGCCAGATAATGCGACAAATCGCTAACCTTAAACACCCAGCCGTTCATAAAAGTTGAAGGCGGTATAGTACTAGAGTAATAGAGCAAGTGCAGAACCACTGAACCCGAATTGATAGCTTGAAAGCATTTATCGCGGGGCCCTTGAAAGTGCGCGGCCCATAGCATGTGTAGCTACTTTTGCTATTTTTTATTATTTTCCTTCTACGTGACTTTACCGAAAGAACCAAGAAGATGAATCACTGCAGTCACGATAAGCTTTAAATCGAAAAGTAGCTACATATGTAGCACATGCTACGGGCCACGCACTTTCAAGGGCCCCGCGATATTATTATTTTCCTTCTACGTGACTTTACCGAAAGAACCAAGAAGATGTAGCTACTTGTGTAGCTCCATATGTAGCTACTTTTGCTACGAGGATAATCCGGCACTGCGATACAGGACCCGGGGGAATCTCCCAGAGTGGCCAAAATAACCCAAACATATCGTATATGGGACCTTTTTGCCAGTATCAAAGAATTAACAAACAAGAACAGGACTTTTCAAGTCCTGTTCAAACGCTAAATAGAGACCTTTTGCAAAGAATAAAGTCTGCATTAACCGCACGACACACTATACACTACACTACTATATACTAAACTATACACGACCTTGCAAAAGGTAGCTATTTGGTGTTGGAACATCTTACCGCCTGGTTTATTGCCAGAAAGGGTAAATCCTATTCATTTTTGTTCATTATTTGACACTGGCAAAAAGGTATCCCATGATATACCTGATCACCCCAAGCTGTAGTGCATTGTCTTTGTGCTGTTTGCCTTTTGGCGTTCTCTCATCTGACATTGGCAGTGAGACTGGGCCATAAAGAAGGCTACTGTCTCTGATGTAGGCCAATCATTTTCAAAGACAATGCCATTTTCTTGGTTCTTTCGGTAAAGTCACGTAGAAGGGAAGTAATAAAATAATAAAAATAAAACATAATAAAACAATTCTCACGACGTTTCGGCCACAACGCAAGCAGCCGTCCTCAGGTGAAACCAGGTCTGTCGAGGTGACAGCGTCTGAATATATATAAGCTGGGTTGGAAGGGGAGAAAAGAGCGCCTTGACAAAAGAATATGCATATCAATAGGCATTTAGCATATTTATGGGAAATGCAGGTATGTGATTAGTACTACTCATGCCCGTGCATTATGCAGGATTAGCAGCAGGAAGGACGTAATAAACCATTTCTAGAATTGTTATAACAACACTAATTGTTATAACAACACTCCTACAACATCAGAGTGCAGCGCCACATTAAATACGCACTACAATGACAATAGTTTAAAGCGATTTGAAGCATGTTTTATTTTCAAAATGGAAATATAGTTTGGGGGGGGGGCAGAGCTTCAAAAGTAGAGAAAATGGCTATAATTCCCCACAAACTTTGATTTTGTGACCAGGACATTGGTATTTAGAAATTTACCAATTTTCAAGAACATTCCAGATAGATTCAGTGCTGAGTAAACTTGGAGTAACTTCTAGAGCATTCTAGAACTTTCCAGTACTATAAATAGTAGTTTAGTTCTTTAGTTCTTGGGGCCTTCAGTCCACCAGTTCAGTTTATTTCCAGCTGCCTAAGTGGATACATATTTGCATTTTTCTGAGATGGCATCAAGAGGCTGCAAGCATCTGGCAGACGCATTTTGCGATGTCTGCGGCCAATTTATCAATACAGGAGCAAAAAAATACTCTGTGGAAGCATCTGCTACGATGTGTGAGGCCTAGAAGGCATATTTCGCCATGCCTGTTGGGAATCAAGACAAACCCTGGGCACCTTATTTTACCTGCGAGCAATGCAAAAAAAAAACTCTGGAAGGTAAGATGAACAATTGTTGCTTGGAATTTTATGTTGTAAAATTTGTGAAAAACATTTAAATTGTAAAAGTTTTGAATTTTTAAATGTTTTACAATTTTCAATGTTATTGAAAAAATATATTTGAAAAATGTTGGGAGAATCGCTTACACATTAGTCATGTGTTTTGTAGGATGGGACAGAGGGGAAAAGAGAGCCATGAAGCTCGCTATCCCAAGAATTTGGCGGGAACTCACTGACCACTCAAGCAACTGCTACTTCTGCATGGTAGACCCTTCCAAACGTCGGACTTGCAAGAATGCACCTGCTATCACGTATCCGGACCTTCCTTCATCGCCCCGGTGCCACACTACCATTAGCTCCCCGTTCCCACTCCTCCGGAGAGAGAGCAGCCTGTCTTTAGAAGAGAGCAGCAAGTCAGAGAGCGAGGAAGACTTGATCAGAGATCTTGGTCTCACCAAGTCCAATGCCGAGCTTTTGACGTCTAGGCTTAAGCAGTGGAACTTGTTGGATGATAGTGTGCAAGTCGCAGATCAGAGGAAGCGTCACCAACCTTTTAGCAGCTTCTTCACCCGTCAAGATGGGCTCTGCTTCTGCCACAATGTGACCAGTCTGTTCGAGGAAATCGGAATCGCCTGTAACCAGAATGAGTGGCGCCTCTTCATTGACAGCTCATCCAGGAGCCTCAAAGCCGTGCTGCTCCATAATGGTAACAAGTACCCGTCTCTTCCCCTGGCTCACTCGGTGCACCTCAAAGAGGATTACAACAGCATCAAGACCTTGCTGGACCCCTTGATGTATGATGAGTACAGCTAGGAGGTCATTAGAGACTTCAAAATGGTGGCATTCCTGATGGGTCTCCAAGGCGGTTTTACCAAGTTTCCCTGCTATCTTTGCCCTTGGGACAGCAGGGACACCAAGGCGCTCTACCACAGGCGGGACTGGCCACAGCGGACCGAGTTCTCTGTGGGGACGAACAACGTCAAGTGGGAGCCACTGGTGGACCCCCAGAAGGTACCGATGCCACCACTGCACATCAAGTTTGGCCTTATAAAAAAATTGTCAGAGCTGTAGATAAGGAGTTGGCAGCCTTCAAGTACCTTCAAGACTTCTTCCCTAAGCTGTCTGAGGCAAAGGTCAAAGCCGGTTTCTTCGTCGGACCACAGATAAAGAAGATCTTCGAGTGCAATGAATTCCCCAAGAAGCTCAGATGTAAGGAGAAAGCGGCTTGGAACAGCTTTGTCGCAGTGGTTCGTGGCTTCCTGGGCAATCACGAGGTCGAAAACTGTGTGGAGCTGATTGAGACTCTGGTGAAGAAGTACGGCACAATAGGCTGTAGGATGTCCCTCAAAGTCCATATCCTTGATGCTCATCTTGATAAATTCAAGGAGAACATGGGAGCGTACTCGGAGGAGCAAGGCGAGCGCTTCCACCAGGATATACTGGACTTTGAACGCCGCTACCAAGGACAGCATAACGATAACATGATGAGAGACTACATTTGGGGGCTGATTCGTGAAAGTGATTTTCAGTATAATCGTAAATCTCGAAGAACTACTCACTTCTAAATCTTTCGTAGTAATTTTTTTATTACTTTAGTATAAATACATGTTCATTTTTATTCATATGTTGTTTTTTTCTAACCTTATGTGAAGGAAAAGACACAAATTCACCCGTTTTCTCATTGAAAATAGGTACATTTCAAAATATCAATATGCTGATCACAAAAGCAAGGTTTGTGGGGAATAATAGGCATTTTCTATACTTTTTAGGCATAAACAATTAGGAAATAACACTTACTACCCAGGAACAAAAATTGTGTTACACAGTGTTATCAGTGCCATGTTTTATTTGCACCTTCATCGCAAGTAGTGTGTGTAGTTAATTCAGTAACTTGATTCCATGCAAAAGGTTTCTGTTTGGTGTTTGAACATCTTAACACAACTCCTGTTTTATTGCCTGAAAGGGTAAACACATTCTTATTTGATAATTGGTTCTTTACCCTTCTATCTGGCAACAAAACTGACACCTTTTTACAAGGAGTCATGTTTGCATAGACCGCAATACCTGAAGTGTAAACACATTCTTATTTTTTTAACCCATACCGTGTCAACCCATGCGGTTTACCCCGTATTCTTGTGCAGGGAAATTGAGTTTTCAGATCCATACGGCATACAGCCGTTTCAATTCGGGCAAATTAAAAATCTCTCTTTGTGTTTCTCCTTTGTGATGGGACTTTGTCGGATGAACGTTGAGATGTATAGGGGGACACGGGGTGACCAATTACAGTCTGAATTGGTCTTTGATAAGGCAGGGGGCACTGATAAGGGGTTGACAGGTATGATGATGTACGGGTTGCTTGGCTACGTACGGTGCGATAGAAGTTTAACATACAGCACGTGAAACCGTGCCGGTAGCGAGGCGCGATTATTCACTGCGGGAGTCATTGGCGAATGATCCTAGAAGGACATAAAGCTTTTTCTCATCTCACCCATCGTCGACAACAGGGGCGGTTTCTTCATTAGGGCGATTGGGCGACGCACCACCAATGTCATTCAACCACAGAGTCACGCTAGCCGTCACTGCAGCCTCTGGATATAGTCCAATCAGCGTCATGTCACGTTCTGTGGAGTACCGCCTCTTTTTGGGCGATTTCACTCCGGCTGAGAATCGCCCCGAGTGGCCCCATAGACTTACATTCAAAGATGTTTTTTTTCGAACGGCGGGCGCTGCAATGCATTCTCTATGGCTTCCAGGAGGGCTCGCCCTAACGTGCTTACGTCATCATACGTAAGCACGTTTCATCCAACAATATAATTTATCGCCACCTAGTGGAATCTTTAATAAAATAAACTTGAGTGGTTTGTTTGAATAGTGAGTATATAAACAAACAAGATGTATTGTAAGAGTCACTTTATTTTTCATTAATATTGAAGAAGTGAAGTTGCCTTTACATGCTTAAGCTGTTAATTTATCCATTGCATGGGTGGACCTTATCCTTATCAATCATCCAGCACATTTGCCCCCCCTGAGAGATTTTGCAGGAGCCGCCACTGGTCGACAATGTTGGTTTAACCGAGGGTAGCCGGCAAAAAGAGTAAATAAAGGGCCGTCCATAAATGACGTCACGCACCTGGGGGGGGGGGGGCATATTTTTGTGACGATGTGTGACGTGCCGCGTCGTCATCTTACTTGAAGCAGCATCACGTTGTCGTCCACTCATTGATATGCTAATTTTTTCTCTGCCCCCTCCCTCTCTCCACCCCCGCCCCCCTCTCTATATTTAAGGCACCGTCACAGAAACGACCTCTCTCTTTGTGCCGATATGTGTCCTCTCTCTGTGTGTCCTTGTGATGTCTGTCTGCTTGTATGTCTGTCTATAGTTTTCTAGTTAGATTTTTGTTACTATTTCTTTTGTGCCTGATGATGATTGCTTGTGTTGCAATCGAAACGTCGTAATATGCTATTATTTAATTTATTATTTTATAAATTACCTTACAAGAAACGGAGCGTCCTTTTACATTGTTTTAGGGGTTTTTTTTTATAAGCTTGCAAGTTACTTAGCTCGTCAGGATGTTATGCACCTCACGACCAAAATGGACAGGTGGTTACAATATCGATGTTTGGTAGTCGTGTATTTATTTTGTTCAAATTGAACAACATTCTCACTCTAATAATAAGAGCGCGTAAATATAAATGTGTCGTGAAACCCGTCACCACCCGGCACAGCTGTGACCTCACTCTGACCTCACTCTGACCTCACGCTGACCTCACTATCACTTCACTATGACCTCACCTATGACCTCACTGTGACGTCACTCTCACATCACTATGACCTCACTCTGACCTCACTGACCTCACTCTGACCTCACCTATGACCTCACGCTGACCTCACCTATGACCTCACTCACGATGACCTCACTCTTACCTCACTATGACCTCACTCTGACCTCACCTATGACCTCACCTATGACCTCACCTCACCTATGACCTCACCTATGACCTCACTCTCACTATGATCTCACGATGACCTCACTATGACCTCACCACAGCGGCGGCGCGCCGTCACTGCCGGGAAGGCGCCCGATGCGTTCTACCATTTCTAGCGCCATTGCCCGGAAACTCGCCTATCCGCGCTACGGTTTCCACTTGCACTGTGGGGGCGGGGCGTAGGGGGGGGGGAAGACCCCGGAAGTCGTTGGGCAGCTCCGGGCAGCAGCGAGCAGCGGGCACTGGGCGCTCAGAGGGTGCAGGGCAGCAGCGACAGCGACATCGGGCAGCAGCGACATCGGGCAGCAGCGACATCGGGCAGCAGCGAGCAGCGGGCAGCAGCGACAGCGACATCGGGCAGCAGCGACAGCGGGCAGCAGCGACATCGGGCAGCAGCGAGCAGCGGGCAGCAGCGACATCGGGCAGCAGCGGGCAGCAGCGAGCAGCGGGCAGCAGCGAGCAGCGACATCGGGCAGCAGCGAGCATCGGGCAGCAGCGAGCAGCGGGCAGCAGCGGGCGACATCGGGCAGCAGCGGGCAGCGGGCACGGGGCGCTCAGAGGGTGCAGGGCAGCCAGGGGCTCATCGGTACCGTGAGTGGGGGCAGCGCTGGGCTACGAGGGCAGGGTCCGTCCATCGAGTCAGAGGGAGGGATCTTGAGGGGGGGAGGGGGGCAGCGCTAGGCCACTCGAGCGTTGTGCGTGGGCAGCAACATCCATCAGCTTGCGGTGTGTGGGGGGCAGTCACTCAGTCACTCAGAGAGAGAGCTAAGAAGGGCAGCTTCCTTGCCCACCCCACCAGAACCCATCCATCAGCTGCGGTGTGTGGAGGGCAGTCACTCAGTCAGAGAGAGAGAGCTAAGAAGGGCAGCTTCCTTGCCCATCCCACCCCACCACCCGAGACCCGCCATGCGTAACTCCACGCTGCTGCTGCTCCTGCTGCTGCCCCTGCTGCTGCCCCTGCTGGGCCCATCGCCGTGCCGCGTCGGCGCCTTCGAGCCCGTGGTGACGACGCTGGTCGTGGCCACGGCGTCGGCCCTCACCTGCCTCCTCTCCTACAGCGGGCCGCGCGTCTCCTGCTGGCTGGGCGAATGCTGCAGCGAGCCCTGGATACAGCTCAACGTCACCGGTGACTGATTATGACTGTGATGGTGATGTCTGTGATGGTGATGTCTGTGATGATATGATGATGTCTGTGATGATGATGTCTGTGATGGTGATGTCTGTGGTGATGACTGTGATGATGATAGCTGTGATGATGTCTGTGATGATGACTGTGATGATGACTGTGATGATGATGGCTGTGATGATGTCTGTGATGATGGATACAGCTCAACGTCACCGGTGATTGGTGATGTCTGTGATGGTGACTGTGATGATGATGTCTGTGATGATGATGACTGTGATAGTCATGGCTGTGATGATCATGTCTGTGATGATCATGTCTGTGATGGTGATGTCTGTGATGATGACTGTGATGATGATGTCTGTGATGATGACTGTGATGATGATGTCTGTGATGATGTCTGTGATGATCATGTCTGTGATGGTGATGTCTGTGATGATGGATACAGCTCAACGTCACCGGTGACTGGTGATGTCTGTGATGATGTCTGTGATGGTGATGTCTGTGATGATGATGTCTGTGATGATGATGTCTGTGATGATCATGTCTGTGATGATCATGTCTGTGATGATCATGTCTGTGATGATCATGTCTGTGATGATCATGTCTGTGATGATCATGTCTGTGATGATGATGTCTGTGATGATGGATACAGCTCAACGTCACCGGTGACTGATGATGAATGTGATGATGATGTCTGTGATGATATGATGATGTCTGTAATGGTGATGTCTGTGATGATGGATACAGCTCAACGTCACTGGTGACTAATGATGTCTGTGATGATGATGTCTGTGATGGTGATGTCTGTGATGGTGATGTCTGTGATGGTGATGTCTGTGATGATGGATACAGCTCAACGTCACCGGTGACTGATGATGTCTGTGATGATGATGTCTATAGATGATCATGTCTGTGATGATGATGTCTGTGATGATGATGTCTGTGATGATGATGTCTGTGATGATGGATACAGCTCAACGTCACCGATGACTTATGATGACTGTGATGATGATGTCTGTGATGATATGATGATGACTGTGGCGATAATATGATGGCTGTGGTGGTGATGATGATGATATGCCAATGATGATATGACTGTGATGATGGCTGTGGTGACTATGATGATGTCTGTGATGATGATATGCTGATGATATTATGATGACTGTGATGACTATGATGATGTCTAAGATGATGATGTATGTGTAGTGATGATATGATGGTTTTTTTTCGGTAACGTCACGTAGGTAAAAAAATTAAATAAATGAAAACAACTAAATTAAATCACGACGTTTCGGGCGCAACACAAGTGTCCTTCTTCAGGTGGGGACAGGAAGGCCACCCACACAGATTCCTACTTGAAGCCTGATTCCCACCACCATCCGGCACAAAATAATTCCCTCATAAAAACACTGGACCATAGGGCCCACTGCATCTCTGACCAACACCACCTGGCCAGTGAATTGGAACATGTACTTCTGGTCCTCAAGATGAACGGATACTCGGACCGTGCTATACGCCAGGCTGTTTCTCCCATCGTGCAGAAACAGGCCCATGAGACTCCGATCAAAATCATTACGTTGCTATACATAGCAGGCGTTACCAAAAAGATTTCCAAAACTCTAAACAAACACAAGATCCAGGTCCGATTCAGTACAATACACAAAATCCGTGATCTGATCCCATCCGTAAAGGATGTCATTCCTGACTTACAGAACCCTGGTGTCTACAAACTGAGTTGCACCTGTGGTGATTGTTATGTCGGGGAAACTAAACAACATATTTCTGACCGCATTCGCGAGCACAAGTCGGATTTGAAGCACGGCAGGACGAATTCTTCGGCCGTAGCTGACCACTCTTGGTTCTCATGATGTTGTGTTCTCCGATACCAAGGTACTCTGCAAGCCTCCTGGATACTACCAAAGATTTGTCCATGAAGCCATCCAGATATACAAACATAGACATAACTTCAACCGAGATGATGGATTCAAATTGAGCAATCATTGGAAGGATGTAATTAACCAAGTTAAACTTTAGCTGCCGTGCAGTTTACGGCTAGACAGCCAGTTTAGATTTATTTTCATAATCATATCCATATTCCCAGTCTGTTACCCCCAGCTTCACACACTACCATCACCATTACCACACGTTGTTTTTCATCTTGCGCATTTCTAATTTACCCCCCCGGCAGCATAACAAAAGGCTGCTTAATCTTAGCTTTCTTATCTACTTCTGCCCCCTGCATCACAAAGCTTCAGTTTGAACTCCATGCGTTGCCTCCCAGCGTCCGTTGCTTTCACAATGTCGCCTCCCAGTCCACAGCCTGCCCACACACTCACCATGGCCCTTCCCCTCCCTCCATCCTCCGTGACTATATAATTCCTCGTCACAGCCATCTCTGAGACACACTTAAGCGGTTGTGCTTTCGCTACGTTGTCCCCACCTGAAGAAGGACGCTTGTGTTGTGCCCGAAACGTCGTGATTTTATTTAGTTGTTTTCATTTATTTTATTGTGTTTTTTACCTATGTGACTTTACCGAAAAAAAACAAAAAGTATGAATATGATGATGATATGATGATGACCATGGCGATAATGGCCGTGGCGATGATATGATGATGACTGTGATGATGATGTCTGTGATGATATGATGACTATTGTGATTACTGATGATGTCTATGATGACTGATGATGACTAATGTCTATGCTATGATGATGACTATGGTGATGATGGCTGATGTCTATTATATGATATCTATGATGATGTCTACGATGATGACTATGATATGGTGATGACGACTGATGTCTGATGAGATGATATGACTGATGGTGACAATGGCTGATGACGTCTATCATGACGTTACCTGCCAACAGTGTAGCATCTCGCCTTATCACAACCACAACCACCATCATCATCATCGTTATCTTCATCAGCATGCACATACCCAATAATCACCCAGGAATGTCTGTCTCTAACGCTCGTAACGTCACTCCACGTCGACCAGCCCCCCTCATTAATAATCATGAGCAGGTGACGTCCTTCAAATGGACACCCCCCCCCCATTAATAATAATGAGTGGGTGACGTCACTCCACATGGGGGGGCCGAGGCGCCTCCTCCCCCCTCCTTGGCGTCAACTCACAACCCTCACTACAAAGGCAGAACCCTCACGTCACGCGATCTCCGTCACGCTGTTGAGACATCGAAGTAAAAAGGACGTCATGATGAACACGGGATTATAACCTTAAAATGAAATAAGTCTGTGTCACCGCGCCCTTATAAATTACACACAAATCGATGCAATGAATATATCACGTCGCGAGCTGCTTTTCGCTTGCAAGTTTCAGATTCACTGCAATACACCCATCCTTGGATGGGCAAAAGGCGAGTTGCTAATATAATGAGCCAAGAATGTCTGTGTGTAACGCACGTGACGTCACTCCACGTCGACCAGCCCCCCTCATTAATATTCATGAACAGGTGGGGTCCTCCACATGGACCCCCCCCCTCCCCCCGTCATTAATCATCATGGTCAGGGGTCAGCAACCTTCGGCTGCCAAGCCACATGCGGTGGCTCTTTGGCTGCCCCCCTTGTGGGCAGCCCGTTTAAAACAATTTTAAATCTTCAAACGTAATTTAACGTAAAGATAATTGATGAAATATGGCAGGCAATGGCGTCACTGTTGAATGTCTTGGCGACACACAAAATGCACAACAGTCAAACTGTCTTGTTCAAGAATAACCAAGGGGGGATAAACAGCTAAATAGACGCACTTTATTCCATCACCTACTTTGTTTATTTGAGTCATAATGTGTTGTTGTTGTCGTCAGCTGTATACCCGCTGCTTTGCGTGTACAAGTAGCTGTGCGTGTGATGCGGCTCTCTGTGAACTAATTGGGTCGGAGACAAAACCATGAATGGCTCTTCCTCTTCCGTGAAAGGTTTTCCGACCCCTGATCATGGTGATCAGAAAACACTCTTCATCATTATCATCGTGGTGGTGGTGGTGATGGTCATCTTCAAATACTTCATGGTCAGCCATCCAAATTTATATCATTCTTCATTATCAATTAGGTTGATGAGGAATTATAATCGTATTCATCATGGTCATATCAATCTTGATTTGAAGCTTTCGTGACTGCAGGAATCCATACTCTTTGGTTCTTTTGGTGAAGTCACGTAGGTCGAAGAAATAATAGATCACGACGTTTCGGTTGCAACACAAGCGTCCGTCATCAAGTGTGAAGGACCTGTCCTCCTGCTGTGTTTGATGACGGTTGCTTGTGTTGCGATCGAAACAGCGTGATCTATTATTTTTTCTACCTACGTGACTTTACCGAAAGAACCAAAGAGCATGGTCATATCATCACAGTAGTATTACAAATATAATGATAACACTGGTCAACACACTTTTTTTGGCATAAGGTATTCACGTCAGGTTTTTGAGATATTAAATATTGCATTTTGAATAAAAACTGCAGAAGAAAAATATTAAATAAATGTGGATATCTACATAAAATGATATTATAAACACACTATCCTAAAAATACAGCACCATATTTTAACACTAAAGCAGTCACTGACTCGCAATAACTTGCAATCATAAGTGACAGAGTTAATTTCGGGTAAAATCTATGAAAATGGGGTATGCCGATAGCATAAAAATGAGATGTGATAGGGCAAATCTGAGATCAGATTTGGAATCCGCACCCTGAAGTTAGTCTAAAACAGCTGTAAAAGTCCAGGCCAGAAAAGAATGTTTTTTTTTTTTGACCAGTGTTATTCATTGTAGTCATCATCATGGTGATCGAGGATTGCAATCATTCTTGATCATTATTCACGTGCCAATTAAAAAGCGTGTTTTTAAACGTTATCGTCCACCTTACCATCTCCACCCACGTTCCCCGACTCCACTTCTCCGAACCCGCCCCTTTAATCCGGAGGTAGCCGTCACGTACGGGGCAAAATCAAATTGACCGGGAGAATCTGCGGCGACACCGAGTGACTTCCGTTCCGTATCGGTGAGAGACGAGCCACCGAACCAGATGGAAGTTTGCAGTGCAATGTTTACTTCACATCGGAGCGAAGTACAGCAGCAAGACGCTTCCCTCCTACAACGTCCCACGGAATACAGACGTGTGTGTGTGTCGCTGTCGGCACCGGAGCGGGTATTATAGTTTCGCGGTTAGCGCTACGCTGCGCTATGAACCCGGCGACCCGAGTTCGATTCCCACTCACGGCCAACACCCAGTGACGAATATCTGAACCGGTCCTGGGCCTTCTCGCCACGGTTGACTCGGCCTCAAATGTGTACCTGGTGCGGTGTGTAGTCAACATCGCTACTGGGCGAGGCAAAGGCGGCTGGGCGTGGTGCTGGCCACACACCCCCTCGTGTAGCCGTGGCCGCCTTCTTAGATGCTGCTCTCTAAGAGCACTTGCCCCAACAGTCTGTTACAGGCTACACGGGGGATCTTTGCCTTTGTTCGCACCGGAGAGCCGTTACGCGTGCGTCAAGGGTCCCAAGTTCGTGTCTCTCGCCGCACAATACATCCTCTTGACCCTTGCTTGATCTTGTGTACAACACCCACGCTAATCTCGAAACAATGCTACTACGGCTGTTGCGACACCGTCATCGCGCAAACCACGGTCATCCCCGCAGCAGCAGCAGCAGCGGCGGCTTTTTGGCTGGCCAACGGACAAAGACGGTGGTCGCCGCGTCGCGTGGCGCTTTCAGATGCGCGTCTGCGGACCCGCTGGAAAGATCCTCCTTCCGATATTAGGAATCCGCTGGAGCTATGCACTTTCATATCCAGATTGAAGATGCGTTTCTTTCGAACTCCTTTTTGTGTGTTTAGTTTGTTCTCCTACCGCACCTCCGATTAGCACGGTTGGCTGCGTATGGTGCGAAAGAAGTTTCAACGTACGTACTGTGCATACGGTGAGGTAGTGCTACAATTGTAGTCACCACCACAGAAAAACAACACTTTCAATAACTACTTCCCATCTTTCAGTATGAATGTTCACATTGCTTTAGGCTATTAATAGCGATGTACATAACCGTGTCCGCTTTCAATAGGACGATAACTTCACATCCGCACGTCTAAGCATTGTATGTCATCACAGTGTTAAAGTGTCAGCAAAAATAGTCACGCTTTTCTGCCCTGCTCAAATGAGAGGTCTCAGCCGTGCACGATGACTCCTCTGAGAATGCTGCCTTCATCTTAACCGCCGCTTATATAGGTGAGGTAATTGTATCAGCTCCTCCCCCCGCCCCAGTGGCCTCTTCATTGTAAACGTTAGAGTAATGATCACACGTATCAAAAACAATCCGGTAGGTACCAGTCAAACCCCGTTTGCGAAAATTAAAAGCAACGAACATCAAAACGAACGTGAACATACATTGGCCCCCGTGGTACGGTGAGAGTGTGTGATTACCGTGTCTTACAGGTACTTTCCTTCACTATCTTAGTCCTCGCTGAGTTTGCAAACTCCAAATATACAGCAGCAGGCGTCAGGGTCGCGATCGAACCCACAGCCTCGTGTAGAGTAGGCGAGGTAGTTAACATCTCCTAGCCACCGTGATGATGAGAGACGCAAACTCTAAATATACAGCCGGCATCAGGGTCGCGATCGAACCCACGACTTCCTGTATACCAGGCGAGGTAGTCAACATCTAGCCACCGTGATGATGATGAGAGAGAGACACGCAAACTCCAAATATACTGCAGGCGTCAGGGTTGCGATCGAACCCACGACTTCCTGTATACCAGGCGAGGTAGTCAACATCTCCTAGCCACCGTGATGATGATGAGAGAGAGACACGCAAACTCCAAATATACAGCAGGCATCGGGGTCGCGATCAAACCCACGGCCTCCTGTAGACCAGGCGAGGAAGTTAACATCTCGCCACCGACGGCACCAGGACACATCGGCTTATTACATTTATTTCAACACTGCCATGAAAAACATTTTAATTTAAGTTAATATTTGACTTTGTATTGTTATTAACATCTCTTTTTCCTCTTCCTGTGGGTGGGGGGGGGGGGGTTCACCTCAAATCCGCCGTTTACAAAACCCGACCAAGAACCCAGAATGGATAGACATGAAACATAATTGATGAATATTCAAAGGTTACGCCCATACATTAATTTAAAAAAAAGGAGTTCATGTGCATTACTGAGAAGTCAGTTTGAACATGTTCAAATGAATGAAATAACCCGAAAGATTTGCTAAAATAACTATTACTCTATTTGAGTTGTTACAATAACCCTACGTAATTTGTTAAAATAAGTGAAATTACCCTACGGGATTTATTAGAACATAAATATGATAACCCTACGTGTCCTGGGTCTCGGTCCACCCTGTAGCATTACAATGGGCTCTGCACGCGTATCCAGGCAGTGTGGTGCCAAGGGATGTTACAACAACAGCCCAGTTTATGTAAATAATACAGTCCTTGTTCTCCTATAACGCTGCGTTGTTTTCATAACGCGAATTGGTTATCACGCGATGAACGTATTAGGGAACACTTTTTTTTAAATATATATAACGCGGATGCGAATTGGATAGAACGCGATCTAACTCCGTCACAGCGCGAGTAGGAATAAGCGGTTGTACGGCTGCCTCAGCGTAGCCTCGCACAAGGCATTGGGATGCTGCTTCTAGATGCTACCCACGCGCCTCGGTCTTTGTTCAGCCTGCGTCACGCATCTCGCGCGTTGTCGCGGACTACGCTTTACCCCTAAGTTGTATGTTGTGTACGATGCGATTTTTCCATAACGCGGCGTTCTTCGGGAACGCAACGACCGCGTTCTAGAACAGGCAGTACATTGTGGTTTGGGTACCGGGGTAGTTGGAGGCGAAGGCTGTTAGCGACGTGCGTTTGGGTTGAGGCGACGGAAGTCGCGTAGCGGTGTTAACCCTTTCCCGTTCCGATGACGTACGTGTACGTCGTCGTCGTTAGAACGTCGTCAGTACGTCATCGGAAGTAAAAGGCCATGCAGGAGGGCGTGTGGCACACTTTGGCGCCGGCTATCGTAGAGTGCGGGTGTCGCTACGGTTCTCTGCGGTGAGTACGACGTATTTAGAAACAACGGCGCTGCTGCTACGCCTGAATAAAATGAACGCTGAACAGCTCGCCGCGTCCCGAGGTTCAGCGGTGAACGGGACCGCACCCTGCAACCTGCAGACATCTCGGGAAAGGGTTACTAAAGTGACGACGTAGAGTCGTGTTCCCCTATAACATGGTAATTGCGTTCCTGAAGAACATCGCGTTACGGAAAAGTCTCTTTATAACCAATATATAATATGGGTTACAGTCCGGTCCGCGATATAACGCGTGAGATGCGTTACGCAGGCCGAACAAAGACCGAGGCGCGTGGGTAGCATCTAGAAGCATCCAGCAGCATCCCGCCTTGTGTGCGACGCTGCGCCGAGGTAGCCGTACAACCGCTTATTCATACTCGCGCGACGGAGTTCCATTCGTTCGCATGCTTAATGCATGAATTGCGTTATGTCCAAAAAGGGTGAGATGTAAATTGGGGTATGATTGTATGTATGTTGAACTTCTTTCGCACCGCACGTAACCATCCGAGCCAATCGGAGGTGTGGGGGAAGGACGGCAAACTGAACACAGAAAGCAGTTCTGAAGAAATTCGTTTTCAGTCAAGATGATTAAAAAAAGTGCAACGCTTCAGTAGCTTGCTGATATCGGAAGAGTGTTCCAGACGGCCGCATAAGCACATCCGAAAGCGCCGCACGATGCGGTGACCACCGACTTCGTTTGATGGCCAGCCAGAAGCCACCGCCGCTGCTGCGAGGAAAACCAGAGTTGACGTGATGATGCTTTGTGTTCCTTGACGAGATCGTGGTTCTTTTGTGGCAAGCCCTTTAGCACGACCTCATCAACTGCTCTCCGCCGTTGTGCCCACAGTTCTCAAAGAGGAGCTGGACCAACAACTCTTCGGGCAGCACCTGGTGCACCACGTGGTGTTCAGGGCCATGGGCGGGTACGGCACATCCACACCGACACACCAAAGACAAAGACCCCCCCCCCCCCCCGTATAGCCTTAAGAGACTGTTGGAGCAAGATCTGTTAGCGAGTGGCACCCATTTTCGCCTACCTCGAGTCCTGACGTTGGCTTGCACAATTCCACACAGACACAAAGATCCCCCCTGTAGTCTTAACAGACTGTAGGGGCAAGTGCTGTTAGCGAGTGCCTATGAAGGCCGACACGGGACACGATAAAAAAGTGTCTCTATTGATGCATCATTTAGCTGCCCCAGCTCGTCATCATCATGGTGGCTAGGAGATGTTAACTACCTCGCCTGGTACACAGGAGGTTGTGAGTTCGATCCCGACCCTGACACTTGAGAATATTTTGCTGCTGCTAAATTCCCCCACAATGATGATGATGACAAAAGCCACTTGGTCGAGCTACCGGTTATGGCCAGGATGCTTTGAAAGAGAGCAACGTGGCTCAGAGCTCCTTCCTCACCTGGTAAAATAAATAGAAACATTGTTTAGTTAAAACATATCCAGACGTCACACGGACAGTAGCGGCGCGGGTAAACGGGCAAATCCTGCACGGGTGAATCGGCGGAGTTCCGCTAATGACGATCCCTGTCGCCCCCCCCACGCCCCCTCCCCCCCCTCCCCTCCCCTCCCCACGCAGGTACGCGAGCAACCCGAGCCCGCAAAAGGCCCTGGCGTTGTCCTTTCACGGCTGGACGGGCACCGGCAAGAACTTCGTGTCGAACATCATCGCCAAGAGCCTCTTCGTCGAGGGCCAGAAGAGCAACTTTGTGCACACGTTCGTGGCCACGGTGCACTTCCCGCACGCCGCCCACGTGGACACGTACAAGGTGCCCGCGTGCCCACCACGGCCGCCACGCGATCGCGACAATACTGATCATATCCACTCGTAACACCGTCGTCGCCGCCATACAGTATTCGCTCATCGCTCTCGTATCGAGAGAGAGGACGACTCGGGGAGAGAAGACCACTTGGAGAGAGAGAGAAAGAGAGGACGACTCGGACAGAGGATGACTAGCCAACCAGACACTACCCCTGACACTAACCACACCAGTCACCCAGACACGAGCCCTGACCCTAACCACACTAGCCACCCAGACACTAACCCTGACCATAACCACACTAGCCACCCAGACACTAACCCTGACCCTAACCACACTAGCCACCCAGACACTAACCCTGACCCTAACCACACTAGCTCTAACCCTAGCCACACTAGCCAATTACCCCTAACCCTAACCAAATCAGCCAACCAACGCTCACCGTAGCCCTTCAGGAGGGCACCACCACCCTCTTCCACGCGGAGTCACGTTGCCCACCCTGGCATCTCCTTACGCCTTTCCCTGAAGCGCTCCTCGTCTTGACAAGCAGAATCAGCAGCAGCAGCAGCAGCATGTCCACGTCCACATTGAGCATCGGGCTCCTGGACATGTTGCTTACTGCCATTGTGAGCTTGAGTAGAAACTTTAAACGAGCCCGTGTCAGATTTGCGTGCTCACGGTTCGCCGCGCGTGTGCTTGTTTGCGTGTGGACGTGTGTGCGGACGCGCAACTCAGGAGAAGCTGCAGGGCTGGATCCGCGGGAACGTAACCGCGTGCAAACATTCCGTGTTCGTCTTCGACGAGATGGACAAGATGCACCCCGGCCTCATCGACGCCATCAAGCCGTTCCTCGACTACTACCCCATCCTGGACGGCGTCGACTACCGCCACGCCATCTTCATTTTCCTCAGGTCGGTGCCGCTCCGGGCAGGACACGGGGAGCGGGAGCGTGGAGCACGTACCGACGCACACACATGCACGCGTTTACCCGCACACACGCACACACGTGTACACACACGCACACACGTGTACACACGGCCTCTATCGGCAGAGTTTCGGTTTCGGCCGAAAGTAAATTTTTGACTTTCGGTTTGGTTTGGTTTTCGGGCCGAAACCAGAAATTCAGTTTCGATCGGCCTCTAAACTACACGCACGTGCGCGCATGCGGCTCCAGGCAGATGCTCCTCACTCTCTCCGGCGATCGCAAGCAACGCACACACGCGCACTCAAGCAAGGATGGGGGTGAGAGGGGTGTGGTGGTGGTGGCAATAAGACAGACGACGGAGAAGAATAAGAAAAAAATAACTTCCCCTCCCCCAGAACCACCTAGGGGGGGGTCAGACATTTGTGACGATGTGTGACGAGGGGGGGGGGGGGTGGTTGAGAAATGTGACGTCACATCAAAATGCGCAACTTTAAATAAATATAGACAACACGTTCTACTTAATTAAATGGACTTTTTAAATAAATGTTTTCCCCTACAACATCAGAGTGCAGCACCACATTAAATACGCGCTACAATGACAATAGTTTAAACCGATTTGAAGCATGTTCTATATATTTATTTGAGGGGGGGGTCTGACTTTTTGTGATGCCGTGTGATGATGGGGGGGTCAAAAATCGTCCAAAATCGCGTGACGTCATTTATGGACGGCCCCAAACTAGCGAGCAGCAGCAGCAAGCAGCAAGCAGCACACGCGTAGCCAGCACTCGCAGCAGCAGCAGTCCACCAGGAGCACTTTTGTTTGAGCGGCTCAGAGGCTGGGCTCTCACAGGCAGCTCGAGACGCACAGCACACAGACACACGCACAGCACACAGACATGCACAGCACACAGACACGTGCACGCACAGCACACAGACACGCACACACAGCACACAGACGCGCACACACAGCACACAGACACGTACAGCACACAGATGCGCGCACGTACAGCACACAGACGCGCGCACGCACAGCACACAGACGCGCGCATGCACAGCACACTGAGCAGATTATAGCAGCGTGCCGATACCAACAGTGTGCATATACGCGCGCACGCACACTCATTCACTCATCCGCCCACCAGCCACACACACACCAACCCACCCACCCCTCCAATGGTCCAATTCAACCCTCCCACCACCCCATCCCACCCCACCTCCTCCTCCACATGGGTCCGTGTGAGTCTGTGACGCGTCTAGAGGCCGACCGAAATTCGGTTTCGGCGCCGAAAGTTGGCAAATGGCCTCTTCCGGCATAGTTTCTGTTTCGGTCGAAGCCAAAAAGTTAACCTTTCGGTTTACTTTCGGTTTTGGCCGAAAGTACATTTTTTACTTTCGGTTTCGGCCGAAACTAGAAATTCAGTTTAGGTCGGCCTCTAGTGTATACACACACGCACACACGCGTACACACACACGCACACACGCGTACACACACACACGCACGCGTGTACAAACACACACACGTGTACACACACACACAAACATTCCCCGTACAGCCTTAACAGAATGTTGGGGCAAGTGCTGTTAGCGAGTAGCACCTCTATGAAGGCCGGAACGGTACACGAAGGGGTGGGTGGTCAGCACCACGCCCAACCGCCTTTGTCTCCCCAGTGGCGATGTTTACTATACCACACCAGGGACTCATTTGAGGCTGAGTCGACCTACACGCACACGTGCACGCACATGCGGGTCGTGGGGATTCACAGGAGTTGTGCAGCGGGCACCGCGTCGGAGGCGCGGGGACTCGCGTCCACCGACGTCACGAGCCGCTTCTCCCTCCACGCTTCCTACCTCACCGCTCCTCCTCTCTCCCCGCACGTCCCCTCCTCCCTTCCCGCTCCCCGTGCAGTAACGCCGGAGGTAACGACATCAACGAGGTGGCGCTGCGCTTCTGGAACGAGGGCCGCAAGCGCGAGGAGATCGTCCTCGCGGACACGGAGAAGGTGCTCACAATGCGCGCCTTCAACGACAAGAACAGTACGTGGCGTGCGTGCGCGTGTACACGCATGCGTGTGCGCGTGTGCTTTGCTCGATATGGGGAGAACAAGTGGTGCATCTGCCAGCCATCTCAGTCGGTCAACCCACGGCACCTGGGTCTGTCCCGTGACCTCCTGCCAGCAGCGAGCCTTAGACACGTCACACGTGGTCTTCAAAGTGCACGTGGCCTGGCACAGGCGCCGTGGTTACGTCACCGCCACTTAGTGGCAAACGGCTGCTGCTGCTGCTGTTGTTGTTATTGTGGTCCCGCGTGTGTGTACAGCGCGGAGCGTTGGTTAGCTCGCTTCGCTATCCTGATGGGGGATCTTTGTACAGGTAGTCCTCTACTTACGATGGAGATGCGTTACGACGACCCCATCGTAAGTCAAAAATATCGTAAGTCGAAGATGGCCTAGCCTACCCAGGAGTCTTAAAGAATGGTGATTATTTAGTAAAACAGAGCAATTTACAGTAGCGTACTGTATAAACTATATACTGTATGTATTTATTAATTACAATACTGTATTGCACAGTAAAATGTAAAGTAAACAAAGCAAGGTAAATTCTTAGCCTACCTATATGAACTGCAATTTAATACTGGTAGGAACCTCGTGGTTACACCAGCCCACAGGGGATTATTGTGTCCGTCCGTCGTGCAGGGAGGGGCTCGGTGTGGAGGGAGGGGCTGGGTGGGGATGTGGAGCTGGGTGGGGAGGGGAGGGTGGGGAGTGGCTGGGTGGGGAGGGTGGGGAGGGGCTGGTTGGGGAGGGTGGGGAGGGGCTGGGTGGGGACGGTGGGGAGGGGCTGGGTGGGGAGGGTGGGGAGGGGCTGGGTGGGGAGGGGCTGGGTGGGGAGGGGCTGGTCACCCCGTGGTGCCCTTATAAAACTCAACGTTTAACCTACTCACGCCGGCTTGTGCCCGCCCTCACAGTCGGGCATATTTGCGGAATACACCATGCCGCCATTGACCCTGGCCATTGACCGAGCAACCCAACGTTCCTACCAGCTCCCTCCACAGGAATGTGTTAGAAAGTTTTTTCAGGAAACAATCCTATCTGCTATAAAAACTTTTAACATGCATTGAACGTATCGTATCGTGGTAACCCTAAAATGAAATCGCTAAAGCTACGTATCATACATGCATTGAACGTACAGTATCGTACGCGCGAAATTAAAAATATTTTACAATTTTACCATCGTAACTCGGGGACTATCTGTATTTGTTGTGGCCTAACAAGAAGGGAAACATAGTGGGGAGCGGTAGTGAAGCGGTCAGCGCGCTGCGCTACGAACCCCACGACCCGAGTTAGATTCCCGCTCAAGGACAACACCGGTGACAATTATCCGAACCGGTCCCGGGCCTGCGCTAGGTCGACTCAGCCTCAAACGAGCACCCTGTACGGCGCGTCTCTCTCTCCGTCCGCCCGCCCTGCAGGTGGCTTTTGGCACGCGAGCCTCATTGACAAGCACCTCATCGACTTCTTCGTGCCCTTCTTGCCACTGGAGCACCAGCACGTGCGCATGTGCGCGCGTGCGGTGGCGCGGTCACGCGGGGTGCAGCTGCTTGATGCCGTGGAGCGTGTGGCCAAGGCCGTTGCCGATGAGATGGCCTACTTTCCCGAGAACGAGGGCATCTTCTCTGTCACGGGCTGCAAGAGCGTCGCCCAGAAGGTGGAGTTCCACTTGTGAAGACGACGACGACGGCGGAGGAGGAGGTGGAGGAGGGCATGGAGGGGGATGGAGGGAGGAGGTCGAGACTTTCCCAACGGGCGGAGATCAACGATGCCGCCCTGTTGCCATCGTGTGGACTTTTTTGTTTTGTTTAAATCTCTGCGGTGTTGCATCTCGTACACCACCAGATCATGAAGTTTTTGCTACGTATTCGCGTAACAATTCTATCAAATCTATTTAATGCTGACGACTTGTGTTTATAACAAACAAAAAATCGATGCGATCATTTTCCTGCGCGCGATGGCATCGGCGGTAATGTTCAGAGGCCAGTTGCCAATGTGGAGTTCCTGCTGCTGGTGCTGCTGGCCATGATGAGGGTTTCAGTAAAAAGTTTGTTTAGTTTCGCTGTACCTCCTCCTGCTTCCTCTACGTATTCTTTGGGTTACGTGGCCAAAATCACACCGTGGCTTATTTTTAAACACACCACCGAGTCTACGTGTAACTACATCTGTGTGACAACTCCGCGCGTGTCCATGGGTTTCGTAGTTTGTGCTGCGCGGCCACAACCTGCGCCAGTCCTGTGGCTTTTATTTTCCATCTACGAAGGTGTGGTGCAGCATCGGTCTGACACGGTTGATGGTGTTCCCCCTATGATGAGCGAGTGAGCGGGTGGGCAGATGAGTGACCGGGTGAGTGGGTGCGTCCGTAACTGGGTGGGTGAGTGACTGGGTGAGTGGGTAGGTGAGTGACTGGGTGAGTTAATGGTTCCACCGGTTGTGAGCGAGTGACTGGGTAGGTTAGTGACTGGGTGCATGGTTAGGTGAGTGAGTGGGTGAGTGACTGGCTGAGTGGGTAGGTGAGTTGATGGTTCCACCAATCGGTGTCTTCGAGGTGGAGGAGGAAGTCAAAGCCTGGAGAAGGTGCGATGACGATGTGTGGGTCTCAAATGAGCTGTTCATTTTTCTGTACGTCCGCGTTGTTCCACTCTGTACCGCACAGCAGCAGTAGCAGCTTTCCTGTGGACCTGGGTGGCGAGATTCTAGGATGGCAGCAACGCGATCCCAGAAGGATTTGGTGTCATTTAGCGCTTGCCTGTGTTACCGGAAGCCCACTTGCTCTCAGGGGGAGAGGAGACTATGGGAGGTCGTAGACGGGCAGCCGGTGTCACCGCGGCGGCTAGCCGGTGCTCCTGCGTTGGCCGGTGCTGCTGCTGCTGCTGCTGCTGCGGGTGCAAGCGTCGTGGCCCACGAACGCCGGAGTGGATCAACCCTGGCGAGCGTGTGCCGTCCTCATGGAACATAAAACCATCGCGCGAACTGCGGTCGCCATTCTCACAGCGGCGGCGGTGGCTTCTGTGGCTGACCATCGAAATGAAGGCGGTGGTCGCCACATCGCACGGCGCTTTCGGAGGCGCATCTGCGGCCGTCTGGAACGCCCTTCCGATGTTATGAGAAGCACTTTTGAATCGTCTCGATTGAAAACTGGTTCTTGCGTTTCGTTTGCTGCCCTTCCTGCGATGAGTGGCTACATACGGCGCGAAAGAAGTTCAACAAACATAATTAAGTACCGTTGTCAAGGCGACCGGTTAGCGACGTGATGATTGGCTGTTAATGCCATGGTGGTTGGATGATATTGTGGTGGGCAGTGCCGGATTAAGCTAGTGCGGTGCCTGTAGCGTATGTTATAAAGGGGCCCTAAAAAACTAATATTAAAACACAAATGTTTAACTTGCATAGTAATGTGATTGTATTTTTTCATTTGCTACACTGGCAGATAATACGACAAATCGCTAGCCTTAAACACCCGGTCGTTCATAAAAGTTGAAGGCGGTATCGTACTATATTAATAGAGCAAGTGCAGAATCATTGAACCGGAATTGATAGCTTTAAAGCATTTAGCGCGGAGCCCTTGAAAGTACAGGGCCTGTAGTATATGTAGCTACTTGTGCTACTTGGATAATCCTGCACTCGTGGTGGATGATGTCCTGATTGGATGTTTATAAACATGGTTGGATGAGATGTGATTGTATGATGTCATGGTGGATGTTGTCATGGTGATTGGATGTTGTCATGGTGATTGGATGATGTCAGCGTGGATGTCATGGCGATAGGATGGTGATGTCGTGACGATTGGGGCAGTCACTGACCAGTAGTGATGCTGATGGAGGTCGGATGCTGCAGCCACGACCAGCCGGTGTCAAGACCACCGCTGTTGCAGACCCCTCACCCCCAGCGCTGGTGACTATCAGTTAGCTTTCTAGACTCAACACTGCACCATAGACTCAACACTGCCCATAGACTCAACACTGCACCATAGACTCAACACTGCACCATAGAACTCAACACTGCACCATAGACTCAACACTGCCCATAGACTCAACACTGCACCATAGACTCAACACTGCCCATAGACTCAACACTGCACTATAGACTACACGGCCAGTGGACTCAACACTGCACCATAGACTCAACACTGCCCATAGACTCAACACTCCACCATAGACTCAACACTGCACCATAGACTCAACACTGCACCATAGACTCAACACTGCCCATAGACTCAACACTGCACCATAGACTCAACCACTGCACCATAGACTCAACACTGCCCATAGACTCAACACTGCCCATAGACTCAACACTGCCCATAGACTCAACACTCCACCATAGACCCAACACTGCCCATAGACTCAACACTGCACTATAGACTACACGGCCAATGGACTCAACACTGCACCATAGACTCAACACTGCACCATAGACTCAACACTGCCCATAGACTCAACACTGCACTATAGACTACACGGCCAATGGACTCAACACTGCACCATAGAATCAACACTGCACCATAGACTCAACACTGCACCATAGACTCAACACTGCACCATAGACTCAACACTGCACCATAGACTCAACACTGCCCATAAACAACTGCACCATAGTTTCAACACCGCACACATAGGACTGGATCATGGTCCCATGAGGCCACCTGGGCACATGTCTTTTGGAGCCCCCCGCTTTCCTATGTTGGTGTTTTTCTTGCCTTCCTCCTCGCAAAACATCCACTAGATCGTCAAAATGTAGCTGTCTGACAAGGTCTGACTATTGCCATAAGTGACAATGAGCTGAGTCGTGTTTGGCACAAGCTACTCTGCAGCTCATTTTTTTATTCTGCTTAAAAGGGAAAATGTCCGCTCACCCTGGCAGTTTGTCACTGGCAAAGTTAGAAAGTTAAAGTGCCACGAAAACATTGGGGAACGCTGACTGCAGATGAAGTGACCTGCAAAGTCTCAAGCAATTTAGTTGGGCACTCCTCACCCTCAGAGTCAGACATGAAAGACTTGAATTGGATGAGTTCGTTGGCAAAGTTCAGGTCCAGGTCTGATGGATATGTAGTGGAGAGTGCATTTACCTTTTCCACTATGACATCAGTGTTAGACAACTGGTCTGACATAAACAGAACTCCAAAGAGACTGGTCAAATGCTTGTAAGCGTCCAAGCGATGTTCAAGGCATGCCACTAGCTTATCAGTGACCACATAAAATGTTTCTATTTTGAACTTCTCCCTCTCCTAAAGTGTCAGACCTGGCTATGAGCTCTCATCTGCAAATGTTTTTGGTTTCTTCTTTCCTGAAGATCGTGCTCGCATGACTGACACCTGTCATTTAAGGCTGCCCTTTCAAAAGCCTCAAACTGGTCTCGCTGTCCCACCACAAAATCCCACAACGAAGACAAAAGCTGTTCTGCTTTAGAGATGTCAATGTCACTTTTCTATAGGTGCATGCTTGTAGCGTGGAACCGGTCAAGTATGACGTCCCAGAAACGTGCCATGAACACCATCTCTAAGGTGTCCAATTTAGCACGTAGTCCAGCGGCCTCAATTCGAGTATCTCTTCTCTCATTATCATCATTGCACATACCACCTAAGGCCTCTCTAATGTGGGTGTAATTTCTCCACAGTGCCTTGGTTGACTGCCCGAGAACTCCGAGTACTGGACAGCGATTTCAGTCTGACATTGGTCTTCCGAAAGACTTCCCTCATCTGTGTGTGGATGAAGAGCAAATTGTGTACAGTTACTGCAACATGTTAAAAAACTCGTCAGCCTCTGGGCTACTGCCGTCCAAGGTGTTAACACCAACTAAGTTAAGTGAATGCGCTGCTCAAGGCACAGACTATCAGAGGGTTTTTTTGTTTCAGGTGGGCCTGTAGCCCATTGCATTGTCATATGACGGACCTCTACAGTTTGAGAGGTCCAACCCAAGGCCCTCCACCATAACAGTCACAGTCTGCTAAACTTTTACCAGTGTGGCGCTCAATTGGCTCAAAGCTCAGGAATCACTCCACCACATTCCTGCTGCTGTTAACAAACTGGAATATGAACGTCTATGTCATCCCTCCTTTTCAATTTTTCCAGTTCCAAGCGTTCGTCTTTGCTGATATTACTAACGGGTTTCTTAGAATTTTTAAGTATGGTAGCAATTTCAGCTCTAGCAACATCTGTCGGGATGTGTCCCAAGCCTTTTAGAGCTATATCAACCTGGGAAATTACGGTATATCATCCACTGGGATATGCTTTGGGGGTGACAGCAAAATTCAACCACATAGTCATCCTCTCAGCTGACAAGGGCAATGCCACTGTCATCATGGATAAACCACATACAACAACAAAATCCAGGACCTTATTGATAGTAGCTACTCCAAAATCCCACTAACAGCCTGACGACAAAAAACAATATCATTACTAGTTCGACCTCTCTAATTGAACCAGCTAAACGGCTCTCCCTCAAACCTGCTGCTTGACCACCCAGATTCTATGGTCGTCCTAAGAGCCATAAAGAAAGCACACCACTTCGGCCCATCGTTTCGACTATCAACTCACCTACCTACAAGCTAGCCCGTTTTCTGTCTGCCGCCTTGCTTCCATTCACTGGCAAGACTACCTCAGCAGTACTTAATTCAGCTCACCTTGTCTCTCTAATCAAGGGCATTTCATTGTCCCCAGATGATCTTCTCGTCAGCTTTGATGTGGTTTCTCTGTTCACTAATGTTCCGGTGCCTGACACCTTAGCAATAATTGAAGATTTAGTCCAACATGGACTGAACCCCGATGTACCAAGCGGCCCAGGTGTTACGCTCGATGTGGTCAGCTCACGCTTTAAGCGCTGCGGGGCCCGGGGGCCAGAGGTCGCAAACGGGTTTTGATTCCTTACCCGTACCCGGCCGCACCAGGGTCGCAAATGGGTACCCGTACCCAGCCGGGTACGGGTACCCGTTCCCTACCGTACTCTACCCGAAATGAGTGACAAACGGTTACTCACCAGTGACTCACGGCCTACCCGTACCCGGCCGGGTACGGGTAGCCGGGTATCGGGTAGGGTACGGGTATCGGGTACCCGGTTGCGACCTCTGCCAGGGGCCCAAGTGGTCAGCTCACTCTTTAAACACCAAGGGGTCTGGGGGCCCTCACATTGTAAGTGCTGAGAGGTCTGGGGGGCCCTAGTGGTTCGCTCACGCTATACGCACCCAGGGGCCTAGTGGCCAGCTTGCGCTGTGCGCACTGAGGCCATTGGCGTTCCAACTTTCTTCGTAAGTCTTGGGCCACGCGTCGTGTGCGGTCTGAGGCTTGGAGGCTCCCTGGCAGTCCGAGGGCCCCGGGCACTGTCCCCATTGGCCTGGTCCATAATCCAGCTTTGCGCAAACAGACTCAACACTGCACCATAGGCTCAACACTGCAATTTAACCCATTAAATCCTCTCGATCCCAAATCGTGTGCAAAATCAGATGAACTACTAATAGACGATCAAGACGCACTTTGCCGATTGTTCAGGATTGTCCAACGGTAATAGGTCAGCCAAATACAGAGCAGGGCTACGGACAATAGCCTTGTACATTATTCGGTTTAAATGGTTTAATAGAGTCTTAAGAATAGGCTTTTACTCTTTCCGACAATAAAGCAGGAGTTATCAAGATGTTCAAACGCCAAATAGATACCGTTTGCAAGGAATCAAGTCTGCATTAACCGCACTTGTGGCAAAAAATTCAAACAAACATGGCTCTGATAATAATCTTGATTTGAAGCTTTCGTGACTGCAGGAATCCATACTCTTTGGTTCTTTCGGTAAAGTCACGTAGGTAGAAAATAAAATAAGATAAATCACGACGTTTCGATCGCAACACAAGCGGTCCGCTAGCTCAGCAGTTCCACTGCTTGATTATATTTTTTTCACGCCTGAGGACGACCACTTGTGTTGCCATCGAAACGTCGTGATTTATTTTATTTCATACCCACGTGACTTTACCGAAGGACACCAAAGAGTCTGATAATAATGCACACATTTTCTTGGCTTCTTTCGGTAAAGTCACGTAGAAGGGAAATAATAAATAATAAAATAAAACATAATAAAATAATTCTCACGACGTTTCGGCCACAACGCAAGCAGCCGTCCTCAGGTAAAGAACAGGTCTGTCGGAAAGACAGTGTCTGATTGGGTGACTACGTGACTTTACCGAAAGAACCAAGAAGATGAATCCCTGCAGTCACGAAAGCTTTAAATCGAAATGCACACATTGACTTTGAAACTGATTGGCCTCCACCAGAGATTGCCTCGTCTCACCGCGAGTGTTCGGCCAGAGAACGACAAGAGGTGGAGGACTTGCAGCTTGGCGTGAGCAGCTTTATGACACGTGCACACAAAAAAGGTCCGACAGACTATCAATCGTCAGTGAGCATCGACAACTCCGCCGATGAACGATCGATCACCCGTTGTCCCGAAACTCGAAACTCCAACCGGCGCGCAGATGAACGCTGCCCCACGCGGTACAAACGGGGTCAAGGCGCAGCCCTGCGACCTCCAGAGGGGGCCCATGCAGAGGGTACTTGGCCTACTCTTCCGTGCTGGTTCAGACGTCTTGGAAAAGGTGGCAGTCCTCAGGGCCGGAATAACCCAGAGGCGAAAAAGGCCCTCTCGTGTGTTGTAAGTTTTATTTTACCATTCCACGTTGAAGGAACAGCTGAGCGACGGTGTCAGCTGAGCCACGGTGTCACCTGAGTGACTGTAGCGCACACATCGGCCTAAATCTGTCTTTGAATGACCACGACGTCGTCGTTCACACTTCACTTTGCCACAGCTGCTAAAGCTCGGATGATGGGACGCTGAGTGTTCGTGTGATGTTTCATTCATTTATTTCGAGTCGAATAAATGCGTGAATATTTACAAAGATAAATAAATAATTTTTATTTGATTAATTCGTGTTTTTTTTTTCCGCAACATGTAATTACTCACAATATACCCAGTAGGACCCTTCCCTTCTATTCGCCTTGGGCACCTCATAACCTTAATCCGGCCTTGGGAGTACCCACGCTTTACCCCACCAAACCTGACTTTTGCCGATCGACTGCGGCGTAGCGACGAACGCTCCTGGGTGGGTGGACAGGTTTAAGAAACTGGCAGCGCGTGATTTTTTTTCACAGTCGCCGCGCCGGGAGATGGAATCGAAACGGCGCAAGCCCTTCCGCGTGCTGACCACCAACTCCTCTTCTGTGGCAGCGGCGGCAACCCTCAACGTATCCCAAGCGTGGGGATCGAATCAATCGACGCGTAAACATCTCCCCCATCTAACCACCCTCGGCCCTCCCCGGGCCCCGCACACCGGGATCCTGGGCCCCCACCCCACCTTGTCCCGGTGAGGCCGGCACCACGGCTCGCCCCACCGCCCCCACGGATCCACCGTGCCCGGTGGTGACCCCCCGTGATCCGCACTCCCTCGGCCCCGTGACCCCCAGGCTCTCCCCTCCGGACCCCGCCTCCTCCATCTCAGACCCCGCCTCCTCCATCCCAGGCTCCACTCCGCGCCCCGCCCCCTCACCCCCAGGCACCGCGGCGAAGTCGGTGGCGTCTTCGGTGGGCACGCGGCGAACGAGCTCCCCGCGTGCTGCCAGGATCTCCTCGATGTTCCTGCCGGCACAGCCAGGGGCCAGGCAGGAGGAGAAATCCAATGAGCTATGAAGCTCTTTTTCACAGAACTTCTTTCGCACCGTGCGTAGCCAACCGTGCCAATCGGTGGTGCGAGGGAAGGTCAACAGACTCAACACAAAAAGCAGTTCTAAAAAGGAATGGGTTTTCAATCTAGGTGATTTTAAGTGCCAAAGCTCCAAGTGGCTTGAAGGGTAGAGCGTTCCAGACGGCCGCAGAAGTGCATCCGAAAGCGCCGCGCGATGCAGCGGTCACCACTGCCTTTGCTCGACGGTTTTCCAAAAGCCGCCGCCACTACTGCTGCTGCGAGGATGAGCGGAGTGTCGCGTGGTGATGGTGGTTTATGGCTCCTTGACGAGATCATGCGGTCTCGAAACGAAGACTCCGATTGAGTCTCTCCCCGGAGTACGTACCGCTTGCCCTCCAGGTCGGAGAACCAGCGCAGGTTGTCGGCGATGATGTGGTGATTCCCGCAGCCTGGGCAGGTGACGATCACCACGCCGCTGTGGTACGCCACCTTCGAGATCCGCTTGGCTGTGCGGGTGCTGCACACCTGAGCTCGCACGGACAAAAGAAGAGAAATAACCTCTAAATCTAGATTTGAAGCTTTCGCGACTGCAGGAATCCAGCAAAGAAAAAAAAATCTTGCCGTGGTTTTCCCACCTGATGATGATTGCTTGTGTTGCAATCGAAACGTCGTGATTTATTTTATTTTCTACCTACGTGACTTTACCGAAAAAACCAAAGAGTAAAGAACCTTTACTTTAGAATGCAGGAGGGAGGAGGAGGGGGAGGAGGAGGAATCCCATGAGCTATGACGCTTGTTTTTTCACAGATGTCCAGCAAGGGTAGGTCAGAAAATTTGCTACTTTATTATTAAATGCTTTTGATCCCAAAAAGTAAGCAAGTCGTGAGAAATAAATGCAAAGTACATGAGTACGAACTAAAACGAAACTATTTTAGTTTATTTTACCAAGTAAGGCCCACTGAGCTACATGGCTCTTTGTCAGAAGCGACCTGCCCACAAATGACAGCTCAACGAAGTGGCTCGTCATCATCATCATGGGGACATTCATAGCAGCAAAATAGCGAGCAGCGAGGCCTGTGAATGCCGGCACGGCCCACGATGGCACGGGGTGGGCGGGCAAGCGCCACCGCCCGGCCCCGGCTGCCGAGTCGACCCGAGGGACGGCCCAGGACCGGTTCAAATATTCCGTCGCCGGTGCTGGTGGCTGTGCGTGGGGTCGCAGCCGGGTGCCTAGTGCAGCGCGCTAACCGCTGCGCCACCGCTCCCCGTGCACGCACGCATGCAGTCATGCCTGGTTATCGGTGGAACGGTGGGGGTGGCACAGGGGTGGCAAGGGGGGGGGGGCGACATGGGAGTGGCACCGGGGGTGGCACGGGGGTGGCAAGGGGGGCGGCACGAAGATGACATGGGGGATGTGGCACAGGGGATGGCACGGGGTGTGGCACGGGGGAGGTACGGGGGGTGGCACGGAGGGTGGCATGGGAATGGCATGGGAGGCGCCACGGGGTGCGGCACCTTGCAGGTGAACACCAGCTGGTAGTGCGGCTGCTTCACGGCTCCGAGCGCCGTCGCCGCCCCCGCCGGGTCCGCGTCCGCTCCGCTGCAAAGGCCCCGCCAGGCCCGCTGGTGCCCCGCCGGCGTAGGCGGGGCAAGCGAGGGCCGTAGCGTCGGCCTGCGGGTCGGGGCGGGGGAGACGGCGCCATTAACGCCGTCACGGCGTCGCGAGACGGAGAATCCGCTCGGAAGTGGACATCACAGAGCTACCTCTGAGACCCCCTACTTCATCTCCAAGTGATGCTCCGGTCATCACAGAACGCTCCACGGAAGCGGTCCCCTTGGTGGCCTTTAGTGCGGCCCCTGAACGTGCGGTCCCCCCGTAACAATACACAAAGAGTGAGAACATCACCACTCATCATCATCATAGACGTCGTTGCACTGCTGTCCAAACCCCCCCCCAACAGTTCCGCAAATGGTGTGGCGGCCCCTCGCTCGCACTGACGATGTCTTATCGGCGAAAGTGCCGCCACCACCCCCCCTCCGCCTCTGAACACGAGTGAAGGACGCCGGGTTGGAGGCACCCACCAAGAGGCGAGGGCGCGACGGGCTGCTGTCAGCGGCCCTTGGAGTCCCTCCGACCCACGGACGCCGAGAGGCGTCGCGAGTCCGGGCCGGGTCGCGCGAAACTTCCGGCCGACGCCGGCCGCGAGACGCGCCGCCACCACCGCCAGTCCCCGCATGCCTCTCGTACCGCCCCACTCCACTCCGCTGTGGCCGTGGCCCGGGCGAGGGAGAGACTCGGTTCTAGAGAAGGAGGCAGGGGGGCGGGGGGGGGGCTGGATCTCAAAAGTCGAAGGGCAGCTTCTCTCCGCTAGGTGCCAGTTGTCCGCGTTTTAGAGGTCGCAGGAATCAGGCGTCGTCAGGGTCTGGGCGTTCAAGTTATAGGAGGCGGAACCCATAGATGTCAACCCCTTATCAGTGCCCCATCTTATTACAGACCATTTCAGACCTTATAGGTCACCCCGTGCCCTTATAAATCTCAACGTGCATCCTACAAAGTCCTATCACAAGGGAGAAACACAAATAGACACATTTTTTTGTTGTTGCCTGTATTTTAAAACGGCTGTACGCTGTATGGAAAACTCAATTTCCCTGTACAAGAATACGAGGTAAACCGTATGGGTTGACAGTTATGCAGAACCGATCCAGGTTCCACATCCCACAGCCTGGGGTTTTGTCTGGTCCCAAATGTCGTCTGTAGCCCAGCGGTACGAGTCTTAATGTCCGGGGTTTTAAGCTTCACCTGCCAAAAAGGGGGGGACACATCCCCCCCCCCCCAATACTAAAATATATTCAAAATGTCCCCCCCAATATATTGCTATAAAATGTATTTCTGTTTATATGATTGTGGTCATGGTTGTACTTTATAAATCCCTAATCTCTGCCATTATATACAATGAAACAAATAAAAAGTCCATCCCATGTGTTCGTGAATTTTTTTTATATTTTAGGCAGGAAATTAGTTTTCAAATTAAGATTTTTTTTCCTGGGGGGGGGGGACCCCCAGACCCCCTGGAAGATTTGGTCCCCCCCAATGTTGACTCCATGGCTACGGCCTTGGCATACGTTGGACTTCTTTCGCACCGTACGTCGCCAACCGTGCTAATCGGAGGTGCGGGGGAAGTACAACAAACTAAACACACACACAAACAACAACTAAACTAAACACCACCACAGCCGCGGTTGTCAGAGACCAGTACGAACTCACTCAAGGGTCGTAGCAGAGTTCTAGACCCAAGGTTTTCCAGAGTTTTAGTCCCAAGGTTTGTAGGCGTAGGAGAGTTCTAGACCCAAGCTTTGCAGGCGTCCCAGAGTTCTAGACCAAAGGTTTGCAGGTGTAGCATAGTTCTAGTCCCAAGGTTTGCAGGTGTAGCAGAGTTCTAGTCCCAAGGTTTGCAGGCGTAGCAAAGTTCTAGACCCACGGTTTGCCAGAGTTCTAGACCCAAGGTTTGCATACGTAGCAGAGTTCTAGACCCAAGGTTTGCCAGAGTTCTAGTCCCAAGGTTTGCAGGTGTAGCAGAGTTCTAGACCCAAGATTTGCAGATGTAGTATAGTTCTAGTGCCAAGGTTTGCAGATGTAGCAGAGTTCTAGACACAATGTTTGCAGGTGTAGCAGAGTTCTAGACCCAAGGTTTGCAGGTGTAGCAGAGTTCTAGACCCAAGGTTTGCCAGAGTTGTAGATCCAAGGTTTGCAGGCGTGCCAGAGTTCTAGACCCAAGGTTTGCCAGAGTTCTAGACCCAAGGTTTGCAGGCGTAGCACCCACACACAAGGGTTGGAGGTTCGATTTCCCCGATGGTGGCTTCGTCTCTCTCACACACACATCCACCCGCTGCGTAGTTTTCCAAAGATTCGCGAATCGATGGTGGAGGGTCCACACTGCCACAGTTTCAATGGACCCAGAACCCGGAGTGGCAGGTTCGAGCACCTGACACTGCCCCCACTCTTGTCTCAAGCGGTCGAACCTCTGATCCCAGAGTTCCAGGTTCGATTCCCGGTCCCAGTCACTGCTCCCACTCTTGTCTCAAGCGATCAAACCTCCGGTCCCAGATTTCCAGGTTCGAGTCCCGGTCCCAGTCACTGCCACTCACGCCGTCTCAAGCGATCGAACCTCTGATCCCAGAGTTCCAGGTTCGAGTATCGACCCCAGTCACTGCTCCCACTCTTGTCTCAAGCGATCGAACCTCCGGACCCAGAGTTCCAGGTTCGAGTCCCGGCCTCAGTCACTGCCACTCATGCCGTCTCAAGCGGTCGAACCTCCGGTCCCAGAGTTCCAGGTTCGAGTCTCGACCCCAGTCACTGCTCCCACTCTTGTCTCAAGCGATCAAACCTCCGGTCCCAGAGTTCCAGGTTCGGCTCCCGGCCTCAGTCACTGCCACTCACGCTGTCTCAAGCGATCGAACCTCTGATCCCAGAGTTCCAGGTTCGAGTCTCGACCCCAGTCACTGCCACTCACGCCGTCTCAAGCGGTCGAACCTCCGGTCCCAGAGTTCCAGGTTCGGCTCCCTGCCTCAGTCACTGCCACTCATGCCGTCTCAAGCGGTCGAACCTCCGGTCCCAGAGTTCCAGGTTCGAGTCCCTGCCTCAGTCACTGCCACTCACGCTGTCTCAAGCGGTCGAACCTCCGGTCACAGAGTTCCAGGTTCGGCTCCCTGCCTCAGTCACTGCCACTCACGCTGTCTCAAGCGGTCGAACCTCCGGTCCCAGAGTTCCAGGTTCGAGTCCCTGCCTCAGTCACTGCCACTCACGCTGTCTCAAGCGGTCGAACCTCCGGTCACAGAGTTCCAGGTTCGACTCCCTGCCTCAGTCACTGCCACTTACGCCGTCTCAAGCGGTCGAACCTCTGGTCCCAGAGTTCCAGGTTCGAGTCTCGACCCCAGTCACTGCCACTCACGCCGTCTCAAGCGGTCGAACCTCTGATCCCAGAGTTCCAGGTTCGAGTCTCGACCCCAGTCACTGCCACTCACGCCGTCTCAAGCGATCAAACCTCCGGTCCCAGAGTTCCAGGTTCGAGTCTCGACCCCAGTCACTGCTCCCACTCTTGTCTCAAGCGGTCGAACCTCCGGTCCCAAAGTCCCAGGTTCGACTCCCTGCCTCAGTCACTGCCACTTACGCCGTCTCAAGCGGTCGAACCTCTGATCCCAGAGTTCCAGGTTCGAGTCTCGACCCCAGTCACTGCTCCCACTCTTGTCTCAAGCGGTCGAACCTCCGGTCCCAAAGTCCCAGGTTCGGCTCCCTGCCTCAGTCACTGCCACTCACGCCGTCTCAAGCGATCGAACCTCTGATCCCAGAGTTCCAGGTTCGAGTCCCTGCCTCAGTCACTGCCACTTACGCCGTCTCAAGCGGTCGAACCTCTGATCCCAGAGTTCCAGGTTCGAGTCCCGGTCCCAGTCACTGCCACTTACGCCGTCTCAAGCGGTCGAACCTCTGATCCCAGAGTTCCAGGTTCGACTCCCTGCTTCAGTCACTGCCACTCACGCTGTCTCAAGCGGTCAAACCTCCGGTCCCAGAGTTCCAGGTTCGAGTCTCGACCCCAGTCACTGCTCCCACTCTTGTCTCAAGCGGTCGAACCTCTGATCCCAAAGTCCCCAGAGCTCCAGGATCCAGTCTCGATCCACGCTCTCTGCCCGCACTCAACCCCGCTGGGCGAACACGTGGGGCGAGGGGGGCGGGGCCACTTCCCAGTGTCGGCGACGCCCATTGGCTGCGGTGTCGAGTCCGTGGGCGTGGCGTGACGGTGCGCGAGTTCACGGCCGCCTGCGATTGGACGAGACGGTGGTGGGGGGTGGGGGCTCGGGCGAGTGGTGGAGCCCCGCGTGCCGTGCACCCCCCCCCCCCCCCTGGCCACACGCGTGGCGACTCGGGATCGAACGCGGCTGCTTCGGCCTCGTCGGGTGATCAACAACAACAACAGCAGCCTCGGTGCGGTGATGTGTGCGTGCTACGCTATGAACCTGGCGACCCGGGTTCGATTCCCGCTCACGGCCAACACCTGTGACGATTATCTGAAGCCGGTCCTGGGCCTCCCCTAGGTCGACTCAGCCTGAAATGCGTACCTGGTGCGGTGTGTAAACATCGCCACTGGGGAGAGAAAGGCGTGGTGCTGGCCTTCATAGGTGCTCGCTGACAGCACTTGCCCCGACAGTCTGTTAAGACTATATGGGGGGTCTTTATCTTTGTGTGGGTGAGTAGTGGCGCGTGTGTGTGGGTGGTTGTGTGTGTGGTTGTGTGTGTGTGTGGTTGTGTGTGTGTGGTTGTGTGGGTGGTTGTGTGTGTGTGTGTGGTTGTGTGTGTGTGGTTGTGTGGGTGGTTGTGTGGGTGGTTGTGTGTGTGTGTGGTTGTGTGTGTGTGGTTGTGCGTGTGTGTGGTTGTGTGTGTGGTTGTGTGTGTGTGGGTGGTTGTGTGTGTGTGTGGTTGTGTGTGTGTGGTTGTGTGTGTGTGGTTGTGTGTGTGTGGTTGTGTGTGTGGTTGTGTGTGTGGTTGTGAGTGTGTGGTTGTGAGTGTGTGGTTGTGTGGGTGGTTGTGTGTGTGTGTGGTTGTGCGTGTGTGTGGTTGTGTGGGTGGTTGTGTGTGTGTGTGGTTGTGTGTGTGTGTGGTTGTGTGTGTGGTTGTGTGTGTGTGTGGTTGTGTGTGTGTGGTTGTGTGTGTGGTTGTGTGTGTGGTTGTGTGTGTGTGGTTGTGTGTGTGGTTGTGTGTGTGTGGTTGTGTGTGTGGTTGTGTGGGTGGTTGTGTGGCCACCCACCCCCTCGTGTGCTGTGTCGGCCTTCATAGGTGCTGCTTGCTAACAGCACTTGCCCCTACAGTCTGTTACAGGCTACATGGGGGATCTCTGTCTTTGTTGTCACAGGCGCGACCCTGTAGGGGTTGGGGTAGTGATAGGGGACTGGGGTAGTGATAGAGGTTGGGGTAGTGATAGGGGTTGGGGTAGTCATAGGGGTAGTGATAGGGGCTGGGGTAGTGATAGGGGTTGGGGTAGTGATAGGGGTTGGGGTAGTGATAGGGGCTGGGGTAGTGATAGAGGTTGGGGTAGTGATAGGGGTTGGGGTAGTCATAGGGGTAGTGATAGGGGCTGGGGTAGTGATAGGGGTTGGGGTAGTGATAGGGGTTGGGGTAGTGATAGGGGTTGGGGTAGTGATAGGGGTTGGGATAGTGATAGGGGTTGGGGTAGTGATAGGGGTTGGGGTAGTGATAGGGGTGGGGGTAGTGATAGGGGCTGGGGTAGTGATAGGGGTTGGGGTAGTGATAGGGGTGGGGGTAGCGATAGGGGTTGGGGTGGTGATAGGGGTTGGGGTGGTAATAGGGGTTGGGGTAGTGATAGGGGTTGGGGTAGTGATAGGGGTTGGGGTGGTGATAGGGGTTGGGGTGGTAATAGGGGGTGGGGTAGTGATAGGGGTTGGGGTAGCGATAGGGGTTGGGGTGGTGATAGGGGTTGGGGTGGTGATAGGGGTTGGGGTGGTGATAGGGGTTGGGGTAGTGATAGGGGTGGGGGTAGTGATAGGGGTAGTGATAGGGGTTGGGGTGGTGATAGGGGTTGGGGTAGTGATAGGGGTTGTGGTAGTGATAGGGGTTGGGGTGGTGATAGGGGTTGGGGTAGTGATAGAGGTTGGGGTGGTGATAAGGGTAGTGATAGGGGTTGGGGTAGTGATAGGGGTTGGGGTGGTGATAGGGGTTGGGGTGGTAATAGGGGTTGGGGTAGTGATAGGGGTTGGGGTAGTGATAGGGGTGGGGGTAGTGATAGGGGTAGTGATAGGGGTTGGGGTAGTGATAGGGGTTGGGGTAGTGATAGGGGTTGTGGTAGTGATAGGGGTTGGGGTGGTGATAGGGGTTGGGGTAGTGATAGGGGTTGTGGTAGTGATAGGGGTTGGGGTGGTGATAGGGGTTGGGGTGGTGATAGGGGTTGGGGTAGTGATAGGGGTTGGGGTAGTGATAGGGGTTGGGGTAGTGATAGGGGTTGGGGTAGTGATAGGGGTTGGGGTAGTGATAGAGGTTGGGGTAGTGATAGGGGTTGGGGTAGTGATAGGGGTTGGGGTAGTGATAGGGGTGGGGGTAGTGATAGGGGTGGGGGTAGTGATAGGGGTAGTGATAGGGGTTGGGGTGGTGATAGGGGTTGGGGTAGTGATAGGGGTTGTGGTAGTGATAGGGGTTGGGGTGGTGATAGGGGTTGGGGTAGTGATAGGGGTTGTGGTAGTGATAGGGGTTGGGGTGGTGATAGGGGTTGGGGTAGTGATAGGGGTTGGGGTAGTGATAGAGGTTGGGGTGGTGATAGGGGTAGTGATAGGGGTTGGGGTAGCGATAGGGGTTGGGGTAGCGATAGGGGTTGGGGTAGCGATAGGGGTTGGGGTAGCGATAGGATGGTTGCTCTGTGTGCTGCAGGTGGAGTTGGTTCAGTGGAGGGGAGCGAGAGAGAGCGACGGTGGAGACTTGGAGCGTAGGGGACGGGACGGCACAGGGTAGTGAGATGTAACTCATCGTGTGGAAACTGCGGGCAGAGGGCTCGCGTGTCGGCATGCGTCCACGTGTGTTCGTACAACGCACGCCAGTTGTGCCATCTGGCACAATGGGGAGCACGGGGGGTGCATCTGCCAATCATCTCAGTCAACCCATAACACATGGCTCCATCACGTGACCTCCTCCACCTAGCCCGGCACAGCAGTCAACCCATGGTACCTGCGTCTGTTCCGTGACCACGTCCTGCACCTAGCCTGGCACAGCAGTCAACCCGTGGCACCTGGGTCTGTCCCGTGGCTTCCTCCACCTAGCCCGGCACAGCAGTCAACCTATGGTACCTGCGTCTGTTCCGTGACTACATTCTGCACCTAGCCTGGCACAGCAGTCAACCCGTGGCACCTGGGTCTGTCCCGTGGCTTCCTACACCTAGCCTGGCACAACATTCAACTCATGGCACCTGGGTCCATCCCGGGACCTTCTCCTGTACCTAGCCTGGCACCAGCAGTCAAACCCTGCCAGTAACAGCGAGCTTTCCACATGTCACGTGACGGCCTCAAAGTGCACCCAGCCTGGCGCAAGAGCCGTGGTGGTATTGGCGGTGAACGTAGGCTGCTGTTGCGTGCGTGTTTACTAAGTGGTGGGTATTCATCACGGCGTTTGTGCCAGGCTATTTGTACGTTGAGGCCACGTGAAGTGCCGAACGCCCGCTGGCAGGAGGTCACAGGACAGACCCAGGTGCCACAAGTTGACTGACTGAGAGGACTGGCAGACGCACCACCTGTGCTCCCTACAGTGCTGTGTTTTAGCCGCCCAGCTCTCCGCTCGTTGTTGTGAGCGTAGCTCCTCTGCCCTCTGTTGTTGCTGGAGGGCGACTTCCTCCAACTGCCCAGTAGCAGCGTCCTTCACGAGCCTCCTCCACAGAGGCCGATCTTGACACCGCTGGTACCGGTCATTGGCAAGTCCACTCAGCTCCACGTCCGCTTGTACCACATCACTCCATCTCTTCTCCAGCCTGTGCTGTGCGCGTTTAGCCCCCCCTCTATCCGGCCAAACAAAAACAGCTTGTGCTTGCGGTGGCCTGGGCATGCCACCGCATGCCGTGTGTGTCCTTCGGGCCATACACACACTTGGATACGGACGCAGCGACATACGAGCAGATGGACGGACACTAATAATTATTATTTCAACAGCAAAAGGGAGTGAGCGTGCAAACTACACAACAACAGTAGCCAATGGGGTTTACACGAAACCCAGGCCTTGTGCCGCGGTTAGGAGGAGGAATCCGATGAGCTCTGAAGTTCTTTTCAACTGATGTCCAGCGGTATGGGGGCGGCGGGTCAGACATTTACAACAACAAACGATGCGATACTCGACTCAAACGAACCACAACACCTCGCTGATTTCGTCAAGGAGCATAAACCATCATCACGCGGACACTCCGCTCATCCTCGCAGCAGCAGCGGCGGCTTTTGGCTGCATATCACGTGCTTTCAAGTGCGCTTCTGCGGCCGTCTGGAACGCTCTTCCTTACGATATGAGAAAGCCACTGGGGCTACACACTTTTAATTCATCATCCAGATAGAAAACTCATTTCTTTAGAACTGTTTTTTGTGTTTAGTTTGGTGTCCTTACCCCGCACCTCCGATTAGTACGGTTGGCTACGTACGGTGTGAAAAAAGTTCAACATACATACAAAGATCCCCTGTATAGCCTTAGCAGACTGTTGGAGCAAGTGCTGTTAGCAAACTCCTATGAAGGCCGGCAGGGCACACGAGGGGGTGGGTGGCCAGCACCACGCCCGACCGCTTTTGTCTCCCCAGTGGCGATGTTTACACATCGCACCAGATACTCATTTGAGGCTGAGTCGTATGTATTTATTAATTACAATACTGTATTGCACAGTAAAATGGAAAGTAAAAAAACAAGGTAAATTCTTAGCCTACCTATATGAACTGCAATTGAATAGAACGTTTATTTCAGGAAACTATCCTATCTGCCATGAAAACTTTTAACATGCATTGAACGTATGGTATCGTGGTAACCCTAAAATGAAATCGCTAAAGCTACGTATCATACATGCATTGAACGTACAGTATCGTACCTCATACGCTGCCGCGTTTGCCTGCCGCGCGAAATTTTTTATATTTTACAATTTTGTCGTATCGCCATCGTAAGATCGAAATATCGTAAGTCGGACCATCGTAACTCTGGGACTACCTGTATACAATCGGAGTCTAGGTCGGGATCGTGCCCACGACCTCCTGCACGCCAGGTGAGGTCGTTAACATCTCCTAGCCACCACACGGACGACGATGACGATTGGTGAACCGGCTCTGTTTCTCACGTGGGGAGGGGGCCTCAGGCTGTGGAATCCCACTCACGAGGCCCACTTCATCTTAAGGAGCTTTCCTGTTTTCTCGAGTCGTACATTTTGGGGTTGGATTTGGGGTTGGGCTTGATTCGGGGGGGTACATCTCCTGGCGTGTGACGCTTGTGTGTTTGGACTTTTTAAATCCTTTATATTAAGTTCACTTGCTTGCTTGCGCGCTTACGACCGTGCAAATCTTTCGGTCGTTTTTTAACCCACTTCCCGTGATCCAATCGAGCTGACATTTTGCACACAGACTCGTTGTGCGTGACTAATTAATGTTCGTGAAAATTTTTTTCCTAAATTTTACACTTATTAGGAAAACATTTTTTATATTTAATTACCAATTGCTTAATGGTGGCAGGCAATCATCTGACCCATAGGTGGCAGCCATCTCAAGCCAGAGGACGAGAGGACTCTAGCCGCCACGCATATAAAGGATTTATAGTGAAAAACTTTGTTTTTACGGGCTAATTTTTTTCGGGTTCGATCGCGTGGATGTAAATGTGGCGTTGAACCCGCCTCCATCCGACACAGAAAGTTAGCGAGGTTTGTACGAAAGGAAACATGAAGCCAGTTGTAATCGCCAGCGAAATGTCGTACTCAAATGGTAAGTGTTGTGGATTTACTCTCCGCCGACACAGTGCTGTGCTAGAAGTAGCAACTAATTGGCGCGTTTTATTTACGTGACAAACTTTACTAATTGGCTCTGTCGGGTGGTGGTGGATTAGCAACACGATTATATTTACGTGATCTAACCCAAAAACAAACCTATATCTATATATATAAAAGGGAAATTTGTGATTATGTCTGTCTGTTGAAAATGCTTTGCGTACTTCCCGACATACAACAAACTTGAAATTTGCCATGGGGGTACTTTCCAGACTGTGCACCATGCAAAATTTGTAAAAAAATTACTTTTGTATTTTTTTTTGGGGGGGGGGGCGCAATAATGCATATATTTTGCACGGCAAGTGAGCTGTGATGTCACATCTGTCATGTGACCCGTGTGCGGAAGCGTAACAGAGTGTGCCTGCAGATGTCACCCCCAACCCTCCGTGGGTAAAGTGCCATACAAATGTGTTGCAGGTCTCAGGCGTTCTTCACGCAGCATTGCTGCTTTATTATTTCAGTCATTTACTGCACCCTGAAAGTTGTGTGTGTCTGCAGCAAGCGCGTGTATGTGTGGGAGGAGCGGTAGTGTGGTGGTTAGCGCGCTGGGCTACGAACCCGGCCACCCGAGTTCGATTCCCGCTCATGGCCACCACCGGTGACGATTATTTGAACCGGTCCTGAGCCTCCCCAAGGTCAACTCAGCCTCAAACGAGTAACTGGTGTGGTGTGTGAACATCGCCACTGGGGACACAAAGGCGGCCGGGCGTCGTGAATCCAAGTCCCGGGCGAAGCCGGGTAGTGAAGCTAGTTATTGTGTATTTGGAGTTTGCGTCTCTCTCTCTCTCCCCGTGGCCGCGTGGATTTTTCTCAAGGTCCTCCGGTTTTCCCCTCCACATTTAGAATCAACGTCACGCGTTCAGAGCATTTGGCCGCTATGAATTCGTGATGAAAGATCAGCCACTTCGGTGAGCTGTCATTCATGGGCAGGTAGCCTTTGAAAGAGAGCTACATTGCTCGGTGTGCCTTGCCTGGTAAAATAGTTTAGTTTAACATGTAGGTTTTCGTGACCAATATCATCCATAATACAGGTTTTTTTTTGGTTTAGATCGCATCATCAATATATAAATGTGACTGTCGCCTGATGAAGCTCGTTGTAATTACTGGTGAAACGTCGTACTCAGATTGTCAATGTTGTGGCTTGGCTCTCCAACACACCGGTGTTGCTGTACTAGTATACTACACTATACACTACACTATACACTACTATACACTACACTATACACTACACTATACACTACTATACACTACACTACTATACACTACACTACTATACACTACACTATACACTACTATACACTGTACACTATACACTACTATACACTACACTATACACTCCACTATACACTACACTATACATTACTATACACTACACTACTATACACTACACACTACACTATACACTACTATACACTACACTATACACTACACTATACACTACACTACTATACACTACACTATACACTACTATACACTACTACTATACACTACACTATACACTACACTATACACTACACTACTATACACTACACTACTATACACTACAATACTTTACACTACACTATACACTACACTATACACTACACTATACACTACACTATACACTACACTATACACTACACTATACACTACACTATACACTACACTATACACTACAATACTATACACTACACTATACACTACACTATACACTACACTATAAACTAGTGCTGTAATAGTGACGAATTGGCCACGTTCTGTTTACGTGACAACCCTTACTAGTTGGCTGTGTCGGGTGGTGGCAGGTTTAACGACACATTTATATATTTACGCGATCTAACCCAAAAAAACTGCTTAATGGAGAAATAGTTTAGTTTTAAATAATGTTTACATTGGCGTCAGCCTACATGGTTTTATTTTGTTCCCCAATGAACAGTGACCTCCATACAGCGACCTCCATGCAGTGCCCCGTGACCTCCATGCAGTTCCCCGTGACCGCTCTGGCTCTGCATGTAACTTTTGACGGTGGATCTCTCTCTGGTCTAACGCCAGTGGCGAGACGGGCGATGAATGAGGCCGTCTCTGGCGCAGTCCAATCGGTGTCAAGGACGATGCGTACATTTTGATCAAAGCGTATTTGTCCGTGCGTTTGCTACCACAGGCGCGGCGTATGTACATTGAACTTCTATTTCCACTGGGATATTTGCACAGGGTTGGTGTACGGTGATTTTTTCTGCAATATTTTGCTGTCTTTTCTTGGATTTTCTGTTTGCACATAGTCACTTTTAGATGTTTTCTTGTTCATGTTTTTGTTTGTTGCGGTTGCACCCGATTCAAGAGCCGAATGGCTCACAGGGCTATACCTAATAAGTGATCTTTTAACTATCTCACCACCGTACGCAGTCAGCGGCGCTGATCGGAAGTGCCTGGGGAAGGACAACAAAATTAAAACAACGCAAAGAGCGGTCCTAAAGAAATGAGTTTGTCCATCGTCGAGTTGACTTAAAAGGTGCGTGGCTGCCGTGGCTTCCTAATAGCGGAAGGAGGAGCGCTCCAGTTGTAAAGAGGTGATGTGCGGTAAATGCAGCCTCCATGCCTCGTGATAGGTGTGTGTCCGTTTGGTGTTAAGATGTTCCAACATCCGAAGACGTTCAAACATCCTGACACCTCTCCGTGCGTTGTTGTTGTTGTTACCGGACAGCGCAAAGCCGTCGCTTGTCTCGCCGCTCCTCGTTATCCCACGCGGTGGGTAGGTGGCGACGGCTGCCGCCGTGCTCTCTCCGCTGCTGGCCGGAGGCTGCCATGGCCCCCGTCCCCCCCCCGTCAGCCTCGCCATGGGGCGGTCTCTGGCTGTGTGTGCCTGCCTTTTATAGCCGTGCCGGCGGCCGTGCTCCACCGCCCCAGCTAAAGTTAGAATAGCGGCACAACGGCGCTGGCATTGCGCTGCTCGCCCGGTCTCGCGCGCGCGCGCTCGCTCATAGGCACGCACGTGCTCGCTGGACACACGGTGACACACGCGGTGACACACACGCGGTGACACACACATAGACACACGGTGACACACACAGACACACGTTGATATACAGACACGCGGTGACACGCGCAGGGACATGCGGTGACACACACAGACACACGGTGACACACACAGACACACAGTGACACACACAGACACACGGTGACACACACAGACACACGTTGATATACAGACACGCGCAGGGACATGCGGTGATGCGCACAGGGATACGCGCGGACACGGAGGAACGCGCGTAGACACACGCAGTGACACACAGGGACACGCGTTGACACACAGGGACACGCGTTGACACACACGGACACGTGGTAACACACACAGACGTACACAGTTACACACATTCTCACACGCACACAGTCACACACACACAGTCACACAGTCTCACAGTCGCATGCACACAGTCACTCAGTCACTCAGTCACTCAGTCACACAGTCACACAGTCACACACTCACACAGTCACACAGTCACACACAGTCACTCAGTCACACACTCAGTCACTCAGTCACACAGTCACACACTCACACAGTCACTCAGTCACACAGTCACACACACACAGTCACACAGTCGCACACACACAGTCACACAGTCGCACGCACACACTCACACATTCACACACTCACACATTCACACACTCACACATTCACACACTCACACATTCACATACTCACAGAGTCACATTCACACAGTCACTCAGTCACACAGTCGCAGTCACACAGTCACACAGTCACTCAGTCACACAGTCACACAGACACACAGCCACACAGTTGTACAGTCACACACGCACACAGTCACACGGACACAGTCGTTCAGTCTCACTCACACAGTCACACAGTCATATTCACACAGTCTCACGCGTGCATCGTCTGCGTTTCCCACAGGCTCTGGTCGAGTCCGGTCCACACGCAGGCGTGAGGAGGAGCAGGATCAGGAGGAGCAAAAGCGGCAACGTCCTGGTGGAGGACTGTTGCAGAAGACCTCGTGGGGAGAGCCATCGCGAGGAGGTGGCGGGAGTGAGGAGGTGTTGGGAGTGAGGAGGTGCCGGTGAGGAGGTGCCGTTGAGGAGGTGTCGGTGAAGAGGTGTCGGGAGTGAGGAGGTGCCGTCGAGGAGGTGTCGGGAGTGAGGAGGGGACGGTGAAGAGGTATCGGGAGTGAGGAGGTGCCGTTGAGGAGGTGTCGGGAGTGAGGAGGGGACGGTGAAGAGGTATCGGGAGTGAGGAGGTGCCGTTGAGGAGGTGTCGGGAGTGAGGAGGTGCCGGTGAAGAGGTGTTGGGAGTGAGGAGGTGTCGGTGAAGAGGTGTCGGGAGTGAGGAGGTGTCGGTGAAGAGGTGTTGGGAGTGAGGAGGTGCCGTTGAGGAGGTGCCATTGAGAAGGTGTTGGGAGTGAGGAGGTTCCGGGAGCGAGGAGGAGGTTCGTAGAGGAGGCGTCCAGTCGAGGAGGCAGGGCGACAACGAGGAGGAGGAGGCGGAGGAGGCGGCGATGACGAGCGAGGTGATTGACGACGAGCCCGAGTTCTACAGCCGGGCGGAGGAGTACTGGCGGCAGACGTCGCCCACCGTGGACGGCATGCTGGGCGGCTACGGCCACATCTCCAGCATCGACATCGCCGCCTCGCGCAAGTTCCTGCTGCGCTTCCTCGACGTGAGCACCCCTTGTGCTCGCTAACAGCACTTGCCCCTACAGTCTGTTAAGGCTATATGGGGGATCTTTGTGTTGAGTGAGTACCTGTGTGTACCTGTGTGTGAGTACCTGTGTGTGACTGTGTGTGTGTGTACCTGTGTGTATATACTTGTGTTTGTGTGATGAGTGAGTATCTGTGTGTACCTGTGTGTGAGTACCTGTGTGTGACTGTGTGTGTACCTGTGTGTGTGATGAGTGAGTACTTGTGTGTGTGTACCTGTGTGTGTGTGTACCTGTGTGTGTGTGTATGAGTACCTGTGTGTGTGTGTGGGTACCTGTGTGTGTGATGAGTGAATACCTGTGTGTGTGTACCTGTGTGTGTATGTACCTGTGTGTGAGTACCTGTGTGTGTATGAGTACCTGTGTGTGTATGAGTACCTGTGTGTGAGTACCTGTGTGTGAGTACCTGTGTGTGTGTACCTGTGTGTGTGAGTACCTGTGTGTGTGAGTACCTGTGTGTGTGTACTTGTGTGTGTGTGTACCTGTGTCTGAGTACCTGTGTGTGTGATGAGTGAGTGTACCTGTGTGTGTGTGATGAGTGAGTACCTGTGTGTGTGATGAGTGAGTGTACCTGTGTGTGTGTGATGAGTGAGTACCTGTGAGTACCCGTGTGGGGAGCGGTAGTGTAGTGGTTAGCGGGCTGCGCTATGAACCCGACGACCAGAGTTCGATTCCCCGCTCACAGCCAACACCACCGGTGACGATTATAATCTGCACCGGTCCTAGGCCTTCCCTAACTCTACTCAGCCTGAATAGAGTACCCGGTGCGGTGTGTAGTAAACATCGCCACTAGGGGAGACAAAGGCGGCCGGGCGTGGTGCTGGCCACCCACCTCCTCATTAATAATCATTAGCGGGTTACGTCACTCCACATGGAGCTCCCCCCCCCTCATCAATAATAATGAGCTGATGACATCACTCACGTGGACCCCGCTCCCACCCCCTCATTAATAATCATGAGCGGGTCATTATTTTATGTTGAATATTTCAGGATGAACTGCAATACGCTCGTCCATGGACGGGCTACGGGGCTAGTGTACGATAACATGGGTTTAGTTTTTGGGTTAGATCGTGTAAAACATAAATGCGTTGTTATCATCCACCACCACCACAACCACCCGACGACCTCCTGTACACGAGGTGAGGTCGTCAACGTCCCGCCACCGCGGTAAGATGTCAACGAACCAAACATCTGGGTGGGGGGGTGAGTGCGGAGGATCTTTGTCCTTTGAGGGAGCAGTATTGTCCGTTGGGGGGGCACCTGCTCTGCGAGTGGCTCAGAGTCACTCTGTCACTGTGTCCGTACGTGCCTGTGTGTGTCCGTCCATACGTGTCCGTCCGTGTGTCCGTGCGTGTCTCTGTAACTGTGTCCGTGTGTGTCCGTATCCGTCCGTGTGTGTCCGTGTGTGTCTCTGTAACTGTGTCCGTGTGTGTCCGTCCGTGTGTGTCCGTGTGTGTCTCTGTAACTGTGTCCGTGTCTGTCTGTGTCCGTCTGTGTGTGTCCGTGTGTGTCCGTGCATGTCTCTGTAACTGTGTCCATCCGTGCGTGTCCGTGTCCGTCCGTGTGTGTCCGTGCGTGTCTCTGTAACTATGTCGGTGCGTGATTGTACGTCCGTCCGTACGTGTACGTCCGTACGTGTCCGTCCGTACGTGTGTGTCCGTACGTGTGTGTCCGTGCATGTCTCTGTAACTGTGTCCATCCGTGCGTGTCCGTCCGTGCATGTCCGTGCGTGTCCATTGTGTGTCCGTGCATATCTCTGTAACTGTGTCCATCCGTGCGTGACCGTACGTCCGCCCGTACCCCACCCCCACAGAAGGGGGAGGGTGGTGGGGGCTCGGGCAAGACCGGCAGGGGCCGTGCGCTGGACTGCGGCGCCGGCATCGGCCGCATCACCAAGCGGCTGCTGCTGCCGCTGTTCCGTTGCGTGGACCTGGTGGACGTGACGCCGGGATTCCTGGAGCGCGCCAAGGCCCACCTGGGTCCCGAGGCGTCGTCGCGCGTCGGCAACTTCTACTGCTGCGGCCTGCAGGACTTCTCCTTCGGCAACGAGACCTACGATGTGGTGTGGATCCAGTGGGTGATCGGTGAGTGACCGTGTTGTGGTTGACTTACTGAGTGGCCGTGTTGTGGTTGACCTACCGTGTGACTGTGTTGTGGTTGACCTACCGCGTGACCGTGTTGTGGTTGCCCTACCGAGTGGCTGCATTGTGGTTGAACTACCGTGTGGCCGTGTTGTTGTTGACCCTACCTTGTTGTGGTTGACCCTACCGTGTGGTGGACGCAGGTCACCTGACAGACGAGCACCTGGTGGGCTTCCTGGCGCGGTGTCGCGGCGCCCTGCGGCCCGGTGGGGTCGTGTGCATCAAGGACAACATGGCGTCGCAGGCACGGCCCGCACTGCCCCCAGGGCCAACACTGCCCCAAGGGCCCACACGGCCCCTCGGCCAACACTGCCCCTCGGCCAACACTGCCCCAAGGGCCCACACGGCCCCTCGGCCAACACTGCCCCAAGGGCCCACACGGCCCCTCGGCCAACACTGCCCCAAGGGCCAACACTGCCCCAAGGGCCAACACTGCCTCAAGGGCCAACACTGCCCCAAGGGCCAACACTGCCCCAAGGGCCAACACTGCCCCAAGGGCCCACACGGCCCCTCGGCCAACACTGCCCCAAGGGCCCACACGGCCCCTCGGCCAACACTGCCCCAAGGGCCCACACGGCCCCTCGGCCAACACTGCCCCAAGGGCCAACACTGCCCCAAGGGCCAACACTGCCCCAAGGGCCAACACTGCCCCTCGGCCAACACTGCCCCAAGGGCCAACACTGCCCCAAGGGCCAACACTGCCCCAAGGGCCCACACGGCCCCTCGGCCAACACTGCCCCAAGGGCCCACACGGCCCCTCGGCCAACACTGCCCCAAGGGCCAACACTGCCCCAAGGGCCAACACTGCCCCAAGGGCCAACACTGCCCCAAGGGCCAACACTGCCCCAAGGGCCAACACTGCCCCAAGGGCCAACACTGCCCCAAGGGCCCACACGGCCCCTCGGTCAACACTGCCCCAAAGGCCAACACTGCCCCAAGGGCCAACACTGCCCCAAGGGCCAACACTGCCCCAAGGGCCAACACTGCCCCAAGGGCCCTCACTGCCCCAAGGGCCCACACGGCCCCTCGTCCCTAACGACTCGGCCCCATCGCCACTAACAAACCCCGCCACCTTGGCCCTGAAACGACCCCGGCCCCATCTCTGCTCGCGAGAGGCCCCGGCTGGCTGCGCGGGGGGTGAGGGAGGCACGGCGGGGGAACGGCGGAGACGCGGGGTACGGGACGGGGCCAAGGGCAGCGAGAGACGACAGGAGCGAGGTCAGACGGGGGGAGGGGAGGGGGGCACGACCTCGGGAGGGATTTACAGAAGTGAGAAATGTCCACAGACGGCGGCGGTGGGAGGCAGGGCGCCCTGGCAGAGTTGGGGGGCATGGGGGGGCCGGAATTGTGGGGAAGGTTGTTGGCGAGGAGTGAAGTCGTCGGCGGGACGGCTGAGGGGGTAGAAGGGCGTTTGCAGGAGTTGAGGTGAGTAAACACGAGGGAGTGAACTGGGAGGTCATCGGCAGAGGTTCTCTCTTGCTTTTGGACTGGCGCCACGGCCGTGACGGTGACGCTGTGCCGTGACGGTGCCGTGACGGTGACGCTGTGCCGTGATGGTGACGCTGTGCCGTGACGGTGGCGTGTTTCCCCGCAGGGCGTGGTGCTGGACGAGGCGGACAGCAGCGTGTGCCGCGAGCTGTCGCTGGTGCGCGCCCTGGTGGAGCGCAGCGGCCTGCGGGTGGTCGCCCAGGAGCCCCAGGACAACTTCCCCAAGGAGATCTACACCGTGTGGACTCTGGCGATGCAGTAGCGGTGCATGGGAGGGGGTTGCCCGCAGGGACCCACCGCCACCACCGCCGCCACCACCGCCGCCACCACCAACCACGGCGTTCGGTTCGTTGACGCAGCTTCGTGAGAAGGGTGTTCGCTCAGCGGGGGACGTCGGGCGACGCTTCTACTTTGTGCTCGCGCCGGACCGTCTCTCGCCAGAGTTCTGGCGACCACCGCCGCCGTGCTTGCGGATGGGCAGGGGGTCGATCGTCCGGTGTTGTGGGGGACGGAGACCCGGGGGGACTCGCGACCCGTCATAGCCAAGCCCGTTTGGGGGGGGGGGGGGGGGAGGTTTGCCGCGGCGACGCCGATAACGATCGGGACGCGTCGCACGATGTGCCCACGGGGTTCGCGACAACACACGACAATAAAACTATTCAGAACGTGCACGTTGCCGTCAAAAATGCACGGTCGATTTGCGGGCGCGACTCTGGTGGTGGCGAGGGGGGGGGGGTTGGGGGGGATGGGGGGGTGGATCGCCCCACGGAGCCCCCGATTCGGGGGGGTTCCTCCTCGCACCCTGGCAGCCAGGAACTGATTGGCGAGCGGCCTTCACACAGCCGTCACTCTTACAAGCGGCGGTGAATTTGATGGCGCTGTTGCTGCTTCGGCTCCTATGGTGCAGCTGCCGCGTGTAGCTGCTGCTGCCGCCGTGTACATAGCTATGCGCATGGCGGTAGCTACTGTGTGTAGCTGGAACGGTTGGATCAGCCGCAGATGAATGGCGCTCTGCCCGGTACGCCCGCGGTTCGGGAGGGGACGGAGAGCGAGTTTTTAGTTTCATTATTTTTCCAGGTAATGCCCACTGAGCTCCTATTTCAGAAGCGACCTGGCCACAAATGATAGCTCAACGAAGCGGCTTAATATTATCATCGTTGTGTGGACGCAACGTTACGCTGATGCTACGTTTGGGTTAACGGGGAGAACGGAAAGACTTGAGCCGACGAGACAGATACCGTAACGAACATGAGACGGGGCGGGGGGACAAGACGGAACAACCAGAATGGATTCTTCTTTAGATTGTAATGGTGACCCCCACTAAATCATAGGATCGTCGCGTAGGGGAATCGATGGTGGGGGGGGGAGTTTCGTGACGGTGCGGTGCGAGTCAGAGTGGCGATGTGAGCGAGCGCCTGTGGAGGCCGCCACTCGCCCCAACAGTCCGTTAGGGCTATACGAGGCGGTCATCTTTGTCGGCGCGGTTGTGTGGGTGGTGACGGTGTGGTTGTGTGGGTGGTGTCAGCGTGGTTGCGTGGGTGGTGACGGTGTGGTGTGGGTAGTGTCAGCGTGGTTGCGTGGGTGGTGACGGTGTGGTTGTGTGGGTGGTGTCAGCATGGTTGCGTGGGTGGTGACGGTGTGGTTGTGTGGGTGGTGTCAGTATGGTTGCGTGGGTGGTGATGGCGTGGGTGTGTGGGTGGTGATGGCGTGGGTGTGTGGGTGGTGACGGTGTGGGTGGTGACGGTGTGGTTGTGTGGGTGGTGTCAGCGTGGTTGCGTGGGTGGTGACGGTGTGGTTGTGTGGGTGGTACTGGCGTGGTTGTGTGGGTGGTGTTGGCCTGGCACAAGCGCCGTGGTGACTTCGCCCCAATTATTGTCTAGCCACGAAGGCAGCAGCGGCTTTTGGCTCGGCAGTCGAACGAAGGCGGTGGTCACCGCTGCGTCGCGCGGCGCTTTCAGATGCGCTTCTGCGGCCGTCTGGAACGCTCTTCCCTTCCGATGTTTGGAAGCCACTGGAAGCTGTGCACTTTTAAATCGGCATCTAGATTGATCAAACTCATTTCTACGTACGGTGCCAAAGAAGTTGGACACACATAAACACCTCTACGCAACTATGCACACACGTTCACCTGTTTACATACAAAGACAAAGATCCCCCGTGTAGCCTTAACACACCAATCCACACACACACACGCTCGATCGTGCGCGGGCATCCGGAACGCTCTTCCGACATTAGGAAGCGCGATGCACTTTTAAATCCTCATCTGAATTGGCAAACATTTCTTTCGAACTGCACCTCCGACGAGCACGGTTGGCTAGGTACGGTGCGAAAGAAGCTCAATGCGTACGTGAGTAACGCCGTGTCGTAGGGTCACATTCAGCACCGGAAAGTCCCCGTGGAATTTCGCCTTGTTCAGTTCCCCCCGAGCCGTCGAAGACTCAGCGACCCGCACGTGTCGAGGATTATTGTTTTGTTTTTTTACTTTTTACACCATTCCAACTCAAATATTCGCATGCCGTGTCAACCCATCACGGTTTACCCCGTATTCTTGTAGTACAGGGAAATTGAGTTTTCAGGTCCATGCGGCATACCAGCCATTTCAATACGGGCAAAAAAACATTTGTTTTTGTCTATTTGTGTTTCTCCCTTGTGATGGGACTTTGTAGGATGAACGTTGAGATGTATAAGGGGCACGGGGTGACCATTAAGGTCTGCATTGGTCTGTAATAAGGGTAAGGGGCACTGATAAGGGGTTGACAGGTAATGGTATTCCTTCCCCGGCCTGTCAACTCAAACACAACCAAGTCCGCAGCCTCGTTCCGTGCGACCTTCGCCACCGCTACCGCTCGCTGACCTCAGATGGCGCTCGGGCACCGTTTCGGTGGTCGGGGAGAAGCGGGGAGGGACGCGAGGTGGCGGTGGAGGGAAGTCGAGGAGGTGGGGAGTAAGCAGAGAGTGGGAGATTGGAGGGAGATCTGCGGCGTGAGATGGACGGACTGGACGAGGGAAGACGGCCCAGGAGACGATGGGTCCTGGGGCCCACGAGGTGTTCCAGATTCACGGAGCCGATGTCACCTCGCCGCTATGCGACGAGCAATAAGTGTCGTGACCCCCAGCTTCACGAAGAGGTGGCGTCTTCATCGCGACGGCGGCGGCGGCGGTGACGAAGCCGTCCCGCGATGAAGAGGAGCCGTTCCGGGATATAGGAGGAGGTTTTCTCGAGAGAGAGAGAGAGGTCCTGGCGGCGGCTACCGCTGCTGCCGCTGTTCATGTCTCGAGGATGGCACGTGGCGAGCGATCCGTGGTGCCGGTGTGCGGCAGGGTCCCCCGGCAAAGGTCCCCTGCCGACCGGCGTCGCTCGGCACGGCTGTGGCCTTTTTCAACACGCGCACGGCACGGGCCGTTCTCCCATCCGCGCGAAGTTTTGTCATTAGAACTCAGACGTTGCAGAACGTGGTTTTTGGTGTGTGTGCTTGTGTGTGGTTCTGCGGGTATGGTACTGCTTTGAAACAATTAAACACTTTATCTACCGGCGAAATGTCACTGGACTCTAAATGTAAATGTTGTGGTGGGTTTACTCTCCAACACACCGGTGTGCTGTACTACTAATTGTCACGTTTTGTTTAAATGACATGTTACTAATTGTGTCGGGTGGTGGTGGGCTTAACGACACATGCAAGCGATATAACCCTAGAAACATGGATAATATTAGTCGCGAAAGTTAAACTGAACATTTTGTTCTATCTCACCAGGTAAGGCCCACTGAGCTGTATAGCTCGTTTTAAGAAGCGGCAAATGGAAAGCTCAACTAAGTGGCTTATCCTCACGTGGACATTTCGAGTGGCCAAAAACTCTCGACGCGTGTCTCTGAATGTAGAGTGAAGACCCGGAGAAAAATCCACGTGGCCACAGGGAAAGAGAAAGCGAGAGAGAGACACTCAAACTCCAAAATAATAGATCACAACTGCTGAAGCAGTTTTTGTTCTTGCTGTGGTTGTCCCACCCGATGACGATCGCTTGTGTTGCGATCGAAACATCGTGATCGATTATTTTTTCTACCCACGTGACTTGAACGAAAGAACCAAAGAGTATTGATTCCTGCAGTCACGAAAGCTTCAAATCTAGCTTATACAGCAAGTGTCAGGGTGTCTGGATCGAACCCACGACCTCCTGCATACCAGGCGAGGGAGCTAACATCTCACCACCGTGGTGCCCTACCTAAAGTACCCGAGGTCGACTCAGCCTCAAATGAGTACCTGGTGCGGTGCGTAGTAAACGTCGCAACGAGAGAGACAAAGGCGGTCGTGCTTGGTGCTGGCCACCCACCCCTTCGTGTGCCGTGCCGGCCTTCATAGGTGCTTCTCGCTAACAGCACTTGCCCCAACAGCCTGTTAAGGCTATACGGGGGGGGCTTTGACTTTGTCTAGGGAGCAGTGGACTCAGATAGCACGGGGTCCCTGACTCTATGCTCGCAATCATCATGGACCTTCATGATTTTGTGCGGGTCCGGGTAAAGCTGCGTGGTCGGGATTCAGAGCCATTCCCTGTGTAACACCTTGTCTGGGATGTCCTCTGGCTCCTGTATTGTTGAACGTATCTTTTGTAACCACGTAGGTTCGAAAGGCTCTCCTTGGCCGTACCGAAGGACTGTTCATCGGGTACAGATACAATGGGAGGCTGATCGATGCCCCGATGCGATTGACGGATGCCTTCCAATTGGTTGACCATCTATGTTTAACTTCTTTCGCACCATACTTAGCCAAACGTGCTAATCGAAGGTACATCAACGGACATAACCATGTTATGTCTGTTGTTGATCTTGTGGTTGCTGCTGAGACATGATAATAGGTTTTCCCCTTTTTGATGGCAACAAAACAGGTGTTCAGATGTTAAAACACCAAATTGAAACCTTTTACAAGGAATCATGTCTGCATTAACCACAATACTTGTGGTCAGAATGCAAACAAAAAACATACTCTGATAATATGATGCATTTTCTTTGAAACTGATTGGTCCACACCAGAGAGACAGCTTTCTTTTGAGCCTCGTCTCAAACGGTGTTAGACCAGAGGACGCCAAGAGGCGTACAGCACAAAGACATTGCACTATCAGAGTAATGAGGAAAAACCTATTACCACATTTTGGTACCGGCAAAGAAGGTCCCATGATGTAGCTGCTCACCCCGAGCTTTCATTACTCTGATAGTGGCGTTGTCTTTGTGCTGTTCGCCTTGTGGCATCCTCTGGTCTAACACCGTTTGAGACTAGGCTCCAAAGAAAGCTGTCTCTCTGGTGTGGACCAATCAGTTTCAAAGACAATGCATATATTATCAAAGTACAGTATGTTTTTTGTTTGCATTTTGACCACAAGTATTGTGGTTAATGCAGACATGATTCCTTGTAAAAGGTTTCAGTTTGGCGTTTTAACATCTTAACACCTGTTGCCAGAAAAAAGGGGAAAACCTATTCTCATATTTTGGTACTGGCAAAGGAGGTCCCATGATGTAATTCGGAGATAGTTGGAGGTGCTGCTGCTGCTGCTGAACCTTGAGTGTGCCATCAGCCCCATCCAAACTCTTCAGCCACCCTGGATATTTTTTGTCATCAAATACTCCACCCCCCCTCTCAACTCCCCATGGGTGGTGGAGCAGCTGTGGGGAGAGTGGAGGAGTTTCCGTACCTGGGCAGCGTGCTCATGACCAGCTCCGTTTTCACAGCAGAGGTCAGTCGGGCGGTTTTTTCGTTTCCATCAGCTTCGTAACGCTGCTGTGTGGAAGCTTCCTGGTCTGTCTCTCCGTACAAAGCCCTGGATCTTCTCGGCCCCGGTGATGCCATCCCTTCTCGATGACTGCGAAACGTGGGCGCTTTAACATGAACGTCTGCGCCGGTTTGAAACATTCAGGTTGGCCTGCCTACGATCTATCCTGGGTTTCAGGAAGGCTGGATGACAACATGAGGAGCTCGCAGTTCCTTGAAAGATCTGGACACAGTCCCATATGTGAGCTCCTCCAGCAGGCCAGGCTGCATTGGCCACATGCGCAAGCAGCTTATCTTTGGCCTGTCCCATGACCTGCCAGCGAGCCTTCCGCACCTCACGTGGCCTCGAGGTGCATCCTGCGAACCCGTTTCATAGCCCACCCACTCACTCCCTCACTCACCCACTCACTCGCTACCCCACTCACTGACACACTCGCCCACTCCCTCACCCACTCACTCCCTCACCCACTCACTAACCCACTCACTGACACACTCACCCACCCACTCACTCCCTCACTCACCCACTCACTAACCCACTCACTGACACATCCACCCACTCACCCACCCACTTACCACTCACTCACCCACTCACTCCCTCACCCACTCACTAACCCACTTACGGACACACCCACCCACTCACTCACCCACTCACCCACCCACTTACCCACTCACCCACTCACTAACCCACTCACTGACACACCCACTCACCCACTCACTCACCTACTCACCCCCTCACCCACTCACTCCCTAACCCACTCACTGACACACCCACTCACTTACTCACCCACTGACCCCCTGCCAGCGAGTCTTCCACACTTCACGTGGCCTCAAGGTGCATCCTGCGAACCCGCTTCATAGCCCATCGGATTCCTCCAGTTTTAATAAAGATTCCGATTCTGATTCTCTCCTGGCACAAGTCCTGTGGTGGCGTCACCGCCACTTATCGGGGAAAGGTCGACTTGTTGCTGGGAGTTTGTGTCCTCTCCCGAGTTTTCTCGTGTACTCCCACAGTAAAAAACAAAACGTAATTACGTCACTGGTGTTGGCTCAACGTATCCCAATGCTGAAAGGCTTACCTTACACACCCATCCACTCACTCACCCACTCACTCACTAACCCACTCACTGACACACCCACTGACACACCCACTCACTAACCCACTCACTGACACGCTCCCCCACTCACTCCCTCACTCACCCACTCACTCACTGACACACCCACCCACTCACTCACCCACTCCCTCACTCACTGACACACCCACCCACTCACCCACTCACTCCCTCACTCACCCACTCACTCACTGACACACCCACCCACTCACCCACTCACTCACCCACTCACCCACTCACCCACACTCACGCACTCACTCACCCACTCACTAACCCACTCACTGACACATCCACCCACTTGCTAAACCACTCTTTCACTCCCTTACTCACCCACTCACTCCCTCACTCACCCACTCACTCCCTCACTCACCCACTCACTGACACACTCACCCACTCACTCACCCACTCACTAACCCACTCACTGACACCCACCCACTCACTCACCCACTCACGCACACACCCACTCACCCACTCACGCACCCACCCACCCACTCACGCACCCACCCACCCACCCACTCACGCACCCACCCACTCACGCACCCACTCGCTGACACACACACCCACTCACTCACTCCCTCACTCACCCACTCACCCACTCCCTCACCCACCCACTCCCTCCCTCACTCACCCACCCACCCACTCACTCCCTCAACCACCCACTCACTCACCCACTCACTGACACACTCGCCCACTCACTCACCTACTCACTGACACACCCACCCACTCACTCACTAACCCACTCACGCACGCACCACCCACTCACCACCCACTCACCCACCCACTCACGCACGCACGCATCCACCTACTCAGGCACCCACCCACTCACTCACGCACCCATCCACTCACGGACGGGGTCATGTACCGTCAAATCTTGGGTGAGAACCTCCTTCCCTCAGCCAGGGCATTGAAAATGGGTCGTGGATGGGTATTCCAGCATGACGATGACCCAAAACACACGGCCAAGGCAACAAAGGAGTGGCTCAAGAAGAAGCACATTAAGGTCCTGGAGTGGCCTAGCCAGTCTCCAGACCTTAATCCCATAGAAAATCTGTGGAGGGAGCTGAAGGTTCGAGTTGCGAAACGTCAGCTTCGAAACCTTAATGACTTGGAGAAGATCTGCAAAGAGGAGTGGGACAAAATCCCTCCTGAGATGTGTGCAAACCTGGTGGCCAACTACAAGAAACGTCTGACTTCTGTGATTGCCAACAAGGGTTTTGCCACCAAGTACTAAGTCATGTTTTGCAGAGGGGTCAAATACTTATTTCCCTCATTAAAATGCAAATCAATTAATAACATTTTTGACATGCGTTTTTCTGGATTTTGTTATTATTCTGTCTCTCACTGTTCAAATAAACCTACCATTAAAATTATAGACTGATCATATCTTTGTCAGTGGGCAAACGTACAAAATCAGCAGGGGATCAAATACTTTTTTCCCTCACTGTACATATACATATAAAAATCAAAGACATGCACACTACTACGCACTACACTACAAAACTTACATACTCGTACATATACTTACACATACACACACTACACATACATACACAGTACACATACACACTACTATTCACGACACGCTATACACTACACAACGACCCTACCGCACACTATACTATACACTACCATATTACACACGACACTATACACTACACCACTATAATGAATTGAAAACGAATTTCTTGAGAACTGCCTTTTGTTGTTGTGTTTTGTTTGATGTCATTCCCCCGCACCTCCGATACGCACGATTGGCTACGTACGGTGCGAAAGAAGTTCAACATACACACAGCACATATGCAGTGGGTTCATACTGACTCGCAGACGCACTTGTAGGCAACACATTCAGTAACACCAACACACACCAACACAAAAGGGTAAGGGGCCGTCCATAAATGACGTCACGCGATTTTGGACGATTTTTGACCCCCCCCCCCCTCGTCGCACGGCGTCACGAAAAGTCAGACCCCCCCCCCTCAAATATGACGTCACAAAGCTCTGCCCCCCCCCCCCCAAACCATATTTCCATTTTGAAAATAAAACATACTTCAAATCGCTTTAAACTATTGTCGTTGTAGTGCGTATTTAATGTGGCGCTGCACTCTGATGTTGTAGGAGTGTTGTTATAACAATTAGTGTTGTTATAACAATTCTATATTTATTTAAAGTTGCGCATTTTGATGTGACGTTACATTTCTCAAACCCCCCTTCCCTCGTCACACATCGTCACAAATGTCTGAAACCACTACAACTGGTTTCAGAAGTCGCCAAACGTTATTTTGTCAGTAAGATAGGCCGAGTAAGGTTATGCTGACGCAATACAGACTACATACCAGGACGTTGTCGGATGACAAGGACGACAAAGGCGTTATTCCTCAGACAGCCCCGGGGATGGCGACCCCGAAGAAAAGGAGTGAGGCGCTGCCGGCGGAGCATCACGACGACCATCTCAACGACAGCTCACCGCCGTCAGCAAAAGAGTGTCGCACGTTCCGCACCCGCCTCGCAGAACTTCTCGAGGCCATGGCCGCGATGGTCGCTGAGCTCGACCGTGAAGAGCCAGCGGTGGAGGAGAGAGCACCGGAGCTGTTTCCAGCCAGCGGGAAAGCTCCGTGGCGCAGCTCGTGCACACGGCCACCATTTTGTTTGCAGAGCGGGGCGGAGAGCCCGCCAAGTCTGAGAGTGCGCCGAGTTCGCCTGTCGAGCTTCCATCCCGCAGGCGACGTCTACCTTTTGTTAAATAATTTTCAGCCGTGGGAGGCGACTAGGTGGCCTTCAAGTGCCGGTTCCAGACAAACTGCGACTTGGCGGGATGGATGGAGGCTTAGGCACTGAGAGCGCTGCCCGCCGCGCTTGACGACGATGCCTTGGCGGCGTTTTGCACCATCCCACCGGCAATCTACTAACCGCCGTCAAATGTTCACCATAAGTTCGCTGCGTGGAGGAGGGGGGAGGCCGAGACACCCCTCGCCTTCTGCAGTGCACTGTTGGCGCTGGCGAAGGCTGCCTTCCCAAAGATGAACCACGACGGAGTCGACTCCCTGGTCCTCGAAAGATTGCTGACGCTGGCGAAGAACCTCAACATTGTCCGGCCGGCCGTCGACAAAGACGATTTGTCTTCTCTCAAGGTTGCAAAATGCATCCAGGTGCACCTGCTTTTGCATCGACATAATGGGTTGGCGGCATGTACCACGCCTCATGAGATACGTGATGCACCCGAAGACGTGGAACCCGTCCAAGCCTGCGCTTTGGCCCAAAGCGGAGGCTGGCGGGGGGGCGACATGGTGCGACGAGATGAACAACTTCGACGGCTGAAGACCTCTTCTCGTCCTGGGAGCGGGCTTGTCGTGTGCTACAACTGCGGCCTGCCGGGACACGTCTCATCGGGTTGCCGGTGGCGACGCCTCCCCGGACCACCGCCATCATCTGCCCGACCGTCCTCCACTCCTCTATATCCCAAGGTGAGTCGCGACACACCACACACTCGGCCCCTGAATCCACCTCACTCATCGCGTTGGGATGGTTTTCATTCCCGTCGTGTGCCGGGGTGTGAGGGTTCGGATTTTGCTCGGGCTGACTAGCCTCTCCGACCGGGTCAGTGGTCGGAGTTGGCCCATAGGATGGTTGCCGCGGCCGCGGGTTTATCCGCTGTTATCGAAATAATAGAGGGGGTTGAAATTAGAATGCTCGTTGATACCGGTGCATCCGCGACTATAATTTCCGAGTTGATTTTTTACATTCTGCCCCCTAAATGTCATACATTGTCATTGGGAAGATAACGGCAGAGGTGTGTATTGGAGATATCAAATTGACGGGACCCGTTCTTGTGTCAATGTCCCTTGTTGCTTGCTTGCTCGGGATTGCCCTTAGATGAGTCCTCTAACCCAAAGACAGCCTTTCGTGCAACACAAAGATTATTTGAATTTAATCGGCTCCCGATGGGTCCTCACTCCGCTCCGGCTAAGTTCTAGCGATTGATGGAACTGGTGCATGTATTTCTCGGGCTCGGGGCCTCACCGACCTCTCCTCGTGGCGTCGGTCGAGGTTGATACCTCTGATGAAGCCAACGGTCCTGAGGCGTGTGACGCCGTTATTGGCTTGGACCATGCGGAGTGGGGATGCCTCCAGGTGAAGGACGATTCTCTGTTTAAGTTACGACACCGTGTCAAGGGGGCCTCTGTCATCCTCAGAGTTGAGTTGCTTATGCATTGAGATGGAGGGTTGCACCGTTACAACATTGTCGTGCCCACTGCCCTGCAGGGTAAAATCATCTGGGCAGTGCACAAACGACTGCTGCACCTGGATGTGCATAAGACGCTAGCCACACTTAAGCTCAACTTCTTCTGGCCCTGCATGGTGGAAGATGTTACTAATGTATTGAAGGGGTGTGTGCAGTGCGCTCAGCGGAAACCCCCGTCTAAACCCTGTTGTCCACCTTTGCAATCCATTCGAGTTTCCCGCATAAATGAGCTGGTCGCTCTTGATGTCCTTGGTCCATTTCCTACCACCCCTCGCGGGAATAAGTATTTACTGGTGGGCGTCGAATATTTTTCACGGTAGCCGATGGCCTCGCTGCTTCCCAACCAGTCGGCGGCGGCCATCACCGAGGCATTCCTTGACGGCTATGTGATAGACAAGAGGGCTCCTGAGCACCTTCTGACCGATCAGGGTAAAACATTTTATTCTAAATTGTTGTGGGAGGTGTGTGATTTGTTGAGAACAAAGAAAGTACGTACGTCACCCTACCACCCCCAGACAGATGACATGGTGGAACGATTGCACAGGACTCTGACTTACATGTTGAGTCATCAGGTCAGCGAGTCCCAGCTTGACTGGGACTCGCATGTTCCCGGGGTCCTGGCTGCCTATATGTAGTGTTGTACAGACGGACTCTTCGACGTCTTTTAGTAGCACACACTTTTATTTGTGAATACAGTCCCTATGCACTGAGGGGTATACGGTCCCCTCACCCGTTACACTCCGAACGTACAAGCCTACAGGCTACTCATACCCTGCTCCTTCAGTGGCCTCTGACTGGACCTAGGGAGATGTCTCCCTGACCACTGGTTACTCTGAGCCCTAGCCCTTATAAGGGCTGGAGGGCTTGGTCCAGGGTCCTATGCTTCTTCCGCCGTCTTGGGTCTTCGTGTCGTCGAACTCCCCGAGAGCTCTGAGCATTCTGGCTTTATACTCGTTCGTGGCCGGGTTGTCCAATCTCCGGCCACCTTGTGGAACCCTGTGATTGGTCGTTCCCAATCTGCTTTTCGATCCCAATTCACCCTATCTGACCCTGACCGTTAGGTCGCGCGGGAAAACCTTGTTTACGGTCAGCTCTCACAACTTGTGAGACCCTGACCGTTAGTTTGAGCGGGAAAACCTTGTCAACGATTAGCTCTCCCAGTTTGTGAATATCGAGTGGGTAACTCTACTACATATAGAATAGCCCCTCACGCGTCCACCGGCTACTCACCATTTTTTTTAATGAGTCCATGCGCTTTACTCTTCAGAGGCTTTCGGAAGCATGTGAGGCTTCCAGAGAAAATAGCAATTCACGCCAATTGGCAAATGAGTGGCTGAGGGGTCTTCGTCTTTCCGGACATAAGTGGGTTCCAGGTGACAAAGCCTGGCTGCACTGCCCCCAGGTACCGGTAGGTACATCACCCAAAATGTTGAAACCTTGGAGGGGGCTGGTTGATGTGATTTGGGCCATTGGTTTGTACATCCCTCTTGCCTAAAGCCTTTCATCGTGCTGCGTGAATTCATTTCATGTCCACTACACAGGGGCCGAGTGTCGGGTGTGTCAGGCGAGCTGAGGAGTGTTCCCGCTGAGGTTGGTCTTCAGGGGAGTTATGTTATCCCGTCCTCAGGTTCCGCGCGTTTAACTTTCCCCAAGCCACCACCTGCGCCGTCTCCGGAAGAATCGGGAGCGGAAGGCTCGTCCGCCCGGCCGACTGCTCTTCGTGAAGAGCCGGATTCGTCGGGACGTTTTCTAATTCCCCCCAGAGACCCCCAGGGAGCTTACGCCCACTTTGCTTGGAGGCTCGGCCACAAGGACTCGATCCAAGACTGTTCAGTTTTCGTGAGCCCCATACACACTCCCACGCTGACAGTTGGTTGTCACACTCGCCAGGTCGTATTGGTCATTGGCTGAACCTGGCCCTTATTGTGCTTGCGGATGTTGTTACACAGTGAGGGTGGGTGATGCTGGTGCTGGAGGGGGTCCCGAGGTTCCGTGTGTTACCACGTGTTTTTTCTCTCCTTGTTCTCTCTTACCTTCTCTCTCTTCTGTTGTGTTTTGCCTATTCTTGGTTCTGTACTTCTGTTCCCTTGCCCTGTTAATCACTGTATATATTGCAGATATTGTACATATGGGATGGGGTATTCATTTGTTGGGGCACACGAGCGTTTTTTGTTGAGGGGGAGTTGACAGCCAGGACGGCTGAGTTTTACGAAGGGGGGGGGGGGTGATGTAGTGACATCGCTGGATGTAAACAGGCTATGGGTGCAGTACCGGCCCTAGAGGGGCACGGCGTGCAGTGTAGCAACATTGCCGGATATATCCACGCACGCACCACTAGCACACACACATAGACGTAGAACCTCTTTCTCACCGTATGTGGCCAACCGTGATACCTCGGAGGGGCGTACGTAAGCAGCACGCGCGCGCGCCTGTCCTGCAATGTCAGTGCGGCAGGACCACACCCAAACGTCCGCGGCTCGTGTTGATTGATAGGCTGTACATGTCGTGTGGTTTTAAATTAACTATTAAATGTTCCTACAGTGACGTGGCTACACACATTGCGGGGGGAGGGAGGGAGGCAGTGCCGGGTGAAGCTAGTGCGGGGCCTGCAGCATATGCTGTTATTACGGGGCCCTAAATAAATAAAAAACTACACATTTTTAACTTGCATAGTAAAGTTATTATATTTTTGCATTTACTATACAGCCAGATAATACGACAAATCGCCCACCTTAAACACCCGGTCGTTCATAAAAGTTGAAGGTGGTAAAGTACTATAGTAGTAGAGCAAGGGCAGAATCACTGAACTGGAATTGATAGCTTGAAAGCATTTAGCGCGTGGCCCTTGAAAGTACTGGGCCCGTAGCATGTGTAGCTGCTGCTACACATATATATGTAGCAGCAGCTACATATGTTGAAGCTACTTGTGCTACGAGGATAATCCGGCACTGATGGGTGGGGGAACATTTTTTGTGACTTAAACGAAGTAAAAAAATAATAATCTGTCAATGGAAAATAAAGCTTAAGTTAGATTTTCGTTCGAACAGGTTGTGTCAGTATGTCGCAACTGTCGCTGGTTTATTGCTGAGCTCCCCATCGGGGGGGGGGAGGAGGTGACACTCGGTCCCAACATTCCTGCGCGGGGCAAGATCTGAAAGGGCGAGGCTTGACATTCTGAATTTAAAAAAATAAGCATCGGTTTATTTACCCTTTAGCAATAAAGAACATGACTGTTTGAGAGGATAAACACACAGCTATCGCAAGGTACCATCAAGCTAGCATTAACCACACGTACTTGTGGTAACACATGGAAACGAATCATGTTCTAATAATAATCATGTATTGATCCTTTGAAACTGATTGGCCTACATAGGGCCAGATTAAGATTGTGTAGGCCCCTGGGTGACATGTACTGTGAGGCCCCCAGTAATAGTTTCAAAAGGAAAAAAAGTTTAAAAAAATAAAATATTTATTTTTACAAGGCTAACAACAAATTAAATTCAGCATTCACAAACGAAGTCACTTTTCACTTCATCTCTGGAGGCACTCCGGCTGGCGCAGGTCCCCTGGGCTGCAGCCCCTAAAGCCCCCCACGCCTTGATCCAGCCCTGTGTGTGGTGGTGTTGGTGGTGGTGGTGTTGGTGGTGTTTGTGGTGGTGTTGGTGTTTGTGTTGGTGGTGTTGGTGTTGGTGGTGTTGGTGGTGGTGGTGTTGGTGGTGGTGTTGGTGGTGTTGGTGGTGGTGGTTTTGGTGGTGTTGGTGGTGGTGGTTTGGTGGTGGTAGTGTGTGTGTATGTGTGTGTGTATGCGGGCGAAGTGTTACCGCCCCATCTCGCGTGAGGCTCGGGTTTACTGAAGGGGCGCGGTGGAGCGGCGAAGGGGATTCCCTTGAAGACGTCGACGGCCCTCCACGTTGCCCCACTCGGTCGTGACCACACCCAATCCGGCCCTGGGCCTCCACGAGAGAGACAGCCTCCTTGATGGCCTCATGTCACCACCAGTGTTAGACCCGAGAACAGCGCCAAAAGGCGAACAGCACAGAGGCAATGTGGAGTATCAGGTGACTTGCAGCTCGGGTTCACGAGCAGAGAGAGTAAGAGGCGAAGTCTGGCTCTACGGAAAACATTTGGCAATTCACCAACAGGACACACGACCTCACACCGGCACATACGACTACAACAGGAAACGCTCTTCGCAAATAAGTTGCAGAGACGTCACCAACGGCGCTTGGTGCCAGGCTAGGTGCACCTTGAGGCCACGTGAAGTGTCGAATGGCTCGCTGCTGGTAGGAGGTCACGGGACAGACCCTGCAGGTGCTATTACGGATTGACTGTGACTGGTCGATGCACCAACTGTGCTCCCCGCTGTGCCAACTCGCTGTGTTTTAGCCGCCCGGTGCTCCGCTCGTTGTTGTGAGCGTCGCTCCTCTGTCCTCCGTTATTGTTGGAGGGCGACTGCCTCCAACTGCCCAGTAGCGTCCTTCACGAGCCTCCTCCACAGAGGCCGATCTTGACACCGCTGGTACCAGTCATCGGCAAGTCCACTCAGCTCCACGTCCTCCTGTACCACATCACTCCATCTCTTCTCCAGCCCATGTCGTGCCCGTTTAGCCCCTCTATGCGACCAAACAGAAGCTGTTTGGACATGCGGTGGCTGGGCATACGGGCTACATGACTCAACATACACAAAGACAAAGATCCCCCGTATAGCCTTAACAGACTGTTGGAGCAAGTGCTCTGAGCGAGCACCTATGAAGGCTAAAACGGCTTACGAAGGGGTGGGTGGCCAGCACCACACACCCATGAAGACGGTGATACCCCGTACAGCCTTAACATACTTTCGGGGCAAGTGCTGTTAGATTTTTAGAGTGTATTTCATTTGTAAACTAAACTTTTTTTTATTTTACCAGGGTAAGAGGCCACTGAGCTAGGTAGCTCTTTTACAGAAGCGACTTAGCCACAAATGATAGCTCAACGAAGTGGCTTTTCATAATCATCACCAGCATCATCGCGTGGAAATGTACAGCAGCCAAATACTCCAAAGGCTCCTCGATTCTAAATGTGGAGGGGACAAAAACCAGAGCACGGGGAGAAAAATCCACGCGGCCTCCGGGGAGAACTTGCAAACAAAATCCTATGGCACGTGGTCGTGACGGGTACGAATTCTTTACAATGTGGCGCTCATTACTAACACACGAAGTGCTCGCCACAACTGAGCCGCAACACATCGCTGATCTCGCCAAGGAGGATTAATCATCCTCGCAGCAGCAGTGGTGGCAGCTTTTGGCTCAGCCATCGAACAAAGGCGGTGGTCATCGCTGCATCGCGCGGCGCTTTAAAGATGCGTTTCTGCGGCCGTCTGGAACGCTCTTCTCTTCCGACATTGGGAAGCCACTGGAGCCGTGCACTTTTAAATCATCTACACTGACACACTAATTTCTTCATGACTCTTTGAGTTTAGTTTGTGGTCCTTCCCTCGCACCTCCGTTTAGCACGGTTGGATACATACGGTGCGAAAGAAGTTCAACATGCATGTACGAGACTCGTAATTCCCCACAACACTCACCCACACACTCGCCCATCCACTCACCCATTCACTCTTCCACCCACACACTCACCCATTCACTCATCCACCCACACACTCACCCTAACACTCGCCCATCCACTCAACCATTCACTCATCCACCCACTCACACACTCACCCAACCACTCATCCACCCACACACTCACCCTAACACTCGCCCATCCACTCACCCATTCGCTTATCAACCCACCAACACACTCACCCATCCAATCAGCCACCCACACACTCACCCTAACACTCGCCCATCCACTCAGCCAGTCACTCATCCACCCACCCACACACTCACCCAACCACTCATCCACCCACACACTCACCCTAACACTCGCCCACCCACTCACCTATTCACTCATCCACCCACCCACACACTCACCCACACACTCGCCCATCCACTTATCCACCCACACACTCACCCATCTACTCATGCACCCACACACCCACCCACACACTCACCCACACACTCGCCCATCCACTTATCCACCCACACACTCACCCATCTACTCATGCACCCACACACTCACCCACACACCCGCCCATCTACTCACCCACTCACCCGCCCACTCATCCACCCACTCGCCCACTCACCCACTCACCCGCCCACTCGCCCACTCACCCACTCGCCCACCCGCCCACTCACCCACTCACCCACCCACTCGCCCACTCACCCGCCCACTCACCCACCCACTCACCGACACACTCCCTCACCCACTCGCCCACTCACCCGCTCACCCACCCACCCGCCCACTCACCCACCCACTCGCCCACTCACCCACCCACTCGCCGACACACTCCCCCACGCACTGTCGTATGTAAACGTCCACGTTAATGGGGGCACTGTAGAGATGTGATGATGGCGCTTCAAGTGGCAGATTTGCACGAGAACGGCGCCACCGCCACGTTCAGTGAGCAAAAACTGAACTCGACTCGGCGGCGTTGGCGATTCCACGGTGGGTTTATTTTATTTTATTTTTCGTTGGTGGCGTTGATCCGTGAAACATCGCGCACAGCGAACCAAACGTTTGATGTTTAACCTTTGTGGCAATGATACAAAGGAGGTTGATGTTGTCGAAATGTTCAAAACACCGGATGGACTCAAGTTACTACAAGGCATCGCCAGGACCTGCCTGTGCCACACATCACGCTTCGTTGAAAAGCGTGCAAACACAAAAAAAAACACGAAGGCTGTCTGTATCTGGTGTGGGCCAGATCAGCCTCAAGGAGAATGCGCGAGACTGCGATGGAAGCCGAACCTGCTTTTCTTGTTTTACCGCAAAGAAAGTCTGTGCGGTGAATGCAGACCCGATGTCTGGTGAGGACATCTGCACACCTCCGGTAACTATTGATGCCGGTCAAGGACGGTCCCATAAGGAGTCACTGTTTTCGACCGTGTCATCTTTGTGGGTTAGGGTTCAAGGTTTAGGATTCGGGGTTTAGGATTCGGCACGTTGGTTCTAAATGTGGAAGGGGGAAAAACCCGGAGGACCCGGAGAAATATCCACGCGACCACGGAGAGAGAGACACACACAAACTCCAAATATACAGCAGTCGTCAGGGTCGGGATCGGACCCACGACCTCCTGTATACCAGGCGAGGCAGTTAACATCTCACCATGGGGAAGAGAGACACGCAAACTACAAATATACAGCAGGCGTCTGGGTTGGAATTGAACCCACGACCTCCTGTATACCAGGCGAGGGAGTTAACATCTCCTAGCCACGGTGACTGCCCAGTAGCAGCAGCGTCCTTCACTGAGCCTCCTCCGCAGAGGCCGACCTTGACACCGCCGCTCTCCGACAAGCACACTTAGCTCCTCACTCCTCCAGTACCGCATCAGCTTCCATCTCTTCTGCAGCGTGCATGCACGCACGCACGCACGCGCACTTCCTTCTCACCGTACGTGGCTAACCGTGACACCTCGGAGAGGCGTGCGGTGTGAATGAAGTTCAACATACAGTACCTGAACCATGAAAACCTGCTTCCTGCAATGTCAGTGCGTCCTGCCCCACACCCAGACGTCGTGTTGATTGAGAGGCTGGGCGTGTCGTGTGGTTTTAAAAAAAAATTCTTAAATGTTCCGACAGTGAAGTGACTACACACATTGCGGGGGGGGGGCAGTGCAGGATGAAGCTAGTGCGGGGCCTGTAGCTTATGTTGTTATGAAGGGGCCCTAAATAAAATAAAAACACGTAAATATTAAAAGGCCGTAATTATAGTATATCTGTTGGGGGGGACACATTCCCTCAAGTTTTAGATTTGAAGCTTTCGTGACTGCAAGGATTCATACTCTTTGGATTTTTCGGTAAAGTCACGTAGGTAAAAGATAAAATAATTAAATAAAATACGATAAATGCTTTCATTTATTTTATTTTTTACCTACGTGACTTTACCGAAAACCCACAAAGAGTATGAATCCTTGCAGTCACGAAAGCTTCAAATTCCAAAACTGGGGGGGGGGGTGTCCCCCCCAATATATATACTATAATTACGGCCTTGATTCTAAATGTGGAGAGAGAGAGAACAGGGGGGGTAGAGAGGGGGGGGGGGTACATAAAGCAAAGATTAAAACAAAAATGATGAACGAAGCAAAGTGCCGACTACACCGGGCATCTTCTTCTTTCCTCTGATCGTAAAAAAAGAAAACACGCAGACTCCAAACATCCAGCAGCAGGCATCGTCAGAGTCGGCTGTGGCCAGCTACTTGCTCGCCACGACGGGAGGGCTTCAACAGAGAGCGAGTTCGTGTTGCTTGTTGCTGTTCCCCCCACCTCTGTTGAAGGAGCCGCAGACCGCAGTGGGTTTACTGTGAGTCTCTGCGTACCACTACGGGTCTCTATGAGCATATATAGACCTCAATGGGGCTCTATGTATATACATGCATCCCTATGGGTACCTATGTATCTCTATGTATAGGCATGTATCTCTATGGGTCTGTATGTATCTCTATGTATAGACATGTATCTCTATGGGTCTCTATGTATCTCTATGTATAGGCATGTATCTCTATGGGTCTGTATGTATCTCTATGTATATCTATGGGTATCTATGTAACTCTATGTATCTCTATGGGTCTCTATGTATATACATGTATCTCTATGTGTCTGTATGTATCTCTATGTATAGGCATGTATCTCTATGGGTCTCTATGTATCTCTATGTATATACATGCATCTCCATGGGTCTCTATGTATCTCTATGTATAGGCATGTATCTCTACAGGTCTGTATGTATCTCTATGTATAGACATGTATCTCTATGGGTCTCTATGTATCTCTATGTATATACATGCATCTCCATGGGTCTCTATGTATCTCTATGTATAGGCATGTATCTCTACGGGTCTGTATGTATCTCTATGTATAAACATGTATCTCTATGGGTCTCTATGTATCTCTATGTATATACATGCATCTCCATGGGTCTCTATGTATCTCTATGTATAGGCATGTATCTCTACGGGTCTGTATGTATCTCTATGTATAGACATGTATCTCTATGGGTGGGTGAATTGACGATTCCACCGGTCAGTGTCTTCGAGAAGGAGGAGGAAGTGAAAGCCAGGAGGAGAGGCGATGGTGTTTGGGTCTCGAATGAGGAGGTGTTTAATCTGAACGTCTGCGTTGGATCTGGATGATATGTGTAAGATGCTGTTGGTTGGTGGAGGGCTTAGGTTCAAACGCTGACATTACACCCACAGGATATAACAAAAAATGAACCAAATATTAATCATATTGGTCGTGAAAGCCTATTAGCACGATCGGCGACGTACGGTGCGAAATAAGTTCAACATCCTTGAACCATGAAAGCCTGCTGATGTAGTCAAGGAGCATAAACCCATCACACGAACTCCGCTCATCTTTGCAGCAGCAGCGGCTTCTGGCTTAGCCATCGAACAAAGGCGGCGGGCGGTCACCGCTGCATCGCGCGGCGCTTTCGGATGCGCTTTCTGCGGCCGTCTGGAACAGCTCTTCCCTTCCGATGTCAGGAAGCCTGGAGCTGTGCACTTTTACTGGTAGGAACCTCCTGGTTACACCAGCCCACAGGGGATTATTGTGTCCGTCGTGCAGGGAGGGGCTGGGTGGGGAGGGGAGGGTGGGGAGGGGCTGGGTGGGGAAGGTGGGGCTGGGTGGGGGGTGGGAGGAGTGGGGCTGGGTGGGGAGGGGCTGGTCACCCCGTCGTGCCCATATAAAACTCAACATTTGACCTACTCACGCCGGCTTGTGCCCGCCCTCACAGTCGGGCATATTTGCGGAATACACCACGCCGCCGTTGACCCTGGCCATTGACCGAGCAACCCAATGTTCCTACCAGCTCCCTCCGCAGGAATGTGTTAAATCATCATCATCTAGATTGACAAACGAATTTAATTAGAACTGGAATTTTGTGTTTAGTCTGCTTGTCATTACCCCGCTCCTCCGATGAGCGCGGTTGGCTACGTACGCTGCGAATGATGTTCAAAATGCACACATGCAATGTTGTAGCTCCTCACCCGAGCTAAACATGCCCTGACAGTGAATTGTCTTTGTGCTGTTCGCGTTTGTGGCACATTGGGGAGCGCAGCTGGTGCATCTGGCAGTCATCTCAGTCAATCCGTCATAGCACCTGGAGGGTCTGTCCCGCGACCTCCTGCCAGCAGCGAGCCTTTCGACACTTCACGTGGCCTCAAGGTGCACCTACCCTGGCACCAAGCGCCGTTGGTGACGTTTCCGCCACTTATTTGTGAAGAGCGGTTCCTGTTGTAGTCGTAGTCGTATGTACCGGTGTGAGGTCGTGCGTTCTGTTGTTGAGTTACCAAATTTCGATTTAAAGCTTTCGTGACTGCAGGGATTCATCTTCTTGGTTGTTTCGGTAAAGTCACGTAGAAGGGAAATAATAAAATAATAAAAATAAAACATTATAAAATTTCGATTTAAAGCTTTCGTGACTGCAGGGATTCATCTTCTTGGTTCTTTCGGTAAAGTCACGTAGAAGGGAAATAATAAAATAATAAAAATAAAACATAATAAAATAATTCTCCCGACGTTTCGGCCACAACGCAAGCAGCCGTTCTCAGGTGCAGCCGTCCTCAGGTGAAGAACAGGTCTGTTTTTTTATTATTTTATAATTTCCCTTCTACGTGACTTTACCGAAAGAACCAAGAAGATGAATTACCAAATGTTTTTCCGTAGAGCCAGACTACAACCCTCATTCTCTCTCTCTCTGCTCGTGAACCCGAGCTAGAAGTAATCTGACACTCCACATTTTGCCTCTGTGCTGTTCGCCTTTCAGCGCTCTTCTCTGCTCTAACACTGGTGGTGAGACGAGGCCATGAAGGAGGAGGCTGTCTCTCTCGTGAAGGCCAACCAGTTTCAAAGACAATGCGTCATTTACTACCAGAGCCATGTTTCTGTTTGCACGATCACCGCAAATACTGTGTGGTTAGTGCAGTAACATGATTCTTGGCAAAAGGGGCCGTCCATAAAAGACGTCACGCGATTTTGGACGATTTTTCACCCCCCCCCCACCCTCGTCACACGGCGTCACAAGAAGTCAGACCCCCCCCCTCAAATATGACGTCACAAAGCTCTGCCCCCCCCAAATAAAACATCGCTTTAAACTATTGTCATTGTGGTGCGTATTTAATGTGGCGCTGCACTCTAATGTTGTAGGAGAAAACATTTATTGAAAAGTCTATTTAATAAAGTAGAACGTGTTGTCTATATTTATTTAAAGTTTGCGCATTTTGACGCGACGTCACATTTCTCAACCCCCCCCCCCCTCGTCACACATCGTCACAAATGTCTGACCCCCCCCCCCACCTAGGTTCGTGACGTCATTTATGGACGGCCCCAAAGGGATCTTTTCTTGGTGTTTGAACATCTGAACACAACTGTTTTAATGCCAGAAAGGGTCAACCCTCTTCTTATATTCTTATACACACATCACGTATGCAATTATCCTGCCAGATGTCGTTTGTTTTGCTACGGAGATCCGCATATCAATGCATCCGCTCACCTTGAGGCATCTTTCACGCATTACGGCTCCATCTCTCTGAGCAATCACCGTCTGCGAGCCGTTCATTGCAGACAACAGAAACAGATTTCCACGCAATACTCGCGGTCTTTCTCTCGCTTTATTCCACAACCGGTGACATCAACAGGCGAAGAGTATTCGGACACGCGCACAGCCAACTCCGAATCAACCTCAACCGCTTTATTTGTGATTACAACAGTAGCAGCACATGATGTAGATTGTTGTTGTTGTTGTTTTTCCCCTCCTGGGACACCACACAAGGCCGCTCAGATGTTCAAATTTGAATGACCTTCAACCCGGCGAGGGTGCCGTGTTGATCTCTCGGTGGGGATGATTTGCGGGACGTGTTAAGCTTTAAGTTGTTTGATTGTTGTGTACGATTGCAGTTCAACTCGGGATTAAAAATAGTGGCCGTGACGTACGGTGTTGAGCACTGCGCAGCTGGAAACACACCAGATATATTTTGTTCACTTAATCCCACATTTGAATGTAAGGGTACACATTTGTTCGGCTTCCTTGAATCAAACATTTTAATCATCCAAGTCGATATTTATTTGTTATTATCATTATTCGTATTTTGTGCCATCAACCTAATCAATCGACGATCGTTTAAGAGTGGAGAAACGCAAATCGATGTTTTTGTTGTTGTTGTTGAAAATAAAAATCAACGACGGGCGCCGTCGTTGATTGGCCGAAGTGAGAAGTTGAGACACAAAAACTCCGAATCGTCCCTTGGGCTCGTGGTCGGTGGTGGCGGTGGTGTTGTCGGCGGAGGTGGTGGAAGTGGCGGCGTCGATCACTTGTTCTTGAAGGCACCGACGAACTCTGTGGCGAGAAGGAGGATGAGCGATAGTGATCATCGGTGAGACGGATTTTTTAGTTTGTTTTGTTTTAGCTAAATATTATTCTGCAATTTATATGTTCGTATTGAGAGACGGCACCTATTGCCCAAGGCTGGCGCTTAACGCAGTTTAGAAAAGGGCAGCCGAGACACGAGAATTATTTCGATGGCACGCGGACGAACTGCAAGAGTTGAGGAATGGGTGACCGCGTAGCGATCGCGAATGGGTTGGGGCGAGGAGAGGGGAGGGGGAGAGACAGAGGATGGGCGATGAAGAAGAGGTGGTGAGGAGTGGAAGGAGGTTAAGGATGGGGGCGCGGTGTGTAAACATCGTCACTGGGGAGACAAAGGCGGCCCGGTCGTGGCCACACACCCTCCTCGTGTATCGTGCCGGCCTTCGTAGGTGCTGCTCGATTAACACTTAACATCACTTGCCCCAACAGTCTGGTTGAGGCTACACGGGGTGGGAGTGGATCTTTGCGTGTGTACACGCGGACACGGACAACACAATTGGCAACGAGACGAAGACAATAACATCGTTTCATTTAAAACAAACGCCGACAGCTCTCGGCTTCCTCGTAACTCGATATAGCCCAATTGTTTGGTAGCTTCAGCATCAGAATATTGCGTCTCTACTGGAGGAAACCGATGAGCTGTCAAGATGTATTTATTTGGTTGTTCTCTCCAGATGTCCATCAATACTTGGGTTCCTCCTGGACGTGTGGCCGTGATGATTGGGGCAACGTGCCATATTATTATACATTTCTTCTTCTTCTCCTCCTCTCTCGTTATTTGTGTATTCATCTATTTTTTGTGGTTTGTATTTATTTGCTAAGTGGTGGGGGTTTCGTGGTTTCTTTGTGTGTGTGTGTGTCATCCGTGGAAGGCGACTGGCGAATCGATGTGGCAGCATCGGTGGTGGGGAGGAAATCGCACGAATGACGGTCCATTAAAATGAAATCATCATCATAATTTTAACACGTAGACTGTCGCGATCAATATCATAAGAGTTTTTTTTGGGTTAGATCGCGTAAATATATAATTGTTGTTAAACCCGACAACACCCGACAGCCAATTAGTAAGGGTTGTCACGTAAACAGATCGTGGCCAATTCGTCACTAGTACAGCACTAACCGGTGTGTTGGAGAGCCAAGCCACAACATTTACAATCTGAGTACGACGTTTGGCCAGTAATTACAACCAGCTTCATCAGGCGACAGCCAGATTTGTCACTCAGATTCTAAATGTTGTGGCTTGGCTCTCCAACACACCAGTGTGTACTAGTGACGAACCCTTACTAGTTGGCTGTGTCGGGTGGTGGCGGGTTTAACGACGCATTTATATATTTACGCGATCTAACACCCCCCAAAAAACAACCTATATTATGGATCATCATCATCATCATTATTTATTGTTACAACAGGAGAAGTTATGGTGTGCGTGGCCTGCTCACCGTTGATGTCAATCTGTCCGTCGCCGGACTTGTCGATGGACGCCACGATCTTCTTCACCTGGTCCAGGGGAATGTCATGGCCGATGCTCTTCAGGGCTTCCTGAAGCTCTGCCGCGGACAGCTTGCCCGAGTTATCCTGCACACGGACACACGACCGGATCGCCCGTTCAGCACGAAGACGAAGATCCCACCCACACCCACCACCCCCGTATAGCCTGCCAGGGCACCGGGGGATACTCATTTAAGCCTGAGTCATCCTAGCAACACAAGTAGCTATATATGCTATGGGCTCCCCGCGCTAAATGCTTTCAAGCTATCAATTCCGGTCAAGTGATTGTGCGCTTGCTCTATTACTTTAGTACTATAACGCCTTAAACTTTTACGAACGACCGGGTGTTTAATGTTAGCGATTTGTCGTATTATCTGGCTGTATAGAAAATGAAAAAATACAATTACTTTACTATGCAAGTAAAAAATTTGTGTTTTAATATGTATGTTTATTTATTTATGCGTCAGGCCCCGCACGAGCTTCATCCGGCACTGCCGCCCACCTATCACGATCACTGCCCGCAGGTGTTCCACAGAGATTCACGCAGCCTCACGGCAGCCACCGGCCTCGCAACACGACGGCTCCGCGTGGCATAGTAAAGCTCGCAGCTCACAGTCGCCGTGACACGTGGGGGGTGGTGGTGGTGCAGGGGGTGGTGGTGGTGACAGTGACTGAAAGCGTTGTTACCTTGTCGATAGCCTTGAAGGCTTTGCGGAGGCTATCCTCATTCTAGAGACAACAAGACAACACCGTTATATGCACCAACATCATCACCAACATCACCAACATCATCAACATCAAACATCATTGTCCCTCGACATCGCTACCGCGTGATCTCACCCACACCCACCCACCCCCTCTCTCTCGTTGATCATGATCATTATAATCCACTTGATCACAATCGTAGTAGTACACAGTACTAGTAGTAGTACACAGTATAAGCAGTACACAGCAGAAGCAGTACACAGTGGTAGTACACAGTGGTAGTACACAGTGGTTGTACGCAGAAGCAGTACAACGTCTTACTGTTTAACGACAATCAATCTCTATGAATGGTTTTCCCCCCGTCCGGAGTAAAAACATCGGTGAGTATTGTGAACAAAGTCACGTCGGTATAAAGTGAAAAATAAAATAAATCACGATTTTATTTTAAATTTCGATTTAAAGCTTTCATGACTGCAGGGATTCATCTTCTTGGTTCTTTCGGTAAAGTCACGTAGAAGGGAAATAATAAAATAATAAAATAAAACTTTATAAAATAATTCTCACGACGTTTCGGCCATAACGCAAGAATTCTGAAGAATTCTTCACCTGAGATTGATTTTATTATGTTTTATTTTAATTTTTTTACTATTTTCCTTCCACGTGACTTTACCGAAAGAACCAAAGAGTATGGATTCCTGCAGTCACGAAAGCTTCAAATCAAGATCGATTGTGAACAACTCTCACGACGCCCGCCCTGGCTTACCATGGTTCGGGTGTGGTTGGGACGCTTTGCGATGGTGCACAGAGAAGATTTGGTGGTCACTTGCAGGTGGAGATCCAGGGAAGCTCTCCAGGTTAAATAGGAGTCGGCTTGGGTGTGGCAAGGGCGTGAACTCAGGTGTGTGTGTACACGTGTGTGTGCGTGTGTGGGTGGGGGGGGCGGTGGTGTAGTGGTTAGCGCTACGCTGCGCTATGAACCCGGCGATCCGAGTTCGATTCCCGCTCACGGCCACCACCAAGTGACGATTATCTGAACCGGTTCTGGGCCTCCCCTAGGTCGACTCAGCCTCAAATGAGTAGCTTGTGCGGTGCGTCAAAACATCGCCACTACGGAGACAAAGGCGGCCGGGCGTGGTGCTGGCCACCCACCCCCTCGTGTACCGTTCCGGCCTTCATAGGTGCTCGCTAACAGCACTTGCCCCAATAGTCTGTTAAGGCTATACGGGGGATCTTTGTCTTTGTTTTGTGTCTGTGTGTACACGTGTGTGTGTGTACACGTGTGTGTGTGTACACGTGTGTGTGTGGGGGGGGGCGGTGGTGTAGTGGTTAGCGCTGCGCTGCGCTATGAACCTGGCGATCCGAGTTCGATTCCCGCTCACGGCCACCACCAAGTGACGATTATCTGAACCGGTTCTGGGCCTCCCCTAGGTCGACTCAGCCTCAAATGAGTAGCTGGTGCGGTGCGTCAAAACAACGCCACTGGGGAGACAAAGGCGGCCGGGCGTGGTGCTGGCCACCCACCCCCTCGTGTGCCGTTCCGGCCTTCATAGGTGCTCGCTAACAGCACTTGACCCAACAGTCTGTTAAGGCTACACGGGGGATCTTTGTCTGTGTGTATGTACTCTATCGGGTTTGTTAACATAGATTGACAACAATTGTCTTAATAGTAACCAAATGAAATAAAACGGTTACCGGTTTTGCATAACATAAGAGACATGCCAAGCAATTGAACCGGAGCGCCGTGCGCTGTGGGGTAAAGTGTCTCACCCCCCTCGCCTCTTGCAACGTCTCCCGTCGGCATGGAAGAGTAGGCCAAATACGGATCGCTATTAGAAGCAAGAGCACGTTTCCGCTTTGTCGAAACAACAATAACAACAATCAATCAAATCGACGCGCTCGTCAGCGAGCACTTAACACCGGAATCCTCACTGTCTGAACCGGTAACCGATTCTGAAAACGGTTAACCAGATGGGCGGCCACACACCCTATGTGTGTGATGTGATGTGTGCGGTGTGCGGATAATCATGCCTGTTGCGTTGGCTGTTCGAGGGTGTGGTCGCAAGTGCTGTTGGTCAACTCAGTTGAGGCTGAGTCGACCTAGGGGAGGCCAGGACCGGTCACTGGGGGGGTTGGTGGTCGTGAGCGGGAATCGAACTCGGCTCGCCGGGTTCGCGGCGCAGCGCAACAACCATTGCACCACCGCTCCGCTGCACACAAAGACAAAGATCCCCCGAGTAGCCTGACACAGACTGTTGGGGCAAGTGCTGTTAGCGAGCACCTATGAAGGCCGGCAAGGCACGCGAGGGGGTCGGTGGCCAGCACCACGCCCGGCCGCCTTTGTCTCTCCAGTGGCGATGTTTACACATCGCACCAGGTACCGCTACACCACCGCTCCCCACAGATGACACGTAGACACACACACACACGTGTAACACACACCCTTGGCGCACCTTTCCCTCCGGGTGCAAGGTGTGGTCGCGATTCTAGGCTTCGATAAGTGTTCACACGACACTAATAACACACACACGTGCACACAAACATCCACACATACACATCCACACACACACACACGTGCACACACACACAAGTGCACACACACACACACGTGCACACACACACGTGCACACACACACGTGCACACACACACACGTGCACACACACACACGTGCACGCACACGTGCACACACACAGTGCACACACACGTGCTCACACACACGTGCAAACACACACGTGCATACAACTACGTGCACACACACACACGCGTGTTAATGCCCTCGCCACACCCGTATAGCGAACCCGACTCAAACTGTTGGGTGTAGGCGTGGAAATCGAACTCTCGTCTCCGTGTTCGCAGCGCAGCGCGCAAACCACTGCGCCACCGCTCCCCACACACACAAAAACACGCGCGTCGATACAACGACAAGGATCCCCCGTATAGCCTACAGCACACGTTTGGGGCAAGTGCTGTCAGCGAGGACCTACGCACGGCACACGAAGGGATGGGCGGGGTGGGGGCATCACCACGCCCGACGATGTTTGTACATCGCCACCAGGTGCTCATTTGAGGCTGAGTGGACCTTGGAGAGGTCCCACGACGAGTTCAGATAATCGTCACCGGTGTTGACCACGAGCGGGAATCGAACTGAGGTCGCCGGGTTCGTAGCGCAGCGTAGCGCTAACCACTGCACCATAGCTCCCCCCCCCATACCCCCCATTCGGCACGAAGTGATGGTGGTTTCACCAGGGCGCCTGTGCCAGGCTAGGTGCACTTTGAGGCCACGTGAAGTATCGATGCTTCGCTGACAGCAGATGTCGGGACGGACCCAGCAGGTGCCATGGGTTGACTGACTGAGATGACTGGTAGATGCACACCAGCTGTACCCCCCACTCTGCCAACGTGCTATATTTTATCCGCCCGGCGCTCCACTCGTTGTTGCGAGCGTCGCTCCTCTGCCCTCCGTTGTTGCCGGAGGGCGACTGCCTCCAACTATCCAGCAGCGTCCTTCACGAGCCTCCTTCATAGAGGCCGATCTTGACACCGCTGGTACCGCTCGTCAGCAAGTCCCACTCAGCTCCACATTCTCCCGTACCACATCACTCCATCTCATCTCTAGCCCGTGCCGTGCCCGTTTAGCCCCCTCTATGCGGCCAAATAGAAGCTGCTAGGGCATGCAGTGGCTTGGTATGTGGGCTACATGACCCAGCCAACGCAGCCTTGCCTGCCGGAGGAGCTCACCGATGGGAAGGTCTCCAGATCTTTCAAGGATCTGTGAGCTCCTCACACAATCCAGCCAGGCTAAACCCAGGATGTATCGTAGGCATGCCAGTCTGAGTGTTTTTAACCGGCGCAGATGTTCCTTTAGAGGGGTCCACATTTCACAAGCCTCGAGAAGGGAGGGCATGACTGTGGCCGAGAAGACCCGAAGCTTCGTGCGGAGCGACAGACCAGGTAGCTTCCACATTGCATTGCGCAGCCGATAAAAATATGCCAGCCGACTGATTCGGAGTGAGTGCTGTCAAACTGGAGCTGGTCATAAGCACACTGCCCAGACATGGGAAACTCTCCACTCTCTCCACAACTGCTCCATCGCCAATGGGGAGCTCAGGGGGTGGAGTTTTGGTGGCACAAAATACCCAGGCAGGTGCTTAGTTTAGGTGGGGCTGATGGTAAGGCCCCACCTCTTAGTGGCACACTCCAGGTTCAGCAGCAGCGCCTCCAACTCCTCCTCTGACTGAGCAGCAATCAGCAGATAATCAGCATACATTACATGGTTGACCAATAGGGAAACACTCGGGAATTAAAGTCCCCTAACAGGATGACTCTATCCCGAGGGCCCACTTGGCTAGCACCTGGGACAGGAGGTTATAGAAGGCGGCTGCCTCAACTGCATCCCTCCACTGGTGTTCATCTTCGGTGAGGCGTAAGCAACCACCACCATTCCTCACCTCTTCTTGAAGGGGAGGCGAGTCCACAGTAGCCTGGGACTTACAGCTTCCCATACCTCACTGCCACGTCCCCACACCCACTTCAATCTTTTGTTCAAAACAAGTGCCACTCCCTGCTGTTTGGTAGTTTCCTGCCCCGAGTGGAGAACTGTCCACCCCTCATGATGACTGGTGCCAGAACTAGTCCACCGAACCTCCTGTATTCCACTGAGGTCCAGGCGGTTACCGGTCCATCTCCCGACAGAGGAGTGGGCAGCCTCTCCTCCGCAACGATAGTCTGAACATGCCACGTGGCCAATCTCAGTGGTCTCCTGTTCCTGGATCTGCCAGATGGAGTTTGGCCAGGCAGCGTCGTGCTACGCCTGTTCCCCTGGCCTCTAGCACCGGCTTAATTTGGTGTTTCCACCGTGGTGCTTGGGTAGAAATAAGTAATATTAAAAACATACTTTTTTAAAAACACGCTTTCATGAAATGTACCCTTCTCGTAATGGCAGAACTCCACGATTCCAGGAAGTGGCCGCAAAGCTTGCCATAACGTAAGGGGCCGTGGTGATTTACAGCCAACGTCAGTTGAGCGTGGACAATTAGACCCAAGCCGAAACATAACATATAAAAACATGTAAAAATATATATACGTTGTTTTTATGATAGAATATAGTATTGTCATCATCATGACATAAGTATACCAAGTTTGCAGTCGATACCACATTGGGAAGTGGGTTAAATTTGAGTTACAAGATATGAGGATACGACAACAACAACAGACAGAGTGAGTTAAATAAAAGCGTGTAATAATAATAATACAATAATAATAAGAGTGCCAGGTGGAGGGGTTAACCAGCTCCTCGTACGCACTGATCTATCTACATACAACAACAACAACCGCCATTCGCCACTAAGCGGCAGTGAAGTCACCACGTCGCTTGTGCCAGGCCATGTGCACGTTAAAGCCACATGAAATGTCGAACGCCCGCTGGCAGGAGAGATCACGGGGCAGACCCAGCAGGTGCCATGGATCGACTGACTCAGATGACAAAGATAAAGATAAAGATCCCCCATATAGCCTTAACATACTGTAGGGGCAAGTGCTGTTAGCGAGCACCTACGAAGGCCGCAACGGTACACGAGGGGGTGGGTGGCCAGCACCACGCCCGACCGCCTTTGTCTCCCTAGTGGCGATGTTTACACACCGCACCAGGTACTCATTTGAGGCTGAGTCGACGTAGGGGAGGCCCAAGACAGGTTCAAATAATCGTCACTCTTGGTGTTTGCCGTGAGTGGGAATCGAACCCGTGTCGCCGGGTTCGTAGCGCAGCGCGCTAACCGCTACACCACCGCTCCCCACAGATGACACGTAGACACACACACACACACGTGTAACACACACCCTTGGCGCACCTTTCCCTCCGGGTGCAAGGTGTGGTCGCGATTCTAGGCTTCGATAAGTGTTCACACGACACTAATAATAATACCAGGGAGGCGTCTAACCTTTGTGTCAACACGAGCCGAGATGTATTCAGGGTGCGGTTCCTCTGCACATATTTGAAGAAAGTTCGTACATCGGTGTGGTGCCCTCGGGGACTTCAAACTCAAATTAACCTACGTGGAATTGAATATAAATGTACGTTTTATGTATATGTGGATATAATGGCGGTACACCGGTGGAAGCATAAGACAGTCTAAAAATAAAAAAAATTTAATCGGCAAAGTGAATGTGTAATTAACAGCGAAATGGCATAGTACTCGAATTGTAAATGTGGATTTACTCTCCAGCACACTTGTGTGCTGAACTAGTAACGAATTGGCACGTTTCGTTTACCTGACAAACCTTATTAACTGGCTGTGTTGGGTAGTGGCGGGTTTCACGACACATCTAAATTTACGCGATCTAACCCTAAAACCTCGATTGTGGATAATAGTCTCGTAGAAAGCCGAATACGTGTTGAAGTCAATCTGTTTATCAGTCTTCAATTGACCTTGTCGTCAAGTTTGATGCGATTCGAAGGCTAACTCGGCCTTCTTCCGAGACTGAATGAACCTGAAATCGAGGAAGAGTCCCACCAAAGTCTCGGGCACGAGTCAAATCTTGCCGCCTATGAGTCTATGGGTAGTGTTGAGTCTATGGGCAGTGTTGAGTCTATGGGCAGTGTTGAGTTTATGGGCAGTGTTGAGTCTATGGGCAGTGTTGAGTCTATGGGCAGTGTTGAGTCTATGGGCAGTGTTGAGTCTATGGGCAGTGTTGAGTCTATGGGCAGTATTGAGTCTATGGGTAGTGTTGAGTCTATGGGTAGTGTTGAGTCTATGGGCAGTGTTGAGTCTAAGGGCAGTGTTGAGTCTATGGGCAGTGTTGAGTCTATGGGCAGTGTTGAGTCTATGGGTAGTGTTGAGTCTATGGGCAGTGTTGAGTCTATGGGTAGTGTTGAGTCTAAGGGTAGTGTTGAGTCTATGGGCAGTGTTGAGTCTATGGGCAGTGTTGAGCCTATGGGTAGTGTTGAGTCTATGGGTAGTGTTGAATATATGGGCAGTGTTGAGTCTATGTGCAGTTTTGAGTCTATGGGCAGTGTTGAGTCTATGGGCAGTGTTGAGTCTATGGGCAGTTTTGAGACTATGGGCAGTGTTGAGTGTATGGGCAGTTTTGAGTCTATGGGCAATGTTGAGTCTTTGGGCAGTGTTGAGTCTATGGGCAGTATTGAGTCTATGGGTAGTGTTGAGTCTATGGGCAGTTTTGAGTCTATGAGTAGTGTTGAGTCTATGGGCAGTGTTGAGTCTATGGGCAGTGTTGAGTCTATGGGCAGTGTTGAGTCTATGGGTAGTGTTGAGTCTATGGGTAGTGTTGAGTCTATGGGCAGTGTTGAGTCTATGGGCAGTTTTGAGACTATGGGCAGTGTTGAGTCTATGGGCAGTCTTGAGTCTATGGGTACTGTTGAGTCTATGGTCAGTGTTGAGTCTATGGGCAGTTTTGAGTCTATCGTCAGTGTTGAGTCTTTGGAGAATGTTGAGTCTATGGGCAGTGTTGAGTCTATGGGGAATGTTGAGTCTTTGGGGAGTGTTGAGTCTATGGCGCGGTGCTGTTCACTGCACAGGGGAAGTTGATTCCAGTGCAAGGAGGGAGAAGAATCCAACACGGGATTGGGCACAAGGGAGGAGGAGGGACCGAGAGACGATTGGGAACGAAGAGGACGAGAGGAGGGGACATGGAAGGGGGTGAGAGAGGCGAGATGCTGTGGGGCAAAGCCACGGGAGACATTTAAAGACTCGTGGTGTCAGGTATTCAAAACGACGGCTGATCGGTCGCATCCTGTCGGTGAGGAACGATGGCCGTGCACGGGTGGCACGCGGACTGCGTCGACGGCAAGGGTCGGCGCGTTGTACGGCAGGAGGTTTGAGAACTGTTCGAGGTGCAGGGGACGAATCCGGTTTGATTCAGCTTAGCCTGGACGCGGCTTGCGAGATGAAAAAAAACAATTGCACGTCCCTGCGCGACCCCCAAACAGCAAACACATTCGACCGCGGAATGTCGTTCAACAGCGCAATTATATGGGCGTGGGGTGAGGCGTGAACGGTGTTCCCTCGTTATTCGCGATCGTGGATATCCAGCGAATTGCATCTGCACCTCTACACCAGCGGTGGTTCTCTACACGAGGGGTGGGGTGGGGGTGATTTATGAATGCGCGTGAAATTATATCGTACGCGAGAGAGCCATTGGTGATGAATCACGTTGCATGAATCGGCCGATATTAAATAACCACGGTAGAAATAACAAATTCTTCTACGTGGTAACCTATAACGACGTAAAAGACCTTTGTGAACTCGCCGATCGTCAACAATGTTGGTTGCCGTGAGTTACCAGCGAGCGCAAATACATAACGTCACGTGCTGCAGAGCGTCCGCTTAAACATTTGTTTTGAACTCGCTTGTAGTTACTCAGCTCCTTTGGGCAGGGGTCCCCAACCACCGGGCTGGGTGGGGAGGGGCTGGGTGAGAGGGGTGGGGCTGGGTGGGGAGGGGCTGGTCACCCCGTGGTGCCCTTATAAAACTCAACGTTTAACCTACTCACACCGGCTTGTGCCCGCCCTCACAGTCGGGCATATTTGCGGAATACACCACGCCGCCGTTGACCCTGGCCATTGACCGAGCAACCCAACGTTCCTACCAGCTCCCTCCGCAGGAATGTGTTTTAATGTAAGATAGTTCATTAAAAAGACGGAGGTTTATGTAGACCAATGTCATCATTCGCGAAATTTGCTACTCACGAGCATCTCCGGAACGTGTCCCTCGCGAATAACGAGGGAAGCCTTCAGGGTGGATATTGGGTGATTGAGTTTACGTATAAACAAGTCACGCAGGGTTATTGAGTTAATTTAACACGTGTTCAAACTGACTTCCATTATTGACATTAATGCACGATGCAAGAATGATCTTTTGAAATGAATTTAGGGCTTTAAAAAAGGGTACAAAGTTCTAATCCTTGAACGTTCATCATGGATTCTCTTTAAAGTCACTATTCACTCCCCACGGGAAGAAGAACAATAAACATGAATAACGAGAATAGACCAAACGTTAACTTAAATAATAAACATTTAAAATGTGTTAATGCCGTGTTAAAATAAGTGAAATAACCCTATGTGTTCTGACTTCTGGGCCACTCTGTATTGATGTACAGTATGCATGTAGAACTTCTTTCGCACCGTACGTCGCTAACCGCAATAATCGGAGGTGCGGGAGAAAGATCACGAAACTAAACACAAAAAGCAGTTCCAAAAAAAGTATATTTCAATGTAGTCTATTCATCGAGTGTATAGTAGTGTATAATGGTGGAGTGTATAGTAGTGTAGTGTTTAATACATAGTGTCGTGCATAGTGTAGTGTATTGTAGTGTAGTGTGTAGTACGTAGTGTAGTGCATAGTGTAGTGTATAGTGTAGTGTAGTGCATAGTGTAGTGTATAGGCGTGTAGTGTGTAGTACGTAGTGTAGTACGTAGTGTAGTACGTAGTGTAGTGTATAGGAGTGTAGTGTGTAGTACGTAGTGTAGTGCATAGTGTAGTGTATAGTGTAGTGTAGTGCATAGTGTAGTGTATAGGCGTGTAGTGTGTAGTACGTAGTGTAGTGCATAGTGTATTGTAGTGTAGTGTGTAGTACGTAGTGTAGTGCATAGTGTATTGTAGTGTGTAGTACGTAGTGTAGTGCATAGTGTAGTGTATAGTGTAGTGTAGTGCATAGTGTAGTGTATAGTGTAGTGTATAGTGTAGTGTATAGTGTAGTGTATTGTAGTGTAGTGTATAGTGTAGTGTATTGTAGTGTAGTGTATAGGAGTGTAGAGTGTAGTACGTAGTGTAGTACGTAGTGTAGTGTATAGTGTATTGTAGTGCATAGTGTAGTGTATAGTGTAGTGTATAGTGTAGTGTATAGTGTAGTGTATAGGCGTGTAGTGTGTAGTACGTGCTGATGTGTATGTAAGTATGTTGAACTTGTTTCGCACCGGACGTAGCCAACCGCGCTCATCGGAGGATGCGGGGGAAGGACAACAAACTAAACCCACACAACACAACATCAACATTAAAGCAGCTCTCGAGTTTTCAAAAGCAGGGGGGAGGTCGTACGCTCAGGGCTGTGCGTGTGGCGTGGACTGCAGACGAAGCTGACTTGGGTGCGTACGCTAAGTTGGAACAGCGAAGGGTGGCTCGTGTGTATGCGTCTCGCCGCTGGCAGATTCACTGCAGAAACGCAATCTCCACTAACTCTCTGCAAGCCTCACCTCTTCTCTGTTGCCCATTCTCTTCCTCTCCCACCCCCACTCCTCTTTTCGGTCCTTCTCCCTCCTTGCATCCCTCCACTGGAATCAACTTCCCCTGTACATTGAGCAGCACTGCCCATAGACTCAACACTGCACCATAGACTCAACACTACCCATAGACTCAACACTACCCGTAGACTCAACACTGCCCATAGACTCAACACTACCCATAGACTCAACACTACCCGTAGACTCAACACTGCCCATAGACTCAACACTACCCATAGACTCAACACTACCCATAGACTCAACACTACCAATAGACTCAACACTGCCCATAGACTCAACACTGCCCAGAGAGGGTGCCGCCCTGGTGAGATGTTAACTACCTCGCCTGGTATACAGGAGGTTGTGGGTTCGATCTCGACCCTGACGCCTGCTGCTGTATATTTTGAGTTTGTGCGTCTCTCTCCATCTCCCCGCAGTAGCGTGGTTTTTTTTCTCCGGGTCCTCCGATTTTTACCTCCACATTTAGAATCAACATCACGCGTTTAGAGTGTTTGGCTGATATAAATGTCCACGTGACGATAAGCCCCTTCATTTGTGGCCAGGTCGCTTATGAAAAGTAAGCTAATAGCTCAGTGGGCCTTTCCCTGGTGAGATATTTTTAGTGATTTCCTTATATTTCCTATACTTTGCACTTTTTTATGTTTGTTGTTGTAACGTTCTGACCTACTGCTACTGGACAACTGTCAAAAAAGAGCTTCATAGCTCATCGGATTCCTCCAGCATAAGCATTCTGATATAACGAAGGCGTTATTGGCCGGGTAAATACTGCACGTGTCTTTGCACACTTATGATGGAGGCGACATTTGTGTTGATAATTGTTTTTTTACCATTTTATCTGGCAACAAAACTGACACCTTTTTTTACAAGGAGTCATGTTTGCATTGACCACATTTGTGTTGTACTGTGTTGTATATGTTGGTTATCAAAATTTGTTATGTTGTATGCGTGCGTGGGTGAAATTATTATGTTGTATATGTGGGTTATGAATATTCAGTGAAAATAATGATAATTAAATGAAATTTGGCCAAATGTGTAATTATCCGGAAATATGTTAATTTATGTAATTACGCACATTTTAATTATGCCAATTCGAGAGGTAATCGTATTAATTATGCGAGTGGGTGTAATTATGATAATGCAAGTCGTTATGATAACCAGACCCCGCCTCGGTGATGAGGGTGGGTTATCGATCGGAATAAGGCAATTAATCGTATGCAGTTATGCAGGTGTGGTGTAAGTATGCAAGATTAACTTAGATTAACTCGGCATCGTTGTCTAGGTTCGTCTCATTCTCGCTTTAACATTCCCAGAGTGTGTATTCGTGGTTATATTTTTAGGTCCCCGGTTCACCCCGTTATCGCTTTAACATTTACTGAGTATGTATTAGTGTGTTTATTAAGGTCACCAAGTTCAAATCTCAACGCAGAAGCAGATCTTATGCATAGATTTCAGGAAAGAATCACACAACCACTTCTGTATTGATCAATTTATTACTAATTCAACCTTAACTATGATATAATATGCGAACTCTCAATCCCGGAACGTCAACACGGCATCAATACAGTATCATCAACGATTGTCTGATTTCACTTTGACAACTGCACATGGATCCCGCATAACGCGATGGTTGTTAGTGAGAGAGAGAGTCGTTAAAACATGCAAATACTATGCTAAGAAAACCTTAACGTTAATGAATGATTATACTCAATATTGTTCACGCAGTACCGCACTCCTTATTGATCATACGCAACCCTTATCACGTTGTTAGCACCTTGGGTCACGGGACAGTTGAATATGTTGTAGAGGATGCGAGTACGTGCGGCGATTATGATTAAAAGATACTTGAAAGATTATACGGCGAAAAAAAAACAATCAAAACAGTTATTATTCTTAAAGGCACCAATCTCAACAGATACATCGGCAGGTTATCTGACAACAGAACGGCTCGGAGTAAGGGCCTGCGACGGTGCTCCTTTTCCGAAGCTCGTTATCTTATACCAAGTTTACTAATTGGGGACCAGATCACCTGATAAGGATCCGGTGGGCCACCACTCCCCACGTGAGCGTGGCTCGGCGGAAGGAGGTGCCAAGAATCAGTTCGTATTGATGGATCTGTTGGGAATTTATGCGATTAAGAGTACAGTCCACTAAATATTAAAGATAAAAATTAAGAATACTCTTATAAACGACGGAGGGCCATCACTCGGTCTCGTTGTGATGCTTTCCAGCCACGGATGGCTTATGGGTTCGAGTGTTTTTGAGTGGTAAGAGTTGTCTTGAATAGTCAGTGTTCGGAGTCGATTCTTTAGGTCAAACAGACGCCTGGTGGTCGTGTGGTGAGGGGGCGGTGCGCGTCATACGTATCAGTCGATCCCCTGTCACCGTGGCGAACTGGTTCGGATGGCTGTTGATACGCTGTCGCAGTTCGGAACCCGGTCGGTAGGTGGCGCCCACAACTCGCTCGTAGCGTGCAGCTCTGGGTTGTCGCCGAACCGCGATGCTCACCACTCCGGTGGCAGCAAAGACCCCCGATTCGGCAGAGGTTGACGAGCTGAAGATGAGTCGAGCCGACCCGCTGGTCGCAGCTCGCTCCTGAGTCGACCCTCCCGGTCGAGCTCCTGAGTGGACCCGCTGGTCGCACTCCTGAGTGGACCCACTCTGGTCGCACTCGTTCCTGAGTCGACCCTCCCGTCGCACTCCTGAGTCGACCCGCTGGTCGCACTCCTGAGTCGACCCTCTGGTCGCACTCGTTCTTGAGCCAACCCACTGGTCGCACTGATTTCCAATGCTCAGGATCCTTTCCTTTATGCCGAAAAATCCCCCTGGATCCCGCCCACAAGGCGGGGCTTCTTTTCGATTTTTGCTGTGTCAGGATCTGTCCGTAGGCAGGTGTGTCCATGTGTGTGTCCGTACGTCCGTATGTCCTTGTGTGCATCACTCACGGTATTCCGTTGTCCCACTCCCTCCATAAAACCCACGAGCAAACAATCAGGTGTTACAAATTGCCTCGAGGTCGTCTCTCTGTCTGGGTGAAATATTATCTCTTGTCTGGCCTTCTTCATGAACCCAAAACACAGACGTTACAAATCGTCTCATAGGCGTCTTTGTTCGTGTTGCACCACCTGGAGGGAGGGGCAACACTCTCTCCGACCCGGCGCACAAAGAAATGGTTAAGAAGTTTTAAGTTAACATTTGTCCCTTACTATTTCACAGTTATGATTCTGTATGTAACCTAAGGTCTGTCGTTTCCCATCGTGGTGCTTGACTCAAGTGGAGGTGTTTCCCCGAGCGTATACACACTCCTATCCCGCGCGGCGGAGATACAAAGACGGCCGGGATCTCCCTTTCTCTCCGACCCTGGGTTTAACATCGTTTTTTTTATTATGTATTATATTCGACCTGGTGGTGATTCATCCCGTTATCCTGGCTTTTCATAAGTTTTACTTTAGTTTACGGTGAATAGCGTTAACATTGATGTTATGTAGATATTATGTATTGTGATGTCTTTAACTTAACTTGTTTGTCAGAGCTTTACTGACACGAAGTTGCATTTCATAGCCCCGCAGTCTTTGCCCCACCCTATCTCTGCTCGCCGTTGTTGTTGCCGTCCAGCTGGCCGTTGTTCAAGGCCTCATTAATTTCCGTCACTCCTGAGGTGAGGGCGGTTGAGCCTTGGAGTCAGTTCTGGTTTTTGTCTGCCGCCGTGCTCTTAATTTCCTTCCCTCTTCAACCTTATATATGATATATTCGCTCCTGTCTGGGTGCGATTCAATTTTGACTTAGGAAGGTTCTGATTGTCATATGCTTCGGGTCGAGTTGCATAGAAAGTATTAAAGTATGGAAATAACATTTCATTTGACTTAATGATGGTGATGGTTCAGTAGGCGTAACTTGTGGCCTGGTTTAATTGGAGTGGGTGTGAATATCAATAACTTTAGCCTACCCTGTTGTTAAATTCCGACTTTAACGTTACTTTAATAGCAATACAGAATAATTGAGCTTTTGTCTTAACTAGGCGAATGCGAACTTCTGGTGACCCCCGCAGGCTTGTTATTCAGCTGGGTCTTGCCCGCCTTGAGAGATATACAACACTCTTTTAAATCAGCTCCCTGTGGCCCTCCAACCTTCTGCTCTGGGAATGTTATTCTTAATTTCAGGTCCAAGGCCTTTTTGGGTTTATCTTTGTTTCCTCAGCTGCAGGAGAACAAGGCGTGCTTCTACCTCCCTTTCTGTGTGCACGTGTTCTAATTAGCTCGGAATCCCTAACACACAATCAGTGATGATTCCTGGCTTTCTGTGGTTATGACTTAGACAAAGGCGCCTCTGCTTCCTTTCACTGCCTTTGCCTTGAAGCAAGGTTGCAATTCTGTCATCCTAGCCCTCCTCTCGTTCATTACTTAACAACACCTGGTGTTTTGCAGTTTGGTGCGCTTTGGTGTGTTTCACTCATAAAAAAAACAAGTAAAAAGATAATATATAAAAATCATCAAATATTATAATCTCAATTCTGGAAGAAGGGTTAGGATACAACAACTGCCATCTACTGGCAATATCTGGGCATGGCTCCTCCTCGACCAATAAGAATTCCCGCCACGAGGTGACTGTGACGTGCCTACCGCGTCACAGACCAAGTCAGACCTGATTGGTCACCCCGGGACCCTAATAAATTTCAACGTTCATCCTGCAAAGTCCCATCGCAAGGGAGATTGTGGGCATCCACATATCAAGCAGGGGCGGTTTCTTCATTAGGGCGATTGGGCGACGCACCACCAATGTCATTGAACCACAGAGTCACGCTAGCCGTCACTGTCAGCCTCTGGATATAGTCCAATCAGCGTCATGCTACGTTCTGTGGAGTACCGCCTCTTTTTGGGCGATTTCCCTCCGGCTGAGAATCGCCCCGAGTGGCCCCATAGACTTACATTAAAAGATGTTTTTTTTCGAACGGGGGTGCTGCAATGCATTCTCTATGGCTTCCGGGAGGGCAAGCCCTAACGTGCTTACGTCATCATACGTGCTTACGTCATCATACGTAAGCACGTTTCATCCAACAATATAATTTGTTGCTACCTAGTGGAATCTTTAATAAAATAAACTTGAGTGGTTTGTTTTAATAGTGAGTATAGAAACAAACAAGATGTATTGTAAGTCACTTTATTTTTCATTAATATTAAAGAAGTGAAGTTGCCTTTACATACTTAAGCTGTTAATTTATCCATTGCATGGGTGGACCTTATCCTTATCAATCATCCAGACATTTGCCCCCCCTGAGAGATTTTGCAGGAGCCGCCACTGATATCAAGCAAACAGCAGCATCAGCATACAATATCACAGACAGTAGAGCATGATAAGTAGCATCATTGATACCAATTATCAAAATTAATAAGTCAAATATATTTTGCTTAGTAATATAATTTTCGTCTATTTGTTTGTGTTTCTTCCTTGCGTTGGGACTTTGCAGGATGAACGCTGAGATTTATAAGAAGGCAGGGCACTGATAAGGGGCCGTCCATAAATGACGTCACGCACCTGGGGGGGGGGGGGTCAGACATTTGTGACGATGTGTGACGAGGGGAGGGGGGGTGAGAAATGTGACGTCGCATCAAAATGCGCAACTTTAAATTAATATAGACAACACGTTCTACTTAATTAAATAGACTTTTTAATAAATGTTTTCTCCTACAACATCAGAGTGCAGCGCCACATTAAATACGCACTACAATGACAATAGTTTAAAGCGATTTAAAGCATGTTTAAAAAAAATTGGGGGGGGGGCAGAGCTTTGTGATGTCATATTTGAAGGGGGGGGGGTCTGACCTTTTGTGACGCCGTGTGACGAGGGGGGGGGGGGGTAAAAAATGGTCCCCTAAGGGGTTGATAGCTATGATTTCAAGTTGTGACACGCGCGTTCAATACCCGTCCATGGTATGGTTTATAATAGGCAGGCGCGCCTTCTTGCTTATCCGTCGTACGGTTTCTATTCGCCCGTGCGCCGTGTCTATGCGGTGTGCGGTTTACAATCGGCCGGTCCGCTCCGCGCCGATCCGATGTGGGAATTGTAATCCCCCTCCCCGCATCGCCCCAAAGATTCTGTAAGGGGCCGTCCATAAATGACGTCACGCGATTTTGAACGATTTTTGACCCCCCCCCTCGTCACACGGCGTCACAAAAAGTCAGACCCCCCCCCTCAAATATGACGTCACAAAGCTCTGCCCCCCCCAAAATGCTTCAAATCGCTTTAAATTATTGTCATTGTAGTGCGTATTTAATGTGGCGCTGCACTCTGATGTTGTAAAAGAAAACATTTATTAAAAAGGAGGCGTTGTAAAGCTTAAATTTAGCATAAAATTCACTTGAAAATATTCAACGTCTAACTAAAACTGCAGATGTTCAGAATATTATATTGAAATTCTCTTATAATTATAAAATATTAAAAGTAATGATAACTATAACAAAAAATACTTGAAGCTTTGTAGTAGAACGAAGCAAAATGTAGAGTACAATTATAACAATCACATATTCATTCCACAGAATGAAAAGCCCCGGTAGAATTATTAAAATCTAAATGTTTAATAACAATAATTTTTTTAAAATACATTTTGCTTCTCCATTCTCCCACGGAGAAGCAAAATGCTCCTTTATGGAATAAATAAAAGGTGACCGTAGAAAATTTAAATAATCAAAAAGTTAATAATGAAAATTAATCAAAACAACGCAAGCAGCCGTCCTCAGGTGAAGAACAGGTCTGTCGGAAAGACAGCGTCTGAATGAGCCCTGTTCTTCACCTGAGGACGGCTGCTTGCGTTGTGGCCGAAACGTCGTGAGAATTGTATTTTATTATGTTTTATTTTTATTATTTTATTATTTCCCTTCTACGTGACTTTACCGAAAGAACCAAGAAGATGAATCCCTGCAGTCACGAAATATTTAAATCGAAATTCTATTTTTATTTAAAGTTGCGCATTTTGATGTGACGTCACATTTCTCACCCCCCCCCCCCTCGTCACACATCGTCACAAATGTCTGACCCCCCCCCCCCCCACTAGGTGCGTGACGTCATTTATGGACGGCCCCGATCCTAATCTCCCCCTCCCCTGACCCCCCTCTGCCCACCTCACCCCCCTCCCCTCTTCCCCCTCCCCCTCCCCTCTTCCCCCTCCCCTCTTCCCCCTCCCCTCCTCCCCCTCCCCTCACCCCCCTCCCCTCACCCCCCTCCCCTCTTCCCCCTCCCATCCTCCCCCTCCCCTCCTCCCCCTCTACCTCCTCCCCCTCCCCTCTTCCCCCTCCCCTCTTCCCCCTCCCCTCTTCCCCCTCCCCTCTTCCCCCTCCCATCCTCCCCCTCCCCTCCTCCCTCTCCCCCCTCCCCTCCTCCCCTCCCCTCCACCCCCTCCCCTCCCCTCCTCCCTCTCCCCCCTCCCCTCCTCCCCCTCCCCTCCTCCCCCCTCCCCTCCTCCCCCTCCCCTCCTCCCCTCCCCTCCACCCCCTCCCCTCCTCCCTCTTCCCCCTCCCCTCTCCCCCCTCCCCTCCTCCCCCTCCCCTCTCCCCCCTCCCCTCTTCCCCCTCCCCCCTCCCCCCTCCCCTCCTCCCTCTCCCCCCTCCCCTCCCCTCCTCCCCCTCCCCTCACCCCCCTCTGTCGGGTCACGTGGGTCGGGGTCCTTCCTGGGCTGTGTCGCGTAGCGAGGACGACGCGGCGTGGATCCCACGTGGGTGGGTACAGTGCGCGGCGAGTGCAGTGCGTGGGTACAGTGCGCGCTAGTACAGTGTGTGAGTGTACGCGTGCTCGTACAGTGCGCGGCTAGTACAGTGGGTGGGTACAGTGTGCGCTAGTACAGTGCGCGTGCGAGGGTGTCCACACGTGTCGCGTGAGTACAGTAGGTGAGTGTACACACGTGTGAGTGAGTGGGTGAATACACGTGCACGTGTATGCGAGCACACACGTGGGTCAGTGGGTACACACGTGTGCGTGTGTGTGTGTGTGATTTCACACACACGCACTAGGTCGACTCAGCCTTAGATGTGTACCCGGTGCAGTTTTTAATAAATCAGCGTTAGGGGAGACAAAGGCGGCCGGGCGTGGTGTTGGCCACCTCCCCTCGCGTGTCGCGCGGGCCTTAATATGTGCTCACTAACAGCACTTGCCCCAGCATAACTTACGACTATAGGGGGGATCTTTGTCTTTGGTGTGTGAGAGCGGTGGTGCAGTGGTTAGCGCGATGGCGCTACGAACCCGACCAACATCGTTGACGACTGTCTGACCCTGTCCTGAGCCTCCTCTAGGTCGACTCGGCCTCAAATGAGTACCTGGTGTGGCCTTTAAACATCACCACTGGGGAGACAAAGGCGGTCGGGCGTGGTGCTGGTCAACCACCCCTTCGCGTGCAGTTTCCGGCCTTCACAGGTTCTTCTCGCTAACAGCACTTGCCTCAAGAGTCTGTTCAAGGCTACACGGGGGACCTTTGTCTTTGTGGTGTGTGTGTGCAGGGGTGGAGTATCTTGTGATCGACTACTCAGGTGGACGTCGGTGAAGTGAAGTCATGTCGCCCACCACAGGACGCAAGCCGGATAATAAGGTGTGTGCCCAGCTCGTGTGAATTTTCTGCATTCACTCACCTGCACAGGCTCACATGCACAGGCTCACCTACATAGACTCACATACATAGACTTGGCTGTACAGACTCGCCTGCATAGATTTGTCTACACAGGCTCACCTGCATTCACTCACCTGCACAGGCTCACATGCACAGGCTCACATGCAGCGCAGAGTGCTAACCACTGAACCACCGCTCCCCACTTACTCACACACCCACACACTCACACACACTCACACACACACTCACCCACACAATTATCCATGCACACACAGTCACCTGCACACTCAACGACAATACTCACCTACATAATCACCCGCACACTCACTCATACACTCGCCCACACATTCACTCACACACTCGCCCACACATTCACTCATACACTCGCCCACACACTCACCCACACACTCACACACACACACACACACTCACCCACACACTCACCCACACACTCACCCACACACTCACCCACACAATCATCCATACACACACACAGTCACCTGCACACTCACCGACAACACTCACCTACATAATCACCTGCACACTCACTCATACACTCGCCCACACATTCACTTACACACTCGCCCACACACTCACTGGAACACTCACCCACACACTCACTCACACACTCACCCACACACTCGCCCACACACTCGCTCACACACTCGCCCACACACTCACCCACACGCTCGCTCACACACTCGCTCACACACTCGCCCACACACTCTCCCACACATTCGCTCACACAGTCGCCCACACAGTCGCCCACACACTCGCCCACACACTCGCCCACACACTCGCCCACACACTCACCCACACACTCGCCCACACACTCACACACTCACCCACACACTCCCCCACACACTCACCCACACACTCACTCACACACTCGCCCACACACCCACACACTCGCCCACACATTCACCCACAGCCGCTAGCCAACAGCCACCCCCACACTCACCCTGCTGGGGAGGACGTGGAGGCAGCGTGTGTTTGAGGAGGAGGATGATGATGGAGGAGGAGGAGGCAGGGTGTGCATGAGGATGATGGAGGAGGAGGAGGCAGGGTGTGCATGAGGTTGAAGCTGCGCCCTGCGTGTGCAGCAGAAGCGCGGGGCCAAGCGCAGCCGGGAGACGGACGCCTCGGAGGAGGAGGAGGCGGCGGCGCTCAGAGGCCCGGCCAAGGCCCCCCGGGGCCGTGGGGGTTCGAGGGCCCGAGGGTCTGAGGCCAGAGGACGAGGGAAGGCCCGGGCGGGAGGACCCGGAGAGAAGGCCTTCCCCAAAACGTCTTCGCTCTTCAAAAACAATCCCAGCATCCCCAGTGTGGAGAGGTGAGAGTGCGAGATTGGTGAGCCGGGCGAGCGAGCGAGCTTGGTTAGCCGGGCGAGTGAGCGAGCTTGGTGAGCCGGGTGAGCGTTGTTGGTGAGCCGATCGAGTGAGCGAGCTTGGTGAGCCGGGTGAGCGCTGTTGGTGAGCCGGTCGAGTGAGCGAGCTTGGTGAGCCGGGTGAGCGTTGTTGGTGAGCCGGTCGAGTGAGCGAGCTTGGTGAGCTGGGTGAGCGTTGTTGGTGAGCCGGTCGAGTGAGCGAGCTTGGTGAGCCAGGTGAGCGAGCGTTGTTGGTGAGCCGGGCTAGCGAGCGCGGTGTTCGTTTAGATTATTTAGATTATTTGACTCCTGTACATTTCCACGTGATTGTGATAAGCCAACTTCGTTGAGCTATCATTTGTGACGGCCAGGTCGCTTCTCAAAAAGAGCTGCGTAGCAGCTCAGCGGGGCACTTACCTGGTAGAATGAAAAAATAAAAGTGATTATAGTTTGGTTGCCAGGAGGAGCAACCAGCAGCGTCCTCCTCCGCTTTCTCGGGGGCTCTTGATGCTGCCGCTCTGCTGCTGCTGCTGTGACAGACGTATGACGGGCGTCTTCGCATCCTTGACGCGGCCGGCACCGCGACCCGGAGGAAAAAAATAACCCAAACCACGAATTGTCATGCCGGTCCCTGAAAGGCCCCAAACGCTGCGTTTTAGGTCGTAGTTTTTTTTTTTTACGGAGAGGTCAAACCGCACCGCGGACGTCGCGCAGCGGCGACGGCGACGCCGGTTTGTTTGTTTGTTTATTTGTTTTGCGTGCGTCGGTGTCACGGCTCTCTCGTGTCTCCTTCCCCCCCACCCCCGCGACCCCCCCCTAGGCCCGTGGTGTCGCAGCGCAAGGAGGCTGTGTTCGCCGGCAACGCGTTTTCAACGCTGGACCTCCACCCGTACCTGGTGCGGACTCTTCCTTCCCCTTAGGCTGTAGCTCTGGTGGAGGCCCCTGAGTTTCAAGGACAATGTGTGCATTGTTATTGAAGCAGGTGGCTGGGTGGATTACTGGGTGTGTGGTTGTGTGGGTGGCTGGGTGGGTGGGTGACTGGGTGTGTGGCTGGGTGGGTGGCTGGGTGGGTGGATTACTGGGTGTGTGGCTGGGTGGGTGGCTGGGTGGGTGACTGGGTGTGTGGCTGGGTGTGTGGCTGGGTGGATTACTGGGTGGGTGGGTGGGTGTGTGGCTGGGTGGGTGGCTGGGTGGGTTGGTGACTGGGTTGGTGACTGGGTTGGTGGCTGGGTTAGTGACTGGGTTGGTGGCTGGGTTAGTGACTGGGTTGGTGACTGGGTTGGTGGCTGGGTTAGTGGCTGGGTTGGTGACTGGTTGGGTAGGTGGGTGGGTGACTGAGTGGGTGGCTGGGTGGCTGGGTGGGTGGGTGGCTGGGTGGGTGTGTGGCTGGGTGGGTGTGTGGCTGGGTGGGTGGCTGGGTGGGTGGCTGGGTGTGTGGGTGGGTGGCTGGGTGTGTGGCTGGGTGGGTGGCTGGGTGGGTGACTGTGTGGGTGGCTGGGTGTGTGGGTGGGTAGCTGGGTGTGTGGCTGGGTGAGTGGCTGGGTGCGTGACTGGATGGGTGGCTGGGTGGGTGACTGGGTGGGTGGCTGGGTGTGTGGGTGGGTGGCTGGGTGTCTGGCTGGGTGTGTGGCTGGGTGGGTGACTGGTTGGGTAGGTGGGTGGGTGTGCCGCCACCACCACAAGGGGCGACTCGCCCTGCTGCCACCGTGTGACCCCGTGCCGTCTGTGTTGTCGTCCCTCCAGGTGTCCACCCTGGACAAGCAGATGAAGCTCACCCAGATGACCATGTGAGTGGGACTCGCGCTTGACCCGTGCCGACCGTGTGACCCTGGATCACAATGTCAGCTGTTGTCCCCTGCCCGTGTGTGCGTGTGTGCGAGTGTGCGCGTGTGTGTGTGTGTACATGTAGCGATTAGCATGCTGCGCTATGAACCCGGCGACCCAGGTTCGATTTCGGCTCACGGCCAACACCAGTGACGATTATCTGAACTGGTCCCAGGCCTCCCCTAGGTCGACTCAAATGAGATCCATGGGGCGGTGTGTAAACATCGTCACTGGGGAGACAAAGGCGGCCTGGCGTTGTGCTGGCCACCCACGCCCTCGTGTACCGTGCCGGCCTTCATGGGGCCACACTAACAGCACTTGTCTCAAAAGTCTATTTAGGCTACACGGATGGGGGGGAGGGGGTCTTTGTGAGTGTGCGTGAAGCACACAGCGCTGCAAAGCGTCACATTCCGAGGTCGATTCCCCGCTAACATGGGTGGCGAATATTTGAACCGTTCCTGGGCCTCCCTTAGGTCAACCCAGCCTTATAAATGTGATGTGGGGGAGACAGATTAAACTAAACTATTGTAATTTCACCAGGTAGGGCCCACAGCTATGTGGATTTTTTTCAGAAGTGACCTGGCCACAGATGATAGCCGAACGAAGTGGCTTATCATCATTGTTTTTTTACCCTTTTATCTGGCAACAAAACTGACACCTTTTTTTGCAAGGAGTCATGTTTGCATTGACCACAATACCTGCAGTCGGAATGCAAACAAAAACATAACTCTGATAATGTATGCACTCATCTTCTTGGTTCTTTCGGTAAAGTCACGTAGAAGGGAAATAATAAATTAATAAAAAATATTATATAATAAAATAATTCTCACGACTTTTCGGCCACAACGCACGCAGCCATCCTCAGGTGAAGAACAGGTCTGTCGGAAAGACAGCGGTCTTTATTTTATTATTTCCCTTCTACGTGACTTTACCGAAAGAACCAAGAAGATGAATCCCTGCAGTCACGAAAGCTTTAAATCGAAATGTATGCACTGTCCTTGAAATTGATTGGTCCACACCCGAGACAGCTTTTCTTAGAGCCCAGTCTCACATGGTGTTGGACCAGATGATGCCAAAAGGCGCACAACTCAAAGCCAATGCACCATCAGAGTATGAGAGCTCGGGGTAAGCATTTACACCATTGGAACCTGCTTTGCCAGTAGCAAAATATGATAATTGTTTTTTTTACCCTTTTATCTGGCAACAAAAAGGTATCAGTTTTGTTGTCAGATAAAAGGGTAAAAAAACAATTATCATATTTTGCTACTGGCAAAGGAGGTTCCAATGGTGTCTTATCATCATCACGTGGGAATTTATAGCGGCAGACAAACTCTGAAAGCGTGACGTCGATTCTAAATGTGGAGGGAAAACCGGAGGACACCCGAGAAAAATCCACACGACCACAAACCAAACACGCAAACTTTAAATATACGGCAGGCGTCAGGGTTGGGATCGAACCCACGACCACCTGTATATCAGGCGAGGGAGTTAACATCTCCTCGCCACCACGGCGGGAAGGCGGCCGGTGCGCTGCTACTCGCGAACAGCACTTGCCCCCAGCAAGGCTACACGTGGGTGGGACCTTTGTCTTTGTGTGCGTGCAGGGTGCAGACGAAGGCCATCCCAGTGCTGCTGCAGGGACGGGACGCTCTCGTGAAGTCACAGACAGGATCAGGTCTCCCTCACCGCTCACCACTCACCACTCCAGTCCATTCGTTCCACGCGCTCGGGACCCCCCCCACTCGCCGTACAGCCCCCCCCCCCAGCCCCCCCTCGCCCCTTGCGCTCCTGCATCGGAGAGGTTTGGCCAACGCAGTCCGTTCTTCTATAGCGAGTAGTTTTCATATCAACGCGAATTGGATATATAACACGATGAATGTGTCGGGGAACTTTTTTTTTTATAGCCGCAGGATGCGATCGAGCGAACGGAACTACGTCGCACGCGCACCAGGCATTGGGATGCTGCTGGATGCTTCTAGATGCTGCTACTCACGCGTTTCAGTCTTTGTTCAGCCTGCGTAACGCATCTCACGTGTTGTCGCGGACTGTGCTTTACCCTGTACCATTTGTTATGACGCGATTTCTCCACAACGCGGCGTTATTCAGGAACTCAATGACGTTACAGGAGGACACGACAGTCCAGTAAAACCTTGGATTGCGAGCATAATTCGTTCCGGAAACGTGTTTGTAATCCAAAGCACTCGTATATAAAAGCACTCGTATGTCAGTTGTGATCACGTGACGCTCGGCAGACAAAATGTATACACGTACTACTCGTATTGCAAGACCTCGCTCGTTTATCAAATTAATATTTATTTAAAAAATTTGCTTGTCTTGCAAAACACTCACAGACCAAGTTACTCGCAATCCAAGGTTTTACTGTAGTCGTGTTTTTTGATTTCGCGTTTGGGAGGAAGCAATTGGGCAATGCACAAAAAGTCGACATGAACGTTGTTCCCAGTCCAATTCCACTTCCTGTCCTGTACGTTGAACTTCTATCGCACCACCGTACGTAGCCAACTGCTAATCAGAGGTGTGGGGGAAGGACAACAAACCAAACACAAAAAGCAGTTCTTGAGAAATGAGTTTGTCAATCTAGATGATGATGATGATTTAAAAGTGTGTAGCTCCCAGTGGCTTCCTAATATCGGAAGGAAGAACGTTCCAGACGGCCGAAGAAGCGCATCTGAAAGCGCCGCGCGATACAGCGGTGACCGCCGCCTTTGTTCGATGGTTGAGCCAAAAGCCGCTGCTGCTGCTGCTGCTGCTGCGAGGACGATCGGAGTTTGCGTGATGATGGTTTATGCTCCTTGACGAGTTCAGAGAGGTGTTGTGGTTCATTTGTGGTTCATTTGTATCTCATTTGCGGCGAGCACTTTGTGTGTGATGAGCGCTACTTTGTAACATTCTGCCAATTCGTGGGTCGCCAATTCGTGGGTTGTGGAGTTGAGCAAATGTCTGCTACCATCGCTTGCCTGTGAACAGCTGGGATCACCGGCGCTCTAAACCAGAACCATAGACACTGGCCCCATCCGCAGAACCAAATCCTGTCCCCCTGCCCCGTGGCGGTGGGACTTTAGGGCTAGGAGATGTTAACTACCTCGCTTGGTGTGCAGGAGGTCGTGGGTTCTATCCTGACCCTGACGCCTGCTGCTATATATTTGGAGTTTGCGTGTCCTCTCTCTCTCTCTTTCCCCGTGGTCGAATGGATTTTTGTCCGGGTCCTCCGGTTTTTCCCTCCACATTTAGAATCCACGTGCGGTTAGAGTATTTGTCCCCTGCTATAAATTCCCACGTCATGATGATAAGCCACTTTCGTTGAGCTATCATTGGTGATGTCCAGGTCGCTTCTTAAAAGTGCTGTATAGCTCAGCCGGCACTAACCAAGTAAAATAAAAAAAATAGTTTAGTTTTCGTTTGTACTTATATACTTATTCGAATGCATTTTTCACGACTTACCTTTTGGACTCAAAATAATTAAATAATGTGGCAAATTTTCTGACCTGCCCTTTTACTGGACATCTGCAATAAAAAACAGTTGATCGTCTTTCTTTGCGACGGGGGCCACACGCTGCCCACGAAGAATCAACACCGCAGCCACGAAGTGTCGCGCACGTGGACAGCGAGCCGTGCGGCAGCGCCACCGCGTAGCCCCCCTGCGGTCGCACCATCTTGACCCCCCCATGACCCCCCCCCGACCCCCCCCACCGACTCTGACCCTGCCGCCCGCGTGCGCAGGAAAGACGCTGGCCTACGCGGTTCCCCTGGTGCAAGCCCTGCAGGCCGCGCAGCCCAAGATCACGGTACGAACACTGCCGACCCGAGTTCGATTCACGCTCACGGCAATCGATAACAGTGACGGTTGTCAGAGTCGATCATGTGTCTCCCCTTCGGTCTCAAACGAGTACCTGGTGCGGTGTGTAAAATCATCGCCGCTGGGGAGACGGAGGCGGCCGGGCATGGTGCTGGTCACCCACCCCCTCGTGTGCCATGCCGGCCTTCATAGGCACTCGCTTAACAGCACTTGTCCCAACAGTCTGTTCAGGCGATACAGAGGATCTTTGTTGTTGTAGGTACTCGCCAACAGCTCTTATCCCCCGACAGTCTGTTCAAAGCTACACGGGAGATCTTTGTTGTGTGGGTATCGGTAGTGTAGCGGTCAGCGCGCTGCGCTTCGAACCCAGCGACCTGAGCGAGTTTGAATCCCCCTCACAGCAACCAACACCAGTTACGATTATCTGAGCCGGTCATGGGCCTCCCCTAGATAGACTCGGCCTAAAATGAGTACCTGGTGCAGTGTGTAAAATAATCGCTACTGGGGAGACAAAGGCGCCGGGCAGGCATGGTGCTGGCCACCCCTACCCCCTTGTGTGCCGTGCCGGCCTTCATAGGTGCTGCTCGCTAACAGCACTTGCCCCGACAGTCTGTTAAGGCTACACGGGGGTGTCTTTGTCTTGTGTTGGGGAGCGGTGGTGCAGTGGTTAGTGTACTGCGCTAAGAACCCGGCTGCGATCCGAGTTCGACAAACAACATCCTATTCAAGAATCACAATTAATAGACAAACGTTTTTGCTATTAAATAGAAGAAATTTAATAAAATTAATACTTACAATTTCATCAATGGTCCTCGTATAAATAGCCCAAGCAACATATGTAAAGTTTAACACGTAGACTTTCGCGACCAGTATTATACATAATCGAGGTTTTTTGGGTTAGATCACGTAAATATAAATGTGTCGTTAAACCTGCCACCGCCCAACACGGCCAACTAGTAAGGGTTGTCACGTAAACAGAATGTGGCCAATTCCTCACTAGTACAGCACATCGGTGTGTTGGAGAGCCAAGCCACAACATTTACAATCTGAGTACGACGTTTCGCCAGTAATTACAACTAGCTTCATCAGGCGAAAAGAATTGGCCGTGTTGGCTGGTGGTTTTAACGACACATTTATATTTACGCGATCTAACCCCAAAAAACATCCATTATTGAGGATATACATTTTTTGTTAACGAAACTAACCTTAAACTATTTTTATTTTACCATTGAGCTATATCGCTCTTTTTCAGATGCCACCTGGCCACAAATGACAGCTCAATGAAGTGGTTCGTCATCGTCACGTGGAAATTTCGGCAACCAAATAGCGTGATGTTGGCTCAAAAAAATCTACGAGGCCACGTCGGATGAGAGAGAGAGAGACACGCAAACTCCAAATATACAGCAGATGTCAAGGTCCGGATTAAACCCACGACCTCCTGCATACCAAGCGAGAGAGTTAACATCCAGCCACCGTGGTGCCCCTGTCATCACCAACTAAACGCCGGCTGTAATAATCGATGCTTGCGTTTAAACCGGTGTCTTTGTTTTCCCCTTCCTGGTTCCTGGCAGAGAGCGGACGGTCCCTACGCGCTGATCATCGTCCCCACCAGAGAGGTGCGTACGGACAAATCCCCCAAACGCTCTCACCGGAGTGGGTGGGCCCTGCCGTCGAATCCCGAGCTCCGCAACTCTGGTTCGTGAGCGGCTAATCCGTGGATCCGGGGAGTAAGCCCTCCCAGCGGACCGCTCCGACGATTCCAGTCGGCGGAGGAGTCGTTTGGAAGATTGCCGTGTTTTATGAGGAGGAGGTCAATTAGTTTGCTGCTTAGCAGATCTACCTTCTACGATAGACTCTCTAAACTTTTAATATTTATTTTGCCAGGTAATGCCCACTGAGCTATTCGGCTCAGAAGCGACCTGGCCACAAATGATAGCTAAACAAAGTGGCTTATCGTGTTGGAATTTATATGGAGGGAAAAAAAAGAGGACCCGGAGAAATATCCACGCGAACACGGCGAGAGAGACATGTAAACTACAAATACGCATGCGTTGGGGGGGGTCGGCATCGAACCCACGACCTGTATACCAGGCGAGGTAGTTAACATCTCTCCACCTCGGTGGCCCAGGCCTGGTGGGTCACTCAACTGCCGTTAATAAATCGTACAACGAATCGGCGAGCACTGTCCGGGCGTGGGGTGGTGTGCGGGGGGGGGGGGGGGGGGTGTTGTGAGCCGGTTCAACCCCTGTTTAACACGTAGGCTTTCGCGACCAATATTATTCATAATAAAGGTGTTTGGGTCAGATCGCGTTATTTATAATGTGTCGTAACCCTCCACCACCCGACACGGCCAAACTGTAAAAAAAAGTGTCACGTTTACAAAGGGCAAAATAATTCACTTCTTTAGCCCACCGGTGTGTTGAAGAGCGAATCAACATCATTTAAAATTTGAGTACGACGTTTTCGCTGGTCATTGAAGCTGAATTTAATTACCAGCGAAATGTTGTCCTCAAATTAAAAAATGCTGTTGATTCCTTCAGCACACCGGTTCAACGCCTGCCTCCAGGTCAGGGTGTAACCAGGTCCCTGACTTGTCAAGGTGTAAACGTCAACACCAAATCTCGCAGCAAGACGAGAAGATCACGTGTACTGTATGTGTGGGTTGGACTTCTTTTACGTAGCCAACCGCGATTATCGGAGGTGCGGGGGAAGGACAACAAACAAAACACAAAAGCAGTTTAAAAGAAATTAGTTTTCAATATACTATCGTAATGTAGTGCGTAATATTGTAGTGTATAGTGAAGTGTGCCGTAGTATAGTATATAGCAGTGTATATTAGGGTGTAGTGTATAGTGTACTGTACAGTAGTGTCGTGTATAGTAGCGTAGTGTATAGTGTATAGCGTGTAGTGTATAGCAGTGTGTATGTATGTTGAACTTCTTTCGCACCGTACGTAGCCAACCGTGCTAATCGGAGCTGCGGGCGAAGGACAGCGAACTAAAACACGAAAGGCTGTTGTAAAGAAATGAGTTGTCAGCCTGGATGTCGTCTGTGTGCTTCTCAGCTTGCCATGCAGAGCTTCAATGCTGTCCAGCAGCTGCTCAAGGTGAGGATCTCCGGGATCGACTCGTCCCCGCGGCCACTGGCAGGCGTTGCCACCGTCCCTGCTGCCTGTGCTGTGTCTGTGGTGTGCCTGTGGTGTGGTGTGCATGTGGTGTGTGTGTGGTGTGTCTGTGTTGTGTCTGTGGTGTGTGTGTGGTTTGTGTGTGGTATGTGTGTGGTGTGTGTGTGGTGTGCATGTGGTGTGCCTGTGGTGTGCCTGTGCTGTGTCTGTGGTGTGCCTGTGGTGTGCCTGTGGTGTGGTGTGCCTGTGGTGTGCCTATGGTGTGTCTGTGGTGTGCCTGTGGTGTGGTGTGTCTGTGGCGTGTCTGTGCTGTGCCTGTGAAGAGTCTGTGGTGTGTGTGTGGTGTGTGTGTGTGGTATGTGTGTGGTGTGTTTGTGGTGTGTCTGGTGTGCCTGTGCTGTGTGTGTGGTGTGTCTGTGGGGTGTCTGTGGTGTGTGTGGTGTGTCTGTGCTGTGCCTGTGGTGAGTCTGTGGTGTGTGTGTGGTGTGTGTGTGGTATGTGTGTGGTGTGTGTGTGGTGTGTTTGTGGTGTGTCTGGTGTGTCTGTGCTGTGTCTGTGGTGTGCCTGTGGTGTGTGTGTGGTGTGTCTGTGCTGTGTCTGTGGTGTGCCTGTGGTGTGGTGTGCCTGTACTGTGTCTGTGGTGTGCCTGTGGTGTGGTGTGTCTGTGTTGTGTCTGTGGTGTGCCTGTGGTGTGTGTGTGCTGTGTCTGTGGTGTGCCTGTGCTGTGCCTGTGGTGTGGTGTGTCTGTGGTGTGTCTGTGGTTTGCTGTGTCTGGTGTGCATGTGGTGTGTGTGTGGGGTGTCTGTGGTGTGTGTGTGGTGTGTCTGGTGAGTCTGTGGTGTGCCTGTGGTGTGGTGAGTCTGTGGTGTGCCTGTGGTGAGTCTGTGGTGAGTCTGTGGTGTGTGTGTGTGTGTGGTGTGTCTGTGGTGAGTGTGTTGCGTATTTGTGCTGTGTCTGTGCTGTGTCTGCGGGGTGTCTGCGGTGTGTCTGTGGTGTGTCTGTGGTGTGTGTGTGGTGTGTCTGTGCTGTGTGTGTGGGGTGTCTGTGGTGTGTCTGTGGTGTGTCTGTGGTGTGCCTGTGGTCATCTGGCACGTGTAACTACTTTCCCGTGTGCCACCAGCCGTTCTCGTGGGTGGTGCCGGGCGTGCTGATGGGCGGAGAGAAGCGCAAGTCGGAGAAGGCCAGGTCAGTGACCCCCCACCCCACCTCTCCACCACCCCCCCTCCCACCTGGGGTTTGGACCGGGTGGCCGTGCCACCCACGGCCGTGCCAGCCTCCTCCTGGCCGCGCTCCACAGCCTCTCGCGCGATGCCACCCCGAATGCCATCTCCTGGACATCATCTCAGTAAAAAATTAAAGAGCTTCTTAGCTCATCAGATTCCTCCCGCAGTCCAAATACAAATTCTGATCGGCGGTGCCAGGCTTCCGGTGGAGTTGCCGCTGTTTTAGGGGCACTTTGGGGAGGACGCCCCAGCATGCTCTGCTGAAGCCCCAACGCAGATTGGCGCGCAAGTTGACGATCTCGTTACGTTCTTATGCTGAGCCGTATAAAGTCGACCCGTAGGGAATTCGTAGAGATGTGTAGAGATACGTAGACCCGTAGAGACGCATCGACCCATAGAGGTGTACATAGAGTAAGCCACTGTAGTCTGCGCTCATTCAATGGAGGAGGAGGAACAGCAAAACCCCACCAACTCTCTCTGTCTGCTGAAGCCCTCTCATCGTGGCCGGCAGCAGGAGCAGACCACGACGTTGGCATCTGTGCAGACGGATGGGCGGACACAGCTGATGCACGATCGCTCGCAACCTTCACGTGAAAGCGTTCGGCTTGACTTTGGTCTTCATGGAATGAATATAAAATGGCGATGATGGAGCCCCCCCCTACCCCTGCACTGCCCCCCCACCACCCCCTGCTCGCCCCCCACAACCCCTGAACTCAACCCGACGCGGTGTGTTCAGGCTGCGCAAGGGGATCAACGTGCTGGTGGCAACGCCGGGGCGCCTCGTCGACCACATCCACCACACGGAGACGCTCTCCTTCGCCCGGGTCGCCCACCTGGTGCTCGATGAGGCCGACAGGTGAGAGGGGCGAGGAGTGGGAGGGGCCAGTGAGGGGGCGAGGGAGGGTCGAGGGAGGGGCCAGGGAGGGTCAAGGGAGGGGCCAGGGACTGCCCAGGGAGGGGCCCCCCGTCCGCTGTGGCGGTCTGTGGGTGGCGCTGGTTAAATGATCAGCTCCCTACAATGGCTGCCCTCTCCTCACCGCTGGCAGGAAGGGGATCCTTCCCCTAGAGGGAGCCCTAGAGAGAACGCCCCCCCCCCCACCCAGTGACAGGGTGTCTTGGCCTATGCAACTGGAACGAGGTTGGAGGAGTACCCACACTTTACCCCACCACACGTGACCTCCCGATCGACTGCACTGCTGCTGGGTGGACAGTGGCAGCTGGGGGGGGGGGGAAGTCGGGAATGGGGGAGGGTGTTGATGTGCCCCCCCCCCCGCACCGCCGGGAGATGGAGTCAAACCGGCGACCTCTGGGTCGCTGCTCTGGCGGTTGCGCTGACCGTTAACCTCGTGGCGGTGCAGCCAGGGGCGGCGTCACGTCGTGGATTGGCGGTCGATGGTTTTTTCTGAAGATCGCCGCGTTAGACGCTCCGACAGGTAGGCAAAGGTCTCCCCCGGGTAGCCTTGGACAGGCGGCTGCCCCGGGGCAGGCACTGTTAGCTGTGCGTAGCGCCTATTAAGGCCGGAGCGGCTAACGCGGTGGGTGGGGTGTGGTCAACATACCGCCCGTATCTTCCCCCTACCAACATGGCTGTCCATGTCTATGGAGGCTCCGTGTCTTCCCCTTACCACAAGGCTGTAATTATAATAGATGTTGAGGGGGACACATCCCCCAATATATTGCTATAAAATTGATTTATGTTTATATGATTGTGGTTATGGTTGTACCTTATTAATCCTTAATATCTGCCATTACATTCAATGAAACAAGAAAAGGTAAAAAAGAGAAAACAGAGCAATGTAATACAATACACTAAAAGTCCATCCCATGTGTTAGTGAATTTTTGTATATTTTAGGCAGGCAATGGCAGGAAATTCGTTTTCAAATTATGATTTTTTTTCTCTGGGGGGAGGGGGGCCCAGACCTCCTGGAAGATTTGGTCCCCCCCAATGTTGACTCCATGGCTATGGCCTTGCCTTACCAACATGGCTGCCCATGTCTATGGAGGCCCCATATCATCACTTCCCCCCACCGTGGTATTCCCTTACCAACATGGCCCATTTCTATGGAGGCCCTGTGTCATCCCCTTACCAACATGGCTGCCCTGCACATGCTGTGTGTGTGTCTGCGTGTGTTTGTCCAGGCTACTGGACCTGGGCTTTGAGAAGGATCTGACCATCATTCTCAACCGTCTCGAGGAGCAGAGTCCCGCTCACCAGAACGTGCTGCTGTCAGCCACGCTGAACCAGGGTACACTCGCCAGCACTCATCACCAGTACTTACTCAATGTACATTAGATCATCGATTATCCGGCGGATATGGGGGATCGGCGGCGCCGGATTTTTAAAAATGCCGGATAATCAGTAATCATTGTTATTTAAAATAGCTAACTTTTTCAACATTCTTGTAAAACATGCTTTTAGGTGTTGTTTGCATGGTTTTTATCGTGTTGTTTATTTGTTCACTCTATGAAATTGGCATAAATAAACATACAAATAGACCAAAAATAAACATCCTCCCGTAAAAATGTACCGTATTTTCTGTACCGTACTTACCACTCCAATCTGGAAGGCTCTGAGTGGGATGATGATGGGCGGGGTGTAACACGGCAGCTAGTTTTTATCTAAATCCCACGCCGTCGGCTCTGGTGGAGGTTCGTTGGAAGCCGGATAATCGATGGTCTTCCTGCGTGCAATGCATGTTGAACTTCTTTCGCACCGTGCGTGGCCAACCGCGCTCGTCGAAGGGGCGGGGGTGCGGGTGTGGGAGGCAGTGCTGGATTATCCTCGTAGCACAAGTAGCTACATATGGCTACGGGCCCTGCACTTTCAAGGGCCCTGCATTTTCAAGGGCCCCGTGCTAAACGCTTTCAAGCTATCAATTACAGTTCAGTGATTCTGCACTTGCTCTATTACTATAGTACTATACCGCCTTCAACTTTTACGAACGACTGGGTGTTTAAGGTTAGCGATTTGTCGTATCATCTTGCTGTATAGCAAATAAAAAATGCAATTACTTTACTGTGCAAGTAAAAAAAATGTTTTTTATATTTATATGTTTTTTATTTATTTAGGGCCCCTTTATAACAACATGTGCTACAGGCCCCGCACTAGCTTAATCCGGCACTGGGGGTAGGGACAACAAACTAAACATAAACGCATCCCACTGTACGTTGATTAACCGTGAGGAAACCAACCGAAAACAGGAACTGCATATTCTCAGATTAGCATGATCCACACTACGCCCCCACCTCTGCTGAGAAACTCACAGTGATAACATCACCTTCACTTCCTCTATATAAGGCTTGAAACCAGCGGGGAGACGTCTTCACAATTTTGGCTAATCGCCCGATGTAATCACCGGCGAAACGTCACGAAACTCCCAATTGTCAATGTTGTTGTGGGTTTCATACCTGTCAACCCCTTATCAGTGCCCTACCTTATTACAGACCAAGTCAGTCCTCCCACACACAACCGGTGTGCTGGAGGAGTAACTAATTGTTCATAATCAACGTTTTTGGGTTTAGATCGCGTTATTTATAAATATGTCGTAACCCTCCACCACCCGACACGGCCAATCAGTAAAAAAGTGTCACGTTGACAAAAGACAAATTAGTTCACTGCTTTAGCCCACCGGTGTGTTGAAGCGCGAAACTACAACATTTACAATTTGAGTACGACGTTTTGCTGGTAATTGCATCCAGCATCATCGGGCAATTCGCCAGAATGGTGAGGCTCTGCTGTGTCTCCCGTTCTTATATAGAGCATGCCAAATTTCAAGTTTGTTGCATGTTGGGAAGTATGCTAAACATTTTGAACAGACACACATTCACAAATTTTCCTTTTATATATGTATAGAGATAGAGATAACATTGGTCGTGAAAGCCTACTCCTATGTGTTAAAATCACCAGCACTCACCTTCTGCTGGTGGTTGCGGCGGCGGTGGTGGTGGCGGTTGTGGTAGTAGCGGTGGTGGTGGCGATGGTTGGCCGTGTTAGCGAGCTCCATCGGCGTGGTGTTTATTGCCACGGCCTTGGCCGTCTGCGGTACAGCCCGGCGCTCGGCTGCGAGAGCCCATGCTTGTGCGTGCGTGTATGGGACACTTCACGTGGCCTCAAGGTGCACATAGCCTGGCACAAGCGTCGTGGTGACGTTACCGCCACTTAGTTGGCGAATGGCGGTTATTGTTGTTATTGTTGTATTTTATATGGGTGCGTGCGTGTGGGGAGCGGCAGTGCAGCGGTTAGCGCATTGCGCTACGAACCCGGCGACCCGAGTTCAATTCCCGCTCACGGCCACCACTGGTCCTGGGCCTCCCCTAGGTCGACTCAGTCTCCAATGAGCACCTGGTGCAGTGTGTAAACATCGCCACTAGGGAGACAAAGGCGGCCAGGTGTGGTGCTGGTCACCCACCCCCTCGTGTGCTGTGTTAGTCTTCATAGGTGCTCGCTAACAGCACTTGCTCCTACAGTCTGTTAAGGCTATACGGGGGATGTTTATCTTTGTGCGTGTGCGTGCATGTGTGCGTTAGGGGTCACGTGGCTGGCCGGCATCCTCCTGGACGACCCCGTGAGCGTAACCGTGGAAACGCACGCGGGCGAGGTCGTTGCCGCGACGACGAACGGTGGGGCCCATCGGACGGGGGCGGCCGTGGAGGCGGACGAGGACGGGGAGGAAGAGGAGGAAGAGGAGGAGCAGGAGGAGGGAAAGAAAGAGGTGGCAGGGAGGGAGGAGGGACCAACGAAGATCTCGCTGCCACCCGGGCTCACTCAGCACTTTATCGCGGTGCCCAGCAAACTGCGCCTCGTCACGCTCACCTCGTTCATCCTCACCAAGGTGAGCGGTGAGCCGTCGGCGTGCCCACTCGTGGCCCGAGTTCTGCGGTAGCCGTGCGGTGAATCATTCTCCTTCGGGGATCGGGCTTCGTTCATCGTCATCATTGTCGTCGTCATTTTAATCGTCGTCCTCATCGTCATTATCGTTGTCATGGTTGTCAGCGTCGTCGTCATCGTCGTCAACATCATTGTCATCATCATTGCCATCATCGTCTTCATGGTCATCATCACCATCATCGTCATCTTTGTCATAATTATCGTCATCATCGTCATCATCGTCGTCGTTGTCATCATCACTCACCACCACTGCCGCCACCATCACCGCCGTTGCCGCGGTGAGCTAACGCCCGCTGGCCGTGTGCAGTGCCGGGACGAGGCCAAGCTCGTGGTGTTCGTGTCGAGCCGCGAGGCCGCCGAGTTCCACTTCACGGTGCTCAGCCACCGTCTCGGAGGAGGAGGTGATGATGCTGACGAGGAGAACGAGGAGGGGGGGGGGAAGGAGCCCCCGAGGGTCGCCCTGTGGCGTCTCCACGGCAGCGTGGATCAGCAGGTGGGTGGAGGGGAGGAGGGGAGTGGCGGTGCGTAGGGGGGGCGGCACCAACAGGATCTTGCCGACTGACACGAAGCATCGGGGGGCGCTCGACGAGCCAAACAAATGAATGAATAATCGATATCGATAGGCCGGCGGGCTTCACGCTGTCCGGCAATGATCGCACAGGCGTTTGAAGACGTTCAAACCGCGAGTAGGACCCCCATGAGGGGAACACCTTCGGTGTGGCAGGTTACAACGGCGCAGAGTGAATCGCTTTCCGTTTCGCGTTGTGCTCACGGCGCCGTTCGGATTGCGAGTAAGAGAGCGTGTGGTGAAAGTGACATCATGTGCGACGAAACGTAGTGAAGAACCGTAAGTTGTATTCTCGTTTACGTATTTTTACTTGAGTTTTTGCTTTCTGTGTATAGTGATGGTAAAAAATTCGTTATACCGATAGAATATACGAATCGCGGTTTTATTGGATAAGCCAACAAGTCTGCATTCGCCACGGTGGCTAGGAGATGTTAAATCCCTCACCTGTTATGCAGGAGGTCGTGGGTTCGATCCCGACCCCGACGCCTGCTGTATATTTGTAGTTTGCGTGTCTCTCTCGCGCTCCGGGTCCTCTGGTTTTTCGCTCCACATTTGGAATCGGCGTCATGCGTTCAGAGGATTTCGCTACCGCTATGAATTTCCTACGTGATAAGCCGCTTCGTTGAGCTATCATTTGTGATCGCCAGGTGGTCGCCTCTGAAAGAGAGCTACATGGATCAGTGGGCCTTACCTGGTACAAACACATTCCTGCGGAGGGAGCTGGTAGGAACGTTGGGTTGCTCGGTCAATGGCCAGGGTCAACGGCTGCGTGGTGTATTCCGCAAATATGCTCGACTGTGAGGGCGGGCACACGCCGGCGTGAGTAGGTTAAACGTTGAGTTTTATAAGGGCACCACGGGGTGACCAGCCCCTCCCCACCCAGCCCCACCCCTCCCACCCCCCACCCAGCCCCACCCAGCCCCTCCCCACCCTCCCCACCCAGTCCCTCCCCACCCTCCCCTCCCCACCCAGCCCCTCCCCCCCCACCCAGCCCCTCCCTGCACGATGGACGTTCACAATAATCCCCTGTGGGCTGGTGTAACCTAGCGGTTCCTACTAGTATAAAAAATGGTTTAGTTTTAAAATAGAAAAAATATTCAGTTAAGTTTTTAGTTTTAGATCATGCTTGTAATAAATCAATGTATGCACTGTCCTTGACACTGATTGGCCTGCACCCGAGTTGCAGTCCCCTTGATGCCCCTCATCTCCGCACCGCTGTTAGGCCGGAGAACAACGGCAAAAGGCGAAACGCCACAAAGGCAACGCTAATGTCAAAGCGTCAGTTGACGATTAACGGTTCGATATATTGGGTTGTCTTTGGTCACGATTCTTGCCGGAATAGTAAAGGCGATGCTTTATTTCCATCGGTGCGAGCGAGCGACACCCGGGCCCGCCAGCGCGTTGTTCTTCTCCGTCCTTGACATCTGACACGAAGAGCTTCATAGCTCTTCGGATTCCTCCCTTCTGGTCTAAACGGAGATTCTGATTCTGACTATTCCTGCAGGAGCGGATGGAGGTGTTCGACTCGTTCTGCAAGGCTCGCTCCGGGGTGCTCGTGTGCACGGTAAGCACGTGGCACCCTCCTACTGGGTCTGCTCGCCAGTGGCGCTGGCAAGGCAGTGGCGCTGGCAAGGCAGTGGCGCTGGTTCACTAACCGCACTGGCTCAACAATGACAGTGGCTTGATAATCACAGCAGCTCACTAATCTCCGTGGCTGACCAACTATGGCGGCCCGCTAATCACAGCGGCTCACCAATAGCAGTGGCTCACTAATCACAGCAGCTCACCAATAATGGTGGCTCACTGATAACAGTGGCTCACGAATAACAGTGGCTCACTAACAGTGGTGGCTGACTAATAGCGGATCACTAATAACAGTGGCTCACTAATCGTGGGCGCCGGCGTTGTGTGTGTTTGTTACTCCAGGACGTTGCGGCGCGAGGATTGGACCTCCCGCGGGTATCGTGGATCATACAGGTGGGTGGGCGAGTGGGTGGGCGGGTGGGTGGGCGAGTGGGTGGGCGAGTGGGTGAGCAGGTGGGTGGGTGGGTGAGCGCGCGGGTGAGGGAGTGGGTGAGTGAGTAGAATTGGTGAGTGAGTGGGTGATTGAGTGGGCAGGTGAGTGAGTGGGCATGTGAGGGAGTTGGACAGTGAGTGGGTGAGTGGGTGGGTTGGTGGGTTGGTGGATGAGTGAGTGAGTCGGTCGGTGAGTGGATGAGAGTGAGTAGGGTTGGTGAGTGGGCAGGTAAGTGAGTGGGTGAGCGAGGAGGTGAATGATTGCTTGAGTGAGTGGAGTTGGCGAGTGGGTGAGTGAGTGGGTCGGTGAGTGAGTGCGTCTTTGCAGGAGCAGTGACGCAGGGGCCACCCAGATGATGCTTATATCCTAACCGCTTCTGGTGTGTGGTACACATCGCCACTTGGAGAGACAAAGTGGCCAGCCGTGGCTCAGACCACACCACGCTCTTACTTTCCGTGCCGGGCTCTTCAGGTGCTGCTACTTGCTCACAGCACTTGCCCCAGCAGTGTTGCAAAGGCTACACGGGGCACCTTTGCCTGTGGTGCGTGCGATCATCATCGCCGGCATTGGCTGATTATCTGAACCGTTCCTGGGCTTTTCCAAGGTCGACTCAGCCTCAAATGAGTACCTGGTGCGGTGTGTAACCATCACCACTGGGGAGACAAAGGCGGTCGGGCGTGGTGCTGGCCACCCACCCACCCCCTCGTGTGCCGTGCGGGCATTCATAGATGCTGCTCGCTAACAGCACTTGCCCCAACAGTCTGTTAAGGCTACACGGGGGATCTTTGTCTTTCTTTGTGCGTGCGTGCGTGCATGCCTGCCCCGTGTGTTTGTGCAATTGTGGATTAGTCGTTGCGCCCCTTCCTACGAGCCGGCCTTCGCAGGCTGCCGCCGCTAGCTGCCGCCACTTGCCCTGACAGCGTTGCGAAGGCTACCCGGGTCACCTTTTGCTGCGGTGTGCGTGCGTGCTTGCAGTACATGGCCCCGGCGAGCGTGGAGGAGTACGTTCACCGCGTGGGCCGCACGGCGCGCATCGGCCACCGCGGCAGCAGCGTCCTCTTCCTGGCGCCGTCCGAGCTCGAGTTCCTCACCGTGCTGGCGGAGCGCGGCATCAGGCACGCGTCCTACGGCACTCGCCGGCACTCACCGACACTCACCGACAATCACCGATACTCACAGTCACTAACACTCACCGGCACTCAACTACATTCAGAGTCACGGACACTCACAGTCACCGGCACTCACACTCGCAGACACTCGCAGACACTCACACTCACCGGCACTCACCAACATTCACACTCACCGGCACTCACAGACACCAACACTCACCGGCACTCACCGGCACTCACACTGACCGGCACTCACCAGCCTGGCGCAAGCGCCGTGCTGACGTCACCGCCACTCAGTGGAAACTGGCGGTTATTGATGTTGTTTGTGTGTGTGTTTGATTTTGTACACGTGTGTTTTTGTGGTGTGTTTGTGTTTATCTGTATGTGGTGTGTGTGTGTTTGTGGTGTTGTGTGTACCCGTGCATATACGTGGTGCGTGCCATGCGTGTCCATGGTGTGTGTTTACCGGCGTGTAATTGTTGTGTATGCGTGTGTGTGTGCCGTGCCTGTGTGTGAGGGCAGCCTGCGGGAGCTCAAGATGGAGACGGTGTTGAGGACTCTGCTGGGGAACTCTGGCGGCCGGGCCAAGCGGGTACGTGGCTCTGTGTGCGCGCGTCTGTGCGCATGTGTCTGTGCTTGTGTGTCTGTGTGTGTGTCTGTGCGCGTGCGCGAGTTGGTCTGTGTGTGTGTGTCTGTGCGTGTGTGTCTGTGTGTGTGTGTCTGTGTGTGTCTGTGCGTGTGTGTCTGTGTGCGTGCGCAAGTCTGTCTGTGCGTGTGTGCGTTAGCACAGTAGGGGGGCACAGGTGGTACATCGGCCGGTCATCTCAGTCAGTCGACCCGTGGCAGCTGCTGGGTCTGTGTCGTGACCTCCTGGTGCACCTAGCCTGGCACAGTAGGGGGGCACAGGTGGTGGATCGGCAGTCATCTCAGTCAGTCGACCCGTGGCACCTGCTGGGTCTGCCCCCGTGACCTCCTGCCGGCGGGCGTTTGACACTTCACGTGGCCTTAACGTGCACATAGCCTGGCACAAGCGCCGTGGTGATGTCACCGCCACTTAGTGGCGAATGGCAGTTGTTGTTGTGTGTCCATGTTTGTGTGTCCGCGTAGCGTGACAGCGCTCTGCGCTACGAATATACAAACTGGTCCTGGGCCCTCCCCTAGGTCGAATCAGCCTCAAAATGAGTACCTGGTGCGGTGTGCAGTAAAAATCGCCACTAGGGAGACATAGGCGGTGGGGCGTGGTCTTGGTCATCCTTCACCACCTCGTGTTTCATGGCGGCCTTCATAGGTGCTCGCGAACAGCACTTGCCCCAACAGTCTGTTTAGTCTATACGGCGGAGTTTTGTCTTTGTGTGTGTCCGTGTGCGGGCAGAGGCGTGATGCTCACAACAATGAGCGGAGCACCGGGCGGCTAAAACGCAGAAAGTTGGAAGTGTGAGCACTGATGTTGCAACTGCCAGCCATCTATCTGGTGCATCTACTGGTCATCTTAGTAACCCATGGCACCTGGATCTGTCCCGTGACCTCCTGCCAGCGGGCCCTTCGACACTTCACATGGCCTTAAAGTGCACCTAGCCTGGCACAGGCGCCGTGGTGACGTCACCGCCACTTAGTGGCGAATGGCGGCGGTTGTTTTTGGGGAGCGGTAGTGCAGCGGTTTCAATCCCGGCGACCCGAGTTCGATTCCCGCTCACGACCAATAACGGTGACAATTTTTTTTACGAGACCCGGGCCTTCCCTAAGTCGGCTCAGCCTTAAATGAGTGCGGTGTGTAAACATCGGCAGTAGGGGAGACAAAGGCGGCCGGGCGTGGTGCGGGCCACCTACCTCCTTCGTGTGCCGTACCGGCCTGCACAGCCCTTGCCCCAACAGTCTGCTCAGGCTACCCGGGGGACCTTTGTCTGTGTGCAGGGTAAGTGGGAGGCGGCGCAGCTGAGGCAGGCTGCACACGAGAAGGCCACCGAGATGCAGCTGCAGTTTGAGAGCTTCACCCACTCCAGCCCCGAGCACCTGCAGCTCGCTAAGAAAGGTGCGCACATGAGCTGTACACACGCACCTGTGCTGTACCCTACACAACTGTGCTGTACCCTACACAACTGTGCAGTACTCTACACACCTGTGCTGTACCCTACACACCTGTGCTGTTCCCTATATGCGCACCTGTGCTGTAGACACACACACCTGTGATGTAGACACACGCACACATCTGTGATGTAGACACACGCACCTGTGCCGTACACTACACACACCTGTGTTGTACACTACACACACCTGTGATGTACACTACACACACCTGTGATGTACACTACACACACCTGTGCCGTAGACACACACACCTGTGCTGTACACTACACGCACCTGTGCTGTACACTACACACACCTGTGCTGTAGACACACACACCTGTGCTGTACACTACACGCACCTGTGCTGTAATCGATACACACAAAGGCAAGGGCGGGCGGGCGTGCACACACCAACGCCCTCGTGCACGCCGTGCCGCCCCTGCACCGGCGCTGCTGCTTGCCAACAGCACTTGCCCCAACAGCCCGTTAAGACTATACTGGGGATCTTTGTCTTTGTTGGGGGGCGTGGGTGGGGTTGGGGGGGTCGGCGAGGATTTACAATTCCCACAGCGGATCGGCTGATTGTAAATCTCACACCATATAGACACGGCGCACGGGCGAGTAGAAATCGCGCGCCGGATAAGCGCGCCGCGCGCCGCGCGCCGGAGAGTGGTGAAGGCTTCACGGTGCCGGCGGTGTTGTTTCTGTGCGCGTGTGTCACAGCGTACCAGTCGTACGTGCGCGCGTACGCCACCTACCCCGCGTCGCTCAAGCACGTGTTCCACGTGCGCTCGCTGCACCTGGGCCACGCGGCCAAGAGCTTCGGGCTCAGGGAAGCGCCCGGTCAGCTGGTGGCGGGGAAGCAGGGCGGGGCGGGGGGACGGCGGGCAGCGGGGACGCGCGCGAACAGGTGACGCACACGCACGCACGGGATCACGCGCACGCACTGGTGGCGCACACGCACTGGTGACGCACACGCAGGTAACACACACACACACACAGTTGACGCGCACACACACATAGGTGACATGCGTAATCATACACGGGGGATGCATGCCATCACACAGGTGACACACGTGGTGTGGTGGTCATGGGGGATTTCGTGTGGGTTGTGGTTGTGGCGGTGGTTGGTTGTGGTCATTGTGGTGGTGATCGTGGTGGCTTTTGTGTTGGTTGTGGTGGTGGTGGGTGGTGGTGGTTGCGGCGCAGTCAGCGAGCGCTGACCGGGACCCCTCTAACCGTGCGCCCGTGGTGTCCGCAGGCCGGCGACGAAAGCAAAGCCGAAGCGGCACACCGCCTTCAAGGAGCTCATCCTCTCCGAGTTTGCCAGCGGGCTGTGAGCGGGGGAGAGGGGTTGCGCATGTTGCAGCGTGCGCGCGCGTGTGTCAGGTGTCGTTGAGGAGGCTCGTGAAGGGACGCTGCTGGGCAGTGGGAGGCAGTCGCCTTCCAGCAACAGCGGAGGGCAGAGGAGCGACGCTCACAACAACGAGCGGAGCGCCGGGCGGATAAAACAGAGTTGACACAGTAGGGGGAGCACACGGGTGGTGCATCTGCCGGCCGTCTCAGTCAGCCAGCCCATGGCACCTGGGTTCGTGACCTCCTGCCAGCAGCGAGCCTTCGACACTTCACGTGGCCTCAAAGTGCACCTGGCCTGGCACAGGTGCCGTGGTGACGTCACCATCACTTAGTGGCGAATGGCGGGTATTGATATTGGTCGGGTGTCGGGAGCGGTGGCGCAGCGGTTAGCGTGCCCCACTACGAACCCGGCGACCCGCGTTCGATCGCCGCTCACGGCTACCACCAACAGCAGAGTGACGATTATCTTCACCGGTCCTTGGCCTCCCCCTAGGTCCACTCAGTCTCAAACGAGTAGCTGGTGCGGCGTGCAGTAAACATCGTCGCTGGGAAGACAAAGGTGGCTGGGCGTGCGTGGTGCCGGCCACCTATCCCCTTGTGCGCCGTGCCGACCTTCATAGGGTGCTGCTACTTCGCGAACGGCACTTGCACCAACAGCCTATTAGAGTCTACACGGGGGATCTTTGTCTTCGGTGTCAGGGGTAATTGGGGAAACTTGCGTTAAAAGCCTTCGGAGTGAAATTGTGGAGTAATTGGCGTTGGTTTGGGCGCTTCCTTCCCTTCCTTACGTTTAAAAGCCTCTCCGCGTCACGTGCTGGAAACGCGATTCTGCGTCTGCGTGTCCTGGCATGTGGTGGAGCGAGATTGGGGGGACAAGGGGGGGAAGCGGGGGGCGCGGTGGTGGATCTTTGCAACGTTAGCTACTATGGTGATAAAGACGTTCAACAAAGTTCAAACCGGGAGGGGGTGGGACGCCGCCCCCCCTTCGTTCGAATGTCTCCGCGCAGGTTCTTAACGCCTAACAAGCCTCCGCACGCTTGGTTAAAAACCAAAACGTATACGAAACCACTTAAATTAGTCGTTGGTGTGAGTTTTTTTGTATTGACGGTGAATTTAAGTGTATATATGTTTGTGTATTTTTATCGTAAAAAAAAATACAACGGTGTTTTCTCCGTGGAAGAAGATAGAGAAGCGCCTTCTCAGATGGGGGGCATGACCGCCACTGTACCCCCTTGACCTTCCCGTCTTCCGTCGTGGGTGCCCCCCCCGCGCCTCGATCTACGTGTCTCCAGTGCCCCCCCCCCCCCCCACGTGTCAATTTAAGTCCGTCGTGATTGCCCTGCGAGCGAGTCGGTGAGCGAGCGAATGAGCTCGTGCCATACGTCGTGATTGCCCTGCGAGTGAGAGAGTGAGTGAGCGAATGAGCAAGCGAGTCAGCCGGTGTCGCACGTCGTGAACACTCCGTGAGCGAGTAAGAGAGCGAGTGACCGGGCCAATCTAATGTAATCTTCTTCGATAAGTTATACAACACATTGAGTCGGTCGGTCGTGCTTATGTCCCGATGGCGGGGCTGACTTTGTATTGTGCTTTTAAAACGTTTCATAAACGATGGATGAGGACCAGAGAGTAGCGAAGTGGTCGTTGCCGTTGCTCCTTTCCCATGGCGTTTGACAAGCTGCGTAGGCGTTTATAGCCGAGTGGTCGCTCCGGTGCCAGGCACGGGCCTGTGAGATGAGACAAATCGTCCACTGATCGATCAATATTATTTCATCTCGCGTGCCAATGTCGCCCTCAATAAAAGGGGGCATCGGAGCACATTATACAGCAGCACAGGAGCGGTTACAGGTGGCTGGGGGATTGGGGGTGCACGGGGCAGCAGGGTTGAACTACATAAAACCCGTTGCGACATCATTGGCCAACACTCAACATCCAGTGACACGAAGAACACCGAATGCCTCGCCCAATTACAGCGTCTTCCCTACTAACTCACGCGATGTCTAATTTACCCCCCCTATCTCGGTGTGTTTTGAAGATAGATCGATTAATTGATGGATCCGTGGAGTTTAGCCCCAGACTCGTCGAGGGGGTATTTGTGTTCTCTGTCCGTGGCTGTAAAGTTACGGCGAAATTCGGATGATAACGACGATTAATGCTGCGCAATCGTTTCGGTGACTGTAAACACAAGACAGTCCCAGTGTCGCGCAATACGGGACACTTATTAACAATGATAATAGCCTGGCTGGATACAACATGTGTTTAGATGTGGATATATATAGTGGGGAGAGCGGTAGTGTAGTGGTTAACGCACTACGTTACGAACTCTACAAGTTCAACATCGGTGACGAATATCTAAACTCATCCTGGACCTCCCCTAGGTTGGCTCGCCCTTAAATGAGTACCTGGTACAATATGTAAACATCAGAATTGGGGAAACAAAGACGGCAGGGTGTGGTGATGGCCACCCACCCCCAAGTGTGCCTTGCTGGCCTTTATAGGTGCTAGTTCAGAGGGTTGGCAACAGAATCAACACGAAGATACATTTAATTTTCGGATTCGGTAACAAAATAAAACACCATGGTTCTTTCGGTAAAGTCACGTAGAAGGGAAATAATAAAATAATAAAAATAAAACAAAATACAATTCTCACGACGTTTCGGCCACAACGCAAGCAGCCGTCCTCAGGTGAAGAACAGGTCTGTCGGAAAGACAGCCTCTGAATGAACACCACAAAGCTTGGCAGCGTATATTTAAGCTGGGTGATTGGAGGAAGTGCGCCTTGACAAAGGAATTTGCATTTCAACAGGAATTTAGCATATTTATGGGAAATGGAGATATGGGATTAGTCACTACTTGTATAATGCGTAGATGGTGGGGGGGGGGGGGATCTCAAAGTCATTATGCCCGTGCATTATGTAGGATTAGCAGCAACAAAGGGAGGAAGTAGGGTGAACAGTTATAAAGGGAAGGAATTTTAATAGTAAGGAGCTGCAGCAGCCAAACCACCACGTAAAACACCCAATGCAGTCTGTTCTCCCACAGCGCGTAGTTTTGAAAACGCGAATTGCATGCAACGCGTTGAATGTACGAGGGAACACTTTTCATTGTATAACTCGGGATGCAAATTGACGCGGATGCAAATTGGATAGAAAGCGATTGAGTGAACAATACTACGTCTCATCGCGAGTGGGAATAAACGGTTGTACGGCTGCCTCACACAAGGCATTGGGATGCTGCTGGATGCTTCTAGATACGACACACGGGCCTCGGTCTTTATACAATTCTGCATAACACATCTCGCGTGTTATCGCGGACTATGCTTTACATTATTTTAGAAATATCTCTTATAACGCGATTTTTCCATAACACGGTGTTCTTCAGGAACGCAACAACTACCACCTTATAGCAGAACACGACTGCCTTTCAAGAGATGCAATACAATGTGAATACGAGACGATGGTGGTCCTTAATATATCACATCACGATGCAGTCCTTAATGAGCCACACACGGTTCTGGAGCCACAGGTTGTCGACCCCTGCCCATGGCAAACTGAACTTCCATGGTGAACTGAACTTCCATGGTGAACTGAACTTCCATGGTTAGGGGTCGTCACCCAAAATAAACAAATGCCTTTTTGTTCGAATTTTAAACAGCCACATGCGTCTTCTTGGTTCTTTCGGTAAAGTCACGTAGAAGGGAAGTAATAAAATAATAAAAATAAAACATAATAATTCTCACGACGTTTCGGCTACAACGCAAGCAGCCGTCTGCTTGCGTTGTAGCCGAAACGTCGTGAGAATTATGTTTTATTTTTATTATTTTATTACTTCCCTTCTACGTGACTTTACCGAAAGAACCAAGAAGATGAATCCCTGCAGTCACGAAAGCTTTAAATCGAAATTTAGCCACATGCGTCTCCGGACCCGTAGGTTGTCGATCCCTGCCCCTGGTAAACTGAACTTCCATGTGAACTGAACTTCCATGGTGAACTAGACTTCTATGGCTAGGGGTTAGCACCCAAAATAAACAAATGCCTTTTTGTTCAAATTTTAAACAGCCGCATGCGGCTCCGGATCCCAGTGCTAGAACAATAGGGTACAAGACGTTATCCGCCATAAAGATGGCGCTGCACCTGCTACACGATTTCCATTCTCCCTCCCTCTCTGTGTCTTCGAACATTGAGCAGTCCCACTCCGCCTTCACCTTCCCTTCCTCCCAAAGCCTTGCCTCGTCTTCATTGTCCATTCCCTTCCTCTTCCATCCCCTCTCCTCTCCACTTATTCCCATCAACTGTGACCACCTCCCCTACCCTTCCCTATCCCTTAAACCACCCTTCTCTCGTAACCCTCTCCCCTATCCCTTTTTAACCCTTATCCACCCCTCTATCGTGATCACCCATTCCTCATCCCTTGCATGCCCCCTGCCATCGAAACCATTTCTTTGTTTAGACCGTTTTACAATATATATTTTATATATAATATACTAGCGGGAAGTACCCGGCGTTGCCCGGGGGAAAATATACTTCAAAACTTCTCTTAAAAACATAACATATACATACATAAATACTAAGCTATTGTGAAATCCTGGCGTGCCGTTTTTCCATTTGTCCGTTAACAAAATTAGAAGAGGCTTGCAGAAGTCCAAAAAGTAATAGAAAGTGGGGGGTAAATAGTTGATCTAAAAGATTTCCGAAAATTGTCGACCCCCCCCCCCCTCAAAAATATGTTTACCCCCGCGTAGGCATATATACCTACACACCCTACATACAATACTGAGTAGTATCTATTGACTCTATAGTAGTATCTGCTGACTCCGTAGTATCTACTGACTGTACAGTAGTATCTACTGCGCCCTGTAGTAGCTACTGACTGTATAGTCGTATATACTGGCTGTAGTAGTTACTGACCGTAGTTGTATCTACTGACCCTACAGTAGTATCTGCTGACTATAGTAGTAACTACTAACTCTACAATAATAACTACTAACTCTACAGTAGTATCTGCTGACTCTGTAGTAGTAACTACTAATTATTTCGCATTATCTGCTGACTATAGTAGTATCTTCTGACTATAGCAGTATTGGCTTACTCTATAGCAGTATCTACTGACTCTATAGTCGAATGAACTGACTCTGCAGCAGTGGATACTGACTTTATACTCTGGTTCTTTCGGTAAAGTCACGTAGGTATAAAATAAATTAATAAAATAATAAAAACACGACGTTTCGGGCGCAACACGTGCCCGTCATCAGGTGGAAACAACCCCAGTAATAAACAAATTGCTGAAATGGGCAAAAGGAGGCTGCTTGTGACACGAGGCTACATATATACGCGTAATGCGAGCAAGGACAGGGTCACGTGAGTGTGGGCGGAGTCAGGGTCACGTGAGGAGGAGTCAGGGTCACGTGAGGGGGAGGATATAAGGGGAGAACCGGAAGGGGATCGGGAGTGGAGACAGGATAGAGAAAGGAGAGGCCTTGCGGAGTGCTGGCGAGGAGTGGCGCGATAGCCACGAGGCTGGAGTCATGGCACCGTCGGCTAGCAGTGTTCGTGGGGCAGCGGGGGTGTCTGCAGAGTGTGTGGGAGCACACGGAGCAGGAGAGTGGCTGCTGAGTGTGCGGAGTCACACGGAGCAGCAGGGTGGCTGCGGAGTGTGCTGAGCACACGGGCAGCGGTGTGGCTGCAGAGAGAGAGAGAGAGAGCGGAGGACTCAGACGACGTGCGGAGGCACGAGGCGGAGAAGGTGGGGGTCCGAGCGGAGACATCGCGGGGTGCGAGCAAGAACCCAAATAAAGGACACGGAGAACAACATCGCCTGAGAGTCCTTTATTACATACGTAAGAGGGGGGGAGGAGCCAGGGAGGAGAGATAGAGAGGGTGTGGGGTAGGGGGAGTGGCGAAGTGCAAGCTCCAACCCAAGCCCGGGCACAACACAATGACTGTAGTAAAATCTGCTGACTAGTATTAACTACTGACTATAGTAGTATCTACCAACTCTATAGTAGTATCTACCGACTATAGTAGTAACTACTGACTGTAGTAGTATCTAATGACTATATTACCTACTGAATCTATAGTAGTAAATAGTGGCTCTAGTAGTGTCTGCTGATTCTATAGCAGTATCTACTGACTCTAAAGTATCTACCGACTCTGCAGCAGTGTATACTGACTATAGTGGTATCTGCTGACTGTAGTATTATCTACTGACTCTACAGTAGTAGAGTCAGTAGATACCGACTGGCAAGCCAACCCAAGGGGATAAACGACCGTTTAATGACCTTAAAGCTCCACCTATTGGTTAAAAAGGAGGCCATCATCATCGGTGCCTATGCCCCTACCATGACCAACTCTGACGAGATCAAAACCAAGTTTTATAATGACCTGGAAGTCATTATTGCTGCCACAGCCAGCTCTGACAAGCTCCTGATACTTGATGACTTCAACGCCAGAGTTGGAAGTGACCATCAATCATGGAATGGAGTCATAGGTGCACATGGCATTGGAAAATGTAACAGCAACGGTCTTCTACTGCTGAAAACATGCTCTGAATTTGACCTGCTCATCACCAACACGATATTCCAACTACCAAAGCGCAAGAAAACTTAATGGATGCATCCTCGTTCACACCACTGGCACTTGATTGACTACGTCATCACGAGGAGGAGCGACCGGCACGATGTCAGGGTGACCAAGGCAATGTGTGGTGCTGAATGTTGGACTGACCATCGTCTCATCATCTCCAAACTTAACATCCGGTTTAAGCCTCCCAGACGCCCACAAGGAAAAAGACGTGTCAAGCGTCTTAACATCACTCGCCTACAACAGGAACACACCAGACTGGCCTTTGTTGAGGCTCTAGACCATCACCTGGAGTCTCTAAGCTTCAAGCATACAGACGCTGAGGCAGACTGGACTTGCTCTCAAGACCGTGCTGCATTCTACAGCCCTTGAATCACTCGGTGTTCCCATACGTACACATCAAAATTGGTTTAATGAGAACGATGCAGAAATCCGAGCACTCCTTGACGAAAAACACCGCCTGCATGAAGCATATCTGAATGACAGCAGCTCAAGCTTAAAGAAAACTGCCTTCCTCAACATTCACAGGGTTGTCCAGCAGAGACTCAGAGTCATGCAAGACACCTGGCTGTGCGCAAAAGCTGAGGAGATTCAATTCTATGCTGACAGTAACAACACCAAGTGCCTCTATGATGCACTCAAGCAGGTCTATGGTCCGCAATGCTCAGGAACTTCACCTCTCCTGAATGCAGATGGAACAACACTCCTCACAGAGAAGGACAAAATACTTGCAAGGTGAGCTGAACACTTTAGCGCAGTCCTCAACCAGCCATCATGCATAAATGAGGAGGCAATTGCGCGACTGCCTCAAGTTGAAATAAACCAGTCCCTTGCTGTTCTATCATCCATTGAGGAAACCAGCAAAGCCATAAGCCTCCTCTCATCAGGCAAAGCTCCAGGGTCCGATGCCATTCCAGCAGAAATCTACAAGGCTGGAGGGCCTCGCTTAGTCGAGAAACTGACCGATCTCTTCCAGTCTCTGTGGAAATTAGAAGCCATTCCCCAGAAGTTCAAGGATGCCTCTATACTCCATCTCTATAAGAGGAAAGGCAATCGGCAGTCCTGCGACAACCATAGAGGAATCTCTATACTATCAATCGCTGGCAAAATCTTGGCAAGAATCCTTCTGAGCCGCCTAATTGTCCACCTAGACCAGGGTCTGCTACCTGAGAGTCAGTGTGGTTTCAGAAAAGACCGCAGAACCACTGACATGGTATTTACTGCCCGGCAGTTACAGGAGAAATGCCAAGAACAAATTGTTGATCTATATATGGCTTTCGTTGATCTAACAAAAGCATTCGACACAGTCAGCTGGGAGGGCCTATGGAAAATCATGGCCAAGTATGGGTGTCCAGACAAGTTCATTGGCATTGTGCACAATCTCCATGATGGTATGATGGCCAGCGTCAGAGACCAGCAAGAACTCTCTGATTCGTTCCCAATCACAAACGGGGTGACGCAAGGCTGCGTTTTAGCGCCAACGCTCTTCAGCATGGTGTTTTCTGCCATGCTGCAAGACTAATTCCAGAACCACAACACTGGGATTAACTTCATCTACCGTTTTGACGGTGGGCTATTCAATCTGCGGAGGATGCAAGCCAAAACTAGAGTGGAGGAATTCTAGATTTGAAGCTTTCGTGACTGCAAGGGTTCATATTCTTAGGTTTTTTCGGTAAAGTCACGTAGGTAAAACATTAAAATTAATGAAAGCCTCCCCTCCCCCTCTCTGTCCAATGCGTTGGCGTGTGCAGCAGTAGTTGCTTGCGCACAACCACGTCCACGCCGCCGACTCTCGTGTACCACGTCGTGCATTCTTTTGGCCCGACCCCCCTCCCCCTCCCGATGCGTTCTACATGGCACTTCGTGCCGTCTTTGAGCCCCGCCCCCCTCCCTCCCGATACGTTCCATTCATTGGATACCACATTCTTATGAGCTCCCCCCCCCTCTCCTCCCCCCTCAACTTGCTTTTAAGGGATTACATCTTGAATCATTGCCTCACTTGATGCAGCAAATCTGGCTGTGACGGTCCCACCTGATGACGGAGACTTGTGTTGCCTCCGAAACGTCGTGATTTTTATTTTATTTTACTTTCATTAATTTTTATGTTTTACCTACGTGACTTTACCGAAAAAACCTAAGAATATAGAGTGGAGGAAGTCACTGTTTGAGAACTTTTGTTTACTGATGACTGTGCTCTGGCTGCTGGCTCAAATAAAGATCTACAGGACAATATGGACCACTTCTCCTCAGCTTGTAACAACTTCGGCCTAACAATCAGCACAAAGAAGACTGAAGTCCTATACCAACCTGCTCCTGGGAAAGCCTACACTGAGCCCACCATATTTGTGAATGGGCAAAAGCTTTCAGCTGTTGACAAGTTTACTTACCTTGGTAGTACACTGTCTCGCGCTGTGCACATAGATGATGAAGTTAACATCAGGATTGTCAAGGCCAGTGCAACCTTTGGACGTCTACGTGACTCGGTATGGGAAAAGACTGGCATCAAGCAGGAGACAAAACTGAAGGTCTACCGGGCTGTTGTCTTACCAACTCTTCTGTATGGGTGCGAAGCCTGGACAGTTTACCAGCGCCATGCCAAGAAATTGAATCATCTCCACTTGAGCTGTCTGAGGAAACTGCTGAGGATCAAGTGGCAAGACAGAATCCCTGACACGGAAGTCCTCAGCAAGGCAAATATCCCCAGCATCTACACCTTGCTTGCGACAGAACAGCTTAGATGGACTGGCCACGTAACCAGAATGCCCTGCGCGAGACTTCCAAAACAAGTCTTCTTTGGCGAGCTGAATAATGGCAAGCGAGCCAAGGTGGCCCCAAAAAGCGCTACAAGGACACTCTTAACACTTCCTTGAAGACCGACCTGCCTGGAGAAGAAAAGTACAGGACGGTGCAGTCCTCTGTGAGAGTAGGAGAAGTTCCTGTGCTATCTTGAAGAGGCAGCAGCGCAAATCTACCAAGGAAGGACTTGTGGCTGCACCTTAGAGCTCTACATCCTCCCTGACCTGTCCAGTGTGCCACAGAGAATTCAGGGCTCGGATTGGCCTGTTCAGCCATCTGCGCACTCATCAAAACCCAACAAAATGACAAAAGTGCCATGGTCATTATCAACTATGATGGACGAACAAGAGAGAGAGAGAGAGATACCGACTCTATGGTAGTATCTACTGACTCTATAGTAATATCTATTGACTCTAGTAGTAACTTCTCACGCTACAGTAGTATCTACTGACTCTATAGTAGTATCTACTGACTAGTAGTATCTACTGACTAGTAGTATTTACTGACCGTAGTAGTATCTACTGACTGCATAGTAGTATCTACTAACTGTATAGTAGTATCTACTGACTGTAGCAGCATTTACTGACCGCAGTGGTATCTACTGACTAGTAGTATTTACTGACCATAGTAGTATCTACTGAGAGTAGTAGTATCAACTAACTATACAGTGAGGGAAAAAACTATTTGATCCCCTGCTGATTTTGTACGTTTTCCCACTGACAAAGAAATGAGCAGTCTATAATTTTAATGGTAGGTTTATTTGAACAGTGAGAGACAGAGTAATAACAACAAAAATCCAGAAAACGCATGACAAAAATGTTATAAATTGATTTGCATTTTAATGAGGGAAATAAGTATTTGACCCCTCTGCAAAACATGACTTATTACTTGGTGGCAAAACCCTTGTTGGCAATCACAGAGGTCAGACGTTTCTTCTAATTGGCCACCAGGTTTGCACACATCTCAGGAGGGATTTTGTCCCACTCCTCTTTGCAGATCTTCTCCAAGTCATTAAGGTTTCGAGGCTGACGTATGGCAACTCGAATCTTCAGCTCCCTCCACAGATTTTCTACGGGATTAAGGTCTGGAGACTGGCTAGGCCACTCCAGGACCTTAATGTGCCTTCTTCTTGAGCCACTTTTTTGTTGCCTTGGCCATGTGTTTTGGGTCCTTGTCATGCTGGAATAGCCATCCAGGACCCATTTTCAATGCCCTGGCTGAGGGAAGGAGGTTCTCACCCAAGATTTGACGGTACATGGCCCCGTCCATCGTCCCTTTGATGCGGTGAAGTTGTCCTGTCCCCTTAGCAGAAAAATACCCCCAAAGTATAATGTTTCCACCTCCATGTTTGACGGTGGGGATGGTGTTTTTGGGGTCATAGGGACCCAGGTCCTTTCTAATGGTTCTGGAAGAGGGGCGTGGCCAAGGGCGGAGCTGGCCACGCCGAAAAGAATATAAGCCGAGTCCCGAGAGGGATCGGGGTTTCGATTTAAAGCTTTCGTGACTGCAGGGATTCATCTTCTTGGTTCTTTCGGTAAAGTCACGTAGAATGGAAATAATAAAATAATAAAAATAAACCAATAAAATAATTATTATGTTTTATTTGTATTATTTTATTATTTCCATTCTACGTGACTTTACCGAAAGAACCAAGAAGAGGGATCGGGGTTGTTCATCCCGGGAAAGAAACCCTTCGTCTACGATCTCCGTTCTACGAGTCTTCCAGCATGTGGACCCGGGCAGTATGCTGTTGATCCCGAGTCCGTAATTAACAGTTACGTGGTAACTAGTGTAGTTAGCCAGATGGTCACCACCCTAGGTTATTGTGTTATGGGGAGAGTTGTAATTAAATAAATGCGCTGCCTCCAAGTCTAAGTCTGCGACTCAGTTAAACCCACAACAGTAGTGTAAACCAACTGCTATAGTAGTAAAAACTGACTCTACAGTAGTATCTAATGACTATAGTAGTATCTACTGAATCTATAGTCATATCTATTGACTCTATAGTAGTATCCACTAACTATAGTAGTAACTACTAACTCTATAGTAGTATTTGCTGACTCTATAGTATCTGCATACTCAGCAGCAGTATACTGACTATAGTGGTATCTACTGACTGTAGTATTATCTACTGATGATAGTAGTATCTACCGACTCTATAGTAGTATCTACTGACTGTAGTGGAATCTACTGACTAGTATTATCTACTGATAGTAGTACCTACTGACTATATAGTAGTATCTACTGACTGTAGTGGAATTTACTGACTAGTATTATCTACTGATGATAGTAGTATCTACCGACTCTATAGTAGTATATACTGACTGTAGTGGAATCTACTGACTAGTATTATCTACTGATAGTAGTACCTACTGACTATATAGTAGTATCTACTGACTGTAGTGGAATATACTGACTAGTAGTATTTGCTGATGATAGTAGTATCTACCTGACTCTATAGTAGTAACTACTGACGCTGCAGTAGTATCGAATGACTTTAGTCCCTACTGAATCTATAGTAGTCCCTACCGACTATAGTAGTAACTACTAACTATAGAGCAGTATCTGCTGACTCAAAAGCAGTATCTGCTGACTATAGCTGGAGCTACTGACTCTTTAGTTTTATCTACCAACTCTGCAGCAGTATATACTGACTATAGTGGTATCTACTAACTGTAGTATTATCTCCTGACTATAGTAGTATCTCCATAAAAGAGGTTTTTGGGTTAGATCGCGTTAATATATACATGTGCCGTTAAAAACCGCCCTACGATCGCATGTGTGCGTTGCTATGGCAACCACGGGTCAGCTTTCTGACGCATGCGCAGATGCGTGCTTTGGCGCACGCTCAGCGTTGTAATATAATAATTAATAGTACAACATTGTTAATTTATTGCAAACATGATGCCTTGTATAAAGGTGTCAGTTTTTGTACCAGTTGAAAGGGTAAAAACCTATTACTATATTTTGCCACTGGTAAAGGAGATGTCTCATAGTGTAAATGCTTACCCCGAGCTCTCAATACTCTGATAGTGCGCTGTTTTTGAGTTGTACGCCTTTTGGCGTCATCTGGTCTGAACACCAATGGAGACTAGGCTCGAAGAAAAGCTGTCTCGGGTGTGGACCAATCAACTTCAAGGACAGTGCATATCATTATCATCATCAGAGTTGTTTATTTTTGTTTGCATTTTGACTGCTTGTGTTGTGGTTATTGCAAACATGATGCCTTGTATAAAGGTGTCAGTTTTTGTACCAGTTGAAAGGATAAAAACCTATTACCAGTGGCGGCTCCTGCAAAATCTCTCAGGGGGGTCAAATGTCTGGATGATTGATAAGGATAAGGTCCACCCATGCAATGGATAAATTAACAGCTTAAGCATGTAAAGGCAACGTCACTTCTTTAATATTAATGAAAAATAAAGTGACTCTTACAATACATCTTGTTTGTTTCTATACTCACTATTAAAACAAACCACTCAAGTTTATTTTATTAAAGATTCCACTAGGTGGCGATAAATTATATTGTTGGATGAAACGTGCTTACGTATGATGACGTTAGCACGTATGATGGCGTAAGCACGTTAGTGCATGCCCTCCCGGAAGCCATAGAGAATGCATTGGAGCGCCCGCCGTTCGAAAAAAAACATCTTTGAATGTAAGTCTATGGGGCCACTCGGGGCGATTCTCAACCGGAGTGAAATCGCCCAAAAAGAGGCGGTACTCCACAGAACGTGACATGACGCTGATTAGACTATATCCAGAGGCTGACAGTGACGGCGAGCGTGACTCTGTGGTTGAAAGACATTGGTGGTGCGTCGCCCAATCGCCCTAATGAAGAAACCGCCCCTGCCTATTACTATACTTTAAAGTTGACAGATGTGAAATACGAATAGCGCTGGCTCACCCCCAGGCTTATTGCGTGTTACCCGGGTACTTTTTTGAAACATAAACCTCACAGTTTGCAAGTTAAATCCGTCGCAAGTTGCGTCCACAGACACACAGACCCACAGACCACAGACAGACAGACCAAAAATTACATATAGTTGTTGAGGCGTAAATGATGACACGAATGCAGATCTTCTTAAGGGCTTTCACCAACAGTTTATTAGGAGGCTTACGCCAGTAACTGATGGAGGAATATTTCACTTGTCCCCAGGTGTAGGGCTTACTGGGAATCCCCTAGCACACCCACAGGCTAACGTAGCCTGGTGCTAATTTCCCCCTATGCTGGGTCCCAACTTCCACCCTTCACGTTCCCGGACTCTCCAAACTACCTTGAACACGTGACGGGTTCCAGCTTAAATACCCCAGCGGGACATGATGTCACCATCCCTCCCCCTGTGCATGACGTCACCGCCCGTGACGTCATCGTACCGGAGGGCGAGTGTGATATGACGTCACTAACTACTACTCTACATCGGTAAGATATGTTAAGCGCCTCAGTCAAAGGCGTTCTATGAATGTAAAGTAAGGCTGCGGTGGACATCCGCTCCGGTGCGCCTCCTTCCTTTGTCTGCCACTCCATCATCGGTCTCAGCCGCTGAGCGTCGTCCAGGCCGAGTGATGATGCGTCCTGCCCAAGCCCAGCCACTCGTCACGTTCACTCTACAGTGAACATCTCCGCAAAGGTCCACTCTTGTATACGGATGGTAACGCAGCGGGGCATCCTGCGAAAGTAGCCGTTAACTTTTGCAAAATAGGCACACCCCTCTCTGCCCGTCTCTGTGCCAGCTATTGCCCGGAGGCAGCTTTTTAGCCAAAAACTAACCGCTAAGGGTCAATGCTGAACGCATCGGCAGCATCTTGCGGTCGTTAAGTCCGAGATTCTCGAGATCTCGCATACAATCGTAGCACTGGCTGCACACCGGTACCACGAGTGTCGGAATGTCCCCCCTGATCAATCCCACATGCCACTCAGCCTTCATCAAGTGTAGGATGTCGTGTGGAATAGCCACGCACCATAAGTCCCATGGTAGGCTACAACTGAGTAAATTCATTGATAATTTCTCCTGCACGGTATCCGCAGCCTATACCCCCCCCCCCCCTCCACGCTATATCGCTAAAGTTACAATGAGGCTAATTTGAGCAAACAAAGCGGTACAAATGAGAGAAGAGCAACCAATCAATCGTGGTGATTGATTGTGGAATAGCGACCCTGAGCCCTGGCTGTCGGGGTGCTGTTGTGTGGGTGCGGCTAGTTCATCGTTCAATGCCGACTGGAGATTATTAACTCGGGTTGTGTCAACATTGTGGTTGGACCAAAAAAACAACCCTCTCCATATCTGAAATTGGTAATCATCGACATCGCTGTGCAGAATGTACAGGCACACCTCTTATAGCCCTGCCTCTTATAACGTCATTTCGTAATAACGCTCTTTGTCCGGGAGGAAAATTCCTGCGTGGATCAGCCCGTATAGGGAAGAAAGTTGGCGTGTCGTTGCTTTTAGGGCCGCATCTTTGCCCATATATACGGTCTTGCGAAACCTAGATCTAGGTTTCTGTTGTGATCGATTCTGCTCACAGATGGTCCGACAGCCATGTTAGCGTATCGATTAATCGAGGGTTAATTGCTGCGTAGATTCACTGGCGATCCACGGATTGAGTCATTTCATTTGGTTAATGTGGCTTCCCACGGTACGTGTGTTTATGGCAGACAGTGGTTCATCTCCCGGAAGCTCCGACCAAATGCACTGCTGAGTACGTAGCGTATTGCACATTTTGTACGTAATAACCAACAATTTAAAAAATATATAAAATGCTTTAGTAAATTTATCATGTGTACAGTAAGACTATTACCGATAGCTAAATGAAGCCCTCATATATCACCCATAGGTAAAAAATTAGCGGTCGGTAACGCATCTCCTTTGGAACCATGTTATAGTGACCTCCAATAGCACTGTTTCATACAGCGCTATTGGTAATGCATCTCCATTGGAACCATGTTATAGTGACCTCCTATAGCGCTGTTTCATACAGCGCTATTGGTAACCCATCTCCATTGGAGGAGCCACGTTATAGTGACCTATAGCACTGTTTTCTATAGCGCTGTTTGGCTATCACCCTCTGTTTATCAAAAACACATCCTAAGCGCTATAGGAGGTGTGCATGTGTTATGAATAATATAAATAGTCAAACAACGTCCCTTTTACGTAGAATCCTTCCCTCAACATAAAAAAACTGTTACGCGGCGAGGCCTCGGCGAGGGTTATGTTTTTGAAAGTCTGCGCAAAATTAGACTTTGAGAATGTTGATATCACGCTTACATGGGTAACAGGCGGTTAGTTTCCCATGTTTGAGTGAACAATACGGGAGAAATGGAAATGTGTTATTGCATTGACTCCTCTTCGCTACACGTAAATAACATCAATACACTGGCCAGAATTGTACAATACTACACGTAGATGATGACATAAATAATACAACAAAGTAAAATGTGAATACGTTACACTGTACATTTGGATGTTTTATTTTAGCTCAATACAAAACGTCATGGCGTGCTTGGACGTTAATGATCTAGGGGTGCCGTGATGGCCAGGAGATGTTAACTACCTCGCCTGGTATACAGGAGGGTCGTGGGTTCGATCCCGACCCTGACGCCTTGTGTATATTGGGAGTTTGCGTGTCTCTCTCTCATCATCATCACGGTGGCTAGGAGATGTTAACTACCTCGCCTGGTATACAGGGAGTCGTGGGTTCGATCACGACCATTACGCCTGCTGCTGTATATTTGGAGTTTGCGTGTCTCTCCCCCCGTGGTCACATGGATTTTCTCAGGGTCCTCCGGGTTTTCCCTTCACATTTAGAAGCACACGTTCAGGGTATGTGGCTGCTATAAACTTCCACGCGATGAGCCACTTCGTTGAGCTATCATTTGTGGCCAGGTCGCTTCTGAAAAAGAGATACGGAGTTCATCATCTCCAATGAGATATATAGCCCTTATTCAGAAGCATCCTGGCTATCACGAATGCTAGCCAGACAAAGTGGCTCATGTGGAAATGTATAGCAGCCAACTACTCTAAACGCACGTTGATTCAAAATGTGGAGGTAAAAAGAAACCGGAGGACCCGGAGAAAAATCCACGCGAGCACGGGGAGAGAGAGATCTGCAGGCGTCAGGGTCGTGATCAAACCCACGACCACCTGTATACTAGGCGAGCTAGTTAACATAGCGCCATGCAGAAGAGAGAGAGACACGCAGACTCCACATATACAGCAGGCGTCAGGGTCGTGATCAAACCCGCGACCTCCTCTATACCAGGCGAGGTAGTTAACATCTCGCCATGGAGAAGAGAGAGAGACACGCAGACTCCAAATATACAGCAGGCGTCAAAGTCGTGATCAAGCCCACTACCTCCTGTATACCAGGCAAGGTAGTTAAAATCTCACTGTGTGTATAAGCAATGGCTGATCCGGACAATCAATATTTCATTATCAGCAGTCAGGCTCAATTGAATCAATGCTGGTAAGCTGTCAAATGTTTACAGGCCAATGAGTAGTTTCAACAATCAGTGCCTGATCAGCAAAATCAGGCTTGGCTTGATCCAGTGCTGGTGAACGTTCAAAAATAAATCGTCAGCGCTGCTATTTCTACCGATGCGTTGGTTTTGGCGCACACAATTAACACCAATGGGGCCTCGCCAGCTCACACGACATGACGACAGCGACTGAGAGTTTGGCTGGGTGCAGATGCAGCACTTGTCGTAAAAAAACTAAATTGACATAGAAAACAGGGGGAACATAGACATAGAGTGGGGAGAGAGGGGGTAGAGAGAGGGGGTAGAGAGAGGGCGTAGAGAGAGAGGGGGGTAGAGAGAGAGGGAAGGGGTAAGAAGGAGAGGAGCAGAGCGTGACATCTTTTGTGGGGGGGGGGGGGGGGCACATAAAGCAAAGCATTGAAAAAAAACAAATAAACCGAAATTATGAACGAAGCAAAGTGCCGACTACACCGAGCATCTTCTTGTTTCCTCTGATCGCAAAAAAAGAGAAAGTTCGTTGTTTTATTCACGAAGATTTAAACGACCAACAGTGGTCGCGGTTTGACTAATATTTTGAGGAGGAGAAGGAGACAAAACGGACGATAAGATTATCTTGTACAATGTGAAATATATATACGTGTGATATTGATGTATTTTATCGCCACATCGAGGTCACTGTACTATGACTGCTGATGAGACACCGAGTATCGAAACCGGTCAGCGGTCTTTCCTTGTCCTGCATCAACGTTGACGAAATTCTGAACACTCCCAGGAGGAGGGCGTGCGGGCTGATGGGCTGTGTCAAGACATGGTGGGGTCCCACGGTGGCTATGAGATGTTAATTCCCTGGCCTGGTATGCAGGAGGTCGTGGGTTTGATCCCTACCCTGACGACTGCTGTATATTTGTAGTTTGCGTGTCTCTCTCTCTCTCTGATCATCATCATCACGGTGGCTAGGAGATGTTAACTCCCTCGCCTGGTATGCAGTAGGTCGTTGGTTTGATACCCTACCCTGACGACTGCTGTATATTTATGTGTTGCTGTCGGATTACACCGATGTCTTTAGCAAGAGTGACCTTGACTTGGGTCGTACGTCACTCTTATCTCATCACATAGATACCGGGGTAGCGAGCCCCATACGGATGAATCCGCACCGCATGAGTCCCGTTGAGAGGGACCATATGCGAGGGGCGGTGGAAAAAATACTCGCTGCCAATTGGGGCACCGATTGTGCTTGTTAAAAAGAAAGATGGCAGCCTCCGGTTTTGTGTGGATTTTCGTAAATTGAATAAGGTATCCGTGGCAGATGCATACCCCCTGCCACGGATGGACAACTACCTGGATGCCCTGTCAGGAGCTAAAAAAAATTCCACCCTCGATCTCTCGGCGGAATTTTGGCAGCTGCCCCTCGACGAGGCGTCGCGACGCCACAGGGCCTGTTTGAATTTAATTGCCTTCCCATGGGGCTGAATGCTGCCCCCGCCACGTTCCAGCGGCTGACGGAGCTGGTATTGGCGGGACTGCAATGGGACACGTGTCTCATATATTTGGATGACGTCATTGTGTTTAGTCGCACGTTTGAAGAACACCTCCAACGCTTGAAGGTTGTTTTTGACAGAATGCGGTCTGCTAATCTGAAATTCAAACCTAAGAAGTGTCATCTTTTCAACAATCTGTGCGTTATTTGGGTCACATTGTGAGCTCCGACGGCATCGCCACGGACCCGGACAAAACCTCTTGTGTCCGTGATTGGCCGAACCCCACCTCCGTGGGTGAGGTACGGCGGTTCGTCGGGTTTGCGTCCTACTACCGCCGCTTCGTTCCACATTTTGCTACCATCGCTAGACCCCTGCACGTATTAACGGGTAAGAATCAGAAGTTCGGATGGGGACCCGAGGAGGAGTTGGCTTTTCGAACCCTCCGGGATCGGTTGGCATCCGCTCTTGATTATCCTGACTTTTCACTGCCCTTTATTCTGGACACGGATGCCAGTAATACGGGCATCGGTGCCGTGCTGTCCCAATGCAAAAATGGCGTGGAACGGGTCCTGGCGTATGGTAACAGGGTTCTCTCTCCGGCAGAGACTCGTTACTGTGTTACGCGCAGGGAGCTTCTGGCGATCGTGCATTTCGTTCGCCAATATCGGCCTTATTTGTATGGTAGGAAATTTATTTTACGCACCGACCACGCTGCTCTGCAATACTCGTTAAAGATTGAACAACCATCGGGCCAGCTTTGATGTTGGCTCGAAACGTTGCAGGAGTTCTCGTTTGAGATACACTACCGTAAGGGTACTCGCCATGGAAATGCGGACGCACTCTCCAGGTTGCCCGGCGGCTCCCCTTGTGCGTGCGCGTCCGGCACTAACCGGTGCACGATTCTTCCTCGGGCCCCTCGGCCGGTCATGTCCGCGGGGGTGGACTCCGTGGAATGCTCCGCGGAATGCGCAGAGCCATGGCCAGTCGACGGTGTGTTGAACCTGCCACGGTCGGTGTGGATACGTGAGCAGCTCTGTTGGATGACTCGCTGGTTTCGTTACGGACTCGGGCTAATAGGCACAAGAGGGCCCCGGGCGTGGACGGGGTCCGCCAGGCTGCCTTTCGTGGGGGCCTATTGATGTGGCAAGATGACATGCTGGGCCATTGGTGCCTGGTGGTTCCCGTTATGCTTCGACAGGAACTGGTTCGGACACTGCACACTGACAAGTTGTTGCACCTTGGCGTGCAGAAAACACTTTTCACAATGCAAAGGGATTATTTTTGGCCTGGCATGATGCCTGATGTCGCCAGGGCCATCCAGACGTGTCCTGAATGTGCTCGGAGAAAACCCCCACGCCCAGAATATATTCAACCCTTGCAATCAATTAAGGTTACTCGAATTAATGAGCTTGTAGCTCTTGATATCCTCGGGCCGTTTCTTCCTTCTGCCAGGGGCAACAAATTTCTGTTGGTTGGGATGGAGTATTTTTCGCGTTTGCCGATGGCTTGGGCCTTGCCCGATCAGTCGGCGGCGTCCATTGCAGATGCGTTCGTGAACAGTTATGTGATGGACCAGGGGGCTCCGGAACGACTACTCACTGACCAAGGCAGAAATTTTTCATCAAAATTGTTGCGTGACGTGTGTGACGCCTTGGGCACTAAGAAGATACGCACGTCACCCTACCATCCGCAAATGGACGGAATGGTAGAACGGTTCAACCATACCTTGTCTGCCATGCTTTGTCACACGGTGCACAAAAAACAGGCCGAATGGGACCTTCACGTTCCTAGCGTACTGTCTGCCTACCCTATGACCCCGCACGCCTCCATGGGTTACTCACCGTTTTTCCTCATGTACGGTCGGGAAAACGTATCAGCCGATTGATGTGCAATTAGGGACGCCTGCTAAGGAACCTGCACTAAGCTTGCCAGAACATGTCCGCAATTCAATTCGCCGGGTCATGGAAGCGCGGGAGGCGGCGAGACTTGCTACGGCGAGGACCCAGGCCCGTAAGGAGCGGTGCGCTCGTCGATCGCAACGTGAGATGCCATGGGTCCTGGGCGACCGGGCCTGGATCCACTGTCCCCAGGTACCGGTGGGTACCTCTCCAAAATTACATAGGCCATGGCAGGGGCTTGTTGAGTTGATCGAGATACGGAGCCCTCAATGTGTACGTATCCAGTCGGGTTTGCGCCGCTGGTTCGTCCACACTTCGCGGTTGAAACCTTTATTCGCGCCACGCGTCGCTCCCTCATCCCCATTAACTACCCTGCCGGGGTCTGATGCACCCGATGGGCCGCCTGGGTTGCCGGTTGATCCCCAGAAGGGGTCTGGTTTGCCTTCCACAGACCCACAGACACTGAACGCCCCGGATGCTGTGGATGATCTTGCTCCGGCGGGATTCTCTTCCACCAAGTCGAACGCTCCACGCCCCATTCTCCCGTCTTCTGCGACATAGGGACCGGCGGCGCATCGCTCTGCGGTGGGGGATGGCCCTGCGTCGCGTACACGCTCGAAATCTGTTCCCTTTTGTTAATAACTGTTAAACCTTCTTGCATTATGTGTTCATATGCATCTTATCGATACTGTTGTGAATTACTTGTGTTCTTACTGCCTTTGCCTTGTGTGCTTGTGGGGCGCCTTTTTTTATTGTTCTTGTTGTTGCATTGTCGTCATGCTCTACGGCTCTCGGATTGTTGTTGCTTGTTTTAGCCGGGACGGCTAGTCCTGTTACACCGGGGGGGGGGGGGGGGTGATGTAATACGAGAGTTCATCGATGAGCGCCAATCAGTGGATAGGCTCCGCCGCTTGGGCCATCACCCAATTAGAAGGATGGGCCGAGGTTAGGGGCGGAGCTCAAAAGGCTCGGGGGAAGTAACCATCTCGAAGGTTCGTGAGGGGGCGTGGCTTTAGGCGGGGATTGGTGACGTGGGCCAGGGGATATAAGGGGAAGCGGAAGAGAGCTCGGGAGCAGTGTGTAGAGTCAGAGAGCGGGACCACGTCGCTCGCCTCCGGGACGCCAGCGGCCACGTGGCGGGCTGGAGGCTTCCTCCCAGCGCACCGCCTGTCAGCGGCACGCGGGAGCGGGAGAGGTTGAGAGAGAGGGGCGAGTAACCACCAGCCATACGGAACGGAGTGCAGCCGTGCCAGAGAGAGAGAGAGGAAGCGGCGCTGTCCAGCTGTGGAAGAAATAATAAAGACAAAGACACCAGCCCAGATCGTCGTCGCAGTGGTTTATTTCACATGCAAACATACATCTCAGAAAGAGCTCTCTTCATACACTGCAGTAATTTTGCGTGATTTGTTTTAATTGAGTTCTTTTCATTTTAATTTATTTTATTTAGTTTTTTACCTACGTGACTTTACCGAAAAAACCAAAGAGTATACATTGTACATGTTGTGTATTTGCTCTCCAACACACCGGTGTGCTGTACTAGTGTAACGGGTTCCGGAGACACTTGTAGAGGTAACTTCTTCATTACAATCCAACAGCACTCCAACAATCCAACAGTCCTGATACTCTGTAACAACTCCCAGGTACACAGCCTAGGTACACAGCCTAGATACACAGCCTAGATACACTACTCTGGCTACGCTCTGGAACTCGGCCTCACAAGGTCATAGAGTCGGGAGTTCCAGAGTCCCACCACTGGCTCTCACCGCGTCCCAGGGTCCTCAGATGGCTGGCCTTGGGTCTTGAGCTACGACTGGCCCTGATCGTCCAGGGAGCTCCCCTTTTATGCCTAGTCTCCAACGAGGGCTGGGGCCGTGTGCGCCCCCAGATATCCCACAGAGCACACACAGCCCCCCCCCCGTTGGTGGCGCCAAGCGGCTTAAGCGCCTGGGCCACCCGGGAACCCAACGCCTGGCGCCAAGAGGCTTAAGCGTCTGACCCGCCTGAGAACCCAGCACCTGGCGCCAAGAGGCTTAAGCGCCTGGCCCGCCCAGGGTACCAGAGCCCCCAGCAGCCCCTCCCTTCTTATGTCACTACACTAGTGACGAATTGGTATGTTCTGTTTACGTGACAACCCTTACTAATTGGCTGTGTAGGGTGGTGGCGAGTTTAACGACACATTTATATATTTATGCGATCTAACCCAAAAAACCTGAAGTATGGATAATATTGGTCGTGAAAGCCTACGTGTTCAACTCTACCATAAGGTCTTGTGGCTGATGGGTTGTTTAATAAATATTGGTGTTTTACGTAGAGATCCGGGCATGGGAAATATATATTGGCTGCCGCTTTGTTTTGCGTACACATATACATATTATATATACAGGGTGACCCAAAACTCAGGACACATAGGGTTATTTCACGTGTTTTAACACGGGCATTAAAACGTTACATTGTTTAGTCTTTAAGTTAATATTGTATCTATTATTATTTATAAAAAAAAATTCCTTTCAGATGACATTTACAGAACTCGACCAAGAACTCTGAATGTTTTGAGACAACACATAATTGATACATGTTCAAAGATTACACTTGTAGTAATTTTAAAGTCCTAACTTTCGATTCAAAGGAGAATTCATGCATCATCCATCGACGCTAATGGAAGTTAGCTTACAAAATTTCTGTAAAATAAATGAAATAACCCTCTGCGAATTGTTTAAAAACAAACACTGCACAATAGCCCTCCGTGTTCTCACGACGGCAGTCGTCATTCCATCACGAAGTTGCGGTGGCGTCACAACGCTTGTGCCAGGCTACGTGCAGTTCCACGTCCTCCCGAACCGCATCAGCTCCATCTCTTCTCCAGCCCGTCGCCTGCGCCCGTTGTAGGCTCCATCTTTCTACCCGGTCACGCAGAAGCTGCGTGGGCATGCGGTGGTTGGGCACGTGGGCTACACGACCCAGCCAACTTAGCCTCGCCGGGCCAGAGGAGCTCACCGATGGGAATGTGCCACACAAGCCACGCGCATACAAATGTAGTGGTTTAACGCACGCCAAGGGGGGTAATTGTAAACACGTGTGGGCTGGGAACAGTGGGGTCGTACCGGGACAGGCTGGTGTTGCTGGGGGACAAGGGAGGAAACAAAGACGGCCCATTAGGCAATTATGGGATGCAGGGCAGTGATTGGCCGGTTGTTGTTGTCAAGGCCAAGGTGGTGCCAGTAAGTTTGGTTTCGGAGCAGGTGGCGGCGGGGGCCGCTGGCGCGAGGCGTCAGGGCAGACGCTGGTTAATTAATTTGAAATTAATGAGGAAGGGGATAAATAAGGGAGCGTCAGAGTGAGATGGGGAGTTGTGCTGAGAGCTGGACAGAGTCGGTCAGAGCAGAAGAAGAAGCGTAAAGTATCAGTGGAGTAGAATAAGAAGTATAGGGTAGCAGTAGAGACGGAGAAGCTGAACGAGAGAGAGCGACGGCTGGAGTGGGTCGGAGTAGCAGAGAGGGGAGTCGGGAGAGACGGAGAGAGAGAGAGGGAGGAACGGAGCGAGCGAGGCCGGCGGAGCACGGCGAGCAAGCGGAGAACGAGCTGGAGGATGGTGGCGAAATGTGTTGTGTTGGACAAAATAAAGTGACGACAGAGAAGGAAGAAGTTGTCCGCGTTAAGTTCAGCACTACACAAAGATCCCCCATGTAGCCTTCATAGACTGTTGGGGCAAGGTGCTGTTAGTGAATAGGGGCACCTATGAAGGCTGGCACTGTAGCACAACAGGGGCGGGTGGGTGGCCAGCACCAGGCCCGGCCGCCTTTGTCTCCCCAGTGGCGATGTTTACACACCAAAGACAAAGATCCCCCGTGTAGCCTTAACAGACTGTTTGAGGAAAGTGCTGTTAGCGAGCACCTATGAAGGCCGGCACGGAACACGAGGGAGGTGAGTGGCCAACACCACGCCCGGTCGCCTTTGTCTCCCCAGTGGCGATGTTTACACCACACCGCACCAGGTACTCATTTGAGGCTGAGACTACCTAGAGGATGCCCAGGACCGGTTCCAATGATCGTCACTGGGTGTTGGCCTTGAGCGGGAATCGCACTCGGTCCGCCGGGTTCTTAGCGCAGCGCACTGACAGCTACACACACATCTCTCACCCCTCACCCCCCCTACCACTCCACCCACCCGGCCACCCCTCCCCTCGGGAGGCGCACCTGGGACCGTCCCCATCACGCGGTGGGGGAGCCCCCCCCGCGGGTTCAATAAGAGGTAGCGTGGGTGAGGTGGGAGCCACAAAGCCAACGGAGGAGCAGCCATGGCGGGGTCTCTGCGATTCGCCGTTCTCTTCCTCGCCACCGCAGCGAGCGCCTCCGCTGCATCGGTGCGTGACGGAACTCCGCCCGTGTGCTCCACCTGTGCGCTCACCTGCGCTCACCTGTGCACTCACCTATGCTCACGTGCCCTCACCTGTCTACTCACCTGCGCTCACGTGCACTCACCTGTACACTCACCTGTACACATAGGTCTACATGTGCGATCACTTTTGCACCCACCTGCGCTCATGTGCATTCACATGGGTACACGTGCATTCACCTGTGCACTAAACATATGTACACGTTCGCTCACCTGTCCACATGTGCGCTCACCTGTATACGCGTGCCCTTCACCCACACGCAGAGGGCACGCGTACATCGCGAATAGCTGGCCTCGAGAAGTTTGTTAAAGGCTTCGCGGTGTGACGTGGGGGGGTTACCCGCTTTGTCTCTGTTGCAGCTGGGTGTGGTCACGACCGAGTGGGGCAACGTGGAGGGACGTCGCGTCTCCACGGGCCTCCTCTCCTCCGTCGACGTCTTCAAGGGAATCCCCTTCGCCGCTCCTCCGCGCCCCTTCAGCAAACCCGAGCCGCACGCGAGATGGGGCGGTAATACTTCGCCCGCACACACACATACACACAACAACACCACCAACACCACCAACACCACCACCAACACCACCAACACCACCACCACCAACACAAACACCACCAACACCATCACCAACACCACCACTAACACCACCAACACCACTACCACCAACACCACCACCACCACCAACACCACCACCACCAACACCACCAACACCACCAACACCACCACCAACACCACCACCAACACAAACACCACCACCAACACCACCACCAACACAAACATCACCACCAACACCACCACCAACACCACCACCACCAACACCACCAACACCCCTACCACCAACACCACCAACACCACCACCAACACCACCACCACCAACACCACCACACACAGGGCCGGATCAAGGCGTGGGGGCTTTAGGGGCTGCCGCCCAGGGGGCATCTGCCAGCTGGAGTGCCTCCAGAGATGAAGTGAAAAGTGATTTCGCTTGTGAATGCTGAATTTTATTTTCTTGTTAGCCTTGTAAAAATGTAATTAAATTTTTCTTTAACTTTGTTTCCCTTTTGAAAATATTACTGGTGGGTGGCCTCACAGTACATGTAGCCCAGGGGCCTTACAAAATCTTAATCCCGCCATGACCACACACCACCTCCTCCTCCTACTTGCTCGCACCATCACCTCGTCACGTGTCAGCGTGTGTGTCCATGTGTGTGTGTGTGTGTCCATGTGTGTGTCAACGTGTGTGTCCATGTGAGGAGAGGCTTGCGGAGCCCCAATGCGGTTTCAGGAAAGGGCGGTCCTGCACAGATGCCATATTTTCTGTCCGTCTGCTACAGCAGAGGTGTCGGGAATTCCAACAAGACCTACATCTCTGCTTTATTGACCTGGTCAAGGCCTATGATACCATCAGTAGACCTGGGCTCTGGGCTGTTCTTCGTGCTTTCGGAGTCCCTGACCCTCTGTTCACGATCATTAAGGACCTTCATGATGGTGAGCGGGCCCGGGTAAAACTACGTGGCCGGGAGTCAGAGCCTTTCCCTTTACACCTTGGAGTGCGACAGGGATGTCCTCTGGCTCCCACATTATTTAACATCTATTTTGACCACGTAGTTCGTGAAGCTTTCAATAGCTGTAACGGGGGAATTTCCATTTGGTACAGATATAATGGGAGGCTGATCGATGCCCGGGTGCAATCAAGGGTTGGCTCCCTATTGGTCAACCACGTTATGTATGCCGATGATTTGGTAATAGCTGCTCATTCAGAGGAGGTGTTGGAGATGCTGCTGCTGAGACTGGAGCATGCCACTAAGAGGTGGGGCCTTACCATCAGCCCCACCAAAACTAAGCACCTGCCTGGGTATGTTGTACCATCGGACACTCCACCCCCACAACTCCCAATCGGTGATGGGGCAGTAGTGGAGAGAGTGGAGAGTTTCCCATACCTGGGCAGTGTGCTTATGACCGGCTCCAGTTTAACAGCAGAGGTCTAACTCCGAATCAATCGAGCGGCAATATCTTTTCGTCGGTTGCGTAACGCTGTGTGGAAGCTACCTGGTCTATCGCTCCGCACGAAGCTTCAGTTCTTCTCGGCCACAGTCATTCCCTCCCTTCTCTACGCTTGCGAAACGTGGACCCTCCTAATGGAGCATCTTCGCCGGTTCGAAACATTTAGGCTGGCCTGCCTACGATCCATCCTGGGTTTAACCAGGCTGGATTGTGTGAGGAGCTCACAAATCCTTGAAAGATCTGGGCAAAGTCCCATCGGTGAGCTCCTCCGGCAGGCAAGGCTGCGTTGGCTGAGTCATGTAGCTCGCATACCCAGCCACCGCATGCCTAAACAGCTTTTGTTCGGCCGGATCGAGTGGGCTAAACGGGCGCGGCACGGGCTGGAGAAGAGATGGAGTGATGTGGTACAGGAGGACGTGGAGCTGAGTGGACTTGCCGATGACTGGTACCAGCAGTGTCAAGATCGGCCTCTGTTGAGGAGGCTCGTGAAGGACGCTACTGGGCAGTTGGAGGCAGTCGCACTCCAACAACAACAGAGGGCAGAGGAGCGATGCTCACAACAACGAGCGGAGCGCCGGGTGGCTAAAGCACAGCAAGTTGGCACAGTAGGGGGCACAGGTGGTGCATCAGCCAGTCATCTCGGTCATCTCAGTCAATCGACCCGTGGCACCTGGGTCTGCCCCGTGACCTCCTGCCAGCGGGCGTTCGACACTTCACGTGGCCTGAAGGTGCACATGGCCTGGCACAAGCGTCGTGGTGACGTCACCGCCACTTAGTGGCGAATGGCGGTTGTTGTTGTGTGCGAGTGTGTGTCTGTGTGTTTCTGTGTGTGTTGTGCTGGTGGGGAGCGGTGCTGTCGCGGTTAGCGCACTACGCTCCGAGCGCGGCCACCCGAGTTCGATTCCTTCTCAAGGCCAACACCAGTGACGATTATCTGAATCGGTCCTGGGCCTCCCCTAGGTCATCTCAGCCTCAAATTAGAATCTGATTGCCACGTGTCAAAATATCGCCACCGGGGCGGGAGGGGGTGTGGAGACGAAGGCGGCCGGGCGTGGTTGCTGGCCACCGCTACCCTCTCGTGTGCCGTGCCCGACCTTCATAGACGCTGCTTGTCGCTAACAGCACTCGCCCCCCCCCCCCCCAACAGTCTTAAGGACTACAACGGGCGATCTTTGTCTTTGTTGCGTGAACGTGCGGGGAGCGCGCTCCAGGTACCCTGAAGGCCTACAACTACCGCGACCGCTGCCTGCAGGCTACCCTGAGCCAGACGGACACGCGGGGGTCTGAGGACTGCCTCTACCTCAACATCTGGGTGCCGCACGGCGTCAAAGGTAAGTACCGCCTGTGCGGGATGTGTAGACGCACGTGGGAGTGGGAGAGTGGCACGCACGTGGAAGACGGAAATTGGCACGCACGTGGGAAAGAGGGAAAGTGGCACGCACATGTAAGTGGGAAAGTGGGAGGCACCTGGAAAAAATTGGAAAGTGGCACGCACGTGGGAAAGAGGGAGAGTGGCACGCACGTGGAAGGCAGCTGAGTCGGGGTGAATGTGCTGCAATGGTGTGATGCCGTGAGTGTTGGGGGGGGGGGTATGTTTACAGTGAACGTGCGAACGCACTTTCTCTTTCTTCGTGGTTGCGTGGATTTTTCTCCTGGTCCTCCGGTTTATTCTGTCCACATTTAGAATCAACGTCGCGCGTTTGTAGAGTTTTTGGCTCAGGCTATAAGTTTCCACACGGTGACAAGCCACTTTGTTGAGCGATCATTTGTGGCCAGGTCACTTCTGAAAAAGACCTATATAGCTCAGTGGGCCTTACCTGGTAAAATACAGAGTTTGTTTTTATAGTTTAGAATTCATAGAGGACTGTGGGGATAAGAGGTGACGTCGGAGGAGGGACCGGAGGAGAGAGCTGTGGATGAAGGCAACTGTTGATCGAGAGGAGAGAGCTGTGGATGAAGAGAAAGCGCTGTGGATAATGGAGGGCGCTGTGGATGGAGGGAACTGTGGATAGCGAGGAGAGAGCTGTGGATAGAGAGGAGAGCGCTGTGGATGGAGGGAACTGTTGATAGCGAGGAGAGAGCTGTGGATGAAGAGAGAGAGAGAGAGCTGTGGATAGAGAGGAGAGCGCTGTGGATGGAGGGAACTGTTGATAGAGAGGAGAGAGCTGTGGATGAAGAGAGAGAGAGAGCTGTGGATGGAGAGGAGAGCGCTGTCAATGGAGGGAACTGTGGATAGAGAGGAGAGAGCTGCGGATGAAGGAGGGAGCTGTCTGTGATGGAGAAGGTGGAATAAACGGACGAGAATGCTTATCTGCCTACGCGTGTTTATGAGGAGAGTGCCCACTACAGGAACACCGACCGGCCATCTCACACCCCCCCCCATCCCCAACGCTCCCCCCCTGCCCCCCCCCCTTCCTCCTAGTGTCAAATGACCTGCCCGTGATGGTGTGGATCTACGGGGGCGCGTTCATCTTCGGCTCAGGCCAAGGCGCCAGCTTCCTCGACAACTTCCTCTACGACGGCCAGGAGCTGGCTGACCGTGGCAAGGTCATCGTGGTGACCTTCAACTACCGTCTGGGGCCATTGGGCTTCCTCAGCACGGGCGACGAGCACGGGCCCGGTGAGGGGTGGGGGGGACACGTGGGAGCAAAACGGTGGGGGAGGGAGGGGGGGAGCCACGGGACACTAAACCAAGCTAAAAACTCAACAATTTTTTTCTCTTTGATTCACGTCGCTTTGATATTCGTCATCGCACCTTTGAGGAACGCATCCCCGATGTAAACCGGGGTGTTGCTGTAGGTAGTGTCCCTCGCAAGAGATGTAGCACACCCAAAAACCAAGATCAATTCAATGCAAGGAAAATGTATGATGTTCAGGGAGGAAACAAGGTTGTTCCAAAACGTTGGTGCTGCAATGGCAAAGGCTTTGTCACCTACTCAAATTCTTGTTCTTGGGATAGTTAAAAGGCAATGATATCAACTAAACAATTTTTATTTTAAATTTCGATTTAAAGCTTTCGTGACTGCAGGGATTCATATTCTTGGTTCTTTCGGTAAAGTTACGTAGATGGGAAATAATAATATATTAATAAAACATAATAAAATGAAATTTTCACGACGTTTCGGCCACAACGCAAGCAGCCATCCTCAGGTGAAGAAACAGAGCTGTCGGAAAGACAGCGTCTTAATGAACACTGATAAACTTGGCAGCGTATTTTAAGCTGGGTGGGAGGAGAGAGCCTTGACAAAGGAGTTTACATATCAACAGAAATTTTGCATATTGATGAAAAATGCAGATATGGGGTTCGTCACTCCTTGTGGAATGTGTAGGCGGTGGGGGGTCTCAAAGTCATATTATGCTAGTGTATTACGTAGGATTAGCAGTAATAATAATAAAGAATTACAGCAGCCAAACCACCGCGTATCAAGCTAGTGCATTATGTGGAAAACAAAAAAGGAGTTTCTAAAGAACTACAAATACCCTACTACCATATAATAAACCGATGTGAAAAACGAAATATAAACTACATTAATATAATCAATGTACTCAATATACTCTCCAATAAGCTGAGCTATTAACATTAAGTAACTGGGTATACACTACACTATATAATGAATACCATAGAGTAAACTGATAAAAAAGCTAAAATATAAACTACATTAATATTATCAATAAACTCAATATACTCTCCAATCAGTTGAGCTACTAACAATAAGTCACTACACATTACAACTCTATGTCTAAAAAAGTGGCGGTTTCTTATTTTTATTTTACCAGGTAAGGTCCGCTGAGCTATGCAGCTCTTTGTCGGAAGCAATCTGGCTTTCACAAATAATAGCCCAACGACGTGGTTTATCATCATGACGTGGAAATTTATCACGACCAAATAATCTCAACTTTTTGAGAATTGATGTTCTGCAGAGAGGGTCTCAAAAACAAATAATCGCGTCTGTGCTTAAGAGTAGAAAACAAATATACACACACGGTAATATAAAGACAGTGATAGCCCAACGAAGTGGCTCATCATCATGTGGAAATTTATAGCAGACAAATACTCGAAATGCGTGGTGTTGATTCTAAACGTGGAGGGGAAAACCGGAGGCACCAGAGAAAAATCCACGAAACCACGGCGGGAGAGCGAGACACCGCAAACTCCAAATATACAACAGGAATCAGGGTCTGGAACGAACCCATGACCTGCTGTATACCAGGCGAGGTAGTCAACACATCTCCTAGCCACCGTGATGATGATGAGAGAGAGACACGCAAATTCCAAATACACAGCAGCAGGCGTCAGGGTCTGGATCGAACCCACGATCTCCTACTCTATATACCAGGCGAGGTAGTTAACATCTCCTAGCTACCGCAGCGAGGACATGCGGGAGACATAGGGCACTCTGGAGGAGATGGAGGAACATGAGTATACCGGGGGGAGGGGGTGTGGGACACAGTAATATGGGTGAGACGCAGAGGGGGAACACACAGAGAGACACGTGGGGACGTGCGTTGGTATCACTCGCCCTGGTATTCGCGAGGCTAGATGGCGCGGGGGGGGTCTTTGTGTCGCCCAGGTAACTACGGACTGTGGGATCAGCACGCGGCCATCAAGTGGGTGAAGAGGAACATCCGCGCGTTCGGTGGAGACCCCGACAACATCACCATCTTCGGAGAGTCCGCGGGGGGCGCCAGCGTCTCCCTGCAGGTGCGGGAGAAGGGGGGGGCATGGTGATGGTGGGGGGGGGGTGGAGGAGGCATGGTGATGGCAGGGGTGTGGTGATGGGGGGGGGGAGTATGGTGATGGGGGAGGCATGGTGATGACAGGGGTGTGGTGATGGGGGGGCGGGTATGGTGATGGGGGAGGCATGGTGATGACAGGGGTGTGGTGATGGGGGGGGGGGGGGTATGGTGATGGGGGAGGCATGGTGGTGATGGGGGGAGGGCATGATGATGGTGTCCTCCCACGTGTCATTCATTGGCTGAAAACATCTTTAAAACATTTTTCAACCGACGTTGAGGCGGGAGCCTCGTGAGAAATATCGCCACGACTCAGTGTGTGTGGAGGGTTCCCCGACCGATGTCTGAATACGTGATGATGATTTAAACTCTTCACCCTTTCTGGCAATAATCCGGCGGGTGTTAAGATGCGTCACAAAGCAAAGGACACGAGAAAGCGGACAGCACAAGGGCCATGCAAACGCCATAGCATTCGTTAGCTCGGGTTTAAGGAGTTTTACCACCGCTGAGAAAAAGAAGCCATCGCGGAGGCTGTAGCTCTGGTGCAGGCCAATCAGCCTTCAAGGACAATGCGTTATTACACAGGCGAAGTTTTACTTATATATGGGGGGGGGGGCAGGAGTTTGCTTAATAGAGACTCATAGAGACTAATAGTTACACAGATACTCATAGAGACACATACAGTCTAATATAGCCTATTCGAGATACGTAGAGAGCGCATAAAGATACAGAAACACAGAGACTGATAAAAACACATCGAGCTACATAGAGAGAGTCACAGAGATACTGTACATACAGACGCATCGAGATACATTGAAACTGGGTGAACAGTGGGCGAGGTTTTGGCCCAATCATGTCCTGCTGGCTCAAACCACGTAGGTATAAAATACAATTTGCCTACGTGACTTTACCGAAAGAACCAAAGAGTATGGATTCCTGCAGTAACGAAAGCTTCAAATCAAGATTGGCTCAAACCACGTAATACATAAATAAGTGGAAATCCCTCCACGTTCCGGCGACAGAGCCAATCAAGTAAAGTCGTGGGAAAGCGTGACCCGGTGATCAACGTGCTTCATCAGGCAAAAGCAGAGATAGGAGGAACGTTGAGAAGCCACGAATGGCAAATTCGTCTGTGAACCAGACGCTCCACTCCTGCGTGGATCTTGGGCGTCCATCGACGCCTTACGATGCTCCATGTAAATCTCCAGTGCGAACGTCAGACAACGTTGTAAATAAAAATTAAAATGTTGCTGGCTTTTCAACAGGCTGGCCAAAGTAAAGCCCCCTAGGTTCACGACGAAGATGATATTGAGGATGATGATGATGACGAGGGGGGTGAAGATTATGTTGATGATGACGAGGGGGGATGATTGTGATGATGATCACGAGGGGAGGGGTAATGATTATGATGATAATGACGAGGGGGGTGATGACTGTGATGATGATCACGAGGGGGGGTGATTATTATGATGATGATGACGAGGGGGGTGATGTTTGTGATGATGATCACGAAGGGGGATGATGATTATGGAGATGATGACGAGGGGGGATGATGATTATGATGATGATCACGATGGGGGGTGATGATGTCGTTACAGATGCTGTCTCCGGTCAACCATGGCATCATCCGTCGCGCCATCAGTCAGAGTGGGTCGGCCCTTGCTTCGTGGGCCGTAGAGAGGGACCCGCTATCCTGGGCCATCAAGGCACGCACACTCGCACATGCACCACGCGCGCATAGCGCACACCGCACACAGCGCACACCGCACACAGCATACACCACGCACACAGCACCATGCACACAGTATGCACGCAGCTCACACACACACCATGCACGAGCAGCACACACACAGACACACACGCACCACGCACACAGACACAAACACAGCACTGGTGCGATGTGTAAACATCACACCGGTGCGATGTGTAAATATCGCCACTGGAAGAGACAAAGGCGGCCCCGGGCTTGGTCCTGGCCATCACCCATAGGTGCGCCGGTACTCGGCCTTCAGAGGCGACACAGACTCTGTTCTCCTCTAGCGCCTCGTTTTTAGAACGCGAATTGGATATGACACAATCGAGAGAACGGAACTACGTCGCAGTGCGAGTGGGAATTAGTGGTCGTACGGCTGCCTCGGCGTAGCATTGCGCAAGGCATTGGGATGCTGCTGGATGCTTCTAGATGCTATCCACGTGCGCCTCGGTCTTTGTTCAGCCTGCGTACTACGCATCTCACGCGTTATTGCCGACTGCGCTTTACCCCTATATTATACATTTATTGAGGCGATTTCCCAACATAACGCGGTGCTCTTCAGGAACACCATAGGAGAACAGACCATACTCGCTCACAGCACTTGCCCCTAGTGTACACGGCTGTGTGAAAGGCTACACGGGGGGGGGAATGTTGTCTCTGTCCAGGTGGCCGAGGTGGTGGGCTGCCCGACGGACGACTCGGCGCGCCTCATGGGCTGCCTGCGCATCAGCAACCCCGTGGACGTGGTGCACGCCATAAAACTCGTCATGCCCTCCACCACGGGTGAGGAGGGCTTCACGGCACCCGTGTGGCCTAGCAGCAACTGTTTGGCCTCCCATTAGGGCCTAATAACGCCCGTGTGGCCTAACAATGCTCGTTTGGCCTCCCATGAGGGCCTGACAACACCCGTGTGGCCTACCAATACTCGTGTGGCCTCCCACGAGGGCCTAACAGCGCCCGTGTGGCCTAAAAATGCTTGTGTGGCCTCCCGCAAGGGCCACAGGAACGCTGCTCCTGTGTGGCCTCCCCAGGAAACATTCATAGTTGACGACGTTTTGGGCAGTGGCCCTTCGAAGTAGCGTAATTAGTAAGGACGTCGACGGTAGATTAGGGGCATCCCTCACTGTACCCCTCTCACAGCACAACCCCTCACCATTCACCCCTCACCGAACCCCCTTTCCACACCCTTCACCGCACACCCTGGACCACACACCCTCACCGCACTGTACCTGCCACCCCTCCCCCCTGACCGTCACCTGGTACCGTAGGTCCCTTGGTGGACTCTTTGGCGTGGAGCGCCGTGGTGGACGGCGACTTCCTGCCCGAGGAGCCGCACCTCCTCATGGGCAACGCGGCGCGGATCGACTACATGGCGGGCGTCAACAACATGGACGGACACCTCTTCGCAGGCATGGACGTGCCATTCATCAACACTAAGGACAAGACCACCAGGTGGGCTGACGATGACAACAGCAGGAACAGCAGCAGGCATACCGTGTAAATCCATATGGTTTACCCCGTATTCTTTTGCAGGGAAATTGAGTTTTCAGGTCCGTATGGCGTAAAGCCATTTCAATACGGGTTTAATAACAGCCATAAAGGGTTCACGTGGGGATTGGCTTACCGGTCCTGCTTTGTAGCCAATAAGGGATGAGCCAGGGAGCATGGCCTCGGCGTGATCATGGCATGTTAGCAGGTGTGATTGGCCTGGCCATTCGGGGCCTCAGCTAATGGGGAGCCGGATCAGAGGCATGGTCCCGGGATTGACAGGGAACCATCGGGAACGGTCAACGCTGTCTATGGAAGATTGGCTGGGGGGTACCACGTGACGAAGGGATTAAGAGAGAGAGAGAGCGTACGGGGGGCTCTGGGTGCCACGTGCGCGGTGGGGACTTGGCGGGAAGTCTGCCCTCTCTCCGTTGTCTGCCAACAACGGAGAGTGTGTGAGTAAAGTGTAACTGTGGAAGTTGAAAATAAAAAGGACTGATTCCGGAAGCCGTCTCAAGAAGGTTTATTACACGGGCAAAAAAATGAAGTTAGTCTGTTTGTGTTTCTCTCCTTGTAATGGGACTTTGTAGGATGATGGTTGAGAATTATAGGGCACGGGGTGACAAATAAGGTTTGGAATTGGTCTTTAATAAGGTAGGCACTGATAAGGGGTTGATAGGTATGTGTATGTACGTTGAACTTCATTCGCACCGCACGTAGCCAACTGTGATAATTGGAGGTGCGGAGGAAGGACAAGAAACTAAACACAAAAAAATCTGTTTTAAAGAAACGAGTTTGTCAATCTATATGATGATTTAAAAGTGCGCAGCTCCCAGTGAACAGACAACAGCACCCGCCATTTCCCCCTTTCCCTACGTGGTGGTGACGACGTCACAAAGGCGCTGTGACGCGATACCCAAGGGGGCACTTGGAAGTGGGCGTATCTGTGTCGTGACGTCAAAAGGGTGTGCGTTAGGTGTTTTGGATCGATAATTGTGATCCAATACATCGATTCTGCCCCCCAAAAATATTGATTTTGTCCCCGAAAAACATCGACTCTGCCCCGGTCAACTCAGGACCGTCTTCTTGAAAAAAATCTTAAAACCAGCCGTTAACGGAGCTACAGTAACGGGGTTTTATTACGATATTTGTTTTGTCAGTCTGTTATAGCACTAGATGAGACTGCTATGTTGATTCGCTATGCAAAAAAACACGTTTTTTATGCCTTAAAAAATTGCTTTTACAATGTCCGATTTCATCATAGCTGCATGTGAGTGTTCGCTTTTATTCGTATTACAGCCGCTTGTGCCAGCAGGCCCAGGTGCGCTTTGAGGCCATCGCATGAAGTGTCGAAGGATTGCTCGCTGACAGGATGGTCACGAGATAGGTCCCAGGTGCCGTGGGTTGACTGCTGTGCCAGGCTAGGTGCGGGAGGGTCACGTGACAGACACCAGGTCCCGTGGGTTGACTGCTGTGCCAGGCTAGGTGCGGGAGGGTCACGTGACAGACCCCAGGTGCCGCGAATGTACGTATGAATGTACGTATGTTGAACTTCTTTCATACCGTACGTAGCCAACCGTGCTAATCGGTGGTGCGTGGGAAGGACAACAAAATAATCACAAAAAGCAATTATAAAGAAATTAGTTTTCAATCCAGAAAACTCATTTCTGAAATGACTGGCAGATGCACCAGCTGTAACCCCTATGTACGTATGTTTAACCTCTTTTTCATCGTACGTGTTAATTGGAGGTGCCAATATGCTGCATTTTAACCGCCTGGCGCTCCGCTCGTTGCTGTGAGCGTCTCTCCTCTGCCCTCCGTCTTTGTTGGATAGTAGCGTGAGTGTGTGGATGTGAGTGAATATGTGAATGTTAGTGTGTGTGTCTGTGAGCGTGAGTGCGAATTTGAGTGAATGTGTGAACGTGTGGAGTTTGTCTGTCCCCATGTCCTGTCGTGTGAGGTCGTGTGTGGGGAGCGGTGGTGCAGCGGTTAGCGCGCTGCGCTACGAATCCAGCGACCCCACTCACGGTCACCAACACCGATGACGATTATTTCAAGCAGTCCTGGGCCTCCCCTAGGTCGACTCAGCCTCAAATGAGTACTGGAGAGACGAAAACGGTCGGGCATGGTGCTGGCCACCCATCCTCTCGTAGGCGCTGCTTCGCTAACAGCACTCGCCCCAACAGTCTGTTAAGGCTACACGGGGGATCTTGGTGTTTGTACGAGAGCAGAGCGGAGTTTGTGCTATCTCTACCCCTGTCCGGCATGGGTAGCCTCCTGGGTTCTCCGGTTTCCCTGCTCAGGGCTAAAACCCCACATGCCCAGTGTCACGCGTATTGGGTCAAAACATCCCAAATGCTTAATCGTTGGTTCTTTTGGTAAAGTCACGTAGGTATAAAATATAATAAATCACAACGTTTCGGGCGCAACACAAGCGTCCATCATCAGGTGAGAAAGCGCGGTATGCTGCTGAGTCAGACTGTTTTAAAAAGGTTTGAATGGGTGTAAAGCAGTGGCCGGGGCTAGTGATGTTAATATGAGAAATTGGCATGTAACTGTAAGATATGAGGAGAGCGGCCTCCTAGACGAAGGCACGGAAGTGGCTATGTTAATGTGAGGGATTAGTATGATGTTAATGTGAGAAATTAACATGTAACTGTCAGATATGAGGAGAGCGCCTCCTATGACGAGGGCACGGAAGTGGCTATGTTAATGTGAGAGATTCGCATTATGTTAATCCTAAATGCTGCAAAATCACCTGCACATTCGATGACAGGTGCTGAGGGTTCGGGTACACGTAGCACCGTCGCCCCCTACTGCGAAGACTCAGCAGGACCCTTCTCGCAGAATCTTGAGGCTTCCTTGGAAAAAGTAGGGTAACAATAACAATGATCATCATTACATCACCATCTACATCAGCTGTGCTGGAGAAGAACTATTACTATTTTCATAACTATTTTGTAATTTTACCAGGTCAGACCCACTGAGCTATATGGCTCGTTTTCAGAGGCGACCTGGCCACAAATGATCGCTTAACGAAGTGGCTCATCATCGTCGTGTGGACATTTACTAAGCAGCCAAATAGTCTGAACGCGTGATGTTGATTCTAAGTGTGGAGGGAAAAACAGGAGGACCCGGAGAAAAATTACACACGTCCACGGGGAGAACATTCAAACTCCAACTATACAGGTGGTCAGGGTTGGGATCAAACCCACGGGCCTCCTGCATATCAGGCGAGGTAGTAAACATCTCCTAGCCACCGTGGTGCTGAAGAAGTAACTAATTAGCACGTTTGGTTCACGTGACAAACCTCACTGATTGGCTGTGTCGGGTGGTGGCAGGTTTTTATATTTGCGTGCTCTAACCCATAACCAAAACATTTACGGTTCAACTAATCACTGACATCTGATCTAATAACCCACAACAACCCCAACTACTCCCCCCCCCCTCGTATCCTACCCCCCCCCTCCTCCCACCTCCAGGATGGACATCTACAAATTGGCCATGGGCTTCGCGAAGGGCCACCGTGACGTGGGCTTGGAGGTGTCGAACCACTACTCGCACGACCAGCAGGTGGCCGATTTCTCGGAGGAGGCAGCGCGCGCCGTCGTGGAGCTCGAGACCGACTTCCTCTTCGTCGTGCCCTGCCAGAGCCTCCTGCGGATGCACTCGCAGCACTCCACGTGAGAAGCACGGAGACGCGGAGAGCGCCCTCGCCTCGCTCGCCCTGCACTCATCCTTGCACTACCTGGTCACCTGCAATACCTGGTCACCTGCACACCTGGTCACTTCCAATACCTGATCACCTGCACGCCTGGTCACCTTGCATGCGTGGTCACCTTGCCACATGCACACCTGCTCATGTAAAAAGACAACAATGACCATTATTGTTATTAATGCTGTAGTATGTAAGTCGTATCTATGGGACCCTTTTTGCCGGTATCAAGAAAAACGGATATGCTTTAAAATTTAGATTTAAAGCTTTCGTGACTGCAGGGATTAATATTCTTGGTTCTTTCGGTAAAGTCACGTAGAAGGGACGACTGATGATGATTGATTGTGTTGCAGTCGAAACATCGTGAGAATTTGTATTATAAATATTTTTATTATTTATTATTACCTTCTACGTGACTTTACCGAAAGAATCAAGAATATGGATAGGCTTTTATTACCCTTTGGTGTTTAAACATCTTAACGCGTCCTGTATTATTGTCGGAAAGGCTAAAAGGCGAAGATTTTTTTCTATCATCTGATACCGGCAATAAGGATCCCATAGACACAACTAGCCCGAACCCAAATATTAGCGCTTTGATATTTGCGCAGCCTCTGTGCTGTCTACATTTTGGCGTTGTTCTCCAGGCCTAACACCGGTGCAGAGGCAAGGCTATTGACGAGGCTGTGTAGCTCTGGTGCAGGCAAAGCGGTTTCAAGGACACTGCCTCCATGATTGTTATTATCAAGGCGTGTTTGTGTGCCTGTCTTACCACAAGCACGATGTGCGGTCGATGCAGACTTGGTGGTGCGTTGCGATATTTAGGTTTCTATTGCGTGTTTGAACACCTTAACACCTCCCGTGTTATTTCCGGATACAGGGTAAATCCGTAGATTTTTTTTCTCCCCACTATATGACTCGTGTCATGTGGAGCCACGTGACTTAAACCACTTGGGTTCGATTCCCGCTCGCGGCCACCAACACCGGTGCCGATTATTTGGGCGTCCCCTAGGTAGACTCAGCCTGAAAACGAGCGTACTCGGTTTTGTGCGTAAACATCAGCACTGGCGGGGAGACAAAGCAGCGCCTTCTGGTTAAGCCATCGATCAAAGGCGGTGGTCACCGCTACATTGCGCGGCGCGTTCGGATGTGCTTCTGCGGCCGTCTGGAACGCTCTTCCCTTCTGATATTAGGAAGCCACTGGGAGCTGCGCACTTTTAAATCATCATCTAGATTGACCAACTCGTTTCTTTAAAACTTATTCTTTGTGTTTAGTTTGTTGTTCTTCCCCTGCACCTCCGATTAGTACAGTTGGCTACGTGCGGTGCGAATGAAGTTGAACAAACATACACGTACCTGTCAACCCCTTATCAGTGTCTATCTTATTACAGACCAATTCAAACCTTATTGGTCACCCCGTGCCCCTTATAAATCTCAACGTTCATCCTACAAAGTCCCATCACAAGGAGAGAAACACAAACAAATAGACAACAAATGCCCGTATTGAAAGTTTTTACGCCATATGGACCTGAAAACGTAATTCCTAAATTAGAGCTTTTATCCAATCAGATTTTCCACCTGTACTGTCTCCACGTCTCTGGGTGAAAAATCTACCCTGAGGCCTTCAGAATGTTGAGTGAATCACCTCTGCTGTTGAAGCAAATGGGGACAATGTTGTTGATCGTCATATTATTTAACCAATCAGATTTCGAGTTTGCCATGTTGGGCGTATTCTTTGACACGCCGGAGCCTTTAAGCTGGCCTAGCCGCCTACGTTAGCATTTTTCAGTCAGCTAACTGGAGGGCCAGTTAGCTGACTGAAGTAAATTAGCTAGCACATAACGTAGCATCATCTAATATTTATTTAAACTTTCAACATTGCCCGTAGACTCAACACTACCCATATATTTAACACTGCCAGTAGACTCAACACTGCCCATAGACTCAACACTGTCCATAGACTCAACACTTCCCATAGACTCATAGACTCAACACTGCCCATAGACTCAACACTGCCCATAGACTCGACACTGTCCATAGATTCAACACTGCCCATCGACTCAGCACTGCCCATACTCAACACTACCCATAGACTCATACACTGCCCATAGACGCAACACTGCCCGTAGACTCAACACTACCCATAGACTCAACCCTGCCCATAGACTCAGCACTGCCCATAAACTCAACACTACCCATAGACTCAACACTGGCCATAAATTCAACACTACCCATAGACTCAATACTGCCCATAGATTCAACACTACCCATAGACTCAGCACTGCCCATAGATTCTAGATTTGAAGCTTTCGTGACTGCAAGGATTCATACTCTTAGGTTTTTTCAGTAAAGTCACGTAGGTGACTTTCGTCTTCAGGTGGAATCGTCACAGCACGATTGCTGCATCAAGTAAAGATCTTCTTTACTTGATACAGCAATCGTGTTGTGAGGGATCTTTGAGTGAGTTAGTGAGTGGGTTGAGTGAGTTAGTGGGTGAGTGGGTTGAGTGAGTTAGTGGGTTGAGTGAGTTAGTGGGTGAATGAGTGGGTGAGTGGGTGGGTGAATGAGTGGGTGAGTGGGTTAAGTGAGTGAGCGGGTTGAGTGAGTGCGTGGGTTGAGTGACTGGGTGAGTGAGTTTGTGGGTGAGTGAGTTAGTGGGTGAGTGAGTGAGTGAGTAGGTGAATGAGTGGGTGAGTGGGTTGAGTGAGTGAGTGAGTGGGTTGAGTGAGTGAGTGGGTTGAGTGAGTAAGCCGGCCTTTACCCCCCGTCTCGTTCTGGCCGTGTACCCTTTAGCTTCTATTTCCTCCTTTCCACACAAGGTGGCGCATTGGGATCTCCGGGCGGAATGTTCCACTGGGCAAATATAAGTTATGATTTACCACTATTATTTTCACTGAGTACGAAGAGCGCTGTGCAGAGCATCACTGTTGGGCTGCAGAGCAGAGCACGACGTTGCGTTGCGCAAGTTCGACCCCCTCCCCGACCCGACCGATCGATCGATTCACTGGTGTAGATTTTCCAAATTTTGGCAAAGTTGAACCGTGTCTCCGGCCGGCACACAATGTCCCAGGATGATGCCGCGGGATCTTTAACGTGATGGCTGCTGCTGATGTAGGTGCAGAGCCAACGACTACAATTGTCACATTCAGGTGGTCAAGCCCAGACAACCGATCCAGGATCCAGCAGAGTTTTTGTATCGCTGTGATGTGTTGTTCGACCTTGCACCGCGTCTGTTCTGGATGACCACAGTCACCGCACCGCTACCAGAGAGTTTTAAAATTTCCATTCGTGCGTCAAAGGTATCATGCGCATCTACTGCTGCCATGGCGTGTGCGGTGGGTGATGGTCCACGGCGCCAAGTGATGATGGGTTTATAGCGGGCTGTAGTGATGAGGGCTACGTTGCTGTTGCTGCTGCTGCATGTGGCGTGGCTTGCCTGTGATTCAGCGGTGCTGTGCAGACAGCAGCAGCGAGGTTGTTGGTGGATCACCGCACACCACAGATGTTGACGTGAAACTCCCTTCTACCCATGTTCCGGGCGTCTCGGAGGAGACCTACCCCTGGCTCTGCCAGTAGATGGCAACACAGCAAAGTCGGAACCAATCTCCATCCGCTCCACAACTCACTTCTCATGGGATAGAGTGTTTCCCCCTCGCACGCGTGGGTTTCCTCCAGGCGCTCCAGCTTCCTCCCGCGCGCGTAAACACTCAACCATTGGCCGATTACACCGCCATATGTAGAGGACCGCAGAGCTTTGGGCAATTGCAATTGTTGGTAACAGCGACCGCTTTCCACCGCGTGGCTGCCGCTGCCGCTGATGACGACTTCTGTGTTTGCCCCGCACCTCCGAGTAGCGACGGCGGCGCCACCCGGGGCCCTCACCAATTCTTTGTTCTCGCGCGCTCGCAGGGACCCGAATTATGGGGGCACGGCGGTGCCCACACACTGGCCGGTCTACGACGCGAACACAGAGCAGTACCTGGACATCACCAGCAAAATAGACTACAGCTCCGTCAAGCAGCACCTGCGCCGCGAATACATGGATTTCTGGATCGACGTCAACTCGAGATACCACCAATTGGGCACCGAGAGCCCGTCTCAACCCGCGACTGAGCCTAGCACATCCACGGAAGCGTGATCTTCCGCTTGTGCTGGCCGCGTCCGCAGACACGCGTGCGTGCGTGCACAAGGAACACACACGAGGGACACGCTCACACGGGCCACACACACACGCACGGTACACACACACGGGACACACATACACGGAACACACAAGGAACACACACACACACACACATGGTAAGCACACTCACACGGTACACTCACACGGTACACTCACACGGGACACACACACACACGGGACACACACACGGCACACTCACACGGGATATGCACACGGGACACACACACTCACATGGTAAGCACACTCACACGGCACACACACACACACACGGTAAGCACACACACGCGGGACACACGCAAGGAACACACACGGGACGCACACACACACAGTAAGATCACTCACACGGGACACACACAAGGAACACACACACACACACGGGGGACACCAAGACAATAGGAAGACACGATCATGGAACGTAGTGTTGAGTCGATGGCGTGTGGTGAGCGTGCACATGAGGAATACAATAAACTCGTGTAAGGCCAGCAGTGTTCACGTGTCGGTATGTTCACGTGTGTGTGTGTGTGTGTGTTCACGTGTTGGTATATACACTTGTGTGTATGTGGTCGCGTGTGAGTGTGTTCACATGTCGGTATGTTCACTTGTGTTGTGTTGGCGTGTGTGCTTGCGTGTCGGTATGTTCACGTGTGTGTGTGTATGTGTGAGTGTGTTCACCTGTAAAATAATCGACTTATGATGGAGACGTGCTGCATTGGGGAGCGGTAGTGTAGCGGTTAGGGCCCTGCGCTATGAAACTGGCGACCTGGGTTCGATTCCCGTTCATGGCCAACACTGGTGACGATTATTTTAACCGGTCCTTGGCCTCCCCTAGGTCGACTCAGCCTCAAATTAGTACCTGGTGTGGTGTGTAAACATCGCCACTTGGGAGACAAAGGCGGTCGGGCGTGCTGGCCACCCACCCATTCGTGTGCCATTCCGGCCTTCATAGGTGCTCGTCAACAACACGCACATGTGTGGTGGTCATGTTGACACACACGCGCGCCAGAACCACGGTGCTTACCTGTACGGGGAGGTTGTGTACTCTTGGCCAGGACCTGCCCGGAGGGAGGGGGCTGTGGGCAGCGTCTGCGATCCCACAGAACCCCCGCCCCACGGTAGGGAGCGGTAGAAACCGGTCCGGACCGTTTGGGCCAACGGTGGTCAGGACCCCCCTGAGGGGAGGGGGCTGGGGGATGCGTGCGATCCCACAGAGACCCGCCCCTCAGTGGGAAATGGTATATAAAGCAGGTTCTTGACAGCGCTTGGCAGTTTGCCTCAAGCCGAAGTCAGAAGCCCGCCTGGAGACAAGACCCTGGACCCCAAGCCACCAACGTTCTTTTAAGGGCCGGGTCTCAGTGCGGTGCCGGTGGTCGGAGGTTAGGACCCTGAGGTTCCCTCAGCCTGATGTCTTTCTGAGGGCCAGGTCCAGGCGGGCCAGTGGTCAGGGACCCATTGTATCAGCGGTGGGTCAGCCTCCCCTAGGTCTAGCCAGACCTAGGGGAGGGCTGGAGAAGTCAGAGTGACTAGGTACGATAGCCCGGAGGCTGTACCTCCCCAGGTTGTGGGTGAAAGGGGCCTCTACCCCTTTGTGTTAGGGATTAAGTGTACCTTGTTATATTATAAATAAACCGTGTTGCCTTTACGACGACTCCGTCTCCATACAAGAACATTACAACTGGTGACAGAAGTGGCCAAGAACTTAGCCTACATGGAGACTATACAGAAGGCACTTACCAAGGTTCTGGACAGGGAGGTCGCTGCTCCGGAGGCGGGGGGGGGGTGCCGTTCCTGGAGGACGGGTCTGCAGCGGCGGGTCCGCAACCTCCGGGCCTGTCAGGAAACTCGCCAACGTCGGGATGGGCGATCCTCTCGGCGCACTCTCGCCTGGCCGATCTCCTACATGCCGCCGCCGTCATCCTCAATGAGCTCACGCTCGGTAGGCTGACTGCTGAGGGTGGGGGGCTGGGCCGGCGGGCGGGTGCCATTCCCGCCATTACGCGAGGGATTCCCACACTTAATTTTGAACATATTATCAGTTATGATGTCACTTCGGCTAAGGGTTACGTCACTGCCGCCAGAAGCGCCACAACCGGAAGCAACGTCACTTCCGCCGGGGGTTTTGTCACTTCCTGCAGAAATGGCGTCATCTGCACCGGAAGTCACGTGCGCCAGGGGCAGCGTGGCACTTTCGCCCTCGACGCCCTCCAACCCGACACTGCTGCGTCATCTGAGATGCGACCGCCGCTTCTGTCGGACATTCTTGCGTCCGATGACCCTGCAAACGCCACACCTGGTACACGCCTTGACTCGGCGGGGAACTACATTCCTGCCCTGCAACAGCACATGCCGTCTCTTCAAGTCCTCATGGCTAGAGGCGGAGACTGGGCAGCTTTCGCTCGTCGATTCGTGGCAAACTCTGAGACGGCGGGGTGGACTGCGGATGTTGCTCATCGGGCTTTGCCTTCCGTGCTGGACGACACCACCCTAGCTACATTCCTCATCATTCCATGGAAGGATCGCTCCATGCTGCAAGAAGCCCTCGACCAGATGGCTTTGGTGTACGGGCCCCCATCGGAAACCAGGCATCGCTTCACAAGCCGGAAGAGGGAGGCTGACGAGACCCCCCTCGCCTACCAAAGCACGCTGATGGCATTGGCCCAAGTGGCCTACCCTCGTATGGACGACGTGGGCATTGACGCCATCGTGCTTGAGAAAATGTTGCTGCTGGCTCGTGAGTTGCGCATCGCCATTCACGTCAAGGACGATGCAAATCTCTCTTCACTGCACACTGCACACTACCTGCACACAGAGCTGCTCCTCCAGCGCGACGAGCAAGTGGCACGTTGCCGCATCAGAGAACGAGGCCCTGGATAACCAGGCCTTCGCATCACATCACGCCATGAGCTGGAGAATGAACCAACCGGCGACAAACCAGGGCGAGCATCGGCGGGGGAGACACGGTTCCCCGCGGGCACGGGTGCGCGTCACGTGCTACAACTGTGGGCAGTAAGGACATCTGTCGTCGGGCTGCCCAGCTCCTCGACGCCACACTCCGGGTCGCCCGCTGTCGTTTCCCTGCATGCCTGCTGCTTCACAGGAGCCGCAGACAAGTCGCGACACCTCACGCATTCGGCCCCTGCCCTCATCTCACACTCCTCATTTCGATGTGCCGCTCCGTCGCGTTATGTTGAGGGGTCAGGGCAGGAATGGGGTTGATTTTCGGAAGCCACTCCGGCCAGTTCAGTGGTCAGAATTGGCCCATAGGGTCGTCACTGCAGCTACAGGCTCCTCCATTATCATCAGCGCCATTGAAGGGGTTGAATTTTGGCTACTGGTTGATACGGGCACTTCGGCAACCATAATTTCGGACCTCATTTACAACGTGCTGCCCCAGAGGTGTCAGTCGCTCACCCCGGTTTCGGTCTCTTGCTTCGCAGAAAACGGAGGTTCCCTGGGAATAATTGGCCAAATAATGGCCAAGATTTGTATTGGCGATATTAAATTAACGGGTCCCATCTTGGTTTCCGAGACCCTTGCCGTCCCGTGTTTGCTGGGTACAGATTTCCTCGGCAAAATGCCCATGAAAATCATGATCGACAAAGGCTGCATTGAGCTCCAATCGGGCTGCCGGATGTCGTTCCTGCTCTCACCCACCCGGCTACGCACGACTTGCGTGACCGTTCAAGCGATGGCATCCCAGACAGTCTGGATTCCGCCAGGCGCGCAAATGTTGATTCCGCTTCGGCTGCGGAAACCGTTCGGGTCAGGGATGGCATCGGGTATTTTACTGGCTCCATCCAACACGGCCATACGGGGATTGGAGCTGGCGGGGGCACAGACGCTTGTGCCTGGCGAGGGCCAACCCTTCATCCAGGTGCTGAATGCGGGGTTGCGAACAAAGGTCGTGCCCCAAGGGGGCGGTTATTGCTCACGCATCGCTGCCACTCCACACTGACTCCGTCGTGGCACATGTGGATGGTACACCTCGGTCCGAAGCACATTCTGACCCCGACGACGGTTGGTTGGATTCCCTCTGTTCGGGGGCTGGAAATCTTCCCAAGTCCCAGCGATCGCAATTGCGTATGTTACTTTGTGAATTCGCTGATGTTTTTAGTTCCCATTCGGCAGAATCCGTTTTGGCTGAGCTCGGCAGAGAAAGAACATGTCCGGCTGGCTGTCAATGACATGCTGGCCGCGGACATTGTGGCTCCATCCACCAGCCCATGGGGTACACCGATTGTACTTGTCAAGAAACATGATGGCAGTTTGCGATTTTGCATGGATTTTCAGAAACTCAACAAAATTTTGCTGGCAGACGCGTATCCGCTTCCTCGCGTGGACGAGTCACTGGATGCCTTGGTGGGGATGTGGTACTTTTCCACCTTGGACCTTTTGTCCAGATTTTGGCAACTGCCCTTGGACGAGTTGTTTAAACTGATGACCGCGTTCCGCACGCCGCAGTGCCTTTTTTAATTCAATCGGTTGCCCATGGGTCTGCACTCAGCCCCAGCGATGTTCCAGTGGCTCATGGAGCTGGTCCTCGCTGGGCTGCAGTGGGACTCATGTCTCATCTATCTAGATGATGTAATTGTTTTCAGTCGCACGTTCGAGGAACACTTGGATAGACTGAGGGCTGTGTTTGTCAGGATGTGGACCGCTAACCTTAAATTCAAGCCCCAAAAGTGCTTCCTCTTGCAGAAATCCGTGTGGTATCTCGGGCAACATTGTCAGCCGTACAGGCATCGCCACCGACCCCACAAAGACTGATTGTGTGAGGATGTGGCCGATGCCTACGTTTATGGGCGAGGTCCGCAGCTTCATGGGGTTCGCGTCCTATTACCGCCGGTTCGTTGAGGGCTTTGCATCAATAGCGAAGCCCCTTCATGCTTTAAGGGCTTAAGGTGCTAAGTTCCACTGGGGGGATGACGAGGATGGGGCGTTCAAGGCGCTTCACGACGCCCATGTTGGCACCCCTCTTTTGTGCTACTCCTACTTCACCTTGCCCTTCATCCTAGACACTGACGCCAGTAATACAGGCATTGGCGCAGTGCTCTTGCAAGTCGTTGATGGCGTCGAACACGTCGTCGCCTACAGCAGTAGGGTGCTGTCCCCAGCAGAACAGCGCTATTGCGTTACCTGCCGCGAACTGCTAGCTATTGTGTTTTTTGTGTAATAAATGACCTCGCTGACACACTGTTTGGTCTCCGTCTCTCTTTATTCTCGTTATGCTGGTCCCGACAGCGGACCGGCTGCTCCTCACGCGTGCCCCGCGCGCCCCTCTCGTCAGTCCCACTGCTCCCCTCTCCTGCACACCTTTGGCTGACGGTGTGCTTGAAGCGTCTCCAGCCACGTGGCTGATGGCGCAGGTACCCTTTGCCGACCCAACGTGGTCCCACTCCGTGACTACGCCAACTGACCACGAGCCTCTTCCGGATCCCACCTATATTCCCCTCACCATGTTATCATGTCTCCACCCTCTCACCACGCCCTTCACCGAACCCTCCAGATCCCGACCTCCGCATAGCGCCCCGCTGGCTCCGCCCTTAGGCTCCACCTTTGCTCTCCTCGCATCCGATTAGACCGGAGGTGGGCGGCGGACCTTCACATACGTCCACATACTGGGCCCCGCCCCCAATACCCAGGGCCGTATGATTGACTCAGAGCTGGGCAGTGAAACCCCGCTTACGCTCACATTATATGACCCCCCCCCCCCCCCCCCCGAAGTAAAAGACCAGCCGTCCCGGCTGAATCAGGACCAGACATAATGCGAGTGACAGAGTTACCCCAACAACCACAACAGACTTAACGGAGAAGACAATAATAACAACCAATACAATCAACGAAAGGGAAGGGATTTGGATCGAGTGCGGAATGCCAGCCCGTCCTTCACGAGAACCGGCACCCTCACAGACCACAGTCCGGACGGGGTTGGAGGAGCGGCGGAACTAAAATAATCCGCCGCTGGTGGAGGCCCGTTCGTCGCAGGAACCTGCGCATCAGAGAGGCCCGAAATCAGGGCTCCTTCCAGCTGCAACCTCGGCGGGGGTTGAAGAGCAACGGGATCAGGTACTCCCGTCGCTGTTGGAGGCCCATCCGGTGCAGAGTCCCTTGTGTCCGGTAGAATCACTGGCGGCACGTCTACAGGAGACACGACAGGCGCTCGCAGGTTGAACAAGCAAGGGCGGTGGCACGTCGGACGCGACAGACACCGGCAAGGCAACTTTAGGAGATGACACATCGACACGAGGGGCAACGTAGGGCTTCAATCGGGATGCGTGGACATACCAACGGCGCGATCCAACACGAACGCGTGCGGACTGGGGATTAGGAACATCAATCAGCACCACTGGGCCTTGCCAGGGTTTGTGCAATTTAGGGGAGGTCCTCACCGGCACCTGTGGGCAGTGGAGCCAGGCCAGGTCCCCCACACGCCAAGGCGATGCACGATGGGAGCGCCGGGCGCACCGTTCGTTCCGGGCCTGGGTCTTGGCCGTAGCCAATCAGGCCCCATCCCGCGCTTCCGCAACGCACAGAACAGACTCGCGAATATAGTCGGGGAGGGTTTTCACAGGACCTTTCGCACGCATGTCAAACTCCACCTCCACAGGCAGCACATTCTCGCGGCCGTACATTAAAAAGAAAGGTGAATACCCCGTCAATGCATGCGGTGCCATCCGGTAAGCGGAGAGCACTCCAGGGATATGCAAATCTCAATCGACCTGCTTCTCGCTAATTGTATGGCAGAGCATGGCCGACAGGGTCCGGTTCAACCGCTCAACCATCCCATCAGTTTGTGGATGGTAGGGCGAAGTCCGAACTTTCTTAGTGCCCAACGCGTCGCACACATCCCGCAGCAGTTTCTAAGAAAAGTTGCACCCTTGGTCTGTGAGCAATCATTATGGCGCCCCCTTGTCCATCACGTACCCGAATAGGAATGCCTCCGTGATAGACAATGTCGACTGGTCGGGCAAAGGCCAAGCCATTGCCCACCGCGAAAAATATTCGACCCGACCAACAAGAATTTGTTCCCCTGAGCGGATGGGGGAAAGGGCCCAAGAATGTCCAATGCCACCAATTCGTTAACCCGCGTCACTTTAATCGATTCCAATGGGGGAACATACGGCTGTTTGGGAGGTTTCCGCCGAGCGCAGTCGGAGCAAACACGAATGTGCCCGACGACGTCAGTCATCATGCCGTGCCAAAAATAATCCCGTTGTAATGTCAACAAGGTTTTCTGCACCCCAAGATGTAATAACTTCTCAGCGTGCAGGACCCGAATCAACTCATATCGCAATGGCAATGGAACGACTAGGCGCCAGCGGCCCCGCAAGTCTTCTCTCCACATCAGCAATCTATCCCGGAGAGCTGCTCCAGGCATCCCATCTGACGACGGATATCCCTTAGACTTGCCAGCCTGACCCCGCAATGCCGCAAGCGAGTCATCGAGCAACTGTTCACGAACCCACATGGAATGCGGCAAATTAAAAGACCAATCAGTCGGCTCCGGACAGGTGGAGTCCGCGGACTCATCCACAGCGGACATGACAGGCCGAGGGGGCTGTGAGGCCCGCGTGCACCTATTCGTGCCCGAGGCACATGCACAGGTGGAACCATGTGGCAGCCAAGAGAGCGCGTCCACATTAGCGTGACGAGAACCCTTACGATACTGAATGTCAAACGAGAACTCTTGTAAAGTTTCCAGCCATCGTGACAGCTGGACCGAGGGCTGGTCAACTTTCAAGGAGTATTGCAAAGCAGCATGGTCCATGCGCACAATAAACTTTCTGCCATACAGATAAGGGCGGTATTGGCGGACAAAATGCACGATAGCCAACAATTCCCACTGGGTGACGCAATAGTGGGTCTCAGCACGCAACTCCCGTAAGCCACAACACGTTTGACGCCACCCTGACACTGCAATAGGATGGCGCCAATGCCCGTGTCGCTGGCGTCTGTATCCAAAATTAAAGGCAAAGAGAAATCAGGGTAATTCAGTGTCGGTGCTGATGCCAATCGATCGCGTAGGCCACGAAATGCATTTTCCTCCTCCGGCCTCCATTTGAACTTTAAGGAGGTGCAGCGGCCTAGCGATCGTAGCAAAATTTGGTAATAGGATGCAAACCCGACAAATCGACGCATGTCCCCCACCGTGGTCGGAGTCGGCCAGTCCTGAATGCACGTTGTCTTGTCCGGGTCCGTGGCCACCCCATCAGGGCTGACAATGTGACCCAAATAGCGCATGGAGTGTTGCAAAAGGTGACACTTCTTGGGCTTAAATTTCAAATTAGTGGAATGCATCCTAGCAAAAACGGCATCCAATCTCTGAAGATGCTCCTCAAACGTGCGGCTGAAAACAATGACGTCGTCCAAATATATCAGGCACGTGTCCTACTGGAGGCCGGTCAACACGAGATCCATCAACTTTTGGAACGTAGCGGTAGCGGCGTTCAATCCCATGGGGAGACAATTAAACTGAAAAAGCCCCTGAGGCGTACGGAAAGCCGTCTTTTCCCTCGACGACTCGTCAAGGGGGAGCTGCCAGAGCCCCGAGGAGAGGTCGAGGGTCGAAAAAAAATTCGCCCCAGACAAGGCATCGAGGGAATCATCCATACGCGGCAAGGGGTACGCGTCCGCTATCGATACCTTATTCAGCCTCCGGAAATCAACACAAAAGCGAAGGCTACCATCCTTTTTCTTCACAAGAACAACCGGAGCACCCCACGGGTTGTTAGATGGAGAGATAATGTCAGCGGCCAGCATGTCGTCCACCGCACCGCGAACGTGATCCCTCTCCGCGGGGCTCAACCAATGCGGATTAATACGTATGGGGCTAGCTTCCCCGGTATCAATGTGATGGGAAAGCAGCGAGGTGTGCCCCAGGTCGAAATCATCTTTGCTAAAGTCATCGGAATATTTGGACAGCAGCTTCGCGAATCGCGGACCGCTGGTAGCAGTCAGGGATGTGTTTTCCTGACACAACTCGGCGATCCAACGATCGTCCGACGACCTTGAAGCCAAAACCCCCACCATGGGACCAGGCCGATCCGCTTCAGCATGGGCCGTGAACGCGGTAGTGGCATGGGCCAAAACCATACTCGCCGGCACCACGACATTGTCTGCACCCCCGTTCAAAAATTGTAGAAACGGAGGTTGACTAGGCCAAACAATTTTCCGGGCTGCAACCAGCGCCAGGCTGCTGGTAGCAGTGTTGGATGGTGACAGCAACACACCAGCCGCCCCCTTAACCCCAGGCACGGGTTTTCGATACCACAGGGGAATGAGCATTTGCGAGCCTGGAGGAATGTCGACCGAGACGTTGGCCAGCGCCTGCACCAGAAGGTCTGGGGTGGAACGGCCCAATGGCGACGGCAGAAAGAAAATCTTACGGCCCGCTGGCAACTCAATGCAACCCTGATCCACCCTTATTTTAATTGGCATTTTTGCAAAGAAATCAGTCCCCAATAAGCAAGGCACAGTGAGGGACCTGGAGATCAACACCGTCCCTGAAGTCGACACATCCCCAATGGAAATGTGTGCTTTTACCTGGCCCACAATGCCCATACTACCCCCGTTAGCAGCAACACACCCATCGAAGGCCGGACGTACCCGTGACGCCGGAATGGAAAGAAGATGGAAGATGACATCCGAGATTATAATGGCCAACGTGCCCAAATCAACTAAAATCCGCACATCAACCCCCTGTATAGAGCCCGGCACGGTAGAGGACCCTGTGGTGGCCGCAACCACTCTGCGAGCCAATTTGCGCCACTGCGTTACTGTCCGATGCGAATCAGCTAGGGTCCCCCCAGTAGTACAGGCCCCCGGATCACACGCAGACAATGATGAATGAGGTGACAGGCCTTGCCGGGTGTCTGATGCGTACTGACTTGCCTGACACGGGTCACCACCCGACGTCGATGGCGCGTCCTTAGGCGGGGACTCCGAACGAAGAGGTGGACGAGGTCGATCCCGGCAGTCGCGCACGAAGTGGCCAAGTCGGCCGCATCGATAGCACGCCATTACGGCCCGCCAGCTGGCCGGCACCCGCAGCATCCCGACGAGGCGCCGTCGAGGGCACCGAGCATGGTACCATTCCCCTCCGTGGGACCCACTGGCCTGCCGCAGCAGTGAGGTCGCCAGGCCCGGCATCATCTGGGGCGAAAACGACCTTCGATGGCGTTCACCCAATGGGTTTTCAATCAATGGCCGGATCGCCCATCTAAGCGGCCATCTGCGCCCAGCGGCGCAAGTTGAACTGCGCGTCGAGGCAATTGGCCGCCAACCGGGAGGTTAGCGGGTCGTGGCCGCACACGGGCAGCGGGATGTCGAGGTCCTTGGACAGCTCCAACATCTTCCCCAGTATCAACGGCTCCAGCAAATTGGACTTGGTCTCGGGGTACACGGCCATGGCCAGCGCAATCAGAGCGCCACGATAGGCCACAGGTGATTCCTCTGGTGCCCGTTGTATTTGGACGAATCTGCGGTGAGCGTCGTCTGGAGGCTTGTACGCTTCCGCCATCTCGTAGAAAGCCCCTTGCAGTGTCGCCTTCTTCTCAGCTGGAATGGAGCGGAAAAACTTCAACGCCTCCTCTTCTGTCCACTTGGTGGAGCGGACAGCCAATACAAACCGCCAAGTGAATGCGCTCCAATCCCCGCCAGCATAGAATTATTTTATGGATGCCAGACGGTGGCTGCGACCCTCGTCGCCGCTCCCACCCGAAGCGGCAGCCTCACGCGGCGGCGACAAAATGGCGGCTTCTCGTCGTTCAGTCACGACCGCAACAAAGATGGCAGCGTCCTGCTGCGTGTCGGAGATGGTGGGAAGCCTCGCAGAGGCCGCAATGGCGGAAGGCTCGGGCCCACCCAAAGTCTCCCTTTGCAGCGGCTCGACGCGTGGTTGTCCCGGCGCTGTCGTCGGCGCAACCAGGGTCGCTAAGATCAGCAAAACGGCCTGCAGCGAGTCAATTTGCTCCACCATGCGCCGCCAGCCATCCTCGGCGCCCAAAGACGCAGACGGCCCGGCTCCCGCGATAATATCTTGCCCTCCAGCAGAGTCGCCTGCCTGCCGTCCCGTCCGTGCCTTCTGTGTCTGGGACCGCCACTGCTTGAGTAAGGTCCCCGTCGTCATCAGAAGAAGGCGTGGGTTGAATTTTCTTTTTTAGATGTTTTGACATCACGAACCACTTCTGACCCCAGTGTAATAAATGACCACGCCGACACACTGCTTGGTCTCCGTCTCTCTTTATTCCGTTGGTTGACGGTGTGCTTGAAGTGTCTCCAGCCACGTGGCTGATGGCACAGGTACCCTTCGCCAACCCAACGTGGTCCCACTCCGTGACTATGCCAACTGACCACGAGCCTCTTCCGGATCCCACCGATATTCCCCTCATTACGTGATCATGTCTCCACCCTCTCAAAAAGCCCTTCACCGAACCTTCCAGATCCCAACCTCCGCATAGCTCCCCACTGGCTCCGCCCTTAGGCTCCGCCAATGCCCTCCTCATATCCGATTAGACCGGAGGTGGGTGGCGGACCTTCACATACGCCCACATACTGGGCCCCGCCCCCAATACCCCGGGCCGTATGATTGGCCCAGAGCTGAGCAGCGAAACCCCGCTTACGCTTGCATTACATTTGTACAACAGTATCGACCGTACCTGTACGGCAGGCATTTTACGGTTCGCTCCGATCATGCGGCACTGCAGTATGCGCTAAAAATAGACCAACCATCTGGCCAGTTGTCACGATGGCTAGAAGTCCTACACGACTATGCATTCACGGTAATCTACAGGAAGGGCACGCAGCATTCAAACGCTGATGGCCTACTGTGCCTTCCCCCGAGGAAGGCCTCCGCATGCTTTACGGGCTCTGGGAGGTGTAAGTCGCCAACTGTGGCTGCACCTACATCTCCCATTGCGGCGCGGCAGGGGTTGTCGACACAGGGCCTGTCTCCGCTGCCGACTCACATGATCTGATCACTCGTGACTCGCTGCTTGAGCTGGCTCTGGATGAATGGGGACGCCTTCAGATGGTGGATACCTCCCTCCTTAGGCTGCACCGTCGTGCCGAACGTGCTGGCGATTGTCGGGAGGGTATTGGGGTTGACGTTATGCGTGATGGTCTCCTCATGTCGTTCCTACCGCTCTGCGGGGCAGGCCGTGTGCTCGCCACGCTGCAATTGGATTTCTTTTGGGCCCGGGATGACGCGCGATGTCGCCGATTTGTTAAACAACTGCACACAGTGTGTGCCTCGGAAGCACCCTGCTAGGCCGGCCTGTTCACCCCTTCAGTCAATTCAGGTGTCCCGTGTCAACGAGCTGGTGCCACTGGACATCCTGGGTCCCTTCCCGGTCACTGCCCTGGGTAATAAGTACCTGCTGGTTGGGGTCGAGTATTTTACCCGCTGGCCCATGGCCTGGCCCCTCCCCAACCAGTCGGCAGCAGCCGTTGCGGAGGCATTTCTCCAGGGCTATGTCCTGGATAAGGGCGCCCCGGAACAACTGCTGACCGACCAGGGAAATAGCTGTTCAACTACCCTTCTGCGGGATGTCTGCGACCTTTTGGGTACACAGAAGGTGCGAAACTCCCCATACCATCCACAAACCGATGGTATGGTCGAGCGCCTGCACCGGACAATCACCTCTATGTTGTGTCATCAGATGGATGATGCTCAACTTGATTGAGTCCTGGCCGCATACCGATTGGCACCTCATGCGGCCACGGGTTATTCACCCTTTAAAAGATGTACGGCAGGGACGTTGACCCCCCCATAGATGTGCAATTGCGGGTCAAGACAGCTACGTTATGATTAAAGCTGTGCCACCACATTCGGTTTAACATACAAACGTTGGTCGAGGCGCGGGAGGCCGCGAAAGAGAATTCCGGGGCGAAGCAACGGGCGAATGAGCGTCTGTACGATCGGTGTGTTTCTGTACACAAATGGTCCGTGGGGAACAGGGCGTGGCTGCACTGTCCCCAGGTGCCCTTGGCAACGTCGTCTAAATTGCTCAGGCAATGGCGGGGTCCGGTGGACATTGTTCGGGTTGTTCAGGACCAGTGCGTTCGGGTCATGTGCAGACGGCGCTCGTGGTATGTTAACCCATCGTGCCTGAAACCCTACATCGCACCGCGCACTGACACATCACCTTCATCTCGCAAGGGCCGTATGCGTGATGTGTCCGACCTGCCGGGTGGGAGTTCTCCTGACCCTTGTTTTGCTTCGCACCCTCCTGCCACTCCTCCGGATGTTACAGGTGTAAGTCCACCGAGGGTGGCCACGCCGAAGGATCAGGGTGCTGCCCGACCGCCCGGCCAGCAAGACGATGCCCGATGGGCACTGTCGCCTACCTCCAGTGACATGCCAGACGTCCGTCATCAGGCCCCTCGAGACCCGCTACGCGGACTCACTCAAAGCTTCCCCAGCTCTCCTAAGGCACCATCCCTACGCACACACACTGCCCACTTTTTTATTCGGTTGTTGAGTTCGGTCAGTGGTGTGGGCATGTGGTTGGCCTCGGGTCCCTGATGTATGGGGTCCGCAGTGTTCATATGTACAGGTGGGTTGGGGTACATTTTTGCGGGTGTTGTTGGGTTATTGTGTTGTTGTTACTGTTGCGTTGAGACTCACGGATTTTCTGGTTCACATTGTTTTTTGTTGTTGTTGGTTGTTGTTGCAGCCGGAACGGCTGCGTGCTGTACGGGGGGGTGGGGGGGGGGGTGATGTGGTGGTCATGCTGACAAACACGCGCGCCAGAACCAGGGTACTTACCGGTACGGTCAGGTTGTGTACTATTGGCCGGGACCCGCCGGGGGGAGGGGGCTGTGGGCAGCGTCTGCGATCCCACAGAACCCCCGCCCCTCGGTAGGGAGCAGTAGAAACCGGTCCGGATCGGTTGGGCCAACAGTGGCCAGGACCCCTCTGAGGGGAGGGGGCTGAGGGATGCGTGCGATCCCACAAAGCCCCGCCCCTCAGTGGGAAACGGTATATAAAGCGGGTTCTTGAGAGCGCTTGGCAGTTTTCCTCAAACCAGAGCCAGAAGCCCGCCTGGAGACAAGACCCTGGACCCCAAGCCACCGACGTCCTTTTAAGGGTCGGGGCTCAGTGCGGTGCCAGTGGTCGGAGGTTAGGACCCTGAGGTTCCCTTGGCCTGATGTCCTTCTGAGGGCCAGGTCTGGACGGGCCAGTGGTCAGGGACCCACCGGACCAGCAGTGGATCAGCCTCCCCTAGGTCTAGCCAGCCAGAGGGCTAGAGAAGTCAGAGTGACTAGGTACAATAGCCCCTAGGCTGTACCTCCCCAGGTTGTGGGTGAAAGGGGCCACTACCCCTTTGTGTTAGGGATTAAGTGTACCTTGTTATATTATAAATAAACCGTGTTGCCTCTACGACGACTCTGTCTCCATACAAGAACATTACACATGCACGGACGTGTGTGTACGTGTGTGTGTGTGTTCCTATGATTACGAACCTCGCGTGACCACATCCTTAACGCCTGCACCCATCCATCCTCCCTATCAGCAGCAGCAGTGGTTCCGTCGACTCCACCTCTCCTCGCCCCCCACTAGCCCTACCCGCAGTCTTCGGGAACCCCCACGGAACCCACCTTTCCGTGTCGACCAATATTCGCAGTGTCAAATTAATAAGTTAAATCGTTACACGCCGGCCGCGTCCGATGATTGGTAAACTTCTCGCTGGCCTCTCCCTCCCCAAGCTCCCCATACTGTCCATAGACTCAACACTGCCCATACAATCAGCACTGCCGATAGACTCAACACTGCCCATATACTTAACACTGCCCATAGACTCAACACTGCCCATGGACTCAACACTGCCCATGGACTCAACACTGCCCATAGACTCAACACTGTCCATGCACTCAACACTGACCATAGACTCAACACTGCCCATAGACTCAACACTGCCCATAAACTCAACACTACCCATAGATTCAACACTACCCATAGATTCAACACTACCCATAGACTCAACACTACCCATAGACTCAACACTACCCATAGACTCAAGACTGTCCATAGACTCAACACTGCCCATAGACTAACACTGACCATAGACTCAACACTGCCCATAGACTCAACACTCACCATAGACTCAATACTGCCCATAGACTCAAGACTGCCAATAGACTCAACACTGCCCATAGACTCAACCCTGCCCATAGACTCAACACTACCCATAGATTCAACACTGTCCATAGACTCGTCACGGTCCTTGTATGTTAAGCAGTACCTCTCCTTAATCTTCTTCCCTGCCTTTGATGATGTGGATGCAATTGTCACGGAGTCGCACTGCATTGAAGACGTGGATGCAGCTGATAACGGAGTCGTGCTGCATTTCAGACGTGGATGTAGCTGATGACGGAGTCGTGTTGGATTGAAGACGTGGATGCAGCTGCTGACGGAGTCGTGTTGCATTGAAGACGTGGATGCAGCTGATGACGGAGTCGCGCTGCATTGAAGACGTGGATGCAGCTGATGATGGAGGCGCGCTGCATCTACTGACCCTGCAGTAGTATTTACCGACTCTATAGTAGTAACTACTAACTCTACAGTATTATCTGCTGACCATAGTAGTAACTACTAACTCTATAGCAGTATCTACTGACTCTAGTCGTATCTACTGACTGCAGCAGTTAATCCTGACTGTAGGGGAATCTGCTGACTGTAGTATTATCTACTGACTCTATAGTAGTGTCTACCGACTCTAATGTAGTATCTACCGACTATAGTAGTAACTACTGACTGTAGTAGTATATAAGGACTATAGTACCTACTGAATCTATAGTAGTATATAGTGACTCGAATAGTGTCTGCTGATTCTATAGCAGTATCTACTGATTCTGTAGTCATATCTACCGACTCTGCAGCAGTGTATACTGACTATAGTGGTATCTGCTGACTGTAGTAACACATTCCTGCAGAGGGAGCTGGTAGGAACGTTGGGTTGCTCGGTCAATGGCCAGGGTCAACGGCGGCGTGGTGTATTCCACAAATATGCCCGACTGTGAGGGCGGGCTCAAGTCGGCGTGAGTAAAATTTCGATTTAAAGCTTTCGTGACTGCAGGGATTCATCAGGATTAGCATTTCACAAATAGCCCTAATCGCATTCCTGCATTTCCCATAAATATGCTAAATTCCTCTTGATATGCAGATTATTTTGTCAATGCGCATCCCCCCCCCCCCTTCCTACCCAGCTTAAATAGACGCTCCAAGCGTGGTGGTGTTTTTCTTTTAGACGCTGTCGCCTCGACAGACCTGTCTTCACCTGAGGACGGCTACTTGTGTTGTGGCCGAAACGTCGTGAGAATTATTTTATTATGTTTTATTTTTATTATTTTATTACTTCCTTTCTACGTGACTTTACCGAAAGAACCAAGAAGATCGGTGTGAGTAGGTTAAACGTTGAGTTTTATAAGGGCACCACGGGGTGACCAGCCCCTCCCCACCTAGCCCCACCCCTCCCACCCTCCACCTAGCCCCACCCAGCCCCTCCCCACCCTCCCCACCCAGCCCCTCCACACCCAGCCCCACCCTCCCCACCCTCCCCTCCCAGCCCCTCCCTCCCCACCCAGCCCCTCTCTGCACGATGGACACAATAATCCCATGTGGGCTGGTGTAACCAGGAGGTTCCTACCAGAATTATATACTGACTGCATTAGTATCTACCGACTCTATAGTAATAACTACTAACGCTACAGTAGTATCTACTGACTCTATAGTAGTATCTACTGACAGTAGTATTTACTAACTTTACAGTGGTATCTACTGACTAGTAGTATCTACTAACCGTAACAGTATCTACTGACTGTTTAGTAAAGCTACTGACTTTAGCAGTGTTTACTGACCATAGTGGTATCTACTGACTGCAGTAGTATCTACTGACTCAATCGTATCTGCTGACTCTATAGCAGTATCTACCGACTACAGTCGTATCTGCCGACTATACAGCAGTATATACTGACTGTAGTAGTATCTACTGATGATATAGTAGTATCTACTGACTCTCTAGTAGTATTCACTGACTATAGTAGTAACTAACTCTATAGCAGTATCTGCATACTCTATAGCAATATCTGCTGATTATAGCAGTCTACCGATTATAGCAGTAACTACTGACTCTACAGTAGTATCTACTGAATCTATAGTAGAATCTATTTACTCTATAGTAGTATCTACTGACTATAGTGGTAACTACTAACTCTATATCAGTATCTGCTGACTCTATAGTAGTATCAGCTGACTCTACAGTAGTATCTACCGACGTTACAGTAGCCTCTACCGACTCTACAGTAGCATCTACCGACTCTATAGTCGTATCTACCGACTCTTTAATAGTAGATATCGTCTCTATAACAGTTGACTACTAACTTAACAGAGTGCCGTGGTGAGGCCTAGTTCCGTGCAGAGCCCCCGGCCTCGCCTAGCAATCTAGGTGGCACCTTTGCAGGCTGGGGCTGGCCTGCTATACCACCCCCCCACCGCCCGCTCTACAGTAGCAGTAACTCCAAACTCTGCAGTAGTGTCTACCTACTCTATAGTTGTATATACCTACTCTATTGTCGTATATACCGACTCTATAATAGTATATATCGACTCTATAATAGTGTAATTTCGTAATTTCGTGTCTTGTCATAACCGTTCTTCGTTACACAGCTCTCTCACATCCCTGGGTTCCTTTTTCCCGTTACTCCCGTTACCTGAGCTCGTTTCTCTCGCTCCCTAACACCGCTGGCTAACGGCGTTCGCGAGACAGCCTCCGGCCTGCCACGTGGCTGCTGGCGTGCCGGAGGCACAGACGTGGTCTCTCCTCAAACTTCTCCACACTGACCACGAGCTGTCTCTCTCCACCCCTTATAACACCTGGCTCACATGATGCCACGCAGCCAATCATCAGCCATCTTGAGGTCGTTAAGTCTAAGATTCTCGGGATCTCGCATACAATTGTAGCACTGGCTGCACACTGGTACCACGAGTGTCGGAATGTCCCCCCTGATCAATGCCACATGCCACTCAGCCTTCATAAAGTGTAGGATGTCGTGTGGTATAGCCAAGCACCATTAGCCCCACGGTAGGCTACAACTGAGCCAATTCATTGATCATTTATCCTGCACGGTATCCGCAGCCTATACCCTCCCTCTCCCCCCCACGCTATATCGCTAAAGTTACATTGAGGCTAATTTGAGCAAACAAAGCTGTACAAATGAGAGAAGAGCAACCAATCAATCGTGGTGATTGATTGTGGGATTGCGACCCTGAGCCCCGGCGGTCAGGGTGCTGTTGTATGGGTGCGGCTAGTTCATCGTTCAATGCCGACTGGAGATTATTAACTCGGGTTGTGTCAACATTGTGGTTGGACAAAAAACAACAACCCTCTCCATATCTGAAATTGGTAATCACCGACGTCGCTGTGCAGAATGTACAGGCACACCTATTATAGCACTGCCTCTTATAACGTAATTTCGTTATAACGCTCTTTGTCCTGGAGGAAAATTCCTGCGTGGATCAGCCCGTATAGGGAAGAAAGTTGGCGTGTCGTTGCTTTTAGGGCCGTATCTTTGCCCATATATACGGTCTTGCGAAACTTAGTTCGAGGATTCTGTTGTGATCGATTATGTTCACAGACGGTCCGACAGCCATGTTAGCGTATTGATTAATCGAGGGTTAATTGCTGCGTAGATTCACTGGCGATCCACGGATTGAGTCATCCCATTTGGTTAATGCGGCTTCCCACGGTACGTGTGTTTATCTTCTTGGTTTATTTCGGTAAAGTCACGTAGAAGGGAAGTAATAAAATAATAAAAATAAAACATAATAAAATTATTCTCACGACGTTTCGGCCACAACGCAAGCAGCCGTCCTCAGGTGAAAACCAGGTCCGTCGAGGCGACATAGTCTGAACGTGTGTTTATGGCAGACAGTAGTTAATCTTCCAGAAGCTCCGACCCAATGCACTGCTGAGTACATAACTTATTGTAGATTTCGTACGTCATCACCAACAAAAGTATATTTTTTTATTATAAAATGCTTTAGTAAATTTATCATGTGTACAGTAAGACTATTACCGATAGCTAAATGAAGCCCTCATATATCACCCATAGGTAAAAAAAATAGCGGTCGGTTACGCATCTCCTTTGGAACCATGTTATAGTGACCTCCAATAGCACTGTTTCATACAGCGTTGTTGGTAACGCATCTCCATTGGAACCATGTTATAGTGACCTCCTATAGCGCTGTTTCATACAGCGCTATTGGTAACCCATCTCCATTGGAACCACGTTATAGTGACCTCCAATAGCGCTGTTTCATACAGCGCTATTGGTAATGCATCTCCATTGGAGGAGCCACGTTATAGTGACCTATAGCACTGCTTGGTTATCGCCCTCCGTTTATCAAAAACGCATCTTAAGCACTATAGGAGGTGTGCCTGTGTTATAAATAATATAAATAGTCAAACAACGTCCCCTTTGCGTAGAATCCGTCCCTCAACATAAAAAATTGTTACGCGGCAAGGCCTCGGCAAGGGTTTGGTTTTTGAAAGTTTGCGCAAAATTAGACTTTGTGAATGTTGATACCACGCTTACATGGATAACAGGCGGTTAGGTTCCCAAGTCTGAATGAACAATACGGGAGAAAATGGAAATGTGTTATAGCATTGACTGCTCTGCGCTACACGTAAATAACATCATTACGCTGACCAGAATTGTACAATACTGCACGTAAATGATGATGTAAATAATACAACAAAGTAAAATGTGAATACGTTATACTGTACATTTGGATGTTTTATTTTAGCTCAACACAAAACGTCATGGCGTACTTGGACGTTATTGATCTAGGGGTGCCGTGATGGTCAGGAGCTGTTAACTGCCTCGCCTGGTGTACAGGAGGTCGTGGGTTCGATCTCGACCCTGACGCCTGCTGTATATTTAGAATTTGCGTGTCTCTCTCGCCGTGGTCACGTACATTTTCTCCGAGTCCTCCGGGTTTTCCCTTCACATTTAAAAGCACGCGTTCAGGGTATGTGGCTGCTATAAACTTCCACGTGATCAGCCACTTCGTTGAGCTATCATTTGTGGCTAGGTCGCTTCTGAAAAAGAGATACAGAGTTCATCATCTCCAATGAGATATATATCCCTTTTTCAGAAGCAACCTGGCTATCACGAATGCTAGCCAGACAAAGCGGCTCATGTGGAAATGTATAGCAGCTAACTACTCTAAACGCACGTCGATTCAAAATGTGGAGGTAAAAAAAACCGGAGGACCCGGATACAAATTCGCGTGAGCACGGGGAGAGAGACATCTGCAGGCGTCAGGGTCGTGATCAAACCCACGACCTCCTGTATATCAGGCGAGGTAGTTAACATTTCGTCATACAGAAGGGAGAGAAACACGCAGACTCCACATATACAGCAGGTGTCAGGGTCGTGATCAAACCCACAACCTCCTGTATACCAAGCGAGGTAGTTAACATCTCTCCATGGAGAAGAAAGAGACACGCAGACTCAATTTCTGCAGCAGGCGTCAGGGTCGTGATCAAACCCACGACCTCCTGTATATCAAGCGAGGTAGTTAACATTCACCGTGTTTATAAGCAATGGCTGATCCGGACAATCAGTGTCTCATCAGCAGTCAGGCTCAATTGAATCAATGCTGGTAAGCTGCCAAATGTTTACAGGCCAATGAGTGATTTCAACAATCAGTGCCTGATCAGCAAAGTCAGGCTCGGCTTGATCCAGTGCTGGTGAACGACCAAAATAAATCGTCAAGCTGCGTCGGCATACGGTGGCTGGGCACGTGGGCTACACGACCCAGCCAACTTAGCCTCGCGGGGCCGGAGGAGCTCACCGATGGGAATGTGCCATACAAGCCACGCGCATACAAAGATCCCCCGTGTAGCCTTCATAGACTGCTGGGGCAAGGTGCTGTTAGCGAGTAGGGGCACCTATGAAGGCCGGCACTGTGGCACAACAGGGGCGGGTGGGTGGCCAGCACCACGCCCGGCCGCCTTTGTCTCCCCAGCGGCGATGTTTACACACCAAAGACAAAGATCCCCCGTGTAGCCTTCATAGACTGCTGGGGCAAGGTGCTGTTAGCGAGTAGGGGCACCTATGCAGGCCGGCACTGTGGCACAACAGGGGCGGGTGGGTGGCCAGCACCACGCCCGGCCGCCTTTGTCTCCACAGTGGCAATGTTTACACCACACCGCACCAGGTACTCATTTTAGGCTGAGTCTACCTAGGGGAGGCCTAGGACCGGTTCAAATGATCGTCACTGGGTGTTGGCCGTGAGCGGGAATCAAACTGGTTCCGCCGGGTTCGTAGCGCAGTGTACTGACCGCTACACACACAGCCCCCACCCCCCCTACCACTCCACCCACCCGGCCACCCCTCCCCTCGGGAGGCGCACCTGGGACCGTCCCCATCACTTGGTGGGGGAGCCCCCCCTCCGCCCCCCCCGCGAGTTCAATAAGAAGCGCGTGGGTGAGGTGGGAGCCACAAAGCCAACGGAGGAGCAGCCATGGCGGGGTCTCTGCGATTCGCCGTTCTCGTCCTCGCCACCGCAGCGGGCGCCTCTGCTGCGTCGGTGCGTGACGGAACTCCGCCCGTGTGCTCCACCTGTGCGCTCACCTGCGCTCACCTGTGCCCTCACCTGTGCACTCACCTGCGCTCACGTGCACTCACCTGTGCACTCACCTGTGCACTCACCTGTGCACTCACCTGTGCACTCACCTATGCTCACGTGCCCTCACATGTCTACTCACCTGGGCTCACTTGCACTCACCTGTATATTCATGTCTACATGTGCGATCACTTTTGCGCTCACCTGCATACACGTGCATTCGCCTGTGTACACACGTGTCCACACGTGCGCTCACCTGCGCACCCACATATGTACACGTTCGCTCACCTGTCCATACGTGCGCTCACCTGAGCACTCACATATGTACACGTTCGCTCACCTGTCCACACGTGCGCTCACCTGTATACACGTACCCTTCACCCGAGCGCAGAGGGCACGTGTACAAAGGTGAGTGCCGCGCGTACAATCGCCATCGCGAACAGCTGCCTCCCGTCAAGTTTGTTAAAGGCTTCGCGGTGTGACGTGGGGGGGGGGGGTTGCCCGCTTTGTCTCTGTTGCAGCTGGGTGTGGTCACGACCGAGTGGGGCAACGTGGAGGGACGTTGCGTCTCCACGGGCCTCCTCTCCTCTGTCGACGTCTTCAAGGGAATCCCCTTCGCTGCTCCTCCGCGCCCCTTCAGCAAACCCGAGCCTCACCCGGGATGGGGCGGTAAAACTTCACCCGCACACACACATACACACACACATACACAGAACACCACCAACATCACCAACACCACCACCAACACCACCACCAACCCCACCACCAACACCATCACCAACACAAACACCACCACCAACACCACCACCACCACCAACACCACCAACCCCACCACCAACACCATCACCAACACAAACACCACCACCAACACCACCACACACAGGGCCGGATGAAGGCATGGGGGCTTTAGGGGCTGCCGCCCAGGAGTGCCTCCAGAGATGAAGTGAAAAGTGATTTCGTTTGTGAATGCTGGATTTTATTTCGTTGTTAACCTTTAAAAAATTAAACTTTATTTTTCTTTAACTTTGTTTCCCTTTCGAAAATATTACTGGTGGGTGGCCACACAGTACATGTAGCCCAGGGGCCTTACAAAATCTTAATCCCGCCCTGACCACACACCACCTCCTCCTCCTGCTCGCTCGCACCATCACCTCGTCACGAATCAGCCTCCTAAACACCCTCTCACCTCGTCACGATTCAGCCTCCTAAGCCCCCTCTCACCTTGTTACGATTCAGCCTCCTAAGCCCCCTCTCACCTCGTCACGACCCTCCTGGTGACTCTCACGCTCATACGACAACGACGCCACGAAGTGGCCGTTGACATCACCGCGGTGCTTGTGCCAGGCTAGGTGCACTTTGAGGCTATCGCGTGAAGTGTGGAGGGCTGCTGACAGGTCACGGGACAGACCCGGCAGGTGCCACGGATTGACTGAGATGACTGGCCGATGCACCACCCGGTGCTCTGCACGTTGTTGTGAGGGTCCCTCCTCTGTCCTCCGTTACTGCTGGAGGGCGACTGCCTCCAACTGGCCAGTAGAAGCAGCAGCATCCTTCACGAGCCTCCTCCACAGAGGCCGATCTTGATACCGCTGGTTTCAGTCATCGGCAAGTCCACTTAGCTCCACGTCCTCCCGTACCGCATCACTCCATCTCTTCTCTAGCCCGTGCCGCGCCCGTTTAGCCCCCTCGCTCCGGCCAAACAGAAGCCACTTGGGCATGCGGTGGCTGGACATGTGGGCTCCAACGTTGCCTCGCTTGTCAGAGGAGCTCATCAATGATGGGATCGTGTCCAGATCTTTCAAGGATCCTGTCAGCTCCTCGCCACATTAATCGAGTTTGGTAACATCCGGGATGGAGCGTAGGCAGGGCCCGCCCGAATGTTTCATCCTAACCTCTTCACCCCCTTACCTCCTCACCCGTCACCTCCTTCATCGCTCGCCTCTCAATGACGCAGCTGATCCCCGGACAGAGCGCTAACGCTTTGACCTCACGACTTTTAACTCCGTGACCTCTTGAATCATGACTCACTGACCTCCTACCTTGCGCGTGTGGTGTGTCCATGTGTGTGTGTGTCAGGTACCCTGAAGGCCTACAACTACCGTGACCGCTGCCTGCAGACCACCATGAGCCAGACGGACACGCGGGGGTCTGAGGACTGCCTCTACCTCAACGTCTGGGTGCCGCACGGCATCAAAGGTAAGGACCGCGTGTGCAGGATGTGTAGACGCACGTGGGAGCGGGAGAGTGGCACGCACATGTAAGTGGGAAAGTGGCAGGCACCTGGAAAAAATTGGAAAGTGGCACGCACGTGGGAAAGAGGGAGAGTGGCACGCACGTGGAAGGCAGCTGAGTCGGGGTGAATGTGCTGCAATGGTGTGATGCCGTGAGTGTTGGGGGGGGGGTATGTTTACAGTGAACGTGCGAACGCACTGCGACTGGAATAGTTTTATTTTATTTTACTTTTGTTTTAATTGCAACAAAAGAATACGCGGGCAAGGTACAATCAGCCGCTGTTCAAAATAAATCGACGAATTCCTGAACGGCGCGTCGAGTACAATAGAGGAGGTACACGAGGAGGCTGTATATTGGGAGTTTGCGTGTTTCTCTCTCTCCCCGTGATCGCGTGGATTTTTCTCCTGGTTCTCCGGTTTATTCTGTCCACATTTAGAATCAACGTCGCGCGTTTGTAGAGTTTTTGGCTCAAGCTATAAGTGTCCACACGATGACAAGCCACTTTGTTGAGCGATTATTTGTGGCCAGGTCGCTTCTGAAAAATACCTATATAGCTCAGTGGGCCTTACCTGGTAAAATACAGAGTTTGTTTTTATAGTTTAGAATTCATAGAGGACTGTGGGGATAAGAGGTGACGTCGGAGGAGGGACCAGAGGAGAGAGCTGTGGATGGAGGGAACTGTTTATAGAGAGAAGAGAGCTGTGGATAGAGAGGAGAGAGATGTGGATGAAGAGAGAGAGAGAGCTGTGGATAGATAGGAAAGCGCTGTGGATGGAGGGAACTGTGGATGAAGGAGGGAGCTGTGGATAAAGAGAGAGTTGTGGACGAAGGAGGGCGCTGTGTGTGATGGAGAAGGTGGAATAAACGGACAAGAATGCTTACCTGCCTACGCGTGTTTATGGGGAGAGTGCCCACTACAGGAACACCGATCGGCCCTCTCACCCCCCCCAATCCCCAACCCTCCTCCCCTCCCCCCCTTCCTCCTAGTGTCGAGGAACCTGCCCGTGATGGTGTGGATCTACGGGGGCGCGTTCATCTTCGGCTCGAGCGAAGGCGCCAGCTTACTCGACAACTTCCTCTACGACGGCCAGGAGCTGGCGGACCGCGGCAAGGTCATTGTGGTGACCTTCAACTACCGTCTGGGGCCCTTGGGCTTCCTCAGCACGGGCGACGAGCACGGGCCCGGTGAGGGGGGGGGGGGGCACGTGGGAGCAACACGGTGGAGGAGGGAGGGAGGAGACACGTGGGGAACACGAGACACTAAACCAAGCTAAAAACTCAACTATTTTTTTCTCTTTGATTTACGTCGCTTAAAAATTCGTCATCGCACCTTTGAGGAACGCATCCCCAATGTAAACCGCGGTGTTGCTGTAGCTAGTGTCCCTCGCAAGAGATGTAGCACACCCAAACACCAAGGTCAATTCAATGCAAGGAAGATGTAGAAACAAGGTTGTTCCAAAACGTTGGTGCTGCAATGGCAAAGGCTTCGTCACCTACTCAAATTCTTGTTCTTGGAATAGTTAAAAGGCAATGATATGAACTAAACTATTTTTATTTTACCAGGTAAGGTCCGCTGAGCTATATATCTTTGTCTTAAGCAATCTGGCTTTCACAAATAATAGCCCAACGACGTGGTTTATCATCATGATGTGGAAATTTATAGCAAAACGAAATATTCTCAACCCTTTGAGAATGGATATTCTGCAAAGAGGGGCTCAAAAGCTGAAATATGGCATACGAATAATCGCGTCTGTGCTTAAGGATAGAAACAAATATACACACAATAATATAAAGCCATAATAGCACAACGAAGTTGTTCATCATCATGTGGAAATTTATAGCAGACAAATACTCTAAATGCACGTTGATTCTAAACGTGGAGGGGAAAATCAGAGGCCCCAGAGAAAAATCCACGCAACCACGGCGGGAGAGAAAGAACACACAAACTCCAAATATACAGCAGGCGTCAGGGTCTGGATCGAACCCACGACCTTCCGGATACCAGGCGAGGTAGTCAACACATCTCCTAGGCACCACACCCAGCTGCACTCTGAAGGAGACGGCGGAAGACTAGGATATGGCGGGGGGGGGGGGGGGGCAGCGATATGGGTGACATGGAGGGGCACGGGGGGACTGCGTTGCTATCACTCGTCCTGGTATCCCCGAGGCTAGATGGCGCGGGGGATGGGGTCTTTGTCTTTGTGTCGCCCAGGTAACTACGGACTGTGGGATCAGCACGCCGCCATCAAGTGGGTGAAGAGGAACATCCGCGCGTTCGGTGGAGACCCCGACAACATCACCATCTTTGGAGAGTCAGCGGGGGGCGCCAGTGTCTCCCTGCAGGTGCGGGAGAAGGGGGGGGGGGCATGGTGATGGTGGGGGGGTGATGGAGGAGGCATGGTGATGGCAGGGGTGTGGTGATGGGGGAGGCATGGAGATGGCAGGGGTGTGGTGATGGGGGGGGGGGTATGTTAATGGGGAGGCATGGTGATGGCAGGGGTGTGGTGATGGGGGGCGGGTATGGTGATGGGGGGGGCATGATGATGGTGTCCTCCCATGTGTATAATAACCGACTCGTCATTCATTGGCTGAAAACATCTTTAGAAATGAAAAAAACCGACGTTGAGGCAGGAGCCTCGTGAGAAATATCGCCACGACTCGGTGTGTGTGGAGGCTTCCCCGACCGATGTCACCATTCGTGATGATGATTTAAACAAAACAATAAAACACGCTTTGCCCTTTCTGGCAATAATCCAGCAGGTGTTAAGATGCCTCACAAGGCAAATAACACGAGAAAGCGAACAGCACAAGGGCCATTCAAACGCCAAAGCATTCGTAGCTCGGATTTAAGGAGTTTTAGCACCGCTGAGACAAAGAAGCCATAGCGGAGGCTGTAGGTGCAGGCCAATCAGCGTCAAGGACAATGCATACATTGTTATTGTTATTAGCAAAGCGTGTTTGTTTGCATTGTCCTTGTACTAGTAATAGTTTTTTACCCTTTCAACTGGTACAAAAATCTGACACCTTTTTACAAGGCATCATTGTTTGCAATAACCACAACACAAGCAGTCAAAATGCAAACAAAAAGAAACAACTCTGATGATGATAATTACTTCAAGGACAGTGCATATCATTATCATCATCAGAGTTGTTTATTTTTGTTTGCATTTTGACTGCTTGTGTTGTGGTTATTGCAAACAATGATGCCTTGTATAAAGGTGTCAGTTTTTTGTACCAGTTGAAAGGGTAAAAACCTATTACTATATTTTGCCACTGGTAAAGGAGGTTTCATAGTGTCCTTGTACCGTTCACTTTTGACGTTTTTCTCTGCTGTAACACCGGTGGTGAGACGAGGCCATGACAGAGGCTGTAGCTCAGGTGCAGGCCAATCAACTTCAAGGACAATTCGTTATTACATAGGCGGAGTGTGACTTCTATATTTGGGGGGGCAGGAGTTTGCTTAATAGAGACTCATAGAGACTAATAGAGTTACACAGATACTCATAGAGCCGACGATAAATACATAGAGACTCATAAATATGCATAGCGACTAATATAGACTAATAGAGATACATAGATACTCACAGAGATACACATAAACTAATTTAGCCTATTTTTGGGGTCTTTCGGTAAAGCCAAGTAGATAGAAAAAAAATATCACGAAGTTTTGATCACAACACATGCAATCGTCATCAGGTGAAAAAAATATAGCTGGAGAGCTGCTGAGGCAGGATGTCATATCCCGCTATAAGACCCAAAAAATATAAATGCCTGCTGTCACAAAAGCTTCAAGTCAAGATTTAATATAGACTAATCGAAATACATAGAGACTCATAAAGATACAGAAACACATAGAGACTGATAAAGATACATAGAGATACATAAAGACTCATAGAGATACATATAAACTAGGTGGAAAGTGAGCGAGGTTTTGGCCGAATCATGTCCTGCTGGCTCAAACCACAAACACTGGTAAACAAAAAAAATCATGTTTTCTGGCCTGGACTTTTGCAGCTGTTTTAGACTAATTTCAGGGTGCTGATTCCAAATCTGGTCTCAGATTTGCTCTATCACATCTCATTTTTATGCTATCGGCATACCCCATTTTCATTGATTTTACCCGAAATTAACTCTGTCACTTATGATTGCAAGTTGTTGCGAGTCAGTGACTGCTTTAGTGTTAAAATATGGTGCTGTATTTTTGGGATAGTGTGTTTATAATATCATTTTATGTAGATATCCACATTTATTAAATATTTTTCTTCTGCAGTTTTTATTGAAAATGCAATATTTGATATCTCAAAAACCTGATGTGATAGACAAAAACTGATGCCAGATTTGGAATCAGCACCCCAAAATGACATTAAACCCGTTGGTATACCTTATGCCAGAAAAAGTGTGACCAGTGTAATCAATAAAAAATTAAAAAGCCCTCCCACAAACACAGCCACATAGACAGTCAAGTCGTTAACGTCCCGATGACCAATGTGCTTCATCGGCAAAAGCAGAGATAGGAGGAAGGTTGAAAAGCCACCAATGATCATTCGTTGGTTAACCAGACGCTCAACTCCCGCGTGGATCTTGGCAATCTGTCAACGCCTTACGATGCTCCATGCAATCGCGTTGTAAAAAAAAATGAAAATGTGGCTTGCTTCTCAACAGGTTGGCCAAAGTAAGCCCCTTAGGTTCACGACGAAGATGACGAGGGGGAATGATGATTATGATGATCACGAAGGGGGGTGATGATGTCGTTACAGATGCTGTCCCCGGTCAACAATGGGATTTTCCATCGCGCCATCAGTCAGAGCGGGTCGGCCCTTGCTTCCTGGGCCATCCAGAGGGACCCGCTATCCTGGGCCATCAAGGCATGCGCGTGTACCTACGCACACATAGCGCAATGCACGCACGCACACACGTGTGCACGCACGCACACACACACGCACCACGCACATGTACCACGCACGCGTAACATACACCGCACACACCACGCACACAGCACCACACACACAGTACGCACGCAGCACACACACAACCCATGCATGCGCAGCACATACACAGACACACGCACCACGCACACAGCGCCACGCACACAGCACTGGTGCGATGTGTAAACATGTGTAAACATCACACCGGTGTGTAAATATCGCCACTGGAAGAGACAAAGGCGGCCCTGGGCTTGGTCCTGGCCATCACCCATAGGTGCGCCTCATTTTTATAACGCGAATTGGGTATGACACGATCGAGCAAACGGAACTACGTCGCAGCGCGAGTGGGAATTAGTGGTAGTATGGCTGCCTCGGCGTAGCATCGCGCAAGGCATTGGGATGCTGTTGGATGCTTCTAGATGCTATCCACGCACGCCTCGGTCTTTGTCCAGCCTGTGTACTGCGCATCTCACGCGTTATTGCCGACTGCGCTTTACCCCTATATTATACATTTATTGTGAGGCGATTTTCCCCCATAACGCGGTGCTCTTCAGGAACACCATAGGAGAACAGACCATACTCACTCACAGCACTTGCCCCTAGTGTACACGGCTGTGTGAAAGGCTACACGGGGGGGGGGGGGGGGATGTTGTCTCTGTCCAGGTGGCCGAGGTGGTGGGCTGCCCGACGGACGACTCGGCGCGCCTCATGGGCTGCCTGCGCATCAGCAACCCCGTGGACGTGGTGCACGCCATAAAAATCGTCGTGCCCTCCACCACGGGTGAGGAGGGCTTCACGGCACCCGAGTGGCCTAGCAGCAACCGTTTGGCCTCCCATTAGGGCATAATAACGCCCGTGTGGCTTAACAATGCTTGTGTGGCCTCCCGCAAGGGCCACAGGAACGCTGCTCCTGTGTGGCCTCCCCAGGAAACATTCGTAGTCAACGACGTTTGGGCAGTGGCCCTTCTAAGTAGCGTAATTAGTAAGGAAGTCAACGGTAGATTAGGGGCGTCCCTCCCTGTACCCCTCTCACAGCACAACCCCTCACCATTCACCCCTCACCGAACCCCCTTTCCACACCCTTCACCGCACACCCTGGACCACACACCCTCACCGCACTGTACCTGCCACCCCTCCCCCCTGACCGTCACCTGGTACCGTAGGTCCCTTGGTGAACTCTCTGGCGTGGAGCCCCGTGGTGGACGGCGACTTCCTGCCCGAGGAGCCGCACCTCCTCGTGGGCAACGCGGCGCAGATCGACTACATGGCGGGCGTCAACAACATGGACGGACACCTCTTCGCAGGCGCGGACGTGCCGTCCGTCAACACGAAGGACAAGACCACCAGGTGGGCTGACGACGACAACAGCAGGAACAGAAGCAGGCATACCGTGTAAACATATATGGTTTACCCCATATTCTTGTGCAGGGAAATTGAGTTTTCAGGTCCGCATGGTCTACAGCCAGGGGCGGTTTCTTCATTAGGGCGATTGGGCGACGCACCACTAATGTCATTCAACGACAGAGTCACGCTAGCCGTCACTGTGCCTCTGGATATAGTCCAATCAGCGTCATGTCACGTTCTGTGGAGTACCGCCTCTTTTTGGGGGATTTCACTCCAGCTGAGAATCGCCCCGAGTGGCCCCATAGACTTACATTCAAAGATGTTTTTTTTCGAACGGCGGGCGCTCTAATGCATTCTCTATGACTTCCGGGAGGGCTCGCCCTAACGTGCTTACGTCATCATACGTAAGCACGTTTCATCCAACAATATAATTTGTCGCCACCTAGTGGAATCTTTAATAAAAGAAACTTGAGTGGATTCTATTAATAGTGAGTATAGAAACAAACAAGGATATGTATTGTAAGAGTCACTTTATTTTTCATTAATATTAAAGAAGTGAAGTTGCCTTTACATGCTTAAGCTGTTAATGTATCCATTGCATGGGTGGACCTTATCCTTATCAATCATCCAGACATTTGCCCCCCCTGAGAGATTTTGCAGGAGCCGCCACTGTCTACAGCCATTTCAATACTGCAAAAAACTATGATAGTCTGTTTATGTTTCTCTTCTTGTGATGAGACTTTGTAGGATGATGGTTGAGAATTATAAGGGCAAGGGGTGACAAATAAAGTTTGGAATTGGTCTTTAATAAGGTAGGCACTGTTAAGGGCTTGATAGGTATGTGTATGTAAGTTGAACTTCATTCGCACCGCAGATAGCCAACTGTGCTAATCGGAAGTATGGGGGAAGGACAATAAACTAAACACAAAAAATCCGTTTTAAAAGAAACGAGTTTGTTAATCTATATGATGATTTAAAAGTGCGCAGCTCCCAGTGAACAGACAACAGCACCCGCCATTTCCCCCTTCCCCCACGTGGTGGTGACGACGTCACAAAGGCGCTGTGACGCGATACCCAAGGGGGCACTTGGAAGTGGGCGTATCTGTGTCGTGACGTCAAAAGGGTGCGTGTTAGGTGTTTTGGATCGATAATTGTGATCCAATACATCGATTCTGCCCCCCAAAAAAATCGATTCTGTCCGACAAAAACATCGACTCTGCCCCGGTCAACTCGGGACCGTCTTCTTGAAAATGTCCGCTTTTATTTCAACTTAAAACCAGCCGTTAACGGAGCTACAGTAACGGGTTTTATTACGATGTTTATCCGATTTCATCATAGCTGCATGTGAGTGTTCGCTTTTATTCGAATTACAGCCGCTTGTGCCAGCAGGCTCAGGTGCGCTTTGAGGCCATCGCGTAAAGTGTCGAAGGATCGCTCGCTGACAGGATGGTCACGAGATAAACCCCAGGTGCCGTGGGTTGACTGCTGTGCCAGGTTAGGTGCAGAAGGTTCACGTGACAGAGCCCAGTTGCCGTGGGTTGACTGCTGTGCCAGGCTAGGTGCGGGAGAGTCACGTGACAGAGCCCAGGTGCCGTAAATGTACGTATGAATTTACGTATATTTAACTTCTTTCACACCGTACGTAGCCAACCGTGCTAATCAGTGGTGCGGGGGAAGGACAACAAACTAATCACAAAAAGCAATTCTAAAGAATTAAGTTTTCAATCCAGAAAACGGATTTCTGAGACGACTGGCAGATGCACCAGCTGTAACCCCTATGTGTGTATGTATGTTAAACCTCTGTTTCATCGTACGTGTTAATTGGAGGTGCCAATATGCTGCATTTTAGCCACCTGGCACTCTGCTAGTTGCTGTGAGCGTTTCTCCTCTGCCCTCCGTCTTTGTTGGAGAGTAGCGTGAGTGTGTGAATGTGAGTGAATGTGTGAATGTTAGTGTGTGTGTCTGTAAGCGTGAGTGCGAATTTGAGGGAACGTGTGAACGTGTAGAGTTAATCTGTTGTCCCCATGTCCCGCAGTGTGAGGTCGTGTGTGAGTGTGGGGGGAGCGGTGGTGCAGCGGTTAGTGCCGCGCTGTGCTACAAATCCAGCGACTCGAGTTCGATTCCCGCTCACGGCCACCAACACCGGTGACGATTATGTCAACCAGTCCTGGGCCTCCCCTAGGTCGACTCAGCCTCAAATGAGTACTGGGGAGACGAAAGCGGCCGGGCGTGGTGCTGGCCACCCACCCTCTCATAGGCGCTGCTTCGCTAACAGCACTCGCCCCAACAGTCTGTTAAGGCTACACGGGGGATCTTGGTGTTTGTACGAGAGCAGAATGGAGTTTGTGCTATCTCTCCCCCTGTCCTGCATGGGTAGCCTCCTGGGTTCTCCGGTTTCCCTGCCCAGGGCTAAAACCCCACAGGCCCAGTGTCAAGCGTATTGGGCCAAAACATCCCAAATGCTTAATCGTTGGTTATTTCGGTAAAGTCACGTAGGTGTAATAAAAGACTCCGTTGGCACTGGTGGTCTCCGTTGGTCTTTTATTTAGGTTCTTTCTCCGCACCCCACTGGTCCCCTCTGCGGACCAGCGTCGTCTCGCTCCTCCACTCGTCCTCACACCCCGCTGGTCTTGACAAGGGACCAGCGTCTCCTCTCGCGTGCCGTGCACGCTCCTCCGTTAGCTCCTCCACTCCCGCACTCCGCACACCGCTGGCCGACGGCGTGCTGAAGGTCCTTCGGCCACGTGGCCGATGGCGCGGATCTCCTCTCACCACCCAACGCGGCTCAGCCTCTTAACTCCCCCAACTCTCGCGATCTCTTCCGGGCTCCCACTTATATCCTCTGCCCCCACGTGACCCTGACTCCTCCCCTTCCGGATCGTCAGATCCGGCCTTCCCGTACTGCCCAGCTGGCTCCGCCCCAATTCACCTCGCTTCCCATTGGAGCCGAGGTGAACGGCGGTCCCTCCCACACGCCTCCCAGACCGGGCTGTGTGATTGGGCCAGAGCCCAGCAGGAACTCCATTTACGCTCGCATTACATAGGTATAAAATATAATAAATCACGACGTTTCGGGTGCAACACAAGCGTCCATCATCAGGTGGGAAAGCGTGGTCTGCTGCTGAGGCAAACTGTTTTAAAAAGGTTTGAAATGGGTGTAGCCCAAGGGTTATAAAGCAGTGGCCAGGGCTAGTGATGTTAATATGAGAAATTAGCATGTGACTGTAAGATAGGAGAGCGGCCTCCTACGACGAGGGCACGGACGTGGCTATGTTAATGTGAGGAATTAGCATGATGTTAATCCCAAATGCTGCAAAATCACCTGCACATTCGATGACAGGTGCTGAGGGTTTGGGCACACGTAGCACAGTCGCCCCCTACTGCGAAGACTCAGCAGGACCCTTCTCGCAGAATCTTGAGGCTCCCTTGGAAAAGTAGGGTAACAATAACAATGATCATCATTACATCACCATCTACATCAGCTGTGCTGGAGAAGAACTATTGCTATTTTCAGACCCACTGAGCCATATGGCTCTTTTTCAGAGGCGACATGGCCACAAATGATCGCTTAACGAAGTGGCTCATCATCATCGTGTGGACATTTATTGATGTTGATTCTAAGCGTGGAGAGAAAAATAGGAGGACCCGGAGAAAAATTCACGTGACCACTTCGAAATATACAGGTGGTCAGGGTTGGGATCGAACCCACGGGCCTCCTGCATACCAGACGAGGTAGTTAATATCTCATAGCCACCGTGGTGCTGAAGAAGTAACTAATTAGCACGTTTGGTTCACGTGACAAACCTCACTGATTGGCTGTGTCGGGTGGTGGCGGCTTTTTATATTTGCGCGCTCTACCCATAACCAAAACGTTTACAGTTCAACTAATCACTGACATCTGATCTAATAACCCCAACAACCCCAACTACTCCCCCCCCCCCTCGTACCCCCCCCCCCTCCCACCTCCAGGATGGACATCTACAAATTGGCCATGGGCTTCGCGAAGGGCCACCGTGACGTGGGCTTGGAGGTGTCGAACCTCTACTCGCACGACCAGCAGGTGGCCGACTACTCGGAGGAGGCAGCGCGTGCCGCCGTGGAGCTCGAGACCGACTTCCTCTTCATCGTGCCCTGCCAGAGACTCCTGCGGATGCACTCTCAGCGCGCCACGTGAGAAGCGCGGAGACGTGGAGAGCGCCCTCGTCTCGCTCGCCCTAAACTACCTGGTCACCTGCACGCATGGTCACCTGCACGCGTGGTCACCTGCACGCGTGGTCACCTGCACGCCTGGTCACTTGCACGCCTTTTGGCGTCATCTGGTCCAACACCATGTGAAACTAGGCTCTAAGAAAAGCTGTTTCGGGTGTGGACCAATCAATTTCAAGGACGGTGCATACATTATTAGAGTTGTGTTTTTTTGTTTGCATTCCGACCGCAGGTATTATGGTCAATGCAAACATGCCTCCTTGTAAAAAAGCTGTCAGTTTTGTTGCCAGATAAAAAGGTATAAAAAAACAATGATCATATTTTGCTACTGGCAAATGAGGTTCCAATGGTGGTACAAATACAATAATTTACCATTGTTATTAATACCATAGTATGTAAGGGGCCGTCCATAAATGACGTCACGCACCTAGGGGGGGAGGGGGGTCAGACATTTGTGACGATGCGTGACGAGGAGGGGAGGGAGGGTTTGAGAAATGTGACATCACATCAAAATGCGCAACTTTAAGTAAATATAATTGTTACAACAACACTCATTTCGATTAACTTTAATTATTAACTATTTGATTATTTAAATTTACGAAGGTCGCCTTTCATTTATTCCATGAAGGAGCATTTTGCTTCTCCATGGGAGAATGGATAAGCATACATTTTGAATTTTTATTTAATGATTGTTATTGAACATTTTGATTCTATTTTTGGATTTAAAGCTTTCGTGACTGCAGGGATTCATCTTCTTGGTTTCTTCAGTAAAGTCGCGTAGAAGGGAAATAATAAAATAATAAAACATTTACATAATAAAATACAATTATTTTTATTTTCTGTGGGGAAGCCATTTTGAAGCCTGATTGTGTTATTTGTGTTTTACGGCATTTTTGCTTGCTTGGTAGTCGTAGGAGTAAATGTGACTTGTTGTTGTGAGTTTGTTCTTGTTTCTTTGGTAATGACATTTATTTGGGCTATGCGTTGTCTATTTGTGATGCAGCATCCTGTCATACTGCGTAATAGTGGTACATCCTTGATGATTCCAGTCACCATGTATTCATGTCTCTGCAATTTGTGTAATGTAACTCTCATAGGTGTTGAGCCTCGTGTTAAATCACTTTATTCCACTCGATAAATGTCCCTGTCATTGTGAATATGGGGTGGTTACGTCGAATGACAACAGCCTTAGTGTCATGGTGAGGTTATTCGAAGGCGGTTTAATTGCAGGAGGATAGCACTGAAGGCCTAGGTGTAAAATACACGGCCCGCCACTGGGTAAGCCGCATGGGTTGACAGCTATGTATTTGAGCCTGTCCCGTCTCGATGCTTCAACACGGGCGCGCCCCCCTTCGCTCCCCCCCACTTTGTCTTTTGCTTTGTGCGCAGTGGTGCCCGCACATACTCGTACCAGCTGTCCCACCCGAGCCGCATGCCCTTCGTCTACCCCGACTGGATGGGCGCCGACCACGCGGACGACCTGCAGTACGTGTTCGGGAAGCCCTTCCAGACGCCGCTGGGCTACCGGCCGAAGGATCGCGACGTCTCCGCTGCCTTCATCGCCTACTGGAGCAACTTCGCCAAGACCGGGTAACGGCAGCGGCATGGCAAGGGGTGGCACGGAACAGCACCTCCGATTAGCACGGTTGGATGCATACGGTGCAAAAGAAGTTCAACATACATACACACATATGCAGAAACATGCAGGCAATGCAAACTCTGCACACACGCACCACGGACAGGTAGGGGGGACCGCGTACCCACCCCCCCCATGTGGCGAGGGGAGGGTGCAGGGTGAAGGGGAGGGTGGTGACATGGTGATGGGGTGGTGGTGATGGAGTTGGGGGAACACGATGATGGGGGTGAGTGACTGGGTGAGTGGGTGAGTGAGTTAGTGGGTTAGTGAGTTAGTGGGTTAGTGAGTGGGTGGGTGAATAAGTGGGTGAGTGGGTTGAGTGAGTGAGTGGGTTGAGTGAGTGAGTAAGCCGGCCTTTACCTCCCGTCTCGTTCTGGCCGTGTACCCTGTCGGTTCTGTCTATTTTCTCCTTTCCACACAAGGTGGCGCATTGGGATCTACGGGCGGAATGCTCCGCTGTATAAATATAAATTACTAGTGGGAAGTACCCGGCGTTGCCCTGTCAAAAAAGACACACACACACATCGACTTACACACACACAGACATCGACACACACACACATCGACTCACACACACACATACATAGACTAACACATCCATCGACCTACACGCACACATATATGGACTTACACACACACACATATTGACTAACAAACACACACATGGACTTACACACACACACATCGACTTACACACACACAGACATCGACCCACACACACACAAACACATCAAGCCACACACACACACATCGACTCACACACACACATACATCGACCTACACACACACACATCTATGGACTTACACACACACACATATTGACTAACAAACACACACATGGACTTACACACACAAACATCGTCTTACACACACACGTAACTTTTATAGCAGGTTGGCAGCAAATGGGTAACTTTGGCACAAAACAAAGAACGCCATCAGGGTGGTATATTGTGGAGCCAGAGCCTGTTGTTGGTCATTTCTTTTGGTGAAGTAGATGCGTTGACCATTTTCAAGTTGAACTGCAAATGGACGACTGTGGGGGAACGATCATGGATGGGGGAGCCAAGAATGATCGAAATGGCCTTATTGCTGCTGATGTATCTTCCTTGGACAAGAAGACGTAACCTCATCCACACTTTGCCCCTCTTTTTGTAAGGCAAAGATAGGCATGTCAGAGCCATTGTTGATGTATTTGCAAACATATTTGATGGCTTGCACCGAATTGCAGAATTGAACAATAAAGTGGGCCTCGAAGATATTGCACACAAGAAGGCAGTAGGGAACGATCCACTGGTTGTCAACCTTCATTTGAGAGTTAGTGGCAGGTCTGAGTGTTGTTTGAAATCCACCATGCTCAGTATTTCTGCGACGATATAGAGGATAGCCATGATGGCCTGACTGAGTGTTTTTCAAGAAGTTGCATGGATACTTCTTGGTACACCTGCGGTCTTGCATACATGGCGAATTTGGATTGAGCTGCCCACATGGGCCATGGACCATTTAATTGCAGACCACATCAAATAGGGCAGGGTCTTGATGGGGGTCAGGTAGCTCAGCACAGATGATTGAGTCAATGTCATTTGCATGAATTGTTTCTGTCATCCATAGAAAAATATGAGGATGAGGAAGAGCACGTTTTTGGCACTCATTGGTGTGCAAGTTACATGTTGTCTTTCCAAAGACACTGCCTTCCTTAGTCCTAATAAGCCTCATTAGTTCATCAACTTTGAGTTTGAAGACTCTTGCAATGGTGTCATGTCTGTCTGTTGCCTTTTGGTTTGGATAAAGCTCAACCTGGATCTCCTTCCATTTAGGATTGCAAGTGCAGGTGATAAAGAGGTGGGGCCTGCCATATTGCCTGATGTACGTCATGGCATACTGAGTCTTCTCATGCATGTATCTTGGTCCACCTGTGAAAGATTAAGGCAAAATGACTAATCAGCCCACATTCTGAGCGTTTGCATGTATGTCAGCATTGATAATGAACTGTGAGATGAGCATACAGTTCTATACATAGGCGTTTTTGATTACGTTGAATGTAAAGAAGGTGCAAACTCTCAATTTTGGCATACTTATCGACAACATACTTAGTTTAAGAGGTTGACGCACCATAATATGTGGTTTCCTCCTTCTCTGTCCATGATCATGAAGGAATATACGTCTTTAGAGGAGACAGTTTTGTGAGGATGTCTTTGTCGTGTAGTTTTCATAATTTGAGGAATCTGGACATGGTACCCATCTTGGACTTTGCACAGTATAATGGGGTATTGTAGGGCATCATATGCTCTGCTTGTCTCAGGAAATCGTTTGATGGTGTTGTCTTGTTATCGAAACACAAGGTCTCATACCGACTGTGTTGGTGGTACCTGCTTTCAGTACAGGAGTACATACTGGCTGTGGTTGTACCTGCTATGATTACAGCAGTGCATACTGACTGTGGTGGTTTCAGCTATCACTACAGCAGTGCATACTGTGGCGGCACCTGCTTTAACTACAGCAGTGCACACCAACTGTGGTGGTTTCTGCTATCACTACAGCAATGCAATCCGACTGTGGTGCTACCTGCTACCACTACAGCAGTGCATACTATGGTGGTACCTGCATTAACTACAGTAGTGCACACCAACTGTAGTGGTTCCTGTTATGACTACAGCAGTGCATTCCGAATGTGGTGGTACCTGTTATCACTACAGCAGTGCATCCCGACTGACTGGTACCTGCTTTCACTACAGCAGTACATACCGACTGTGGTGGTACCTGCTATCACTACAGCAGTGCACACTGACTGTGGTGGCACCTGCTATGATTACAGAAGTGCATACTTTGGTGGTACCTGCTATTATTTCAGCAGTGCATTCTGTGGTGGAACCTGCTTTCACTACAGCAGGGCATACCGACTGTGGTGGTACCTGCTATCACTATAGCAGTGCATACTGCTGTGGTGGTATCCTGCAATGACTACAGCAGTGGTAACTGACTATGGCAGTGTAAGGGATGGTATCCTGTTATGACTACAGCAGTGCATACTGATTGTGGTGGTCCCTGCTATGATCAGAGCAGTGGATACTGGCTATGGTGGTACCTGCTATGATAACAGCAGTGCACACTGACTGTGGTGGTACCTGCTATGATTTTAGCAGTGCGTACTGGCTGTGGTGTTCCCTGCTATGCTTACAGCAGTGCATACTGACTGTGGTACCTGCTATGATTACAACAGTGCATATTTACTGTGGTTACCTGCTATGATTACAGCAGTGCATACTGACTGTGTTGGTACCTGCTATGATAACAGCAGTGCATACTGACTGTGGTGGCTCCTGCTATGATTACAGCAGTGTATTTTGTGGTGGAACCTGCTTTCACTACAGGAGTGCATAGTATGGTGGTACCTGCTATGATTACAGCAGTGCATACTGACTGTGGTGGTACCAGCTATCACTATAGTAGTACATGCTGACTCTATAGCACAAAGTACTCACCTGACAGAGTGGCGTGGTGAGGCCTAGTCCCGTGCAGAGCCCCCTGCCTCGCCTAGCTTGCCCAGCCGGCTGAGGTGGCACCTTGGCAGGCTGGGGGCTGGGCCGCTATCCCCCACCACCACTTGCCCGTGCTACAATAATACTATGTAAGCGCTATAATGTTAATATCTACAGACTCTATAGTAGTAACTGCATGCATCGAGGTGGGGGGGGGGGGGACATCACACTGTGAAGCGCTAACCTCAGCGTTGTGTGTTTTTGTTGCATTTTTAACGCGAAATACATTTTCCCCCTTCCCCCCACTGAACGCGTGTCACTTGGTAGGGGCTGTCCCCCCCACCGAAGGCAGGTGAGTTCGTATCATCGAGCGGCGAAAGTAAATAAGTAAATAAATATAAATATCACTAAATAGATAATTTAACTAATTAAAAGTTGAGGGATGTGAAAAAGGAATAGCGCTTGTCCACCGCGGGGCTTACGGCATGATACCTTTTTTTTTTACATACCGTTTGAGAGCCAAATCCTTCACAGGTGTGCGAACACAAACAGATAGAGAAGTAGACAGGCAGACAGACGGACAGACAGACACACAGACAAAAAATGCCTTTTATAGGTAAGATGATTTACCATTATTATAATTAAGTATGAAGAGCGCTGTGCCGAGCATCGCTGTTGGGCTGTAGAGCAGAGCGCGACGTTGCTATGTGCAAGTTCGACCCCCTCCCCGACCCGATCGATCGATTCGCTAGTGTAGATTTTTCAAATTTTGGCAAAGTTGAACCTTCTCTCCGGCCGGCACACAATGGCCCAGGATGATGCTGCGGGATCTTTAACGTGATGGCTGCTGCTGATGTAGATGCAGAGCCGACGACTACAATTGTCACATTCAAGTGGCCAAGCCCAGATAACTGCGTCAGGAGACAGCGGAGCGGTTGTATCGCTGTGGTGTCTCTGAGTCTATGCGTTTCCATGGGTCTCGATGAGTCTTTGGATTTATATGGGGTCTCTGAGTCTCTGTGTGGCTCTAATAGTCTGGATCTCTATGAGTATCGATGAGTTTATGTGAGTCTCTATTAGCCTGGATCTCTGTGGGTATCTATGAGTCTCTATTAGTCTGGATCTCTATGGGTATCTATGAGTCTCTGTGCATCTCCATTAGTCTGGATCTCTGTGGGTATCTATGAGTCTCTGTGCGTCTCTATTTGTCTGGATCTCTGTGGGTATATATGAGTCTCTGTGCGTCTCAATTAGTCTGGATCTCTATGGGTATCTATGAGTCTCTGTGAGTCTCTATCAGTCTTGATCTCTATGAGTGTCTGAGTGTCTGTGTGTCTCTATTAGTCTGGATCTCTATGGGTATCTATGAGTCTCTGTGTGTCTTTATTAGTCTGGATCTCTACAGGTATCTGAGTCTCTGTGGTTCTTTATTAATCTGGATCTCTATGGGTATCTACGAGTCTCTGTGCATCTATATTAGTCTGGATCTCTGTGGGTATCTATGAGTCTCTGTGCGTTTCTATAAGTCTGGATCTCTATGGGTATCTATGAGTCTCTGTGCGTCTCTATGAGTCTGGATCTATGGGTATCTATGCGCCTCTTCTTCTTCCGTATTGCTGCTGATGTAGATGCAGAGCCAACGACGACAATTGTCACATTCCGGTAGTCAAGCGCAGATACCCGCAGCTCCAGAATCCAGCAGAGTTGTATCGCTGCGATGTCTCGTTAGACCTTGCACTGCGTCTGTTCTGGATGACCACAATCGCCGCACCGCTACCGGAGAGTTTTTAATTTTCCATTCATGCGTCAAGGTATCATGCGCATCTACTGCTGCCATGGAATGTGTGGTAGGTGATGGTCCACGGCGCCAAGTGATGATGGGTTTATAGCCGGGCTGTTGTGATGGTGGCTACGCTGCTGTTCCTGTTGCGCGTAAACACTCAACAATCGGCCGATGACACCGCCATATGTAAAGGACCGCAGAGGTTTGGGCAATTGTTGGTAACGGCGACCATTCACCACCACGTGGCTGCCGCTGCCGCCGACGACGACTTCTGTGTTTGCCCCGCACCTCCGAGTAGCGATGGCGGCGCCATCCGGGGCCCTCACCAATTATTTCTTCTTGCGCGTTTGCAGGGACCCGAATTATGGGGGCATGGCGGTGCCCACACACTGGCCGGTCTACGACGCGAGCACAGAGCAGTACCTGGACATCACCAGCAACATAGACTACAGCTCCATCAAGCAGCACCTGCGCCGCGACTACATGGACTTCTGGATTGACGTCAACTCGAGATACCACCATCTGGGCACCGAGGGCCCGTCTCAACCTGCGACCGAGCCTCGCACATCCATGGAAGCATGATCTTCCGCTCGTGCTGGCCGCGTCCGCGGACACGCGCGCGTGCGTGCACGCGGAACACACACGAGGGACACGCTCACACGGGCCACACACACACGGTACACACACATGGTACACACACACACAGGACACACAAGGAACACACGGTAAGCACACTCACACGGTACACTCACACGGGACACACGGGACACTCACACGGCACACACACACACGGTAAGCACACACGGGACACACGCAAGGGACACACACACGGGACACACACAAGGAACACACACACACGGGGGACACCAAGACAATAGGAAGAAAACAGGATCATGGAACGTAGTGTTGAGTCGATGGTGTGTGGTGAGCGTGCACATGAGGAATACAATAAACTCGTGTAAGGCCAGCAGTGTTGACGTGTCGGTATGTTCACTTGTGTGTGTCACGTGTCGGTATGTTCACTTGTGTGTGTCACGTGTCGGTATGTTCACTTGTGTGTGTGTCACGTGTCGGTATGTTCACTTGTGTGTGTTCACGTGTGAGTGTGTTCACGTGTCGGTGTGTGTGTTCACGTGTGAGTGTATTCACGTGTGTACAGTGAGGGAAAAAAGCATTTGATCCCCTGCTGATTTTGTACGTTTGCCCACTGACGAAGAAATGATCAGTCTATAATTTTAATGGTAGGTTCATTTGAACAGTGAGAGACAGAATAACAATGTAATGCGAGCATAAATCGGGTTGTTGCTGGGCAAGATCCCCCTGCTCAAGAAAGCACATATACATGCCCGTCTGAAGTCTGCCAATGAACATCTGAATGATTCAGAGGACAACTGGGTGAAAGTGTTGTGGTCAGATGAGACCAAAATGGAGCTCTTTGGCATCAACTCAACTCGCCGTGTTTGGAGGAGGAATGCTGCCTATGACCCCAAGAACACCATCCCCACCGTCAAACATGGAGGTGGAAACATTATGCTTTAGGGGTGTTTTTCTGCTAAGGGGACAGGACAACTTCACCGCATCAAAGGGACGATGGACGGGGCCATGTACCGTCAAATCTTGGGTGAGAACCTCCTTCCCTCAGCCAGGGCATTGAAAATGGGTCCTGGATGGGTATTCCAGCATGACAAGGACCCAAAACACATGGCCAAGGCAACAAAGAAGTGGCTCAAGAAGAAGCACATTAAGGTCCTGGAGTGGCCTAGCCAGTCTCCAGACCTTAATGACTTGGAGAAGATCTGCAAAGAGGAGTGGGACAAAATCCCTCCTGAGATGTGTGCAAACCTGGTGGCCAATTACAAGAAACGTCTGACCTCTGTGATTGCCAACAAGGGTTTTGCTACCAAGTACTAAGTCATGTTTTGCAGAGGGGTCAAATACTTATTTCCCTCATTAAAATGCAAATCAATTCATAACATTTTTGACATGCGTTTTTCTGGATTTTTTTGTCGTTGTAATAAGTGACCCGTCAGGCACTGCTGGTCTCCGTTGGTCTTTAATTCAAGTTCTTTCTCCGCTGGTCTCCTCCGTGGACCAGCGTCGTCTCACGCGCGCCCCGCATGCGCTTCCTCCTCAGCTCCTCCACTCTTTCTCACACCCCGCTGGTCCTGACAAGGGACCAGAGTCTCCTCTCGCGTGCCGCGCATGATCCTCTCGCGTGCCGTGCACGCTCCTCTGTTAGCTCCTCTGTTAGCTCCTCCTCGCGCGCGTGCCGCACGCGCTCTCCCGTCAGCTCCTTCTCGCGCGCGCCCCGCACGCGCTCTCCCGTCAGTCGCTCCGCTCCTCCCCGCTCCGCACACCGCAGGCCGACGGTGTGCCGAAGCCCCATCAGCCACGTGGCTGATGGCGCGGCGGCCACCCAACGTGGTCCCGCTTCTTCACTCCATCAACTGACCCCGATCTCTTCCGGGCTCCCACTAATATCTTCTCCCCCACGTGACCCTGACACCTCCCCTTCCGGATTGTCAGATCCGGCCTTCCCATACTGCCCTGCTGGCTCCACCCCCATTCACCTCGCTTCCCATTGGAGCCGAGGTGAACGGCGGCCCCTCCCACACGCCCCCCATTACCGGGCTCCGCCCCCCAATACCCCGGGCCGTGTGATTGGGCCAGAGCCCAGCAACAACCCGATTTACGCTCGCATTACATTGTTATTCTGTCTCTCACTGTTCAAATAAACCTACCATTAAAAATATAGACTGATCATTTCTTTGTCAGTAGACAAACGTACAAAATCAGCAGGGGATCAAATACTTTTTTCCCTCACTGTATGTGTTCACTTGTGTGTGTTCACGTGTGAGTGTGTTCACGTGTCGGTATATACACTTGTGTGTGTTCACGTGTCGGTATATACACATGTGTTGTGCTGGCGTGTGTGCTCGCATGTTGGTATGTTCACATGTGTGTATGTATGTGTGAGTGTGTTCACAGTGTAAAACAATCGATGATCGACCGATGATAGACCGATGATAGAAACACGCACGCGCACGCACGCGCACGCACAAGCACGCACGCACAAAGATCCCCCGTACATCCTGTAACAGACTGTTGGGGCAAGTGCTGTTAGCGAGCACCTATGAAGGCCGGCACGGTACACGAGGGGGTCGGTGGCCAACACCACGCCCGGCCGCCTTTGTTTCCCTAGTGATGATGTTTACACACCGCACCAGGTACTCATTTGAGGCTGAGTCGACCTAGGGGAGGCGCTGGACCGGTTCAGATAATCGTCACTGGTGGTGGCCGTGAGCGGGAATCAAACCCGGGTCGCCAGGTTCATAGCGCAACGCTCGAACCTCTACACTACCGCTCCCAACACACACACGTGTGTGTGTACGTGTGTACGTGTGTGTGTTCCTATGATTACGAACCTCGCGTGACCACATCCTTAACGCCTGCACCCATCCATCCTCCCTATCAGCAGTAGCAGCAGCGGAGGAACGGCGTTAGGGTTGACGCCTTGGTTCCGTCGACTCCACTTCTCCTCGCCCCCCACTAACCCCACCCGCAGTCCTCGCGAACCCCCACGGAACCCACCTTGCCGTGTCGACCAATATTCGCAGTGTCCAATTTATAAGTTACATCGTTCCACGCCGGCCGCGCCCGATGATTGGTAAACTTCACGCTCTCGCTCGCCTCTCCCTCTCCAACACTGCCCCCATAGACTCAACACTGCCGATAGTCTCAACACTGCCCAGAGACTCAGCACTGCCCATAGACTCAATACTACCGATAGACTCAACACTGCCCATATACTCAACACTGCCCATAGACTCAACACTGCCCATAGACTAGCATTGCCCATAGACTCAACACTGCCCATAGACTCAACACTGCCGATAGTCTCAACACTGCCCAGAGACTCAGCACTGCCCATAGACTCAACACTGCCCATAGACTCAACACTGCCGATAGACTCAACACTGCCCATAGACTCAACAATACCCATATACTCAATACTACCCATAGACTCAACACTGCCCATATACTCAACACTGCCCATATACTCAACACTGCCCATAGACTCAACACTGCCCATAGACTCAACACTGCACATAGACTATCACTGTCCATAGACTTAGCACTGCCGATAGACTCAGCACTGCCCATAGACTCAACACTACCCATAGACTAACACTACCCATAGACTAACACTGCCCATAGACTAACACTGCCCATAGACTCAACACTGCCCATAGACTCAACACAGCCCATAGACTCAACACTGCCCATAGACTCAACACTGCCCACAGACTCAACACTACCCACGGACTCAACACTGCCCATAGACTCAACACTGCCCATGGACTCAACACTGCCCATAGACTCGGCACTGCCGATAGACTTAACGCTGCCCATAGACTCAACACTGCCCGTAGATTCAACACTACCCATAGACTCAACACTGCCCATAGACTCAACACTACCCATAGACTCAACACCGCCCATAGACTCAACACTACCCATAGACTCAAAACTGCCCATAGACTCAACACTGCCCATAGACTCAACACTACCCATAGACTCAACACCGCCCAATGACTCAACACTACCCATAGACTCAACACTGCCCATAGACTAACACTGCCCATAGACTCAGCACTGCCCATAGACTTAACACTACCCATAGACTAACACTGCCCATAGACTAACACTGCCCATAGACTAACACTGCCCATAGACTCAACACTGCCCATAGACTCAACACAGCCCACAGACTCAACACTGCCCATAGACTCAACACTGCCCATGGACTCGGCACTGCCAATAGACTCAACGCTGCCCATAGACTCAACACTGCCCATAGACTCAACACTACCCATAGACTCAACACCGCCCATAGACTCAACACTACCCATAGACTCAAAACTGCCCATAGACTCAACACTGTCCATGGACTCAACACTGCCCAAATACTCAACACTGCCCATTGACTCAACATTGCCCATAGACTCAACACTGCCCAGAGACTCAGCACTGCCCATAGACTCAATACTACCGATAGACTCAACACTGCCCATATACTCAACACTGCCCATAGACTCAACACTGCCCATAGACTAGCATTGCCCATAGACTCAACACTGCCCATAGACTCAACACTGCCGATAGTCTCAACACTGCCCAGAGACTCAGCACTGCCCATAGACTCAACACTGCCCATAGACTCAACACTGCCGATAGACTCAACACTGCCCATAGACTCAACAATACCCATATACTCAATACTACCCATAGACTCAACACTGCCCATATACTCAACACTGCCCATATACTCAACACTGCCCATAGACTCAACACTGCCCATAGACTCAACACTGCACATAGACTATCACTGTCCATAGACTTAGCACTGCCGATAGACTCAGCACTGCCCATAGACTCAACACTACCCATAGACTAACACTACCCATAGACTAACACTGCCCATAGACTAACACTGCCCATAGACTCAACACTGCCCATAGACTCAACACAGCCCATAGACTCAACACTGCCCATAGACTCAACACTGCCCACAGACTCAACACTACCCACGGACTCAACACTGCCCATAGACTCAACACTGCCCATGGACTCAACACTGCCCATAGACTCGGCACTGCCGATAGACTTAACGCTGCCCATAGACTCAACACTGCCCGTAGATTCAACACTACCCATAGACTCAACACTGCCCATAGACTCAACACTACCCATAGACTCAACACCGCCCATAGACTCAACACTACCCATAGACTCAACACTGCCCATAGACTCAACACTGCCCATAGACTCAACACTACCCATAGACTCAACACCGCCCAATGACTCAACACTACCCATAGACTCAACACTGCCCATAGACTAACACTGCCCATAGACTCAGCACTGCCCATAGACTTAACACTACCCATAGACTAACACTGCCCATAGACTAACACTGCCCATAGACTAACACTGCCCATAGACTCAACACTGCCCATAGACTCAACACAGCCCACAGACTCAACACTGCCCATAGACTCAACACTGCCCATGGACTCGGCACTGCCAATAGACTCAACGCTGCCCATAGACTCAACACTGCCCATAGACTCAACACTACCCATAGACTCAACACCGCCCATAGACTCAACACTACCCATAGACTCAAAACTGCCCATAGACTCAACACTGTCCATGGACTCAACACTGCCCAAATACTCAACACTGCCCATTGACTCAACTATTGCCCATAGACTCAAAACTGCCCATAGACTCAACACAGCCCATAGACTCAACACTGCCCATAGACTCAACACTACCCATAGACTCAACACTACCCATAAACTCAACACTGCCCATAGACTCAACAATGCCCATAGACTCAACACTGCCCATAGACTCAACACTACCCATAGACTCAACACTATCCCTAGACTCCGTGGCTTTGATGATGTGGATGCAATTGTCACGGAGTCGTGCTGCATTGAAGACGTGGATGCAACTGATGACGGTATCGCGCTGCATTGAAGACGTGGATGCAGCTGATGACGGAGGTGCGCTACTGCTGCCGTGTGTCAGCCCCGTGTTGTTCCGCGCCCTGATTGAACTTTGTCCGCTTGGCCGCAGGCTCCGTGTGAACGCGACATGTGCCCCAAACGAAACAAATCAAACATAAAAACCAGAAAGCTTTCCCCTCCCGCGGCCTTGGGCACCGCGCGCGTTCCATCGACCGGGCGCCCAGAAAATCTCACGTCCCGGACCCAGGGCACCTGGTCGCGTGAAGGGGGTCGCGTTATAATGGGTGGTGGTGGAGTGGTGGTGGTGGAGTGGTGGTGGTGGAGGGTGGGAACATGTATCTGGTCGTGGTGGTAATGTGCAGAGGTGGGTTGGGGCAGATGGTGGTGGTAGCGATTGGTGGTGGTGGTGATTGGTGGTGGTGATCGATGATGGTGGTGATTGGCAGTGGTTTGTGATGATGAAGAGTGGTGGTAATTGGCGATGTCGTTGGTGGTGGTGATTAGTGGTGATTGGTGGTGGTGATCGATGGAGATTGGTGGTAATTGGCGATGGTGGCGGAGGTGATGGTGGCGGTAGTCGTGGCGGTGGTGGTGGTGGAGCGGTAGTGGTGGTGGTGGAGCGGTAGTGTGGTGGTTAGCGCTACGCTGTGCTATGAACCTGGCGACCTGGGTTCGATTCCCGCTCACGGCCAACACCGGTAACGATTATCTGAACCGGTCCCGGGCCTCCCCTAGGTCGACTCAGCCTCAAATGAGTACCTGGTGCGATGTGTAAACACCGTCACTAGGGAAACAAAGGCGGCCGGGCGTGGTGTTGGCCACCTTCCCCCTCGTGTGCTGTGCCGGCCTTCATAGGTGCTCGCTAGCAGCACTTGCTCCTACAGTCTGTTAAGGCTATACGGGGGATCTTTGTCTTTGGTGGTGGATCAGCTGCAGGTGAATCTCGCTCGCTCCCTCGAACTTGCCGCGGGCGCGCGCTCTGCCGACCGCGGCGTGCCACGCGCGGCTCCACAAACACGCGGGGGGCCATTCATTCACCAAGACAATGGAACTTCAACAACAACAACAAAAACACACAACGACTCGGACACACACAGATGACACGCTAACAGACACACAGAGACACACTCATAGACACGCAACAAAGACAAAGATCCCCCGCGTAGCCTTAACGGAGAGTTGAGGGCAAGTGCTGTTAGCGAGCAGCACCTATGAAATCCGGCACGGCACACGAGGGGTGGGTGGCCAGCACCACGCCCGCCCGGCCGCCTTTGTATCTCCAGTGGCGATGATTTTACACACTTCACCAGGTACTCATTTGGAGGGGGGGTGGAAGGGGGGTGGAGGGGGGGGTGGAGGGGAGGGGTGGAGGGGTGGGGTGGAGGGGTGGGGTGGAGGGGAGGTGTAGGAGGGGGGTGGGGGGGTGTGGAGGGGGGGTAGAGGAGGGGGGTGGAAGGGGGGGTGGAGGAGGGGGGGTGGAGGGGGGTGGAGGAGGGGGGTGGAGGGGGGGTGGAGGAGGGGGGGGTGGAGGGGGGTGGAGGAGGGGGGGGGGTGGAGGGGGGGTAGAAGAGGGGTAGAGGGGGGGTAGAAGGGGGTAGAGGGGGGTAGAGGGGGGTAGAAGGGGGGGAGGGGGGGTAGAAGGGGGGGTGGAGTGGAGGTGGAGGGGGAGGTGGAGGGGGAGGTGGACGTGGAGGGGGAGGTGGAGGTGGAGGGGGAGGGGGAGGGGGAGGGGGAGGTGGAGGGGGGATTATGATCCCGTGGGACACGGCGCAGGTGTCGTGGCGCGGCGCGGCTCACACTCGGCGCCGATGTTTGCTCTCGGCTTGGGCAGAGAAGATTGAAGGCGCGTGCAGATTTGTGCATTACTACACTGGGGGCTGGGGGGGTGGAGAGAGAGCACGCGAACACGTGTGGGATAGGGTTACAGGATGCGGGCTGTAGGGTTACAGAGGAGGAGGGGGGTCAGGACGATGATGACGACGATCTTCTACTACATCTTCTGCTAAATTTCGTGCGGCGGCTGATGCAGATGCGGAGTCAACAACTTTACAACGCCACATTCAGGTGGCAGAGCCAGCAGATAACCATGGCGCAAGCAGCCAGCCGAGTTGTATCGCTATAATGTCTCTATAGGGGTCTCTGATTCTATGTGTGTCTCTATTAGGCTGGATTTCTATGGGTGTCTCTGAGTCTCTGTGGGTCTCTATTAGTCTGGGTTTCTATGAGAGTCTATGATCTCTGTGGGTCTCTATTAGTCTGGATCTCTATGGTTGCCTATGAGTCTCTCTGTGTCTCTATTCATCTGGATCTCCATGGGTATCTATGAGTCTCTGTGGGTCTTTATTAGTCTGGATCTCTATGAGTGTCTATGAGTCTCTTCTTCTGCTTTCGCATGGCTGCTGCTGGTGTAGATTCGGAGTCAACAACTTTACAACGCCACATTCAGATGGCCGATCCGGTCTTCATCGGTGATGCTCGCTAACAGAACTTACCCCAACAGTCTGTTATAGGCTGTACGGAGGATCGTTGTCTTTGTGTATGTTGAACTTCTTTCGCACCGTACGTAGCCAACTGCGCTAATCGGAGGTGCGGGAGAAAGACAACAAACTAGAACACAAACAGCAGTCTGAAAGGAATGAGTTCGTCAATCTAGATGATGATGATGATTTAAAAGTGCGTAGCTCCTCCAGTGGCTTCCGAACATCGGAAGGGCAGAGCGTTCCAGACGGCCGCGGAAGCAGTGCGTCTGAAAGCGCCGCGCGATGCAGTGCTGAGTGTGCGACACGTGAAGCGAACGAGGTGGCGAGGAGGGGGGCGATGAGGAGGAGGATGAGGAGGGGTAGAGGAGGGAGAGGGTGGCTGGCGTGCGTGAGCCTGGGTCATTCTAAACTAAAAATAATAATAAATAAATGTATTTCGCCAGGTAAGGCCCCACTGAGCTGTGTCACTCTTTTTCAGAAGCGACCACCTGGCTACCGCAAATGACAGCTCGACGAATGTGTCTCATCATCATCATCGTTGAGTGGAGAAAGTGTAGCAGCCGAATACTCTAACCGCGCGATGTTGATTCCAAATGTGGAGTCAGACAAACAAAAATCCACGCGGCCACGGGGAGACAGACAGAGAGAGACACGCAAACTCTAACTATTATACAGCAGGCGTCAGTGTCAGGATCGAAGCCACGAGTGAGAGGGGAGAGTGGGGAGCAGAGGGAAGAGTGAGGGAGCGAGAGAGGTGAGGGAGAGGAGAGTGAGGGGTGAGTGAGGGGTGAGGGGAGGGTGAGGGGGGGTGCCCTGGGAGGTGCCCGGAGCGAGCCCCAGAGAATGCGAACCGAGCCCCTGGGCTCACCACGCGCTCCATGCGCCTGGTGTGAGCAGCACGGAGCTCACAGAGACACAGAGAGACACAGAGACACACACACAGATACACATAGAGACACAGAGAGAGACACACACAGGGACACAGAGACACAGAGAGACACACACAGAGACACACACAGAGACACAGAGAGACACACACAGAGACACACACAGAGACACAGAGAGACACACACAGAGACACAGAGAGACACAGAGACACACAGAGACACAGAGACACACACACAGAGACACAGAGATACACACACAAAGACACAGACACAGAGAGAGACAAACACACAGACACACAGAGACACACACACAGGGTCAAAGAGACACACACACAGACAGACACACATACAGAGAGACGCAGAGACACACAGACGCAGAGAGAGAGAGAGAGAAACACACACAAACAGGTGGACTGACACACACACACAAAGATCCCCCGACAAGTCTTAACAGATTGTTGGGGCAAGTGCTGTTAGCGAGTAGCACCTATGAGACACACACGCACACACGCACACACACACGCACACACACACAGGCAGACAGGTGGGGGACAGGTGCTGTGACCCTACACCACCACAGGTGACTCGGCCCGGGACGAGGAGGAGGAGGAGAGAACAGAGGGAGGAGCAGAGACTGGAGCAGGAGGAATCAGGCAGCAGGAGGAAGCTGTCAGATGTAGCTTCTGCGGCCGTCTGGAACGCTCTTCTCTCCGATATTAGCAACAGACGTGGTGCTACGAACTTTAAAATAATCGTCTAGGATTGACAAACTCATTGGTTTCGAACAGTTTTGCGTGCGCGCGTGTTTAGTTTGTCCCCCCCCTTCCCTCGGCATCTCCGATTAGAGCGGTTGACTACGCGCGCTGGTGCGAAGGAAGTTCAACGCACGCAAGGAAGCGGGTGGGTGCAGAGTCATCAGCTAGCAAAGATCAGACAGGGGCGAGGAGGAGAGAGGAGGAGGAGAGAGGAGGAGGCGATGCCGCGCTCGTTCCTCGTCAAGACGCGCGCGGTCCGCCGCGCTCATCCGCAGCTGCAGCTGCTGCGCCCTCTGTCCGGCGCTGCCGATGCCGCTGCCGATGCTGCCGCTGCGGCCACAGGTACGGCACCAGTAATGGCACTCAGCGGCCCAAGTTGCACGACAGATCTCACGCGAACGCCGCCCTTACATCGCTGAGAGGCATTTAAATCCTAGCTAAAGGTGGCGGTGGCGCTGCTGCTGCTGGTGGCTACGTTGGTGGTGGTGGTGTCTACTCTGGTGATGGTGGTGGTGGCTACGCTGGTGGTGGTGGCTACGCTGATGGTGGTGGCTACGCTGGTGGTGGTGGTTACGCTGGTGGTGGTGGCTACGCTGGTGGTGGTGGTGGCTACGCTGGTGGTGGTGGCTACGCTGGTGGTGGTGGTGGCTACGCTGGTGGTGGTGGCTACGCTGGTGATGGTGGTGGTGGCTACGCTGGTGGTGGTGGCTACGCTGATGGTGGTGGTGGCTACGCTGGTGGTGGTGGTGGTGGCTACGCTGGTGGTGGTGGCTACTCTGGTGATGGTGGTGGTGGCTACGCTGGTGGTGGTGGCTACGCTGGTGGTGGTGGTGGCTACGCTGGTGGTGGTGGTGGCTACGCTGATGGTGGTGGCTACGCTGATGGTGGTGGTGGCTACGCTGGTGGTGGTGGTGGCTACGCTGGTGGTGGTGGTGGCTACGCTGGTGGTGGTGGCTACGCTGGTGGTGGTGGATACGCTGCTGGTGGTGGCTACGCTGCTGGTGGTGGTGGATCAGGGGTGAAAAAAACCTAATTCTTTAACATCCGAATTTGAGGTTTAAGGTTCAAACCTTAATAACCCTTAACAAACTTTAATAAACCTCATGGTTTTATTCGCAATACTCCCAAATCAGCAGGAGTCCTCCTCCGACGTGTCCATGTCATCGCCCTCGGACATCGAACTGCATTCGGCGAACGCCCCATAGTTGCTCTCGAGGTAGACCAACTTCTCCACCAAACTGGGCGCCAAGCTGTTCCTGAGCTCGCTGTGTATGAAGCCCATAGTTGAGAAGTTACACTCCGAGGCTGCAGAGGAAGGTCGCCATCGTGAACAGCTTGACGCCGATCTTCTGAAGATCGGGCCAGGCCACGCCGTTAGACTTCCAATACTGCCGAGGTGTCTTACGTCCCTTGAGCAGCGTAATGAATCTAAACCCACCGGCATCCTTCTCCTGCTGCGCCGAGATGATGTACTCGATGAGCTGCGTAAAGAGCGCCTCTCGTCTTCAACCGCCATCTCATTGTCGGTCGGTGTCTCCAGTAAGACGTTCTCCAGCTCTTTTCGATTAGCCGGGCTCAAGCCCTCTCCAATGAAGCGAGGATCTAACAGATACGCCAGTCCATGGGGGCCTTTCCGTACATGAACTGAAAGCGACTTGCTGTCAACTTGATGAGGTAGTTGATCTCTTCAGTGGTCGCATGACCGTCTTCATGCAGCTTGGCAAACTCAGCAGGGGATTGTGTGAAAATCCGGCAAGACTTCAGTGACTGATACGGAATCGGATTGATATTTAACAATCAATGCGTCGATGGGCGTGGCAATGGCGAGGGATTTCTGCAACAGAGAGACGAAGTCGTCGCTCGTAATGACGGTCTTGATTCACATGCGCTCGGATTTCTGAGCTGCCGTCCTCCTGATGAAGTCACGAGCTGTGACGATGGAATGCAGAATCCTCTCCGACGACAACAGTGTCTCGCAACAGCCTTTGATCGTTCCCCAACGTGTAGGAGCCGGCCGGACCAACGCTCGAACGCCAGCGATCTTCTGTTCAGCCTGCAGTTGCCTTGAGAACACGACTGTGGTGAAACAATTTGACCGTATCCTTGCACCCCACGATGAACTCAAGCAGGTACTCGAACAGATAGTCGATCGGGTATGTGTGTTCTGATTGGCCGGCTTTCCTCATCTTCGTGGAAGAGAATATGTCCTTGACAAGCAAAGCAGACCATGCGACCTACAGCCTTTGAAATAGGAGGATGGGTGAGCCGTCGAGAGCTGTTCCCACGCATTCTTGTTGGTGGATGTTTTGTTTTCGGTGACCGCGCCAGCGAATGTAGTCTTCTTATGGGACGCCATCACACGTTGAAGATCCGAGGCGATCCAGTCAGCGTTGTGGCCCTGTTTTCCAGTGGACACCGACTCGAGAAACAACGTTGTGGATGGCGATGTGACCATGTAGTTCACAATCGGATCATTCTTGATGTTGATCCACGCATCAGATGTCAGGCAAACGGGCTTATTGTCCAGGATGCTGTCAACCTTCTTCTTCATGTCGATGTACGCCCTGTCGAGCAATGGTCCGGCCAGCCTTGTCCTGTTCGGCAGCACCGCATCTGGGCGAAGGGCCTACACAGCGATTACCAGGTTCTCCTCTTCGACCCGCTGGAACGATGTCGCCTGAGAAAAGTAATGCATTGCTGTGGCCTGCTCGAACTTTCTCCTTCGTTCGCTTATCGAGCTTTGGTATTAGGTGATCTTTGATCGATCCTTGCTTCATCGACGAAGCATTCGATGTAGATGGAGTTGAGCTGCCGCTTGCCTTCGATGTCTTCACCCGCTTCTTGTTCGACGTATGCCACTCGGGACGATCATCTATCTCGGTGACATTCATTGCCCTCCGAAAAGCGGCGCATGCATTCAGGTGCCTCATTGCCTCCTCACTCTCCTTGTGATGGTTGAATTTGATGTGACAATGTTTGCAGACGGCACTCTTCAACTTGTGCGGTTCCGGATCATCGGTGAAGTCGTGCCAAAACTGGCCTATCGAGTGTCCTCTGGCCTTCCCTGCATTCGCCGGCGCCTCGTCAGCCACTCCATCCTTCTCCGCGTTGGCCACTGAATTCTCCCCCATCACAATTACGACATCACTATCACATTGTTTGAAATCGAGTAAATCCTCATCCAGGTCCTGATCCATGATGCTGCTCGCGGTGAAAATTGAGTTCGTTTGATGACACTAGTAACTCAGGTAATGCCAAGATTTCTCATTTCCCGGCTCCGGCCCTCCGCAGTCTGTTACTTCAGTCAGACTTCCTGCAAAAAACAAAATGGCGTCTTTTAAAAATAAACATCAAAACCTCACCCTAACTGGCCCGACGGGATATTGAGGTTTTTCTACTTAAACCTTTTCAAGCCTAATTGTTTTAAACCTCGCCTTGCCGCCCATGTGGTGGCTACGGTGGTGGTGGTGGCTACGCTGGTGGTGGTGGCTATGCTGGTAGTGGTGGTGGCTACGCTGCTGGTGGTGGTGGGGGGTGGTGGCTACGCTGCTGGTGGTGGTGGGGAGTGGTGGCGTAGCGGGTAATGCCCCGTGCTACGAACCTGGCCCACCCGAGTTCGATTCCCGCCCACAGCCAACATCAGTGACGATTATATCTGAACCCGTCTTGGGCCTCCTCCCCCTAGGTCGACTCAGCGTCAAATGAGTACCCGACGCGGTGTGTAAACGCCCACGTAGTTACGCCACAGCGTCTACAGAGGGGTTCACCCCTTCTATGGTGGTGGAGACCCATTTCTGTCAGCCGTATCGTGAGCAACAAATCTGCATGGGGGTCTGCGCGTTCACCGTTCACACCTGGACCCGCGCCTCCCCTTCTCCTACCTTGCCCTCCCTCCCCGTCTCCCACCCTTCCCTCCCTCCCCATCTTCCAGGGGAGCTGTGGCCAGGGATTCGGAGTCCCAGATCGGGGGAGCAGGAACCCCAGCCAGGTATCCTTCCTATATGCGAGTCGAGTTTTATTATTTACTATTTTTGTGGGGTATTTTTTTTTTCTACTGGGCAATGCCCCCTTAGCTATGTTAGCTTTTTTTCAGAAGCGACTTGGCCACAAATGAAAGCTCAACTCAGTGGCTTATCGCGTCAACATTTGTAGCAGCCAATCACTCTAAACGGACATTGTTTCTATATGTGGAGGAAAATACCGGAGATCTCTATGTGAGTCTATGGGTCTTTATGTGAGTCTATGAGTATCTGCGTGGTGAGTCTATGGGTCTTTACTTAAGTATATGGGTCTCTCTGTGAGTCTATTGGTATCTATGTGAGTATATGACTATATCTGTGAGACCTATGGCTCTCTATGTGAGTCTATGAGTCTCTGTGTGAGTCTACGGGTCGCTGTGTGAGTTCAATGGTCTCTGTGTGAGTCCTTGAGTCTCTGTGTGAGTCCATGGGCCTCTGTGTGAGTCCATGGGTTTCTGTGTGAGTTCAATGGTCTCTCTGTGGGTCTATGGATCTCTCTGTGAGTCTATGGGTCTCTCTGTGAGTTCATTCGTCTCTGTGTGAGTTTATGAGTCTCCGTGTGAGTCTATGATTCTCCGTGTGAGTCTGTGTGTCTCTGTGCGAGTCTATGGTTCTCTGTGTGAGTCTATGGATCTCTATGTGAGTCATTAATAACCAGGCTGACACCATCAACTAGCAACACTTGAGAACGCCGTTTAAAAACGGGCAGCAGCTGGAACCCGGAATGGAACCTAGGCATCTCAGCAGCGCCGGCTCAGCCGTAACGACCCGACCCACGTTCGCATCATCAACACGACTCCACATTGGGGGGCATTGTTCAGGTCGAGGATGAAGTCGGTAACAAGAGCAGGCAAACAAAGGCAACAATTTGTATTTAAAATTGTATTTCACAAGGTATAAACCATGCGCTACTACGTAAGCTCTTTTTTCAGAAGCGACCTGGCCACAAATGATAGCTCAACGAAGTGGCTGATCAACACGTGGGCAGTTTTAGCAAGTCAAGAAAGCATGTTTTTAAATGTGGAGGGAAAACAATATATATATAGAAGGCGTCAGGGTCGGGATCGAACCCACGAGTTCCTGTATACCAGGCGAGGTAGTTAACATCTCCTAGCCACCGTGATGATAATGAGAGAGAGAGACACGCAAACTCCAAATATACAGCAGCAGGCGTCAGGGTTGGGATCGAACCCACGACCTCCTGTATACCAGGCGAGGTAGTTAACATATTCTATCCACCGTGATGATGAGAGAGAGAGAGAGACACCGCAAACTCCAAATATACAGCAGGCGTCAGGGTCGGGATCGAACCCACCACCTCCTGTATACCTGGCAAGGTAGTCAACATCTCCTAAGCCACCGTATTAATTTAGTGTGTTGGGCTGTTCTGAGTCAGCGGTGCCGTGTAACTCGGGGAAGAGGCAGCAGCAGCAGGAGCTCTGGTCGCGGGCCACAGAGAACGTGTTCACAGTTCGACACCTGCCCCACCGTGTGTGTGACGTTTCGGGTGATACAGCCCCCCCCCCCCCAATTCTGGGGGAGGGGGGGAGGTTTCTCCCTTTGTCTCGTACACAAGAGGTAGTCGGTTGGATCCCGATCCCGACGCCTGCTGCAGTATATTTGGAGTTTGTGTGTGTGTGTCTCTCTCTCTCTCTCCCGTGGTCGCGTGGATTTTTATCCAGATCCTCCGGTCTTTTCCTTACACATTTAGAATCAACATCTCGCGTTTAGATTATTTGGCTGCTTATAAATTTGCACGCGATGGTATAAGCCACTTCGTTGGGCTATCATTTGCGGCCAGGTCGCTTCTCGAAACGAGCTACATGAGCTCATCTGGCCTTCCCCCGCACCTCCGATTAGCCCGGTTGGCTACGTACGGTGCGAAAGAAGTTCAAAACACACCAAAAAACCCCACAAAGATTCACCGTTATAGCCTTAACAGACTGTTGGGGCAAGTGCTGTTAGCGAGCACCTACGAAGGCCGGCACGGCACACGAGGGGGTGGGTGGCCAGCAACACGCCCGACCGCCTTTGTCTCCCCAGTGGCGATGTTTACTATACAGCTACTCATTTGAGGCTGAGTCGACCTAGGAGAGGCCCAGGACCGGTTCAGATAATCGTCACCAGTGTTGGCCGTGAGCGGGAATCGAACCCGCGTCGCCGGGTTCATAGTGCACACGCACACACGCACACACGTACATAGCTGGACAATAATATAGTTTCGTGTGAGATCTCAATCCCACCCACCACCTCGTGACGCCGACTCGTGGGGTACCGCCAGCGTCTCGTTGTCCACCGCAGTGCATTGTGGCTCATGCAATAGTGATGGGCGGTTGTTACTTTCATTAGCGAATCCCACCTCAACCCCCACCACCCACGCCCCAAAGGGAATGCTTTGGTTGCGGGCCCCCTAGACTACGACTACATCAGTGCCCCCCACAATAATTACCATCTACTGATGCCCCCTCCCCCTATCCCCCCTCTTCCTATCCCTACCCCCTCTCCATCCCTCCTCTATTCCCCCTCTCCCCACCCCCCCCCCCCTTTATCCCCCGTCCCCCTACGCCCCCTCTACCCCCCTTCCCCATCCCTCCTCTACCCCCCCTCTCACCCCCCTCTATCCCCCCTATCCCCACGCCCCCCCCCCTCTATCCCCCCTCTATCCCCCCTCTCCCCACCTCCCCTCTACCACCCCCCCCACCCCCTCCCCAAATCCCTCCGCGCCCCCACCCCATTCACAGGCGAACCCTCCCAGCTCCCAGCGGCACCCCCCGCCCTGGGGCCCCCACCCCCTCTCCTCCACCTGCACCCCGCCCCGCGCCTGCCCCCCGGCTGGGTCACAACCCCCGAGGCTGGAGGAGGGTGGAGGTCGCAGGGACCTCGGGGTCACGGTTCGACTCCCGGCTCGGGGCTCGAGTTGCTGAGGGCGCGGCTGCTGCTCCACGGCGGGGCCTGCACTTGCGTGCAGTGCAAAAAGGTGAGGCAAGGGCAATGGCAAAGGGTCTACCCCCACCCTCACCGTGTAGCCTCAGCAGGTGGTTGGGGCAAGTGCAGTCAGCGAGGAGAAGCAGCGACGACGACCGGCATGGCGCTCCCGGACAATTTTGTTGTTCCCACCGAATGCCGATATTTGACACGTGGGGCAGCGGGACACTATATATTTATTCATTTTCTTGAGGCCGAGTCGACCTAGGGGAAGGCCCAGGACCCGGGAATGGAACTCGGGTCGGCGGGTTCGTATCGCAGCGCGCTAACCGCTGCGCCACCGCTCCCCCGCAGGAGCAGGCAGGGGCACCTGTCACGATGAGCGTGGTGGCTAGGAGATGTTAACTACTTCGCCTGGTATACAGGAGGTCGTGGGTTCGATCCCGACACTGACGCCTGCTGTATATTTGGAGTTTGCGTGTCTCTCTCTCTCTCATCATCACGGTGGCTAGGAGATGTTAACTACTTCGCCTGGTGTACAGGAGGTCGTGGGTTTGATCCCGACCCTGGCGCCTGCTGCTGTGTATTTGGAGTTTGCGTGTCTCTCTCTCATCTTCATCACGGTGGCTAGGAGATGTTAACTACCTCGCCTGGTATACAGGAAATCGTGGGTTCGATCCTGACCCTGACGCCTGCTGCTGTATATTTGGAGTCTGTGTGTTTCTCTCTCCCCGTGGTCGCGTTGATTTTTCTCCGGGTCCTCCGGGATTTCCCTACACATTTAAAATCAACACCACGCGTTTACGATGATGATGGTAAGCCACTTCCGTTGAGCTATCATTTGTGATAGCCAGGTCGCTGCTGAAAAAGTGATACGTAGCTCAACCTTGTAACATAAAATAAAAAGTTTCGATTCTAGTTCCGAATCCGGACTGGACACGGGAATTCCAATGGGGGCAGGCACGCGAGACGTGGGATCTGTGCCTCTGCAGGGACTCTTCTACTTACGAACGAGTTAGGTTCCAGATGTCTGTTCGTAAGTCGAATCGTCGTAATTAGAGGACTCCCCGCACCTGTTGTGTGCTGCTGCCCCCCCCCGCCAGGTGTTCTCCACGCCGCACGGCCTTGAGGTGCACGTGCGGCGCGCGCACAGCGGGGCGAGGCCCTTCGCGTGCGCTCGCTGCGACCGCAGCTTCGGCCACGAGCACAGCCTGGAGCAGCATCACGCCACGCACACACAGGTAGCTGCACTGCTCGTGATGATGATGTTCATGATGATACAGCCACCATCACAACCATCACCACCATCTCCACCATCACCACCATCACTACCACCATCACCACCATCTCCACCATCATCACCATCACCACCACCATCACCACCATCTCCACCATCATCACCATCACCACCACCATCACCACCATCTCCAACATCACCACCATCACTACCACCATCACCACCACCATCACAACCATCACCACCATCACCACCATCTCCACCATCACCACCACCATCACCACCATCTCCACCATCACCACCACCATCTCCAACATCATCACCATCACTATCACCATCACCACCACCATCACCACCATCACCACCATCACCACCACCATCTCCACCATCACCACCATCTCCAACATCACCACCACCATCACCACCACCATCACCACCACCATCTCCACCACCACCACCATCATCACCACCATCACGACCATCACCAACACCACCACCACAGAGCTTGGAGCAGTACCACGCCACGCACACGCAGGTAATGGCACTGCTCACGATGATGATGATGATGATGCTGGTGATGATGAAGCCACCATCATCACAATAACAGCGACGAAGGTGACAGCGGCAAAAGGATGGTTACTGGGTGTCCCAATCGCTGTTTGTTTGGTTAAAAGTGTTGATTATTTGATTTAAAATCAAATTCGAGCAATTCACAGGTTCAATAGCAATGTGGTCTCAACGCCCTTCCAATGACAAGCAGTTTAAAGATGATTTAAAAATGTAAACAAAGAAAGCAGAGCTCCTTTGTTATAAATTCATGACCGGGTGGAGGCATTGCTCACCACACCAGGTCGGTAACGGTGGATTTTTTGACCATACGCTGGTCAGTGCGGGCTGCTAAAGGCGGTGATCGGGACAGGTTCAGGCATCGCTCCTCACACGGTGCTTATCGCCCTGTCCGGGATTCTAACTCAGGTGGCGAAAGTTCGTTTCAAAGCACAGTGCGCAGCAAACTGGCTCCGTAATTCCTCAAATCAGTTTCGAGCAGAAAAGCACGATTTTTGAGGCAATGATTCCTGCAAATTGAGGAGGTGTTCGATTTCTGTGCAAACGCTCAGTAAGCAGATCCTGCCAATTCTGTTTAAACAGCTGCTCCCATTATTTGATGATGTCCACTGTTATTGTATCGGCTCCGACGCCGTGGGGGGGCTGAGTTTTCATGCCGGTGGCTAGGAGATGTTAATTCCCTCGCCTGGTGCGCAGAAGGTCGTGGGTCCGATCCCGACACTGACGCCTGCTGCTGTATATTTGGAGTTTGCGTGTCTCTCTCATCATCATCACGGTGGCTAGGATATGTTAACTCCCTCGCCCGGTTCGCAGGAGGTCATGGGTCCGATCCCGACACTGACGCCTGCTGCTGTATATTTGGAGTTTGCGTGTCTCTCTCATCATCATCACGGTGGCTAGGAGATGTTAACTACCTCGCCTGGTATACAGGAGGTCATGGGTCCGATCCAGACCCTGACGCCTGCTGCTGTATATTTGGAGTTTGCGTGTCTCTCTCATCATCATCACGGTGGCTAGAATATGTTAACTACCTCGCCTGGTATACAGGAGATCATGGGTTCGATCCCGACACTGACACCTGCTGTATGTTTGGAGTTTGCGTGTCTCTCTCTCTCTCTCATCATCATCACGGTGGCTAGGAGATGTTAACTACCTCGCCTGGTACGTAGGAGGTCGTGGGTTCGTTCCTGACACTGACGCCTGCTGTATATTTGGAGTTTGCGTGTCTTTCTCGCCGTGGTCGTCGGGATTTTTTTCAAGGTCCTCCAGTTTTTTCCCCTCCACATTTAGAATCAACGTCACGCTACATATGTCCACACGATAATGACGTCATTATCGTGTGGACATATGTAAACGTCGCCACTGCTGAGACAAAATCTGCCGGGCTTGGTGCTGGCCACCCACCCCCTCGTGTGCCGTGCCGGCCTTCATAGGTGCTACTCTCTAACAGCACTTGCCCCAACAGTCTGTTCGGGCTATACGGAGGATCTGTTTGTCTTTGACTTGTATGTTGAATCTCTTTCGCACCGCCCTCAGCCGCCCGTGCTTAGCGGAGGGGCGGCTCGCGGTAGCGCCATGGCAAGGCGCTCTGTCCCCCATCGAATGCACCTCGTGGTCGCATCGTCGTCCTCACCTGAGAAGTGTTTTCTTTTCTTCCTCCCGTGGGGTTGCGGTGACATTGATCTCTCTTTCTCTCTCTAATTTTTCGGATGTTGTCCAAACAGGAATATAAGATAAACTATATACATGTAAAATTAATACCAAGTAGGGCGCACTAAGCTATGTAGCGCCTTTTCAGAAGCGACCTGGCTATCGCAAATGATAGCCCAATGAAGGGGCTTATCACGACGTGGAAATATAAAACAGCCAAACACTCTCAACGCCACGTTTCTAAATGTGGTGGTAAAAAAACGCAGGACCCGGAGAAAAATCCATGCGACCACGGACAAAGAGAGAGACACGCAAACTCCAAATATACAGCAGCAGGCGTCAGGGTCGGGATCGAACCCACAACCTCCTGCACACCAGGCAAGGGAGTTAACATCTTGCCACCGCGGCGCTCCAGTCGCTGTAGGGATCGGGATAGAGTCCTGTCACTGGTTCCATGGCCTTGTCGTCGCTATCAGGGTCCACCTCGCTGCCTCAACAGCTACCAATTACGATGTAACAGCCATCGCACCCGCGATTTGTAGAAATCAAATGAAACGCGAGACGCGAACGGGCGAAGTGCGAATGCCATTCGCGACGTGTTTGACAAACAAATGAAAGTGATTGTTTGAGCAACACAATACCGTAATAATGCTCAATGTAGATGCACACATACGGTGCTAATTCACTGCAGGCGAAACATGGATGAGGATAATTAAATTAAGAGGAAAACGAGATGGCTTTTTACAAAGAGTTAATTTGATAACGAAACGCATTTGGGTACACAGTACCCACACTGGCTCATGGTGAGTGGTAGAGTTAATGGTTGAGCAGGTGTTTGTGCTCATTGCGTGGTTGAGTGATGGTGCCGGTGAGTTGTTGAGTGTTGGTGTGAGTGGTAGAGTGAACGGTGATTGGTTGAGTGGTTGAGTTACTGGTTGAGCGGGTGTTTGTGCTCGTTGCGTGATTGAGTGATGGTGCTGGTGAGTGGTTGAGTGGTGGTATTAGTGAGTGGTCAAGCGGTTGTGCTGTAGTTGATTGGTTGTGTCGAGCTGGTGAGTTTCCCTGTTAGGAAGTGAGTGGCCGTGTGGGTGGTTGAGTGGTTAAGTGGTTGAGTGGCCTGGTGGGTGGTTAAGTGGTTAAGTGGTTGAGTGGTGTGTGATTGGTTGTGTGGTTAAGTAGTTGAGTGGTTGTCTGGTATTGTGGGTGGTTAAGTGGTTAAGTGGCTGTGTGGTTGGTTGTGTGGTTGAGTAGTTGTGTGGTTATGTGGTTGGTTGTGTGGTTAAGTGGTTGAGTAGTTATGTGGTTGGTTGTGTGGTTAAGTGGTTGAGTGGTTATGTGGTTGGTTGTGTGGTTAAGTGGTTGAGTGGTTATGTGGTTGGTTGTGTGGTTAAGTAGTTGAGTGGTTATGTGGTTGGTTGTGTGGTTAAGTAGTTGAGTGGTTGTGTGGTTGGTTGTGTGGTTAAGTGGTTGAGTGGTTGTGTGGTTGGTTGTGTGGTTAAGTGGTTGTGTGGTTATGTGGTTGGTTAAGTGGTTGAGTGGCTGTATGGTTGGTTGTGTGGTTAAGTGGTTGAGTGGTTGTGTGTTTATGTGGTTGGTTAAGTGGATGTGGTTTGTTGTGTGGTTGAGTGGCTGTGTGGTTATGTGGTTGGTTAAGTGGTTGAGTGGCTGTGTGGTTGGCTGCCGTGTGTGCAGGAGCGCAGCTTCGCGTGCGACATCTGCGGCAAGGCGTTCAAGCGCTCGTCCACGCTGTCCACCCACCTGCTCATCCACTCGGACACGAGACCCTACCCCTGCGCCTACTGCGGCAAGCGCTTCCACCAGAAGTCCGACATGAAGAAGCACACGTTCATACACACAGGTGAGACACACACACACCTACACACACCTACACACACACACATACACACAGGTGAGACACACACACACCTACACACACACTTACACACACACCTTCATACACATCTTCATACACACAGATTAGACACACGCACACTTACACACACACCTACTCATACACACCTACACACACATCTACACACACACCTACACACACCTACACACACCTTCATACACACCTTCATACACACAGGTGAGACACACGCACACCTACACACACACCTACACAGACACACACCTACACCTGCACACACACACCTACACACACGCAACTACACAGACACCTTCATACACGCCTTCATACACACAGGTGAGACACACGCACACCTACACACACACCTACACACCTACACCTGCACACACACACCTACACACACACGCAACTACACACACACCTTCATACACACAGATGAGACACACACACCACCACAACAACAACCGCCATTCACCACTAAGTGGCGGTGACGTCACCACGACGCTTGTGCCAGGCCATGTGCACCTTGAGGCCACATTAAGTGTCGAACGAACGCTCGCTGGCAGGAGGTCACGGGGCAGACCCAGGTGCCACGGGTCGACTGACTGAGATGACCGAGATGACTGGCTGATGCACCACCTGTGCCCCCTACTGTGCCAACTTGCTGTGCTTTAGCCACACACACGTGACATAGACACAGATGGTACATACTGAGTCGACCCCCCCCCCCCCCCCATCGTATTCCTTGCCCCGCAAACACACACACAGGTGAGAAGCCCCACAAGTGCTCCGTGTGCGGCAAGGCGTTCAGCCAGAGCTCCAACCTCATCACGCACTCGCGCAAGCACACGGGCTTCAAGCCCTTCGCCTGCGACCTCTGCGGCCGCGGCTTCCAGCGCCGCGTCGACTTGCGGCGGCACCGCGACGCGCAGCACGGGGGCGAGGGGGTCCCGGGGGGCGAGGGGGGCGAGGGGAGCGAGGGGGGAGAGGGGGGCGAGGGGGTCGTGGGGGTCGTGGGGGTCGAGAGGGGCGCGGGGGAGGCGCGGGGGGCGACATCATCTGAGACTGCTGGACGTGTGTGAAAAAAGAGCCGCATTGCTCGTCGGATTCCTCCGGTAGAAATAAATATTCTGGTTGTGATTCTGCGTGCGTGTCACTTGCGTGTGTGTCACCTGTGTGTGTATCACCTGTGTGCTGAGCCTATGGGCAGAGCTGAGTCTATGGGCAGTGTTGAGTCTATGGGCTGCAGTGTTGAGTCTATGGGCTGCAGTGTTGAGTCTATGGACTGCAGTGTTGAGTCTATGGGCAGTGTTGAGTCTATGGGCAGTGCTGAGTCTATGGGCAGAGCTGAGTCTATGGGCAGTGCTGAGTCTATGGGCAGTGTTGAGTCTATGGGCAGTGCTGAGTCTATGGGCAGAGCTGGGTCTATGGGCAGTGCTGAGTCTATGGGCAGAGCTGAGTCTATGGGCAGTGCTGAGTCTATGGGCAGTGCTGAGTCTATGGGCAGTGCTGAGTCTATGGGCAGTGCTGAGTCTATGGGCAGTGCTGAGTCTATGGGTAGTAGTAGGTTTTTACCCTTTAAACTGGTACAAAACTGACACCTTTATACAAGGCATCATGTTTGCAATAACCACAACACAAGCAGTCAAAATGCAAACAAAAATAAACTCTGATAATGGTAATGATATGCACTGTCCTTGAAGTTGATTGGTCCACACCTGAGACAGCTTTCCTTAGAGCCTAGTCTCCATTGGTTTTGGACCAGATGACGCCAAAAGGCGTTTTTTGGTCCAACACCAATGGACAGTTTTTTTTTTAATGTTTCCATTTGTGCATCAAGGTACCTTCCGCTCTTCGTGCTGCTTGCTGCCGTGGCTTGTGCAGTTTTAGCGAAGAGCATGAGAGCAACCTTCCCAGGACCCACACCTCCCTACCTCCCTCCCTACCTGCCTACCTGCCTCCCTCCCTCCCTCACCCCCACCTACCCCGCCAGCCCCCAGGGGGAGACACATGGGTGGGTGTGGGTGGGGGTGTGGTTGGGTGTGGGTTGGTGTGGGTGGGGGTGTGAGTGGGTGTGAGTGGGCGTGAGTGAGTGTGGGTGTGGGTGGGTGTGTGTGTGGGTGGGTGGATGTGGGTGGGTGTTGGTGGGGGTGTGGGTGGGTGGGTGGGTATTCTAGTCTAATATATTTACCGAAGGACACGGGGAGGCTAAAACACAGATTGACAAAGGGGGGAGGCTGTACACAGGCAATTATCTCAAATGGGTCTCATAGCCTCGCTTCCCCCAGCCTCGGGGCAACATGGTTTTTTGTTTTTACACCACCAGTTAAGGCCCACTGAGCTATTATATAGCAACACTGTACCCCGATAACCCCAAATGTGTCTCAGTCTGGCTCTATGAGCGCTGCTCTGTCACTTGCTACCAAATTTCAGGGCAAATTATGTTATTTCATTTAATAAACAAAGCACTGTAATTAATTTATTTTAATTGTTTATTCTTTAAGTGAGATTTAATATATATATTATTGTTATTTAATAGCTACGGTTCTTCTTCTTCTTCCTGTGGAGGGGTCACCCCGCATCCGTCGTTCGCAAAAATCTACCATGGAACCGTGAATTAATTCAGTTCAGTTCAGCTTATTTGGTATAGCCCTGTGAGCCAATCGGCTCTTGAATCGGGTGCAACCGCAACAAAACAAAAAACAAAACATGAACAAAAAAACATCTTAAAGTGACTACGCGCAAACAGAAAAATCCAGGAAAAAACTGCAAAGTCTTCCAGAAAAAAGCACCGCACACCAACGCTGTGCAAAAATCCCAGTGGGATGCAAGTCAAACAACAACAACAACCACAAGACAACTTAGATTAAAGCCATCAGTCTAACTCCGTACTACAACAAACAAAACATGGCCAAACCAAAAAACTTTTCGAAATCACCAAAATAAAGAGACGTAAAACATAATTGGTGAAGAAAGATTCCACCGGTAATCTTGATTTGAAGCTTTCGTGACTGCAGGAATCCATACTCTTCGGTTATTTTGGTGAAGTCACGTAGGTAGAAAAATTAATAAAACCAAAAATAACATAAATAACCTCTTGTTGTAACAGCTCTCTCGCTGGTTCAGCATTTCCACTGCTGGATGATATGTGTTGCGATCGAAACGTCGTGATTTCTTATTTTTTGTTTTATTTTCATTACACCTGTAATTACACCTGCGATCTTAAAAAAAGAGTCCTACGTTAATTTCACATCATGCATTCGTGATAATTTGCTAAAATAAATTAAATGACCCTTTGTGATTTGTTAAAAAGAATATAGCTTCACGTGCCTTGACTTTTCGGGCCACCGTGTGCACTTGCAGTCCATGCATATACGTGGTTCCTATGTGAAGTTCCATATTGATTTAGTGTGCTGATCTTTAAAGGTGCATTTGAAAAATGTAGATACTCCTACTGATGGTTTAACACGTAGGCTTTCGCGACCAATATTATTCATAATATATGTTTTTGGGTCAGATCGCGTTATTTATAAATGTGTCGTAACCCTCCACCACCCGACACTGCCAAACAGTAAAAAATGTGTCACGTTTTTCAAAGGACAAAATCATTCACTTCTTAATTTTGTCCTATGAAAAAACGTGACACATTTTTTACTGTTTGGCCGTGTCGGGTGGTGGAGGGTTACGACACATTTATAAATAACGCGATTTGACCCAAAAACATATATTATGACTCCTACTGATGCTCCTGCTGTTGTGGAGTGACTCATGCAGCCAGCTATGGCTGCAGGGTTTGGTGGTACATGTTGTTTATGTCGTTTATTGTGAAATTTCGGTCACAGTTCCTATGATCACTGTTAAATTGCTTTTATGGCTTTATTTTGGTGATTTCGAAAAGTTGTTTTGGTTTGGCCATGTTTGTTTGTTGTAGTACGGAGTTAGAATGATGGCTGTAATCTAAGTTGTCTTGTGGTTGTTGTTGTTGTTGTTTGCCTTGCATCCCACTGGGATTTGTGCACAGCGTTGGTGTACGGTGCTTTTTTTCTGGAAGACTTTGCAGTTTTTTTCCTGGATTTGTCTGTTTGCGCATAGTCACTTGAAGATGTTTTCTTGTTCATGTTTTTTGTTTGTTGCGGTTGCACCCAATTCAAGAGCCGAATGGCTCACAGAGCTAGACCTAATAAATGAAACTGAAAATGAAACTGATATTCGTCTGTGCATGGAATGCGAGTATGGAGCAGGTCGCAATGAAGCCAGACTAATACTCTACGTGTAATGCAAGCGTAAATGGGGTTGTTGCTGGGCTCTGGTCCAATCACACGTCCCGGGGTATTGGGGAGCGGAGCCTGGTCTGCGGGGCGTGTGGGAGGGTCCACCGTTCACCTCGGCTCCAATGGGAGGCGAGGTGAATGGGGGCGGAGCCAGTGGGGTAGTATGGAAGGCCGGATCTGACGATCCGGAAGGGGAGAAGTCAGGGTCACGTGGGGGGAATGTATATAAGTGGGAGCCCGGAAGAGATCGGGGCAGTCGGGGAAGTTTAGAGTCTGAGACACGTTGGGTGGTGAGAGAGAGATCCGCGCCATCGGCCACGTGGCGGAAGGACCTCAGCACGCCGTCGGCCAGCAGAGTGCGGGAGTAGAGGAGCTAACGGAAGAGGCGTGCATGGCACGCGAGAGGGAACGTGCGCGGGGCACGCGAGAGACGACGCTTGTCCGAGGAGGAGACCAGTGGGGTGCGGAGAAGAACCTGAATAAAAGACAAGCGGAGACCAGCAGTGCCTGACGGAGCCATTTATTGCATACGTCTCAACGTGTTCTGTTGCACCATTGTGGGGAGCGGTGGTGCAGCGGTTAGCGCTGCGTTGCCCTACGCACCCAGAGATCTGAGTTCGATTCCCGCTCACGGCCAACAACACCTGCGACGATTTTACCCAAACCGTTGCTGGGCCTCCCCTGGGTCGACTGGGCCTTAAATGAATACCTGGCGCGGTGTGTAAACATCGCCATTTTGGGAGACAAAGGCGGCCGCGCGTGGTGCTGGCCACCCAACCTTAATAGGTGTTGCCCGCTAACAGCAACTTGCCCCAATAGTCTGTTAAGGTTATACGGGGGATCTTTTGTCTTTGTTGCGTCGTAGGGTCCACGGTGTATGCTTTGCTGGATTCATCCGAGGGCGGATGACTCAAACCTCACCATCCACAGACGTTCAAAACGTTAGCAACGGAGCGTCTTCACTTTTGCGCGTGTCCGGCACTGGCGGCCCGTGACATCCGAGTATTTCTCTCCACGTGCAGAGAACCGAATTTCTTCAGGACCTGCGCTTACACCGCTGACATTTTTTTTGTTTTAATGCGAAACGCTCATTTGTATATATTTTGTATTTTGTTGTAGGGGTATTTTAAAAAAAAACATGAATTCCACGTGATTTGAAGCTTTCGTGACTGCAGGAATTACTCTTTGGTTCTTTCGGTAAAGTCACGTAGAAAGAAAATTAATGTAATAATAGAACACGATGTTTCGATTGCAACACAAGCAGTCGTCATCAGGTATAACTAAATTTGAGAGAGAGACAAAACACAAACACGAAGACACACATACAGACACACAAGCAGAGAAAAACAACACAGAGACACACAGAGCTAGACACAACATAGACACACTGAGAGAGACACAACATAGACACACAGACAGACAAGCAGAGAGAGACAACACAGAGACACAGAGAGAGAGACACACAACATAGACACACATAGACATATGTTGTGTGTCTCTCTTTGTGTTGTCTCTCTCTCTCTCTCTGTGCGTGTGTGTCTGTCTGTGTGTCTCCGTGTCTGTGTTTTGTCTCTCTCTCAAATTTAGTTCTACCGGATGATGGTTGCTTGTGTTGCAATCGAAACGTCGTCTTCTATTATTAAATTTATTTTCTTTCGACGTTACTTTACCGAAAAAACCAACGACCGAATTCCACACTTTAAGAGTGCCGATGTCTTGCTGGCCGCTTGGTGTTTTGCGCCTTTGGATCAGTGCTACAGCCGAAGCAATTGTGATGATAATAAATTTCAAAAACAAACCCACACCCACCACGGCCAAACAAACACTGCTTTAATGGCTGCATTGTTCTCTTTGAGGCGAGCCGCGCGCTCAATCCGCCACGGCCATCCAGCTATTGTCTCAGGCTGGGTTTGGGCATTGGAGGGGGGGCTGTGGTAATGCGGGAGGAGGGACGGGGGGGGGTATAACCAAACATTATGTGCGTGTGTGTTGAACTTCTTTCGCACCCTACGTAGCCAACCGTGCTCATCGCAGGTGCGAGGGAAGGACAACAAACTAAACACACACAAAGGCAGCTCGAACGAAATGAGTTTCGTCAATCTAGACGACGATGACTTCAAAGTGCGCAGCTCCCGGTGGGCTTCCTAACAATCGGAAGGGAAGAGAGTTCCAGACGGCCGCCGCAGAATCGACGCAGCGACGACCACCGCCCCCCTTTTCGTTCGATGGCCGAGCAGCCCCCCCCTAAAAAAGCCGCCGCCACCGCCGCAATGTCGCGTGCCAGGTCGATTGCTCCATTCGCGAGAGGTGTCATGCTCGAATCGCCCACGTCACCTGCTCGCCCCACCGCGCCAGCTGTGTGTGCGCTCTCGAAATCCCCCCACACCCCCCGGGGTTTGCGGGAATTGAACCTGAAACCTCGCAACAGCCCCGAAGCCACTCGAGACCAAAGGCGGGAGCCCGGCTGTTTGCCCTCAACAATCAGAATCGGCGGACGGCACCCGCGTGCATTGTTCGCGCTCACGTGTTTGACGTCGTCTCATTGTTGGTTTTGAGAATCGGGACGAGGTTGGGGTGGGTGGGGGCGGGCGGGGATGTCCCCTCCCCCCCAACCACCATCACGCATGAGCTCCGATGTCGGAATCCCAGTGTCAACGCCGCCGCCGCAAACAATGCAACCCTCAGTCCTGATGGTGATGATGGCGGTGGTGATGATCGTGGTGGTGATGATGGCGATGATGATGATGATGAAGCTTGGCAAAACCAGATGGGAGGTCACGAGAAGTCTCTTGAAGCTCACCTTGCTCTGTTTGGTTTGTCCTTCCCCCCCACCCGCACCTATAATTAGCACGGGTTGGCTACGTACGTTGCGAAAGAAGTTCAACGCTCAGTACATACAGAACGTACACCTCTTCTGCATTGGCCATTCGCTTCCCTCCCCTCCACTGCTTCCCGTCCCCCCTGCACCCTTCCGTGACCCCCTAAGTAGCCATTGATCGCGGTCACTCATTCCCCGACCCTTGCACGGCCCCTGCCATCTCAACCATTCTCTGCTGCCAACTTTTGCTTGTGTGTGTATGTGTATTAAACTACGTTATGCGCCTTTAGTGAAGGCGCTTGCTATACACAGAGTGCTTCAAAAACATGTTAACACTTGTTATATCGGACTATCGTTTTTATGAAAAAAGAACGGATAATAATGATACACTGTAACACGATAACATATGTAATGTTAATAGCTTCAAAAAGTCAAAGGGGCCATCCACAAATGACGTCACGCACCTAGGGGGGGGGGGGGGGGTGGTCAGATATTTGTGACAATGTGTGACGAGGGTGGGGGGGTGTTTGAGAAATGTGACGTCACATCAAAATGCGCAACTTTAAATAAATGTAGACAACACGTTCTACTTAATTAAATTGACTTTTTAATAAATGTTTTCTCCTACAACATCAGAGTGCAGCGCCACATTAAATACGCATTAAATACGACAGACCTGTTCTTCACCTGAGGACGGCTGCTTGCGTTGTGGCCGAAACGTCATGAGAATGATTTTATTGTTTTATTTATATTATTTTATTATTTCCCTTCTACTTGACTTTACCGAAAGAACCAAGAAAATGACAATAGTTTAAAGTGATCTGAAGCATGTTTTATTTGGGGGGGGGGGGGGGGAACGGAGCTTTGTGGGGGGGTCTGACTTTTTGTGACACCGTGTGACGAGGGGGGGGGGGGTCAAAAATCTTCCAAAATCGCGTGACGTAATTTATGGACGGCCCCAAAGAGTCTCACCACTTGTTCGCCACCGTTGTCAACGCATGGCCTGGAATCTCCTCCAGGTGATCTCCAGAGCTCCGGAGGGAGCACATTTCTCGTTGTATCATTGCCAATTTCTCGGAAGTGTTCACATTTTTTTAAGCACCCTGTATGTGTAACAAATATATATATTAAATAAAATATAAATGACCTCCTCGTGATATAAGAGCCGCCCGTCGGAGGAGATCCACCGGCTTAGATTCGTCGGCCGCGAAGCTTTTGGGACGCAACTGCTCAATCGCATCAACTGATCACGATCCATGGCAGCTGCAGCAGCGAATGATGTGGACACCTGATGGCTTTTCCACTGCGGATGTACACACTATTATGGAGATAAGAGATTAGCGCACCACGATGGTAAGATGTTAACTCCCTCGCCTGCTGTACAGGAGTTCTTGGGCCCGATCCCGACCATGATGCCTCTATATTTGTAGTTTGCATGTGTGTCTCTCCGTGCGGTCGCGTGGATTTTTCTTCGGGTCCTCCGGTTTTTCACTCCACATTTAGAATCAACGCCATGCGTTTAAAGCGTTCGTAGCGCAGCGCGCTAACCGCTGCGTCACCGCTCTCACGCAGGAGCAGGCAGGGGCACCTGTCATCCTGAGCGCGCGTGGGGAGCCGCGGTGGCTATGAGATGTTAACTACCTCGCTTGGTGTGCAGGAGGTCGTGATTTCGATCCCTACCCTGACGCCTGTTGCTGTATATTTGGAGTTTGCGTGTTTCTCTCTCATCATCATCACGGTGGCTAGGAGATGTTAACTACTTCGCCTGGTATACAGAAGTTCGTGGGTTCGATCCCGACCCTGACGCCTTGCTCCTGTATATTTGGAGTTTGCGTATCTCTCCCTCATCATCATCACGGTGGCTAGGAGATGTTGACTACCTCGCCTGGTATACAGGAGGTCGTGGGTTCGATCCCGACCCTGACGCCTGCTGCTGTATATTTGAAGTTTGCGTGTCTCTCCCTCATCATCATCATCACAGTGGCTAGGAGATGTTGGCTACCTCGCATGGTATACAGGAGGTCGTGGTTTCGATCCCGACCCTGCTGCTGTATATTTGAAGTTTGCGTGTTTCTCCCTCATCATCATACCGGTGGCTATGAGATGTTAACTATCTCGCCTGGCATACAGGAGGTCGTGGTTTCTATCCCGACCCTGATACCTGCTGCTGTATATTTGGTGTCTGCAGTGTCTCTCTCCGTGCGGTCGCGTGGATTTTTCTCTGGGTCCTCCGGTTTTTCCCTCCACATTTAGAATCAACGTTATGCGCTTATAGAGTATTTGGCTGCTATAAATTTCCGCATGATAAGCCACTTCGTAGAGTGATCATTTGTGCTTTATCTGGTCAAACAAAAAACAAGATTTTATAGTACCCGGCATTATGATGTAATCTGCTGATAATGTGCACGCTCATTTGGTGGTAGTTTTACGTGGAATTGTTGCATTGCTGTTCACGGGTGAATCCTGCAAATGTGTTAAATGGTGTTTTTAGGGTGAAAGTAATTATTTTACACGCTTTTAGTTTAACTCACTGTCTGTTGTTGTTGTCGTATCCTCAAATCTTGTAACTCAATTTAACCCACTTCCCAATGTGGTATCGATTGCAAACCTCGTATACTTATGTCATATTAATGACAATACTATATTATATCATTGCAAATATAAAATATATATTTTTAAACATTCTTTTTTATATGTTATGTTTCGGCTTGGGTCTAATTGTCCACACTCAACTGACGTTGGCTGTAAATCACCACGGTCCCTTACGTCATGGCAAGCTTCGGGTGTGTGACACACGTGACAGCTGTGTGACACACGTGACAGGTGTGGATCGTTGGGTTGGTAGCGCGTTGCGCTAACCACTGCGCCACCAAAACACCATCCACTACATCAGGCATGTCCAAAGTCCGGCCCGCGGGCCAATCACGGCCCGCGGTCAGATTTCATACGGCCCGCAGCTTTGGTCTTGTGTTATTTATGGCTCGCTAGCTCTGTCAGAATAAATAAATCATAAAATTTTAAAGCTGTAATTCCTCCTTTGACCACATGGTGGCAGCACCATTCTAATGCTATCTGGCTCTGCATCCGTGCCGCGAACCCTTCTCGAGTAATTTTTTCCATGGCGACTGCAAAAAAAAAAGAGAAAAGTTGACAGTGAGGGCCGCCGCTTTCAGGAGCGGTGGGAATTACAATACTTCTTCACTGAAAATCGAGGCAATTGTGTTTGTCTAATTTGTAAAGAGACGGTTGCCTTGTTTAAGAATTTCAACGTAAAGAGACACTACGAGACTAAACATGCTACAACATACGACAAGCTAACAGGGAGTGACCGCGCTGAAAAAGTGAAGCAACTCCAAGCTGCTCTGGCATCGCAACAGCGATTCTTCACACGGGCTTGTGAGTCAAAGGAAAACATCACCAAAGCCAGCTACGAAGTGGCCATGTTAATAGCTAAACATGGCAAACCTTTTACTGAAGGTGCGTTTATCAAAGACTGTGTCATGAAAATGGTGGAAAACATTTGCCCCGAGAAGAAGCAAGAATTTATGAATGTTTGCCTGGCACGCAACACTGTGGCATGGAGAGTTGAGGACATATCGTCAGATATTCAGAGACAACTGGGGGACAGGGGAGTGGCTTTTGATTATTTCTCATCAGCCTGCGATCAAAGTACCGATGCATCTGACTCTGCACAACTACTTATTTTTTTAAGAGAAGTTGATGACAACATGAACGTGACAGATGAGCTGCTTGACCTCAAAAGCCTTAAAGGGCAAACTAGAGGAACAGATTTATTATTTTCTGTTTGTGAAGCTGTTGATGATATGGAGTAAAGTTTCTGGGATCATTACCGATGGTGCGCCTGCCATGGCTGGCGAGCGAAGTGGATTGTCCACACTGATCTGCAATAAAGTCAGCGAAGAAGCATGGTAACGCTATTAAACTTCACTTTATCATTCACCAGCAGGCTCTCTGCGCCAAACATCTCAAATTTGTCGATGTTATGAAACCAGTGGCAAAGGCAATCAATTCTATTCGCTCTAAAGCTCTATACCACCGACAGTTTCAGCAGTTCTTGCGTGACATCCAGGCTGAATACGGTGACGTAATATATCACAACAATGTGCGGTGGCTAAGTCGGGGGTCCACACTGCAGCGATTTTTCTCTCTCAAAGAGGAAATTGGACATTTTTTGGGTGAGAAGGGACAACCAATGGAAGAACTGTCCGAACCTGTATGGCTGGCAAATCTGGCTTTTTGGTTGACATAACGAAGCATATGAATGCGCTGAATGTTAATCTTCAAGGAAGAGATGCAGTGGTGAGCCAGCTATACGCTCACATCAAGGCCATTGGAACCAAACTGCAACTTTTCCAAGACACTTGTCCCAAACAGAGCCCTGCACTGCGCACTTCCCAGCTTTGAAAGAGGTCATTGACAGTTTCCCACAGGACAACATCGGTGCGCAAGTGAAGAGTTACGCAACAGCTATCGCATCTCTTTCTGTGGAATTTAACAAACGCTTTCGGGACTTTGCAGTTATTTAAAAGGACATTATGCTTTTCTCTTCTCCTTCTCCGTGGACCCTGATGATGCTCCTCCACAACTGCAGCTGGAGCTCATTGAGCTGCAGTGTGACGATGAGTTCTCTCGACTTTTACCGGCAGCTGGACAAAAGCAGGTTTCCATAAATGCGGTAATTCGCTAAGAAAATGCTGAGCTTATTCGGCTCCACATATTTGTGTGAGCAAACATTCTCAGTCATGAACTTAAACAAGAACTGATTGAGGTCAAGGATGAGTGACTCCCACTTGCGTGACATTTTACGCATCTCAACCACTGCCCTCAAGCCAGACCTGGTCTCTTTACTGAAATCTAGATCTCAGTATCACCCTTCTCATTAGTGTCAGCAAGTTATCTGTTTCTTGATCAATCTGAAATTGAGTGTTCTGAACGGTAACATCTGTCACTATTAACAGTGAAAAGCCTAAAGTACACTAATGCACTGGGACTTATGGCACTTGTTTTATTAAACTATTGAACAAGATTTGGTTATAACTGTTGATGTTATGTACCTGTAGATGTGACACAAACTATTGCTTCTGAAATATCTTGTAAAAGACAAGGGCAAAATTCACTTGTTTTAAAGTTTAATGATAATAGACCACTTTGCATTACTTCTAACTCCTGTTTAAAATGTTCATGAGGCAAAGATATTTAACTCATGGAAATTTAAGGTATTCTATACAATTTGTTCAATGTTATCTGACTGAATGAAAGGGAGAATTGTGTTTTTAGAGTTGTTCACATCTGCCTGAGTGGCTTATATTTGGTTACATTGTCATTTGAAAAATAAAGGTAATTGTGGCAATGACAATTTTTTATAACAGTGTGTATTTTCACGTAACTTTTGTGGTTAAAAACATGTTAAAAGGAACTATTGGCCCCCGGGCATCTTCACTTTATCAAATTTGGCCCTCTTTGCAAAAAGTTTGGACACCCCTGGACTACATCGACATTCCCATAGCGCGGCTGCTGCATCGAGAATTGTGCCGTTTCTGTATCGCCTGACGGTGCCGGTTGTCACCATCACCGAAACGTCGTCCCCAATTCATAACATTTTGCGAGATCGCTCTCCACCACAGCTGACGCCAGTGATGAACTCGGGCACGTTTGTTCATCACGAGACTTCATTCGTTGGCCGTGCCGGGTGGAGGAGGGTTTTTATACGACACGCAATTGTAGATACCAAAATCAATCGTAATATTGCTCGCCAAGAAGCCTACGGATTAAACGCGTATGGCCTTGGTCTGCGAATAAAGACGATAACCGTATTCACACAGCCCGTTACTTGCACATCTCAGAATCAGTATTCACACCGGAGGAATCCGATGAGCTATAAAGCTTTTTTTCCCACAGATGTGCAGTAGGTATTCTTAATGAACTCTGCCCCAACCCCCCACGACTCCCCATCCCCTTCACTGCCCCCCCACCCCACCACTGCCCGCTCCTCCCCTCCCCGGCAACACCCTTGCCCCCCCCCGAACCCCCTCGCCCCGCAGCCGGCAGAGGACAGTGACCAAATGGGCCCCAAGGATTACGTCGGACTCAACTTCCCTTGTGACTGAGATCCCCGGGTAACAGTGAGCAATAAGTCACCCGGGATTATACGCTGAACTGTATTTACCTGGCGGTAGTGATCCCGGGCCATGGTGTGCGACACCAAAGCGGAGTCGCGGTGTGTAGCAAATCCTAGCAGTGTCCGTCTAACCCTGCTCACCTATTGCAACCACAGTCCAGTGGGACAGGGGGGGTAGGAAATCGTAGGGATCTCAGTACAAATCGGCCTATGGCTTGGTTACATTTTGCGGCGTCAGAGTAGACGCTGGGCTGGGAAAATCAGGTTGGGCACCATCCATTTAGTACGCGCCCTAAGGGGACATCCATTTAGTACGCGCCCTAAGGGGCCATCCATTTAGTACGCGCCCTAAGGGGCCATCCATTGAGTATGTACGCATGGAGAGGGGGGATGGGGGGTGGTTAACCCAAATGCATACTGCTTGCGTATTGAGGGGGGTCTACTGAAAATGTCCGTACGCATAGGAAACGGGATGGGTGGGTTGGGTGGTGAAGCCTTGATAATAATTTGTCTACATCGGCCTTCAGATGAGTTCGATAGTCCGGCGGTGGACTATCTATTTGCTTAAACACGTTCATATTATTAATCCTTGGTCGTTTCTGCGTGGATAAATATCGGCCGTTCTGTAGGATTCGGGGGGGGGGGCGGGGGAGCGTGTAAAAAGTCCGTGTGCATACAGGGAGGGTGGGAGGAGATCAGGTTTTTGACAGATTTTAGTGTGCGGACTCAATGGATGACCCCCTTGTCAGGCCCTCTTGGCTTGCTGCGTGCGTGCGTGTTGAATGACACCGCGACTCAACCTTTGATAGGGCGATCGTGCTCTTCGGCACGCGTGACTCCTGGTGTCTGGCTCAGCTCGGTGCTGACCCCTATGGGTTCGTGAGCATCGTTACAATTGGGGGACATCTTGGTTCTTTCGGTAAAGTCACGTAGAAGGGAAATAATAAAATAATAAAAATTAAACATAATAAAATAATTCTCACGACATTTCGGCCACAACGCAAGCAGCCGTCCTCAGGTGAAGAACAGGTCTGTCGGGAAGACAGTGTCTGAATGAAACACCCCAGGCTTGGAGCGTATATTTAAGCTGGGTTGGAGGGGGAAGAGCGCCTTGACAAAATAATATCAAGAGGAATTTAGCATATTTATGGAAAATGCAGATATGGGATTAGTCACTACGTGTGAAATGCGTAGGAGGTGGGCGGGGGGTTTCAAAGTCATATTATGCCCGTGCATTATGCAGGATTAGCAGCATCAAAGGGAGGGGATAGGGGTAGCATTAATAAAGGGAAGGAATGTTAATAGTATGTAGCTGCAGTAACTAAACACCACGTAAAAAACTAAAGTTTAAACTACATAGTATCATCAGTATACTAAATATACTCTCCAATAAGCTGAGCTACTAACAGTAAGTAATACATTACAATTCTATGTCGCAAAAAATATACTATGCTTCCAGCTAAACTCTTTTTTCTCTTACATCACACGGGTCTACCCCGTACTATATACTGCCATAGACAAACCCAACACAAAATTATATACTGTATTACTATACACCACCCTATACCTTCGACTATACATTGTAATATTAAACTATGTATTATTCTACCCACCCTACTGTATATCACACTGCTGTATATTCACTATACAATTACGATACTATATATTACCTTATACATTGTATTAAACATTGCAATTTTATGCTATTCATTATCATACAATCTGCTATACGCTATACCATTGACCGTCGCGTGAAAGATACGAAGAGGAAGCAACGAAATATGTCAATGGGAGAGTGGGGTTAGGAGACTTGCAGCGGAGCAAAGAATCCATTCCCTACAGAGAATACAAGATATATAGTCAATGCCAGTGAGTGGACTGCGGTCTGAAAGTCACCGTAAACGTGAACACAATCAGTTAAGATCCGAAATGGTTTATTACGTCCTTCCAATGATTGCTGAGCCAGAATCCATCTTTTCGGTTGAAATTGTCCCTGTGCTTGACTGACGGCCACGTAGTTTGACGTGGGGCCGCTCACCAGCAGGAAGGTCCTTAAGGATCGTGAGCAAAGGGTGAGGGACTCCGAAAGCACGAAGAACAACCCAGAGGCCAGGCCTACTGATGGTATCATTGGCCTAGTGCAGGTCTTATAAAGCACACAGATGGACTAAGATGCACACATGGACTTACAGACACGCAAAAAAATGGACTTACACTGACTAACATGGAGGCATGCACACACAGCGACTAACACACACACACATATCGACTCACACACAAACACATCGACTCACACACACACGTATGGACTCACACACACATAGACATCCACTTCAGATACACACACATGGAGTTACACACACATATCGACGTACACACATACAGCGACTCACACATACATCGACTCACACACAGACATACGTGGACTCACACACATTGATGTAAACACACATGTACTTACACACACACATCGACTAAGACACACACACATGGACTTACACACATATACATAGACTGACCCACACATTGCCCCACACACACATACACATATGGACTGTGACACACAGACATGTACTTTAGATACACATGGATTAACAGGCACATAGCCTCACACACACGCATTGACTTACACACACACATCGAGTGACACACACACATGTATGGACTTACACACACATGTGGACTAACACACACACAGCGACTGATACGCACACACATGGACTGACACACATGCACTTGTACGTATACACACATGGGGCGTTGTCTGTTTGATAAAGACAGACACACACATGGACTTACACACAGACATGGACCCACACACGTAGAAACCCATCGACTTACATGCACACAAACACATATGGACTCACACACACAGACATCGACTTTATCATTGTAATATTTATAAACTTATTTGTTTAATAATAGTAAACAATACACCTCAGTTCTTAGCGAAAGATGCAATAAAATTGTACTTTACATTGGTGTGGTGACGCCTCGTCCCGTGCAGAGCCCGCGACCTCGCCTAGATTGGCAAGCCGGAGGAGGTGAGACATTGCCAGGCTGCTGGCTGGGCCGCTACCCCCCCCCCCCCCACCATCACCCCGCCCGAGGCAGAATAATACCATGTAAGCGTTGTCATAATATTAAATTAATTTGTAAGAGCTTTATAGCAGTAACTGCACGCATTGTGGTGGTGGGGGGGGGGGAAGGGGACATCACACTGTGAAGAGAAATCGGCAGCGTGATGTGTATATTTATTCCATGTTAAACGCGTGAAATAAAATGTCCCCGTGAGCTGGAGCAAACTCGCAGTACTGGGTAGGGTCCGCCCTCCCCCCCACGCAATTGGCATCACTTGGTACGGTCGACTGCGCGCAATAAGTAAATAATTAATAATAGAAACGGCACAAATTTGTTAATTAAAGTACTTTAACTTTTACGGATGGGAAAACGGAATTGCCTATTCCCACCGCGGGGCTTAGGGCGTGCCGCCCGGCAAATTATTTTCTACGTGAAGGCCACCGTCCGAGAGCCAAATCCCCCGCAAGCTCGAGCGCGCGGAGACTTTTATATATAAGAAGAAAAAGAAAAGAAGAAAGAAGAAAGAAAAGAAAGAAGACTAGCGGAAGTACCTGGCGTTGCCCGGGTGAAAAATATATTTCTTACAAACTTTACATATATACACACAGATACTAAGGTATTGTCAAAGCCCGGTGGGCCGTTTGTACATTTCTCCACCAACAAATATATAAGAGGCTTGCACAAGTCCAAAAATTTGTAGAAAGTGTGGGGTAAATAGTTGATGTAAAGGTTTCCGAAAATTGTGGACCCCGCCCCCTCAAAAAATATCTTTACCCCTCATAGGTATATATACCTACACACCTTACATACAACAGAGTAAGTAGTATCTATTGACTCTGCAGTAGTATCTACTGACTGTACCGTAGTATCTACTGAGCCAGTAGTAGCTACTGACTGTGTAGTAGTATTTAGTCACTGTAGTAACTACTGACCATAGTAGTATTTACTGGGCCTACAGTAGTATCTACCGACTATATAGTCGTAACGACTAACTGTATAGTATCTGCTGACTCTATAGTAGTATCCACTGACTATAGTAGTAACTACTAACTCTATAGCAGTATATACTCACTCTATAATAGTATCTACTGACTCTAGTAGGTACTCACCGTGGTAGTATGTACTGACTGTATAGTAGTATATACTGACTGTAGCAATATTGACTGACTGTAGTGGTATATACTGACTGTTTTAGAATTTACTAAATCTATATAGCAGTATTTACCAACTCAATAGCAGTATCTACTATCACTACAGCAGTGTATACCGACTGAGGTGGTACCTGCTATCACTACAGCAGTGCATACTGACTGGTGGAACCTGCTATCACTACAGCAGTGCATAGTGACTGGTGGTACCTTCTAGGATTACAGCAGTGCATACTGCTGTGTTGGTACCTGCTATGATTACAGCAGTGCATACTGCTGTGGTGGTACCTGTTATGATGACAGCAGCGCATACTGCTGTGGTGGTACCTGCTATGATAACAGCAGTGCATATTGTGGTGGTACTTGCTATGATTGCAGCAGTGCATACTGCTGTGGTGATACCTGCTATGATTACAGCAGTGCATACTGCTGTGGTGGTAGCTTCTATGATTACAACAGTGCATACTGACTGTGGTGGTACATGCTTTGATTGCAGCAGTGCTTACTGCTGTGGTGGTACATGCTATGATTGCAGCAGTGCATACTGCTGTGGTGGTACCTATGATTACAGCAGTGCATACTGCTGTGGTGGTACCTGCTATGATTACAGCAGTGCATATTGTGGTGGTATCTGCTATGATGAGAGGAGTGCATATTGTGGTGGTGGTACCTGCTATGATGACAGCAGTACATACCGAGTGTGGTGGCACCTGCTATGATGACAGCAGTACATACTGTGGTGGTGGTACCTGCTCTAATGAGAGCAGTACATACTGTGGTGGCGGTACCTGCTATGATTACAGCAGTGCATGTTGACTGTACTCACTACTCACCCTCACTACTCACAACTCACGCTCACCACTCATCCTCACCACTCACCCTCACCACTCACCACTCACCATTCACCCTCACAACTCACCAATCTCCCTCACCACTCACCCTCACCACTCACCCTCACCACTCACCAATCACCCTCACCACTAACCCTCATCACTCTCCCTCACCACTCACCCTCACCACTCACCACTCACTTTCACCATTCACCCTCACCATTCAGCCTCACCACTCACCCTCACCACTCACCGTCACAACCACCACTCACCCTCACCACTTACCACTCACCCTCACCACTCAACCTCAGCCTCACTAATAACCACTCATCCTCACCAATCACCAGTGACCACTCACCCTCACCACTCTCCACTAACCCTCACCACTAAACCTCACCACTCACCCTCACTACTCACCCTCACCACTAACCACTCTCTCACCACTCACCCTCACCAGTCACCCTCACCACTCAGCACTCACCCTCACCACTCACCACTCACTAATCACCACTCACAACCGCCACTCACCCTCACCCTCACCACTCACTCTCACCACTCACCCTCACCCTCACAACAACCACTCACCCTCACCGCTCACCACTCACCCTCACCACTCACCCTCACCACTCATCCTCACTACTCACCACTCATCCTCACCAATCACACCCTCACCAATCACCACTCACCCTCACTGCTCACACTCACTGCTCAACACTCACCCTCACCACTCACCCTCATCACTCACCACTCACGCTCACCCTCACCACTCAACCCTCACTAATCACCACTCACAACCGCCACTCACCCTCACCACTCACCCTCACCACTCACCCTCACCACACACCCTCACTACTCATCCTCACCACTCATCCTCACCAATCACACCCTCACCAATCACCACTCACCCTCACCACTCACCCTCACCACTCAACACTCACGCTCACCACTCACTATTCACCCTCACCACTCACCACACTTGCCAATCACCCTCACCACTCTCCCTCACCACTCAGCCTCACCACTCACCAGTCACGCTCACCACTCACGCTCACCACTCACCCTCACTACTCACCCTAACCACTCCCCCTCAACACTCACCCTCACCACCACCACTCACCCTATTCCCGTTTTAAAAACTTGCTTACGTGTCACCAAGTATGCTTAACATTTCGAACAGACACACACATTCACTACTTTTGCTTTTGACATTTAACATACAAAACATCAGCTTGTACTACTGTCATCATAGCAGGTACCACCACCACAGTGATGGTGAGTGGTGTGGGTGAGTGGTGAGCGGTGAGGGTGAGTGGTGAGGGTGAGAGTGAGGATGAGTGGTGAGGGTGAGAGGTGAGGGTGAGTGGTGAGGGTGAGTAGTGAGGGTGAGGGGTGAGTAGTGAAGAAGAGCGGTGAGTGGTGAGGGTGTGTGGTGAGTGGTGAGCGTGAGTGGTGAGAATGAGTGGTGATGGTGAGTGGTGAGGGTGAGTAGTGAAGAAGAGTGGTGAGTGGTGAGGGTGTGTGGTGAGTGGTGAGTGTGAGTGGTGAGAGTGAGTGGTGATGGTGAGTGGTGAGGGTGAGTAGTGAAGAAGAGTGGTGAGTGGTAAGGGTGAGTGGTGAGGGTGTGTGGTGAGTGGTGAGGGTGAGTGGTGAGGGTGAGTGGAGAGGGTGAGTGGTGAGGGTGTGTGGTAAGTGGTGAGGGAGAGTGGTGAGGGTGAGTAGTGAGAGTGAGTAGTGAGGGTGAGTTGGGAGGGTGAGTGGTGAGCGAGAGTGGTGAGTGGTGAGGGTGAGTGGTGAGGTTGAGTTGTGAGGAAGAGTTGTGAGGAAGAGTGGTGAGGAAGAGTGGTCAGTGGTGAGTGGTGAGGGTGAGTGGTGAGGGTGAGTGGTGAGGGTGAGTGGTGAGGGTGAGTGGTGAGGGTGAGTGGTGAGGGAGAGGGGTGAGTGGTGAAGGTGAGTGGTGAGGAAGAGTGGTGAGTGGTGAGGGTGAGTGGTGAGGGTGAGTGGTGAGGGTGAGTGGTGAGGGTGAGTGGTGAGGGTGAGTGGTGAGGGAGAGGGGTGAGTGGTGAAGGTGAGTGGTGAGGAAGAGTGGTGAGGGTGAGTGGTGAGTGGAGAGGGTGAGTGGTGAGGGTGAGTGATGAGGGTGAGTGGTGAGTGTGAGGGTGAGTGGTGAGCGTGAGTGGAGAGGGAGAGGGGTGAGTGGTGAGAGAGAGTGGTGAGTGTGAGTGGTGAGAGTGAGTAGTGAGTGGAAAGAGTGAGTGGTGAGGGTGAGTGGTGAGCGTGAGTGGTGAGGAAGAGTGGTGAGGGTGAGTGGTGAGGGAGAGGGGCGAGTGGTGAGTGGTGAGGGTGAGTGGTAAGTGGTGAGGGTGAGTGTGAGTGGTGAATAATGAGCGTGAGTGTTGAGAGTGAGTGATGAGGGTGAGTGGTGAGAGTGAGTGGTGAGTGGTGAGGGTGTGTGGTGAGTGGTCAGCGTGATTGGTGAGGGTGAGTGGTTAGGGTGAGTGGTGAGCGTGAGTGGTGAGGGAGAGGGGTGCGTGGTGAGGGAGAGGGGTGAGTGGTGAGAGTGAGTGGTGAGGGTGAGTGGTGAGGGTGAGTGGTGAGCGTGAGTGGTGAGGGTGAGTGGTGAGGGTGAGTGGTGAGCGTGAGTGGTGAGGGAGAGGGGTGAGTGGTGAGGGGTGAGGGTGAGTGGTGAGGGTGAGTGGTGAGTGGTGAGCGTGAGTAATGAGAGAAAGTGGTGAGGGAGAGTGGTGAGGGTGAGTGGTGAGGGTGAGTGGTAAGGGAGAGGGGTGAGTGGTGAGTGGTGAGGGAGAGTGGTGAGGGGTGAGTGGTGAGTGGTGAGGGTGAGTGGTGAGGAAGAGTGATGAGTGGTGAGTGGTGAGGGTGAGTGGTGAGTGGTGAGGGTGAGTGGTGAGGGTGAGTGGTGAGGGTGAGTGGTGAGTGTGAGGGTGAGTGGTGAGGGTGAATGGTGAGTAGTGAGGGTGATTGGTGAGGGTGAGTGGTGAGCGTGAGTGGTGAGGGAGAGGGGTGAGTGGTGAGTGGTGAGGGTGAGTGGTAAGTGGTGAGGGTGAGTGTGAGTGGTGAATGGTGAGCATGAGTGGTGAGAGTGAATGGTGAGGGTGAGTGGTGAGAGTGAGTGGTGAGTGGTGAGGGTGTGTGGTGAGTGGTTAGCGTGATTGGTGAGGGTGAGTGGTGAGCGTGAGTAGTGAGGGAGAGGGGTGAGTGGTGAGAGTGAGTGGTGAGGGTGAGTGGTGAGGGTGAGTGGTGAGCGTGAGTGGTGAGGGAGAGGGGTGAGTGGTGAGAGTGAGTGGTGTGGTTGAGTGGTGAGGGTGAGTGGTGAGGGTGAGTGGTGAGTGGTGAGCGTGAGTGGTGAGGGTGAGTTGTGAGGGTGAGTGGTAAGTGTGAGTCGTGAGGGTGAGTGGTGAGAGGTGAATGGTGAGGTTGAGGGTGAGTGGTGAGGGTGAGTGGTGGTGATGAGGGTGAGTGTGAGTGATGATGGTGAGGATGAGTGTTGAGGGTGGGTGGTGGTGAGTGGTGGTGGTGAGTGTTGAGGGTGAGTGGTGAGGGTGAGTGGTAGTGGTGAGGGTGAGGATGAGTGGTGAGCGTGAGTGGTGAGCATGAGTGGTGAGGGAGAGAGGTGAGTGGTGAGGGTGAGTGATGAGAGAGAGTGGTGAGGGAGAGTGCTGAGGGTGAGTGGTGAGGGTGAGTGGTAAGGGAGAGGGGTGAGTGGTGAGGGTGAGTGGTGAGGGAGAGGGGTGAGTGGTGAGTGGTGAGGGTGAGTGGTGAGGAAGAGTGATGTGTGGTGAGTGGTGAGGGTGAGTGGTGAGGGTGAGTGGTGAAGGTGAGTGGTGAGTGTGAGGGTGAGTGGTGAGCGTGAGTGGAGAGAAAGAGGGGTGAGTGGTGAGGGGTGAGCGTGAGTGGTGAGAGTGAGTGGTGAGTGGTGAGAGTGAGTGGTGAGGGTGAGTGGTGAGTAGTGAGGATGATTGGTGAGGGTGAGTGGTGAGCGTGAGTGGTGAGGGGTGAGTGGTGAGGGTGAGTGGTGAGGGAGTGGGGCGAGTGGTGAGTGGTGAGGGTGAGTGGTAAGTGGTGAGGGTGAGTGGTGAATGGTGAGCGTGAGTGGTGAGAGTGAGTGGTGAGGATGAGTGGTGAGAGTGAGTGCTGAGGGTGTGTGGTGATCATGAGTGGTGAGTGGTGAGAGTTAGGGGTGAGTGGTGGTGGTGAGGGTGAGTGGTGAGGGTGAGTGGTGGTGATGAGGGTGAGTGTTGAGTGTCAGTGGTCAGGGTGAGTGGTGGTGGTGAGGGTGAGGATGAGGATGATAGGTGAGTGGTGAGCGTGAGTGGTGAGGGGTGAGTGGTGAGTGGTGAGAGAGAGTGGTGAGGGAAAGTGGTGAGGGAGAGTGGTGGTGGTGAGAGTGAGGATGGTTGGTGAGGGTGAGTGTTGAGCGTGAGTGGTGAGGGAAGGGGTAAGTGGTGAGGGTGAGTGGTCAGGGAGAGTGGTGAGGGTGAGTAGTGGTGGTGAGGGTGAGTAGTGTGGTGAGGGTGAGTGGTGAGGGTGATTAGTGAGTAGTGAGGGTGAGTGGTGAGCATGATTGGTGAGGGTTAGTGGTGAGCGTGAGTGGTGAGGTAGAGGGGTGAGTGGTGAGAGTGAATGGTGAGGGTGAGTAGTGAGGGTGAGTGGTGAGTAGTGATAATGATTGGTGAGGTTGAGTAGTGAGTGTGAGTGGTGAGGGAGAGGGGTGAGTGGTGAGGGTGAGTGGTGAGGGATAGGGGTGAGTGGTGAGGGAGAGGGTTGAGTGATGAGGGTGAGTGGTGAGTGGTGAGGGTGAGTGGTGAGTGGTGAGCATGAGTGGCGAGGGTGAGTGGTGAGGGTGAGTGGTAAGTGTGAGTCGTGAGGGTGAGTGGTGAGTGGTGGGCGGTGAGTGGTGAGGGTGAGTGGTGAGTGGTGAGAGTGAGTGGTGAGGGTGAGTGGTGAGTGTCAGTGTTGAGGGTGGGTGGTGGTGAGTGGTGGTGGTGAGGGTGAGTGTTGAGGGTGAGTGGTGAGGGTGAGTGGTGAGGGTGAGTGGTAGTGGTGAGGGTGAGGATGAGTGGTGAGCGTGAGTGGTGAGCGTTAGTGGTGAGGGAGAGGGGTGTGTGGTGAGGGTGAGTGATGAGAGAAAGTGGTGAGAAAGAGTGGTGAGGGAGAGTGGTGGTGGTGAGGGTGAGGATGGTTGGTGAGGGTGAGTGGTGAGCGTGAGTGGTGAGGGAGAGGGGTGAGTGGCGAGGGTGAGTGGTGAGGGCTCTGGGTGAGTGGTGAGGGTGAGTGGTGAGCGTGAGTGGTGAGGGTGAGTGGTGAGGGTGAGTGGTGAGGGTGAGTGGTGAGCGTGAGTGGTGAGTGAGAGGGGTGAGTGTGAGTGGTGATGGGTCTGTGTTGAGTGTGAGTGGTGAGTGTGAGTATGAGTGGTGAGGGGTCTGTGGTGAGTGTGAGTGGTGAGGGTGAGTGAGTGGTGACGGTGAGTGGTGAGGGTCAGTGGTGAGGGTGAGTGGTAGTGGTGAGGGTGAGGATGAGTGGTGAGCGTGAGTGGTGAGCATGAGTGGTGAGGGAGAGAGGTGAGTGGTGAGGGTGAGTGATGAGAGAGAGTGGTGAGGGAGAGTGCTGAGGGTGAGTGGTGAGTGTGAGTGGTAAGGGAGAGGGGTGAGTGGTGAGGGTGAGTGGTGAGGGAGAGGGATGAGTGGTGAGTGGTGAGGGTGAGGGGTGAGGAGAGTGATGTGGTGAGTGGTGAGGGTGAGTGGTGAGGGTGAGTGGTGATTTTGAGGGTGAGTGGTGAGCGTGAGTGGAGAGAAAGAGGGGTGAGTGGTGAGGGGTGAGCGTGAGTGGTGAGAGTGAGTGGTGAGTGGTGAGGGTGAGTGGTGAGGGTGAGTGGTGAGTAGTGAGGATGATTGGTGAGGGTGAGTGGTGAGCGTGAGTGGTGAGGGGTGAGTGGTGAGGGTGAGTGGTGAGGGATTGGGGCGAGTGGTGAGTGGTGAGGGTGAGTGGTAAGTGGTGAGGGTGAGTGGTGAATGGTGAGCGTGAGTGGTGAGAGTGAGTGGTGAGGATGAGTGGTGAGAGTGAGTGCTGAGGGTGTGTGGTGATCATGAGTGGTGAGTGGTGAGAGTTAGGGGTGAGTGGTGGTGGTGAGGGTGAGTGGTGAGGGTGAGTGGTGGTGATGAGGGTGAGTGTTGAGTGTCAGTGGTCAGGGTGAGTGGTGGTGGTGAGGGTGAGGATGAGGATGATAGGTGAGTGGTGAGCGTGAGTGGTGAGGGGTGAGTGGTGAGTGGTGAGAGAGAGTGGTGAGGGAAAGTGGTGAGGGAGAGTGGTGGTGGTGAGAGTGAGGATGGTTGGTGAGGGTGAGTGTTGAGCGTGAGTGGTGAGGGAAGGGGTAAGTGGTGAGGGTGAGTGGTCAGGGAGAGTGGTGAGGGTGAGTAGTGGTGGTGAGGGTGAGTAGTGTGGTGAGGGTGAGTGGTGAGGGTGATTAGTGAGTAGTGAGGGTGAGTGGTGAGCATGATTGGTGAGGGTTAGTGGTGAGCGTGAGTGGTGAGGTAGAGGGGTGAGTGGTGAGAGTGAATGGTGAGGGTGAGTAGTGAGGGTGAGTGGTGAGTAGTGATAATGATTGGTGAGGTTGAGTAGTGAGTGTGAGTGGTGAGGGAGAGGGGTGAGTGGTGAGGGTGAGTGGTGAGGGATAGGGGTGAGTGGTGAGGGAGAGGGGTGAGTGGTGAGGGTGAGTGGTGAGTGGTGAGGGTGAGTGGTGAGTGGTGAGCATGAGTGGCGAGGGTGAGTGGTGAGGGTGAGTGGTAAGTGTGAGTCGTGAGGGTGAGTGGTGAGTGGTGGGTGGTGAGTGGTGAGGGTGAGTGGTGAGTGGTGAGAGTGAGTGGTGAGGGTGAGTGGTGAGTGTCAGTGTTGAGGGTGGGTGGTGGTGAGTGGTGGTGGTGAGGGTGAGTGTTGAGGGTGAGTGGTGAGGGTGAGTGGTGAGGGTGAGTGGTAGTGGTGAGGGTGAGGATGAGTGGTGAGCGTGAGTGGTGAGCGTTAGTGGTGAGGGAGAGGGGTGTGTGGTGAGGGTGAGTGATGAGAGAAAGTGGTGAGAAAGAGTGGTGAGGGAGAGTGGTGGTGGTGAGGGTGAGGATGGTTGGTGAGGGTGAGTGGTGAGCGTGAGTGGTGAGGGAGAGGGGTGAGTGGCGAGGGTGAGTGGTGAGGGCTCTGGGTGAGTGGTGAGGGTGAGTGGTGAGCGTGAGTGGTGAGGGTGAGTGGTGAGGGTGAGTGGTGAGGGTGAGTGGTGAGCGTGAGTGGTGAGTGAGAGGGGTGAGTGTGAGTGGTGATGGGTCTGTGTTGAGTGTGAGTGGTGAGTGTGAGTATGAGTGGTGAGGGGTCTGTGGTGAGTGTGAGTGGTGAGGGTGAGTGAGTGGTGACGGTGAGTGGTGAGGGTCAGTGGTGAGGGTGAGTGGTAGTGGTGAGGGTGAGGATGAGTGGTGAGCGTGAGTGGTGAGCATGAGTGGTGAGGGAGAGAGGTGAGTGGTGAGGGTGAGTGATGAGAGAGAGTGGTGAGGGAGAGTGCTGAGGGTGAGTGGTGAGGGTGAGTGGTAAGGGAGAGGGGTGAGTGGTGAGGGTGAGTGGTGAGGGAGAGGGGTGAGTGGTGAGTGGTGAGGGTGAGTGGTGAGGAAGAGTGATGTGTGGTGAGTGGTGAGGGTGAGTGGTGAGGGTGAGTGGTGAGGGTGAGTGGTGAGTGTGAGGGTGAGTGGTGAGCGTGAGTGGAGAGAAAGAGGGGTGAGTGGTGAGGGGTGAGCGTGAGTGGTGAGAGTGAGTGAGTGGTGAGGGGTGAGCGTGAGGGTGAGGGTGAGTGTGAGTGGTGAGAGTGAGTGGTGAGGTGAGAGTGGTGAGTAGTGAGGATGATTGGTGAGGGTGAGTGGTGAGCGTGAGTGGTGAGGGTGAGTGGTGAGGGTGAGTGGTGAGGGATTGGGCGCGAGTGGTGAGTGGTGAGGGTGAGTGGGTAAGTGGTGAGGGTGAGTGGTGAATGGTGAGCGGTGAGTGGTGAGAGTGAGTGGTGAGGATGAGTGGTGATGAGTGAGTGCTGAGGGTGTGGTGGTGACTCAGAGTGGTGAGTGGTGAGAGTTAGGGGTGAGTGGTGGTGGTGGAGGGTGAGTGGTGAGGGTGAGTGGTGGTGATGAGGGTGAGTGTTTGAGTGTCAGTGGTTCAGGGTGAGTGGTGGTGGTGAGGGTGAGGATGAGGAGATAGGTGAGTGGTGAGCGTGAGTGGTGAGGGTGAGTGGTGAGTGGTGAGAGAGAGTGGTGAGGGAAAGTGGTGAGGGAGAGTGGTGGTGGTGAGAGTGAGGATGGTTGGTGAGGGTGAGTGTTGAGCGTGAGTGGTGAGGGAAGGGGTAAGTGGTGAGGGTGAGTGGTCAGGGAGAGTGGTGAGGGTGAGTAGTGGTGGTGAGGGTGAGTAGTGTGGTGAGGGTGAGTGGTGAGGGTGATTAGTGAGTAGTGAGGGTGAGTGGTGAGCATGATTGGTGAGGGTTAGTGGTGAGCGTGAGTGGTGAGGTAGAGGGGTGAGTGGTGAGAGTGAATGGTGAGGGTGAGTAGTGAGGGTGAGTGGTGAGTAGTGATAATGATTGGTGAGGTTGAGTAGTGAGTGTGAGTGGTGAGGGAGAGGGGTGAGTGGTGAGGGTGAGTGGTGAGGGATAGGGGTGAGTGGTGAGGGAGAGGGTTGAGTGATGAGGGTGAGTGGTGAGTGGTGAGGGTGAGTGGTGAGTGGTGAGCATGAGTGGCGAGGGTGAGTGGTGAGGGTGAGTGGTAAGTGTGAGTCGTGAGGGTGAGTGGTGGGCGGTGAGTGGTGAGGGTGAGTGGTGAGTGGTGAGAGTGAGTGGTGAGGGTGAGTGGTGAGTGTCAGTGTTGAGGGTGGGTGGTGGTGAGTGGTGGTGGTGAGGGTGAGTGTTGAGGGTGAGTGGTGAGGGTGAGTGGTGAGGGTGAGTGGTAGTGGTGAGGGTGAGGATGAGTGGTGAGCGTGAGTGGTGAGCGTTAGTGGTGAGGGAGAGGGGTGTGTGGTGAGGGTGAGTGATGAGAGAAAGTGGTGAGAAAGAGTGGTGAGGGAGAGTGGTGGTGGTGAGAGTGAGGATGGTTGGTGAGGGTGAGTGGTGAGCGTGAGTGGTGAGGGAGAGGGGTGAGTGGCGAGGGTGAGTGGTGAGGGCTCTGGGTGAGTGGTGAGGGTGAGTGGTGAGCGTGAGTGGTGAGGGTGAGTGGTGAGGGTGAGTGGTGAGGGTGAGTGGTGAGCGTGAGTGGTGAGTGAGAGGGGTGAGTGTGAGTGGTGATGGGTCTGTGTTGAGTGTGAGTGGTGAGTGTGAGTATGAGTGGTGAGGGGTCTGTGGTGAGTGTGAGTGGTGAGGGTGAGTGAGTGGTGACGGTGAGTGGTGAGGGTCAGTGGTGAGGGTGAGTGGTAGTGGTGAGGGTGAGGATGAGTGGTGAGCGTGAGTGGTGAGCATGAGTGGTGAGGGAGAGAGGTGAGTGGTGAGGGTGAGTGATGAGAGAGAGTGGTGAGGGAGAGTGCTGAGGGTGAGTGGTGAGGGTGAGTGGTAAGGGAGAGGGGTGAGTGGTGAGGGTGAGTGGTGAGGGAGAGGGATGAGTGGTGAGTGGTGAGGGTGAGTGGTGAGGAAGAGTGATGTGTGGTGAGTGGTGAGGGTGAGTGGTGAGGGTGAGTGGTGAGGGTGAGTGGTGAGTGTGAGGGTGAGTGGTGAGCGTGAGTGGAGAGAAAGAGGGGTGAGTGGTGAGGGGTGAGCGTGAGTGGTGAGAGTGAGTGGTGAGTGGTGAGAGTGAGTGGTGAGGGTGAGTGGTGAGTAGTGAGGATGATTGGTGAGGGTGAGTGGTGAGCGTGAGTGGTGAGGGGTGAGTGGTGATGGTGAGTGGTGAGGGATTGGGGCGAGTGGTGAGTGGTGAGGGTGAGTGGTAAGTGGTGAGGGTGAGTGGTGAATGGTGAGCGTGAGTGGTGAGAGTGAGTGGTGAGGATGAGTGGTGAGAGTGAGTGCTGAGGGTGTGTGGTGATCATGAGTGGTGAGTGGTGAGAGTTAGGGGTGAGTGGTGGTGGTGAGGGTGAGTGGTGAGGGTGAGTGGTGGTGATGAGGGTGAGTGTTGAGTGTCAGTGGTCAGGGTGAGTGGTGGTGGTGAGGGTGAGGATGAGGATGATAGGTGAGTGGTGAGCGTGAGTGGTGAGGGGTGAGTGGTGAGTGGTGAGAGAGAGTGGTGAGGGAAAGTGGTGAGGGAGAGTGGTGGTGGTGAGAGTGAGGATGGTTGGTGAGGGTGAGTGTTGAGCGTGAGTGGTGAGGGAAGGGGTAAGTGGTGAGGGTGAGTGGTCAGGGAGAGTGGTGAGGGTGAGTAGTGGTGGTGAGGGTGAGTAGTGTGGTGAGGGTGAGTGGTGAGGGTGATTAGTGAGTAGTGAGGGTGAGTGGTGAGCATGATTGGTGAGGGTTAGTGGTGAGCGTGAGTGGTGAGGTAGAGGGGTGAGTGGTGAGAGTGAATGGTGAGGGTGAGTAGTGAGGGTGAGTGGTGAGTAGTGATAATGATTGGTGAGGTTGAGTAGTGAGTGTGAGTGGTGAGGGAGAGGGGTGAGTGGTGAGGGTGAGTGGTGAGGGATAGGGGTGAGTGGTGAGGGAGAGGGTTGAGTGATGAGGGTGAGTGGTGAGTGGTGAGGGTGAGTGGTGAGTGGTGAGCATGAGTGGCGAGGGTGAGTGGTGAGGGTGAGTGGTAAGTGTGAGTCGTGAGGGTGAGTGGTGAGTGGTGGGCGGTGAGTGGTGAGGGTGAGTGGTGAGTGGTGAGAGTGAGTGGTGAGGGTGAGTGGTGAGTGTCAGTGTTGAGGGTGGGTGGTGGTGAGTGGTGGTGGTGAGGGTGAGTGTTGAGGGTGAGTGGTGAGGGTGAGTGGTGAGGGTGAGTGGTAGTGGTGAGGGTGAGGATGAGTGGTGAGCGTGAGTGGTGAGCGTTAGTGGTGAGGGAGAGGGGTGTGTGGTGAGGGTGAGTGATGAGAGAAAGTGGTGAGAAAGAGTGGTGAGGGAGAGTGGTGGTGGTGAGGGTGAGGATGGTTGGTGAGGGTGAGTGGTGAGCGTGAGTGGTGAGGGAGAGGGGTGAGTGGCGAGGGTGAGTGGTGAGGGCTCTGGGTGAGTGGTGAGGGTGAGTGGTGAGCGTGAGTGGTGAGGGTGAGTGGTGAGGGTGAGTGGTGAGGGTGAGTGGTGAGCGTGAGTGGTGAGTGAGAGGGGTGAGTGTGAGTGGTGATGGGTCTGTGTTGAGTGTGAGTGGTGAGTGTGAGTATGAGTGGTGAGGGGTCTGTGGTGAGTGTGAGTGGTGAGGGTGAGTGAGTGGTGACGGTGAGTGGTGAGGGTCAGTGGTGAGGGTGAGTGGTAGTGGTGAGGGTGAGGATGAGTGGTGAGCGTGAGTGGTGAGCATGAGTGGTGAGGGAGAGAGGTGAGTGGTGAGGGTGAGTGATGAGAGAGAGTGGTGAGGGAGAGTGCTGAGGGTGAGTGGTGAGGGTGAGTGGTAAGGGAGAGGGGTGAGTGGTGAGGGTGAGTGGTGAGGGAGAGGGGTGAGTGGTGAGTGGTGAGGGTGAGTGGTGAGGAAGAGTGATGTGTGGTGAGTGGTGAGGGTGAGTGGTGAGGGTGAGTGGTGAGGGTGAGTGGTGAGTGTGAGGGTGAGTGGTGAGCGTGAGTGGAGAGAAAGAGGGGTGAGTGGTGAGGGGTGAGCGTGAGTGGTGAGAGTGAGTGGTGAGTGGTGAGAGTGAGTGGTGAGGGTGAGTGGTGAGTAGTGAGGATGATTGGTGAGGGTGAGTGGTGAGCGTGAGTGGTGAGGGGTGAGTGGTGAGGGTGAGTGGTGAGGGATTGGGGCGAGTGGTGAGTGGTGAGGGTGAGTGGTAAGTGGTGAGGGTGAGTGGTGAATGGTGAGCGTGAGTGGTGAGAGTGAGTGGTGAGGATGAGTGGTGAGAGTGAGTGCTGAGGGTGTGTGGTGATCATGAGTGGTGAGTGGTGAGAGTTAGGGGTGAGTGGTGGTGGTGAGGGTGAGTGGTGAGGGTGAGTGGTGGTGATGAGGGTGAGTGTTGAGTGTCAGTGGTCAGGGTGAGTGGTGGTGGTGAGGGTGAGGATGAGGATGATAGGTGAGTGGTGAGCGTGAGTGGTGAGTGGTGAGTGGTGAGAGAGAGTGGTGAGGGAAAGTGGTGAGGGAGAGTGGTGGTGGTGAGAGTGAGGATGGTTGGTGAGGGTGAGTGTTGAGCGTGAGTGGTGAGGGAAGGGGTAAGTGGTGAGGGTGAGTGGTCAGGGAGAGTGGTGAGGGTGAGTAGTGGTGGTGAGGGTGAGTAGTGTGGTGAGGGTGAGTGGTGAGGGTGATTAGTGAGTAGTGAGGGTGAGTGGTGAGCATGATTGGTGAGGGTTAGTGGTGAGCGTGAGTGGTGAGGTAGAGGGGTGAGTGGTGAGAGTGAATGGTGAGGGTGAGTAGTGAGGGTGAGTGGTGAGTAGTGATAATGATTGGTGAGGTTGAGTAGTGAGTGTGAGTGGTGAGGGAGAGGGGTGAGTGGTGAGGGTGAGTGGTGAGGGATAGGGGTGAGTGGTGAGGGAGAGGGTTGAGTGATGAGGGTGAGTGGTGAGTGGTGAGGGTGAGTGGTGAGTGGTGAGCATGAGTGGCGAGGGTGAGTGGTGAGGGTGAGTGGTAAGTGTGAGTCGTGAGGGTGAGTGGTGGGCGGTGAGTGGTGAGGGTGAGTGGTGAGTGGTGAGAGTGAGTGGTGAGGGTGAGTGGTGAGTGTCAGTGTTGAGGGTGGGTGGTGGTGAGTGGTGGTGGTGAGGGTGAGTGTTGAGGGTGAGTGGTGAGGGTGAGTGGTGAGGGTGAGTGGTAGTGGTGAGGGTGAGGATGAGTGGTGAGCGTGAGTGGTGAGCGTTAGTGGTGAGGGAGAGGGGTGTGTGGTGAGGGTGAGTGATGAGAGAAAGTGGTGAGAAAGAGTGGTGAGGGAGAGTGGTGGTGGTGAGAGTGAGGATGGTTGGTGAGGGTGAGTGGTGAGCGTGAGTGGTGAGGGAGAGGGGTGAGTGGCGAGGGTGAGTGGTGAGGGCTCTGGGTGAGTGGTGAGGGTGAGTGGTGAGCGTGAGTGGTGAGGGTGAGTGGTGAGGGTGAGTGGTGAGGGTGAGTGGTGAGCGTGAGTGGTGAGTGAGAGGGGTGAGTGTGAGTGGTGATGGGTCTGTGTTGAGTGTGAGTGGTGAGTGTGAGTATGAGTGGTGAGGGGTCTGTGGTGAGTAGTGAGTGGTGAGGGTGAGTGAGTGGTGACGGTGAGTGGTGAGGGTCAGTGGTGAGGGTCAGTGGTGAGAGGTGAGTGGTGAGAGGTGAGTGGTGACGGTGAGTGGTGAGGGTGAGTGTTGAGGGTGAGTGAGTGGTGAGGTTGAGTGCTGAGGGGTCTGTGGTGAGTGTGAGTGTTGAGGGGTCTGTGGTGAGTGTGAGTGGTGAGGTGGTGAGTGGTGAGGGTGAGTGGTGAACAGTGAGTGGTGAGGGTGAGTGGTGAGTTAGCGAGAGTGAGTGGTGAGCGGTGAGGGTGAGGGTGAGTGGTGAGGGTGAGTGGTGAGAGTGAGTGTTGAGGGTGAGTGGTGAGGTGGTGAGTGTGAGTGGTGAGGGTGAGTGGTGAGAGTGAGTGGTAAGGGTGAGTGGTGAGTGGTGAGAGTGAGTGTGAGTGGTGAGGGTCAGTGGTGAGTGGTGAGAGGTGAGGGTAAGTGGTGGTGGTGAGGGTGAGTGGTGGTGGTGAGGGTGAGTGTTGAGGGTGAGTGGTGGTGGCGAGGGTGAGTGTTGAGTGTGAGTGGTGAGGGTGAGTAGTGGTGGTGAGGGTGAGGATGATTGGTGAGGGTGAGTGGTGAGCGTGAGTGTTGAGAGAATGGTAAGGGAGAGTGGTGAGGGAGAGTGGTGAGCGTGAGTAGTGGTGGTGAGGGTGAGTAGTGAGGGTGAGTGGTGAGGGTGAGTGAGTGGTGAGGGTGAGTGGTGAAGGTGAGTGGTGAGTGAAAGTGAGTGGTGAGTCATAGTGAGTGGTGAGGGAGAGTGGTGATGGTGATTAGTGAGGGTGAGTGACGGAGAGTGGTGAGGGTGTATATATTTTTGCCTATGATGACAGCAGTACATGCTGACGTTTGGTATGTTAAATGTAAAAGCTAAATGTGTGAATGTGTGTGTCTGTTGGAAATGTTAGGCAAACTTGGCGACATGCAGTTTTTAAAACGGGAATAGGGCGATTCTAAAGTAATGTACAACCTTCGATGATTGCTTTGCGCGATTCAAAGAATCGATTCCTGATGCGCTGGGAGTTTACATTTTTTATTACAGAGTTTAATTTTCATTGGTATGTTATGTTTTAAAGTTTTCAATAGTTTTTAATTATATTTTTGCCCCGGTCAACGCCGGATATTTCCCATTCGTAGAAGTTTATATCGACTCTATAACCAACTTATATTAAACGTGAATAAGCCGATTTTAAATGAATCTATATCCTTCGATTCCTTCGCACAATTCAGAGAATCGATTCTTGGCACGGTCGGGTTTAAAATTTTAATTACACAGTTGTAATTTTCATTGGTATGTTATGTTTTAAAGTTTTCAGAATATTTTAAATGTATTTTTCCCCCCGGGCAACGCTGGGTATATCGAGTTTATAGCACAAAGTCTTCGCCTGACACGTGTGGGGTGTCGAGGCCTAGTACCGTACAGAGCCTCCGGCCTAGCCTAGATTGCCCACCCGGCCGAGGCTGGGTGCTGGGGCTACTACCCCCCCCCCCCCCCCCGCGCTAGAATAATACTGTCTAATCGCTATAATTTTATTATCTACCGACCCTATAATAGTAAGTGCACACATTGGGGTGGGGGGGACGTGAAACTTTGATGTATTTACCTCAGCGTCGCGTGTACATTTTTGTGCATTTGGAACGGGAATGAAAAATGGCGTCCGCACCACAGCGACGGCGTGGTGCCCGTTGCCAGGGGCAACCGCCCTGGTCGGCATCTCGCGCATGTGCAACGGCGTGCTTTGTCACGTGCCAGCCGGCAATAATAAATAAATAAATGGAAATCGCACTAAATCGATAATCGGACGATAATCGGACCACTTTAAAGGCGACGGACGAAAAAACAGAATTGCCTATTCCCACCGCAGGGCACGGGACGTGCCTCCCGGCAAATTTTTTTCGTCCTAAACCCCACGGACCGAGCGCCAAATCCCTCGCAAGCGAGCGTACACAGACGGACAGACGGACAGACGGACAGACAGACAAAAAGTGACGTTTATAGGTAAGACTAGCGGGTGAGTACCCGGCGTTGCCCGGCCCAAAAAGGCAGACACACAAATGTAGTTACACACACAAATCGACTAACACACATACATAGAGTTACACACACATATCGACTCACACGTACATACATAGACTGAACAACAACAACCGCCATTCGCCAGTAAGTGGCGGTGACATCACCACAACGCTTGTGCCAGGCTATGTGCACCTTGAGGCCACGTAAAGTGTCGAACGCCCGCTGGCAGGAGGTCACGGGGCAGACCCAGATGGCACAGGTCGACTGACTGAGAAGACTGGCTGATGCACCACCTGTGCCCCCTACTGTGGCAACTTGCTGTGCTTTAGTCACCCGGCGCTCCGCTCGTTGTTGTGAGCATCGCTCCTCCGCCCTCCGTTGTTGTTGGAGGGCGACTGTCTCCAACTTGCCAGTAGCGTCCTTCAGGAGGCTCCTCCACAGAGGCCGATCTTGACACGGCTGGTACCAGTCATCGGCAAGTCGACTCAGCTCCACGTCCTCCTGTACCACATCACTTCATCTATTTTCTAGCCCGTGCCGGGCCGTTTATCCCCCTCGATCCGGCCGAACAAAAGATGTTTAGGCATATTCTTAGGTTTTTTCGGTAAAGTCGCTGGGCTCAACCATTATTATGCAGTCTATTCTTAGTCTTAAGCCTCACCTTACCATATTAATAAAAGTATGCGGCCCTTGCCCCACCACCATCTTCAACCATTATATAAACGGAGTGGTAGCTCCTACAATCTCTCATTTACTTGATACAGCCGTCGTGGCTGTGACGGTACCACCTGAAGACGGAAGCTTGTGTTGCCTCCGAACGTCGTGATTTTTATTTTATTTTCATTTTATTTTTTAATGTTTTTACCTACGTGACTTTACCAAAAAAACCTAAGAATATGAATCATTGCAGTCACGAAAGCTTCAAATCTAGAATGTTTAGGCATGCGGTGTTTGGCCATGCGGGCTACATGACTCAAGCAACGCAGCCTTACCTGGCGGAAGAGCTCACTGATGGGACTTTGTCCACATCTTTCAAGGATTTGTGAGCTCCTCACACAATGCAGCCTGGTTAAACCCAGGATGGATCGTTAACAGGCCAGCCTAAATGTTTCTAACCGGCGAAGATGTTCCATTAAGGGAGATGCACGTTTCGCAAGCGTATAGAAGGGAGGGAATTACCGTGGCCGAGAAGACCTGAAGCTTCGTGAAGAGCGACAGACCAGGTAGCTTCCACACGGCGCTCGACTGATTTGAAGTGAGACTTCTGCTGTTAAACCGGAGCCGGTCATGAGCACACTGGCCAGGTATGGGAATCTCGGCAATCTCTCCACAACTGGCGCATCACGAATTGTGAGCTGTGGGGGTGGATTGTTCGATGGTACAAAATAACCAGGCAGGTGCTTAGTTTTGGTGGGGCTGATGGTAAGGCCCCACCTCTTAGTGGCAAGCTCCAGGTTCAGCAGCAGTGAGCAGCAATCACCAGAGCATCGGCATACATAACATGGTTGAGCAATAGGGAGGCATCCGTTGACCGCACCCGGGCATCGATCAGCCTCCCATTGTATCTGCACCATTCATCGGGTACAGCCATTGAAGGCTTCACGAACTACGTGGTCAAAAGATGTGGAGCCAGAGGACATCCCTGTCACACCATCATGAAGGTCCTTAAGGATCGTGAGCAAAGTTTGAGGGACTCCGAAAGCATCAAAAACAATCCAGAGGCCAGGCCTACTGGTGGTATCATAGGCCTTGAGCAAGTTAATAAAGCACATACATTCACTCACACACACACATGGACCTACAGACACGCAAAGAAATGGACTTACACTGACTGACATGGAGCCATGCACACAAAGCGACTAACACAGACGTCCATGGACTGACACACACAGACATATCGACTGACACACACAAACACATGGACTTACTCACACACACATATGGACTGACACACGCATAAACATGCACTTTAGATACACACACATGGAGTTACACACACATACATAGACTGACACACATACATCGACTCACATACAGACATACGTGGACTCACACACACATTGACGTAAACATACATGTACTTACACACACATATCGACTAAGACACACACACATGGACTTACACACACATACATAGACTGACACATGCATTGCCCTACACACACATAGACATATGTACTGTGATACACAGACATCTACTTTAGATACACACATGTAGATTAACACACACACATCGACTGACACACATAGACACACAAACGCACATTGACTTATACACTCAGATGGAGGCATAAACACACATCGACTCACACACACACGCATTCACTTAGACACACACACATCGAGTGAAACACACACGTATGGACTTACACACACATATGGACTAACACACACAGCGACTGATATGCACACAAATGGACTGACACACACACACAAACACTTGTACATACACACACATAGGGCGTTGTCCGTTTGAAAAAGACAGACATACACATGGACTCACACACAGACATGGAGCCACACACATAGAAACCCATCGACTTATGCGCACACAAAGACATATGGACTCACACACACAGACATCGACTTTAGGGACACACATGTAGTTTCTACACACGAACATTATAATTGTAATATTAGGCAACTTATTAGTTTCATAATAGTAAACGAAGCAAAGTTGTTATGTGCACACAAACATTATCATTGTAATATTTCTAAACTTATTTGTTTAATAATAGTAAACAATAAACCTCAGTTCTTAGCGAAAGATGCAAGAAAATTGTACTTTACATTGGCGTGGTGACGCGTCGTCCCGTGCAGAGCCCGCGGCCTCGCCTAGATTGGCAAGCCGGAGGAGGTGAGACGTTGCCAAGCTGCGAGCTAGGCCGCTACCCCTCCCACCATCCCCCCGCCCGAGGCAGAATAATACCATGTAAGCGTTGTCATAATATTAAATTAATATGTAAGGGCTGTATAGCAGTAACTGCACGCATTGTGGTGGGGGGGGGGAGACGACATCACACTGTGAAGTGAAATCGGAAGCGTGATGTGGATATTTATTCCATGTTAAATGCGTAAAATAAAATGTCTCCCGTGAGCTGGAGCGAACGCGCATGACTTGGCAGGGTTCGCCCCCCCCCACGCAATTGTCGTGAGTTGGTACGGTCGATGTCGCGCAATAAGTAAATAATGAATAATAGAAACGGCACAAATGTGTTAACTAAACTACTTTAAAGTTTACGAATCGGGAAAACGGAATAGCCTATTCCCACCGCGGGCTTAGGGCGTGCTGCCTGTCAAAAACATTTCTACCTAAAGCCCACCGTCCGAGAGCCAAATCCCCCGCAAGCGCGAGCGCGTGGAGACTTTTATATATAAGATGTTTTATTTCTATTATTTTATTATTTCCCTTCTACGTGACTTTACCAAAAGAACCAAGAAGATGAATCCCTGCAGTCACGAAAGCTTTAAATCGAAACTTGGGGGACGGTTCTGTATGAGCTGTCCTAGCGCCCAGGGGGTCCGATCCCCATGAGCTGAGCCCTAATGCCTCCGTGTTTTCCATGCTCCACGTGGGACAGCTCACCGCAGTGGTCTCGCTGTACTCTTATGTAAAAACTAAAATTAAAATAAATTAAATCACGACGTTACGGAGGCAACACAAGCTTCCATCTTCAAGTGGTACCGACACAGCAAAATTACTGTATCAATTTTACTGTGTCGGTGCCACCTGAAGACGGAAGCTTGTGTTGCCTCCGAAATGTCGTGATTTAATTGGTTTTTATTTAACTTTTTACCTACGTGACTTTACCGAAAAAACCAAAGAGTATGGACCCTTGCAGTCACGAAAACTTCAAATCTAGAATCAAGGTATCGCTGTAGTTTATCAGTCAAATCTCACTTTACGTTCACGTCAAATCCAATTTTCTCCCGTTACATTTGAGTTTGTCACTGTCTGTCCTCGCTCGCTATTTCAACGTTTCTCTCATTCTCGTTTAGGGCCCTCCTGACAGTAATGTCACTACTCTCTGGTTCTTTCGGTAAAGTCACGTAGTTAGAAATAAACTAAAACTAATCACGACGTTTCGATCGCAACACAAGCGGTCCGTCGTCAGCCCTTGTTGCCTGATGACCGATGCTTGTGTTGCGATCAAACGTCGTGATTTGTTTTATTTCATGTTATTTCTACCCACTTTGACTTTACCGATAGAACAAAAAGAGTATGGATTCCTGCAGTCACGAAAGCTTCAAATCAAAGCAGTGTCACTAGTTTCTTGAACGACCTCTCCCGATTTACTGTTCCTACTTCCTAAACGTTTCCCATTGACTGATTCTCGGAGGCGACTTTAACTGCCCCAACGTTCTTACCCGTCCCAATTGGACATGTGTGAAAAAGAGCTTATATAGCTCATCGGATTTCTCCAGTATAAATGAATATTCTGATTCTGTTTCTGTACATATGTTGAATGTCTGTCGCACCGTACGTAGCTGCAGGGTTCACGTCCAGGCAGGTAGTAAAACTATATTTTTCCGAGGCAGAAATGACGAAAGTGCAACCCAACGCCCAGAACAAACAAATAATTTCGAACTGTAGATCGCACGTGAAGAAAAATTAAAACCGAACAAGTATTTTCTGGATTCTTTTATTTAAAAGGCGAGTCACATTTGGGGCCTTAGCAAACGACACCGGCGCGCATCCCGGTCACGCTGGTGACTCTCACACGCATGCGACTGTGGAGTCCTCATGCCGAGCAGGGGTCAAATATCCACTTGTGCCACGATTGTCTTGGTCAAGGCAATGCTGGGTCTGTACTAACGGCTGGAATTGCATCATTACCTCATTGCTCTGTTACAGAACCTTCCATTTATCACGTTTTGGCTTGACCCCACGCTCGGCTCGGTTATGTGGTAACAGAAGAGTTCAGTGGGGAGAGGTCATGTCTGGGCCGTGCTGGCTGTGGACACACCTGTTACAAAGCAATATTGGCACGACAATCCAAACGTGTACAGATCTCTAGAGGTGGCCCGGACGGTTGGGCCTAAAGCCTGGCCCATAGATGATCAGCGTGAGCAATGAGCGGCGAGCCACGAGGTCGCTTCTGAACATCGCCAGAACGGGTTTCACTTGCAGAGCAACTGACGACACGTAGCGGACGGCCGTAATCTGTGACACCGAATCACTGGGCCTGGTCGCATACGAGCACAGCAAGTACACGCGGAAAAAACACTTTAACGCAAATGTAAGGTTTTCCCCTTTTAGATGTGACGTTCAAGCAATGACCGAGCGATTCGCGCAGAATCTGGGAATACGTGGCTCGGTTGCCGTTGCCGACGATCATCGTCTCGCGCGTGAGCCGGTTTGAAGGGTAGACCGAGACGTCTGGCCAAGCGAGAAGGAGGTGGGGGGGGGGGGGGGGGGGCGGGGGGGGGGGGGGGCGAGCGGCCGACCCCAAACGTCTAAGCGCAGGGGCAGCCCTTGAAGACGAAGGAGAGGGGCTCCCCAGGTGCGGCCTCCGACGAGATGCTGTTGATCACGGAGCCGTCGAAGGAGAGGACCCCCGGCATCTTCACCACCCTCACCACACCGCCCAACTCCGGGATGACCACGCCGGCGTGTGCGGCAGCAACGCACACCATCGAGTCCTGCCGAGGGGCCACCGATGTTCATTACAGCAGCAGGGACGGTGGTGGCAGCGATAATAAGAAATATTTTTTATCCAGTATGGCCCGCGTTCGCGTGGATTTTTCTCCGGGTCCTCTGGGTTTTTCCCTCCATATTTAGGATCAACGTGCGTTCAAAGTATTTGGCTACTGCTATAAATGTCCACACGATGATACGTCACTTCGTTGAGCTATAATTTGTGATATGCAGGTCGCTTCTGACAGCTATTAAAGCTCAATGGGCCTTACCTGATAAAATAAAATTCGTGAAGTTTTAGTTCAAACAACTCGCCATGCTTGAGAACCCGTTTCAATCGCGTGCGGCTCATACCCATATTCTATCCCGGAATCTCAACGGTGCCGGCTTGGTGTTCCAACCCCTGAGTCATGCAAGCACCACTCTCCACCCTTACCAACGAGTAGATGTCGCTGCCCTTGACTTTGTAGCCCTTGACAGCTTGGCATCCCGGAAGACACAAAACCCTACAAACCACAATGACACAGCAAGCGCGGCAATTAGCAACGTCACGGAGCCGTGCCATTAGGGGCCCTGAGCAAACGTTCGAATTAAACGACGTCTGTTTAGCCTGCACGCGAAGTGACAGCTTCGTCGGTGTATCGGTGCGCCCCCCCCGCCACCCGCGTCTTGTAATTCCGGCGTTCTCTTACACTGCGGCGCTGTCCGTCAGTAATTCCTTGGCCGTGGTGGTGCAGGTGATGGCTGCAATACAACGCGCACACACACGCTCGGGTTTAATTATGCTACTAGCCTGTAACAGACTATTGGGGGCAAGTGCTTTTAGAGAGTAGCGGACACCTATGAAGGCTGGCACGGCGCATGAGGGGGTTGGGTGGTCAGCACCACGCCCGGCCGCCTTTGTCTCCCACAATGGCGATCTTTACACAATTCGCACTGGGTACCCATTGGAGGCTGGGTCGACTTAGGGGAGGGCTCGGGCCGACTTCAGATAATCGTCACCGGTGCTGGTGGCCGTCGTGAGCTAAAATCGAACTCGGGTCGTTGGGTTCGTAGCGTGGCATAGCGCTACCCGCTACACTACCCCAATGATACTATCATATCACACACGGGATAGATTTTTACCGATCCTGGCCCGCTGAATGAAATTAGTCCATCCTGTCTTAATTTCTCACTTTTTCGAAACCTGGCACCTGCGTTCCCCTGGTCCATGGGCTTCAGGTGCACTTACTACTCACTTACCACTTTTTTATTTTACCAGATAAGGCCCACTGAGCTATATAGGTCTTTTTCAGAACCAACCTAGCCACAAATGATAGCGCTATGAGGTGGCATATCTTGTAGAAATTTATAGCACCCAAATACGCTAAACGTGTGCTGTTGATTCTAAATATGAAGGGAAAACCCGGAGGACCTGGACAAAAATCCATGCGACCATGGGGAGAGAAACATGAAAACTCCAAATATACAGGCGACAGGGTCGAAATTGAACCCACGACCTGCATACCAATCGAGAGAGTTAACATCCTGCCACCATACCGCCTAGACACTCCACAGCTATGCCATGTGTTCAGACAATCGTGCAGGGTGGCTACAATCCCCTGGGTCAATTTGCAATCTTTTTGGCAAGGATGTCGTAGGTGGGACAGTGGAGATGGGAGGCACCAACTCACCTTTAGGTCCCTTGGATTCACCTGTGGGAGGGAAAGGATGGACAGGTGGGCGGTCAGTAAAACACGAGACGACACAACAAGCATCGCCCAGGGTTACTGGCGTACATTATTTTCCAATTGGTGCCCAGTTGCATTGGCAATGCCATTATTCCCGAAGAAACAATGACAATTATCATCGCATTATTTAAAGGACGCTTTAGACTTACAAATAACGACGCTGGCCGTCGATCAAAGGCGGTCACCGCTGCGGCGCTTTCAAATGCGCTTCTGTGGCCGTCTGGAACGCACTTCCCTTCCGATATTAAGAAGCCACTGGGAGCTATGCACTTTTAAATCATATAGATTGACAAACTCATTTCTTTAGTACTGCTTTTGTGTTTGTTGTCCCTACCACACACCTCCGATTAGCACGGTTGGCTATGTGCGGTGTGAAAGAAGTTAAACATAAATACATTCACAGAAGATCAAAACCAGCAGCAGCATCTGAAGCTCAGGACTGTGTGAGACTGACATTTTATATGGGATGAATCTACAAATTCCACCTTTGAAGTGGAAAGAGCGAACCAGGCTGCGGGAATTTAAACATCAAGTGTGCCACGTCGGATAAAACGATTTAAACCATTAACTGTTAATCTTTTTTTACCAGGTAAGGCCCCACTGAGCTATGCAGCTCTTTTTTCAGAAACGACCTGGTCACAAATGATGGCTCAACGAAGTGGCTTATCATCATCAGGTGGACATTTATAGCAGCCAAATACTCTAAACGTGCGACATTGATTCTAAATGTGGAGGAAAAACTCATGGTGAGAGATACACCGTCAGGGTCAGGATCGAACCCTCGACCTCCTGCATACCAGGTGAGGGAGTTAACATCTCACCACCACCGCAGATGATGGTGAAATGTGAGTCTCTGTTAAAAAAAAAAAGATAAACAGGAGCCTGACTGATGCTGCATTTACCTCCGATGATCCGTGTTTTGTCCATCATCAGCTGGGTCGTGTCTATGACCACCCCCACATATTCTGCAAAAGAAGGAGCCACCACGTGAACACTTAAGTCTGTAAAAAAGTGATTTTAATTACTTTTCATAGAAAAACCAATGTTCTTCGTCTCTTTAACTGCGATTCTTAAATGTTATTGTTAGTGTTTAATGTTAGGTTAGTAACAGTTAGTGTGTGCTGTTCTCCAGTTGCCTGGGTTAAAAGTGGGCGAGGTTTTGCACAATCCTGGCGAGCTGGCTCAACAACTTAATAAACTAAAGTAACATAGAGACTCATAGAGATGTATAGAGACTCATAGAGATACATATAGACTCAGAGATACGTAGAGATGCATAGAGACTGGGTGAAAAGTGGGCTATGTTTTTCCCACAAATCAGCAATGTGTTACTTAAAACCCATTGTAGGGTTGATGAATATGGTATGGAGGGGTCGTGGGGCGTGCGCGTGACTGGCTCCACAATTTGTGCGTATACATCACACGGGATGGGTGACGGGAAGTGCCGCTTACCAGTCTTGACGACTGCGGAAACAAAGAGAGCACAAAAAAAACGTTCATTAGGAAGCCATTGACTGACTGCCTTGCGTAATCAGGGCCCTCCATAAGGGGGCCCCGGGCAAATCTCACCATGTGGGTCCCACCCCCTCCTCCGCCGACGCCTTCAAACTAAACCGGGGAGTATCGCGTCTAAATGTGTCGTCGTTCACCCACCAGCACCACCCAGGCGCAGCCAACTAGCAAGGTTCATCACGTGTAAACATAACGTGGTGCTTCTTCTTGGTTCTTTCGGTAAAGTCACGTAGAAGGGAAATAATAAAATAAAATAAAACATAATAAAATAATTATCACGACGCTTCGGCCACAACGCAAGCAGTTGTCCTCAGGTGAAGAACAGGTCTGTCGGAAAGACAGCGTCTGAATGAACACCACCAGGCTTGGCAGCGTATATTTAAGCTAGGTTGGAGGGAGAAAAGCGCCTGGACAAAAAACTAAAATATAAACTACATCAGTATCACCAGTATACTAAATATACTCTCCGATAAGCTGAGCTACTAACATGACTGCCTCTGTAGCTGCCGCTATGTCGACCAAATGTAAGGACAACTTGATTTCCAAATTCAACCTCCTCTCTAATAAGAGACCGGACCCACAAACCGAAAAGCGAGACGTTAACAAAGTCGTAATTAATCGCCGTAACAGTTGTATTTATGATGGTCTGAAATCCATTTTAGCTAAAGGATTAAACTTTGCAGTCACACCTTGACACATACCAGTTAATGTTGTCATTGCCTGAGTAGATGTGGCTCTCAAGGGTCTGGGTCACATCGCTGCAGACGTAGCAACATCTGAAATCGCTGCAACCCTCAAAAACGCTAAGATGCCAGGTAGCAACATCAGCAAAGATGAGCGTTTTGAATTAGCTCAATTAAAAAAGAGGGATGACATTGTCATCCTCTCAGCCGACAAAGGCAAAGCCACTGTCATCATGGACAAAATAGAATACAACAACAAAATTCAAGAACTACTCAACGATGGCAGCTATACAAAAATAAAAAAGACCCCACCAACAGCCTCGTCACTAAAACCAACAAAATCATTTCTGATTCAACCGCATTAATTGATCAAACCCAACAGTTCTCGTTGAAACCTTCTGCAGCCAGGCCACCAAGATTATATGGCTTGTCAAAGATACATAAAGAAGATACACCCCTTCGTCCCATTGTCTCTACTATCAACTCCCCCACCTATACACTGGCTCGTTTTTTGTCTGAAATCCTGCAGCCTTTCACTGGAAAAACCACCTCTGCGATACTAAACTCTACTGACCTGGTATCGACAATCAAGGGAATTTCCCTGTCCCCAGACGACCTGCTTGTCAGTTTTGATGTGGTTTCCTTATTCACCAAAGTTCCTGTACCTGACACCATCGCAATCATTGAAGACTTGGTTCATCAAGGACTGCATACTGAGGTACCCCCCCCTGGTGAGACACTGCTTAACCAATACATACTTCACCTGGAATGGAACTTTCTACAAACAAACTGAGGGCACCCCAATGGGCTCGCCCCTATCTCTGGTTGTAGCCAACGTTTTCATGGAGAAATTTGAGACTGACGCCATCCAGACTGCCACTCTACGCCCGACCTTATGGAAGAGGTATGTAGATTACACTTTTGTCATCTGGCCACATGGCCGGCCTGCTCTAGACCAATTCCTGGACCACATCAATTCTATACACCCAGCCATCAGATTCACCATGGAAGTCGAAAAAGATGGCAAGCTACTCTTTTTGGATGTCCTAATTAAAAGGACACCTGATGGTTCAATGAGCCACTCTGGTCTAAAGGAAAGCCACCCATACGGATGCTTACCTAAAACCGGATTCCCACCACCATCCATCCCAGAAGAATTCCCTCATCAAGACTCTACACCATAGAGCCCAATGCATCTCCGACCAGGAACACATTGCCAGTGAACTCAAGCATGTACGCCAAGCTCTTAAGGCTAATGGTTACTCCGACTACACAATCTGCAAAGTCATCACTTCAACCATCAAGAAGGATCCTGTTGAGGAGCCTTTCAAAACCATCACCTTACCCTACATTGCTGGGGTCACAAAAAAGATCTCCAAAATCTTGATTAAACACAAGATCCAGGTCCTATTCAACACAGTACATACAATCCGTGATCTGGTCCCGTCTGTAAAAGATGTGGTTCCAGACATACAGTACCCTGGCGTCTACAAACTAAGTTGCCTCTGTGGTAGCAGTTACATTGGAGAAACCTAACGACATGTCTCGGACCGCATCCGTGAACATAAAGCAGACCTGAAACACGGTAGGACAAACACCTCAGCCATTGCAGATCACTGTTACAATTCAGTGGGCTCACATGACATTGACTTCTCCAAGACAGACGTTCTCTGCAAGCCATCTGGCTACCATGAGAGATTCGTTCATGAGGCGATCCACATATACAAACACAGAGACAATTTCAACCGAGAAGATGGATTCTGGCTCAGCAATCATTGGAAGGACGTAATAAACCATTTCGGATCTTAACTGATTGTGTTCACAGTTTACGGTGACTTTCAGACCGCAGTCCACTCACTGGCATTGACTATATATATTTTATTCTCCGCAAGGGAATGGATTCTGTGCTCCGCTGCAAGTCTCCTACCACCACTCTCCCATTGACATATTTCGTTTCTTCCTCTTAGTACCTTTCACGCGACGGTCAATGGTATAGTGTATAGCAGATTGTATAATAATAAATAGTATAAAAGTGTAATGTTTAATATAATGTATAAGGTAATATATAGTATCGTAATTGTATAGTGAATATACAGCAGTGTGGTATACAGTAGGGTGGGTAGAATAATACATAGTGTAATATTACAATATATAGTCTAAGGACAGGGGTGTCCAAACTTTTTGCAAAGAGGGCCAAATTTGATAAAGTGAAGATGCCCGGGGGCCAATATTTCCTTCTGACATTTCTTTAACTACAAAAGTTACGTGAAAATACACACTGTTATAAAACAATTTTCATTGTTACAATTACCTTTATTTTTCAAACTGACAATGTAACCAAATATAAGCCACTCCAGGCAGACGTGAACAACTCTAAATTCTGCCTTTCATTCAGTCAGATAACATTGAACAAACTGTATAGAAAACCTTACATTATATGAGTTAAATATCTTTGCCTCATGAACATTTTAAGCAGGAGTTATAAGTAATGCAAAGTGGTCTGTTATCATTAAACTTTAAAACAAGTGAATGTTGCCCTTGTCTTTTACAAGATCTTTCAGAAAGCAATAGTTTGTGTCACATCTACAGGTACATAACATCAACAGTTATAACCAAATCTTATTAAAGAGTTTAATAAAACAAGTGCCATAAGTCCAAGAGCATTAGTGTGCTTTAGGCTTTTCACTGTTAATAGTGACATGTTACCGTTCAAAACACTCAATTTCAGATTGATCAAGGAACAGATAACCTGCTGACACTAATGAGAAGGGTGATACTGAGATCTAGATTTCATTAAAGAGACCAGGTCTGGCTTGAGGGCAGTGGTTGAGATGCGTAAAATGTCACGCAAGTGGGAGTCACTCATCCTTGACCTCAATCGGTTCTTGTTTAAGTTCATGACTGAGAATGTTTGCTCACACAAATATGTGGAGCCGAATAAGCTCAGCATTTTCTTAGCGAATGACCGCATTTCTGGAAACCTGCTTTTGTCCAGCTGCCGGTAAAAGTCAACAAGAGAACACTGCTGATGTTTTCCGCGCCACTCATCGTCACACTGCAGCTCAATGAGCTCCAGCTGCAGCTTTGGAGTAGCATTATTAGGGTCCATGGAGAAGGGAGAAGAGAAAAGCAACATGTCCTTTTCAATAACTGCAAAGTCCCGAAAGTGTTTGTTAAATTCCACAGAAAGAGATGCGATAGCTGTTGCATAACTCTTCATTTGCGCACCGATGTTGTCCTGTGGGAAACTGTCAATGACCTCTTTCAAAGCTAGGAAGTGCGCGGTGCAGGGCTCTGTTTGGGACAAGTGTCTTTGGAAAAGTTGCAGTTTGGTTCCAAAGGCCTTGATGTGAGTGTATAGCTGGCTCACCACTGTATCTTTTCCTTGAAGATTAACATTCAGTGCATTCAGATGCTTCGTTATGTCAACCAAAAAAAATCCAGATTTGCCAGCCATACAGATTGGACAGTTCTTCCATTGGTTGTCCCTTTTCACCCAAAAAATGTCCAATTTCCTCTTTGAGAGAGAAAAATCGCTGCAGTGCGGACCCCCGACTTAGCCACCTCACATCGTTGTGATATATTACGTCACCGTATTCAGCCTGGATGTCACGCAAGAACTGCTGAAAATGTCGGTGGTATAGAGCTTTAGAGCGAATAGAATTGATTGCCTTTGCCACTGGTTTCATAACATCGTCAAATTTGAGATGTTTGGCGTAGAGAGCCTGCTGGTGAATGATACAGTGAAGTATAATAGCGTTACCTGCTTCTTCGCTGACTTTATTGCAGATCAGTGTGGACAATCCACTTCGCTCACCAACCATGGCAGGCGCACCATCGGTAATGATCCCATAAACTTTACTCCATGGTAGTTTCATATCATCAACAGCTTCACAAACAAAAACGAATAAATCTGTTCCTCTGGTTTGCCCTTTAAGGCTTTTGAGGTCAAGCAGCTCCTCTGTCACGTTCATGTTGTCATCAACTCCTCTTTAAAAAATAGGTAGTTGTGCAGTGTCAGATGCATCGGTGCTTTCATCGCAGGCTAATGAGAAGTAATGAAAAGTACACTCCCCTGTCCCCCAGTTGTCTCTGAATATCCTGACGATATGTCCTCAACTCTCCATGCCACAGTGTTGCGTGCCAGGCAAACATTCATAAATTCTTGCTTCTTCTCAGGGCAAATGTTCTCCACCATTTTCATGACACAGTCTTTGATAAACGCACCTTCAGTAAAAGGTTTGCCATGTTTAGCTATTAACATGGCCACTTCATAGCTGGCTTTGGTGATGTTTTCCTTTGACTCAATGGCCCGCGTGAAGAATCGCTGTTGCGATGCCATAGCAGCTTGGAGTTGCTTCACTTTTTCAGCACGATCACTCCCTGTTAGCTAGTCGTATGTTGTAGCATATTTAGTCTCGTAGGTGTCTCTTTACGTTGAAATCCTTAAACAAGGCAACCGTCTCTTTACAAATTAGACAAACACAATTGCCTCGATTTCCAGTGAAGAAGTATTGTAATTCCCACCGCTCCTGAAAGCAGGCGGCCCTCACTGTCAAATTTTCTCTCTTTTTTTTGCAGTCGCCATGGCAGAAATTACTCGAGAAGGGTTCGCGGCACGGATGCAGAGCCAGATAGCATTAGAATGGTGCTGCCACCGTGTTGTAAAAGGAGGAATACATCTTTAAAGTTTTATGATTTATTTATTCTGACAGAGCTAGCGAGCCATAAAAAACACATTATAAGACCAAAGCTGCGGGCCGTATGAAATCTGACCGTGGGCCGTGATTGGCCCGCGGGCCGGACTTTGGACATGCCTGGTCTAAGGTATAGGGTGGTGTATAGTAATACAGTATATAATTTAATGTTGGGTTTGTCTATGGCAGTATATAGTACGGGGTAGACCAGTGTGATGTAAAAGAAAAAAGTTTAGCTGGAGGCATATTATGTTTTTTGCGACGTAGAATTGTAATGTATGACTTACTGTTAGTAGCTCAGCTTATTGGAGAGTATATTTAGTATACTGATGATACTGATGTAGTTTATATTTTAGTTTTTTTACGTGGTGGTTTAGTTGCTGCAGCTCTATACTATTAACAATCCTTCCCTTTATTAATGCTAACCCTACTCCCTCCCTTTTATGCTGCTAATCCTGCATAATGCACGGGCATAATATGACTTTGAAACCCCCCGCCCACCTCCTACGCATTTCACAAGTAGTGACTAATCTCATATCTGCATTTCCCATAAATATGCTAAATTCCTCTTGATTTGCAAATTACTTTATCAAGGCGCTCTTCTCCCTCCAACCCGAGCTTAAATATACGCTGCCAAGCCTGGTGGTGTTCATTCAGACGCTGTCTTTCCAACAGACCTGTTCTTCACCTAAGGACGGCTGCTTGCGTTGTGGCCGAAACGTCGTGAGAATTATTTTATTATGTTTTATTTTTATTATTTTATTATTTCCTTCTACGTGATTTTACCGAAAGAACCAAGAAGATGAATCCCTGCAGTCACGAAAGCTTTAAATCGAAACATAACTTGGTGCTGATTAGTTACTATTGCTCCGGCCCGCCGGGCGTCGTTTGCTCCAAAAGACGTGATTTGTGTTTTCCCATTATTTGTCAGAGGTGGGGGGGGGGGGAGCTTTTGTTTTCTCTCTGTCGTATTCTTCCAAATTGTGCTCCTGTCCTCCTGACGTTCCTCCGGTGTCGGAGGAACGTCAGGAGGTCCCTCTTTTATCTGCGAGCCAAGTGGGCAACGTCATTTTTTTCTTCTACAACGATAATAACAAAGCAAAGGTGTGTCCCTGCAATGTCTCGCTGACGCTACTGCTGATGGAAAGGCCTCAAGTAGAGGGCCTACTCTTCCATGCTGGCCAGATATCGTGGAATAGGTAGGAGGAAGTACCCAAACTTTGCCCAAACACGCACGACTTGTGCCGATCAATTAGCTTTGGGCTTTTCCATTGCCACACCGGGGAGACTGAATTGGTGACATGTGGATTGTACGTCCAGCGTGCTAACCAGCGTGACATTGACACACATGACACCTCGTGCGTAATTCGTGACCAGATATTGCCCAGCGTCCCGAGTGAAACTCTGGTATGAAGGGTACTGGCTGAAAACCTTAACATTCATATGTTCTATGCGACCAGTCCAATTATTATTGTGTGCGCACTCCCCGGTAAATGTCAATAAACATCACCGCCATACTCACCACACTACTCGGATGGAGGCAAGGTCTAGGGCGAAAAATGTAACTGTGTATTTCTATAAGCCAGTCACCTAATCTTTTCCTTAATAACATGGCGAAAGGCCGCTGCTCAAGCCAAGTCACTGACATAACCTGTGGGTCACCACAATTATCAAAGGGCCACCAGTTAAAACTCCCCCGGGCTGCCCTCCTGCAAAAAACTAGGTCTACGTGAAAAGAGATTACTCACTTGCAGGCAGGTAGAGGGCCTTGTTGACCATCTGGCCTTGCAGCCGGAAGAGCAGAGAGTAGTCTGAGAGCTGGTAGTAGTATCCTCCACGGGAGACGAGCGTCTGGAGCTGCTTGACGTCGCTGGACTTCACACCCACCGCAAACAGGCTCACCACGTGCTTCTGCAGCAGCTCTGCGATGGGTCCAACGGAGTCGCTGGAAGGCCCGCTCGTTATCAGCACCACGCTCTGATGGAATAAACGATCACCCGGGGTTCCAATGTTATTTCTGGGGACGATGAATGCGTCTTGGAGTGTGCGAACGGTAAAAAAGTATTATGGCCGCCTTTTACCGCCGGCACATGTGAGCTGAGCGAGCGTGGAGTCCCTCACGAGAACGGTTGTTTTCGACAGGCTATTTGTCATGCCGAGCCAGAACCGAGCCCTGATATGTTGGCCAAACGAGATATGTGAATCTGGCTCAGGGCTAAGATGGGCCAGTTGTGGAGCTAATGACGCGTTCATTGCTTGTGACGTCGGTAGCAAGGTTCAGCTTCTGCAGCAAAAAACGACCTGGGGCCTCCTGAGCCACAGCTGGTTGACTTGGCATGGCTCCAGTAGGGGTCAGTTGTACAGTGGAAAATAAACATTCAAGGCCGAGTCTGTCAAGTTCCCAGACTTTGCAGTCACAACTTCACTCTCTTAAAGCCTCACCTCTCCCCCCAATGCCCATTCTCTTCCCTCCCCTCGCGCTGCCTCTTCTTATCTTATATATAATTACATAGCACCTTTTTACGAGGAGCATTACAAGATGTACGTAAGATGATGATTGAAATAAAGAGTGGGGGTGTCATTAAAACGGGACGTGCAGTTGTGGTGATGGGAGAACAGGCAGGAGTGGTTAAGGAGGGGTTGGCGTAAGGGTACTGATAGGGGTTAGGGTAGGCCTGGTGATAACTGGGGGGGGGGGGGTGGAGGCAGCGAGTAGTAGTAGGATGGGTTAGGGGAGAAAAGGTGCATCCCCCCCCCCCCCCCCCCCCCCGATACGAGGCTGGGCTGGCTTGGGTAGTGGTGGGAATTGTGGAAGGGGGGGGGGGGTGTAGTAGCAGGGAGTGGTGGGTAGGGATAGTATGGTAGCGGTAGGCGTAGTGAGTAGGAGTTAGGGCACCTGGGATCAGTGGGGGTAGTGGTGGGGGGGAGTCATTGGGGGTTTTGGTGGGGGGTGACAGTCGGGGTAGAGCGGCTTCATGAAAATGAGGAGAATCCCTCTTAAAGCAGCAATACAATAACATATTCTCACATTAACAACGCAAGTATTGAATTACATGTCTAGGAATTGATCGCTTACAAATTTTGTCAATTACGCCGTTAAATTCCAGCTCGTGGAGTGAACAAATGTACAAACGAAACTGAATGCAAACCGAGGGTAAGAACCAGAAGCGTTATACAGAATCGTGACGAAGTGGTAAATCATGAGAAGTCGAGAATGTTGAGTCACCACAAGCAACTGCCTCACAGTGCATGAGCGCCACTCACCTTGGTGGCATCTGCAGGTTCCTTGGCCAGCAGGTCGGTGATGGTGTAGGTGAGGGCCTTGCCAGTGTTTGTGGCGCCGCCCGTGGGCACGAGGACACTGTCCAGCTTGGCCTCCAGGTCCTTGGGCGAGTTGATCTCTGCCGGACCCACCAGCTTTTGGTAGTTGGCTCCGTAGCTCACCACGGACAGCCGCACGCTGTCGGGTGCCAGGTTCAGGCGATGGGCCATGCCCACGATGAATGTCTTCACCACCTTGAGCTCATCCACCGTGATGGTGCTCGATGTGTCCACCACAAACGTCACACTTGCTTTCCTCTCTGCAGACAAACATACAGATTTAAGGATTTGTCTTGATTCAATTCTGCAACATGAAATTCTGTAGCCATTTCTGCCATGTTGGTGCAAGAGATACACTTCTATTCATCACTCTCAATTGTTTTCTTTTGCTGCCCGTAGAGCTTCCACCTCCTCCAGCCCAGCCCACCCGGCTCTTTATGATAAGTCACTCAGCTTGTCCTCTACCTGTCCGTCCGTGCCCTTTGCCAACGCAGCATTTGTGCTTGCCAGTCCACGTTGTTTTATGCTCTCACATCGCTGTAGTTGTCTTGTTACTATTGCTGGTAAAGGCTTATGCTCACATTATTTGACCCGTGATGTTTTAATCGATCGGATTTGCATGTGCGGTATGCTGTATATGATGCACAAAAATAATGAAAAATATGGCATCTCATAACGCCTTTTTGCAACAACTTGGTTCTTCCATAAGGGTACACTTTCCACACAACACATAAATATAATGGCTCAACAATAACAATATGTGTAGGACAAACGATAGTTAGTATTTCTAATAAGCATCCTTCAACAAGGCTTTTATGGTGCAGCTGTGAGGTCCAGGCCAGTAGGCTGGCCCAACGTACTCGGCAGGTAGAGGCTGTTCCCCGTGAGGGAGCTGCTCTTGGTGACCAGGTCCTGGAAGCTGGACCAGGTTAACACCTGTGAGCTGGAGGTGGCGATGCTGGACAGCACACTGGAGTCTTGGTAGCCGGCTCCGAACGCCGACACGAGCACGCCCATACCACGCAGCAGGGTTGCTCCCGCGGTCACATCGTCGGCGGGCTTGCCACCCAGTATTGTGTAAACGATCTGAGAGTATAAGAGGACAGTGCCGGGAGATCGAACTGCATTCCTATCTCAGCTGGGATGCAGGCAACCCAGTAGTAAACCAGACAGCTGATCAGAACCCAGAATAACAGTTGGTCAAAATTATCGAAAGGATACAGAGATTGGACATTTTTAGGCCCAAGTTTATCTTCGTGTAAAATACATTCACATGAAAGAGCAATGTATGTACGTGTAATTTCTCTCACACCGTAGGTAGCCAACCGCGCTTATCCGAGGTGCGAACAGTAGTTGCCTGTAGGTCATGATTCTCATGGCTGCAGATGTAATTCGAGTAGTGTATTTCATCAGGTAGAGCTGCATAGCTTTGTCCCCTCTACACAGGAAGAACCGACCGTACCGTGGTAAGAGCCCAGTTGACTGCGCGAGCCCTTGTCAGGCTTGAGGACACTGTTGGCCACCAGCTGCAGAGCCGCTCCCAGATTGCGCGGTCCCCCAGCCGGCGCCAGCTTTCCCACCGCGGCCAGGAGCTCGTCCTTTCCAGGGAACTGAGTTGAATGAGATATCCGCTTTGGGTGTGCCCCCGACGGTGACCAGTGCGACGCGAGTCGCATCCTGGCGCAACGTCCAGCCCCGCGATTATTTGGGAGACGATCGTCCGCACTAGTGCGAAGTTGGCGTCCGACACCTCGGATGAGCCGTCCACGATGAACACGACGTCCGCATCACGGTTTCCTGTTCGACGGCCACACACAGACATAGAGACCATCACAGCCAGGCCTAGCCGACGACATTCTACAACACCAGCAGAGTAACACGACAATCGGGCAGAGACAACTTAAAACTTCTTCACCGTACGGCATGCACGGGAGGGAGCATCTCACCTGGCACCAACTTGTACTGGAACCCGGTTGTCACCACCGTAGCTGTGAATTGGAATAGAGGGTTACACGATTTGATGGCATGAACATGGAGCATGCACAGCACAACGTGACAAAGCTTCAATGTTTCGGAGTTTACGGTGTTTGACGAACAGTGAAGATAATGAAACAGCACTTACTTGTGATGGCCTGTTGAACTGAAACACACGCAAAACACTCCATTAGATTCCAGAGTAAATGTGCATTTTTGTAAAATAATACAAAAGAGGAACCGGGTTTTTGTAATACCTCCTTCGCCAGATTGAGGAACATTCTATGACGTATACTTAGATATGGACATGCCTAGCTCATTTATGGTTTCAATATGTATGTGTGTTGAACTTCTTTCACACCGTACGAAGCTAACCTTACTAATCCGAGCTGTGTCGGAAGGACAACAAACTAAACACAAAAAAGCAGTCCTAAAGAAATTCGTTTTCATTCTAGATTTTAAAGTGCATAGCTCCAGTGACAGAAGTGCACCTGAAAGCGCATTATGTAGTGTCCGTCTTTGTTTTTTTGTTAGCTAAAGGCCACTGGCAGGATAATCGGACTTCTCATGATGATGTATGCTCCTCGACGAGATCAACAAGGTCTTGTGGTTAATTTGTGGCAAGCACTTTCTGTGAATCAGTGCGACCTTATCACGTTTTTGTCCACCAATGGATAGGATCAACATAATCAAACATAACTGGATGAACCGTGCTATTCACAAACTTACATGATGTAAGTGTTAACTGGGATTTCTTGGAATTACATGAGATATGTAGATCGTTCCCCCAATAAGAGATTGCTTACAATTTGGTGGCAACTGATAGTGAAGTTTCAGCATCTCTACATTTCTACGTGCTATGTGAGTATGTTTGCCACCGGAAGTTCACAAAAATTGACATCATAGAAAGAAGAATACCTCACATCACTGGCAGAGGGGAGAGCTACATGTACTAGCATTGCCTTGAGTGGTGTACCTTTACACAACTGACAACAAAATTGGGACGTCTCGTGTCCCTGGGAAGACTTACAGATTTTCCAGAAAATTTCCCTGAAAAAGAGTAAACCAGGACAGGGGGAGATTCTCTCTATATATCTGTGAGTGTGTGCGGTGAGTGAAGAACAGTTACTATCATGAGCAGAGAAGTGAATCATATTGGTGGTAGATCATTGGATAGTGGGGTAGATACGCAGGGCACACTCACTGGCAGGCAGGTAGAGGGCTTTGATGATGATCTGGCTCTGGATCATTGAGAGCAGTGAGTAGTCTGAGAGCTGGTAGTAGTATCCTCCGCGGGAGACGAGGGTCTGGAGCTGCTTGAGGTCGCTGGACTTCACGCCCACTGCAAACAGGCTCACCACGTTCTTCTGCAGCAGCTCCGGGATGGGGGCCACGGAGTCACTCGAAGGTCCGCTCGTTATCAGCACCACGCTCTGATGGAATAAAACGAGCATCCGTTACCTGCACTTTTCCTGCGACGACGACTAAGTTCTGCCACGTCCAGTGCCGAATGTTAAATACCGTAGAAATAGGGGCTGAGTTTGTCAGGAGCTTACCTGATACATGAACCTCACAATGCCAAACGTTACTCACCTTGCTAACATCTGCAGGCTCCTTGGCCAGCAGATCGGTGATGGTGTAGGTGAGGGCCTTGCCAGTGTTTGTGGTGCCGCTCGTGGGCACGAGGACACTGCCCAGCTTGGTCTCCAGGTCCTTGGGCGAGTTGATCTCTGCCGGACCCACCAGCTTTTGGTAGTTGGCTCCGTAGCTCACGACGGACAGCCGCACGCTGTTGGGTGCCAGGTTCAGATGATGGGCAATGCCCACGATGAATGTCTTCACCACCTTGAGCTCATCGGCCGTGATGGTCGATGTGTCCACCACAAACACCACGCTCGCCTTTTCCTCTGCACGCACACACATTTTCTCATTTGTAATTTACAGTTTGGGGCAGCATGATCGGCAGACTTCTCACACAGACTCATGCATTAATATAATAAATGATGCCCGTAGGTTGGAGTTAGGTTTTGGTGTTTTCTTATTTACAGATATATAGAACCCAAAACATAATTAACTCTTTGAAGATACTTACCTGTGGTACAATAGAAAAGAGCACCCCCCTACCACAATGATTTATTTTTGTAGCAAAAGGATAATTTGGACCTGTCTATGTAGCAGGCACGTATGTATGTTGAACTTATTTCCCACTGTACGTAGCCAACCGTGCTAATCCGAGGTGCGGGCACAGATCATCGACAGCTCCCTTTGACATCCACAGCTTTCTGCTCCTGTCCCTCTTTCGGTCACCTATCCCATTCCATCCCCTTCACCTCATCCCCGTCACCTTAATCCCAGCCACCAATCATACACATCGTCACATCTCGGACCACATCTCCTCATCTCCCGCCACCAATCACAGATCGATTCTGGCCAATAGGTTGCTGGTGGGGCTTTTGTGAGTACCGTACGGGTAACCTAGTAACCACACCAGGTAGAGAAGTTCCGGGATACGTGGGACTACCTCACCACACGCGACCTTATGTCTGATTGCGGCTGTAGTGAACCCATGTATGCTGCTTGCTGGGGAGTAGCAGCAGGGATCTAAGAGAACTGTGGGCCTGTTTTAGCCGCAGTGGCGAGATGTTAATGACCTCGCCTGGTATGCAAGAAGGAGGTCATGGCTTCGGTCCCGACTCTGACGTCTGCTGTATATTTGGAGTTTGCATGTCTCTCGCTATCCCCGTGGTCGTGTGGATATTTCTCCGGGTGGTCCGGGGGGTTTCCCTACAAATTTAGAATCGACGTGCATTTTAAGTATTTGGCTGTTAGAAATTATCCGCGTGATGATAAGCCACTTCGTTGAGCTATTATCTGTGGCCAGGTTGCTTCTAAAAAAGAGCTACATATCTCAGTGGGCACCTACCTGGTAAAATAAAAAAGCAAATAGTTTACAGTTTAATGACATAATTTTGGCAGCACCCCCTTATCTGCTGCACACAGTGACCCGCGTGTTCCGAAAGATGAAAACGACGTTCGGAAACCGCACCTTTGCCGTTGCCGGCACGCGGGCAACTGCCGTCATTCAGAAGCTCGCTCAAGACTATGCAACACTGTGAATAGCCACAAGTGTCACCGCGTCAACTTTCTCACTGCAGTGGACTCATGATGAACGTTCAATGTTTTTTTTTTGTTCAGCACCCTTCTAACGGCTGGCCATGTTACGGCGCTATAGAGCTTGACGCTTTCGTTTATGCAGGCAAAAATGACAACGTGGAACTCACTTGTCTTGTAGACGAACTGGCCCAGGTTGAAGTTGAGGATGGACTGGAATGAGGACCAGGTCTTGACAAGGCGCGAGGAGGTGGCGATGCTGTTCAGCACCTTTGTGTCCTGGTACCCGCCCGACAGCACTACGTGACGCACCCCCAGCCCATTCAGTGTCACCACCGACCCCGATACATCGTCGGCTGGTTTGCCGCCAAGGATCGTCACCAGCATCTGCAGTACATCACCAGCGGGTCAACTTCAGCACCGCGTAATTACCACAACTGCATCGGTTTGAGAGTTCCAGTTTGTACAATGATCTGAGGATAAGAGACCCTGGTCCTCATTCCAGTCCATTCCTCAACTTCAACCTGGGCCAGTTCGTCTACAGGACAAGATCGTTCCTATTAGCTGCCCAATCTGCGATACTCTTTTTGCGCAAGTTCCAATCAACCACGAGTAGACCATACAGATCCTTGAATAGCTATAATTATCCAGAAAGAGAGGAAGATTAACTTTTTGGCCCCAGAAAATACTCCTTCAAACTATTTTGCCTCGAAGATCAGTAGACACTGGTTCCAGTTAGAGCATCACCCTCAGCAATGCAGATGTAATTCAGCTAATTTATGTACGTATATGTTGAACTTTTTCACACCATACGGAGCCAAATGCGCTAATCGGAGATGCGGGGAAAGGACAACAAACTAAAGACAAAAAGCAGTTAAATGGAGAGCTGTACACTTTTTCCCGTACAAAAGAAGACCGATCATACCGTGGGAGCTCCAAGCTGAATGCGGGAGCCCTTCTCAGGCTTGAGGACACTGTTGACCACCAGCTGCAGAGCTGAGCCCACATTGAGCGGCCCTCCAACCGGCGCCAACTTTTCTACGGCCGTCAGCAGCTCGGCCTTTCCGGAGAACGAGTTGAGGAAGATGTCCACTTTGGGAGTGCCCCCAATGGTCACGAGCGCAACACGCGTGTTGTCCGGCCCCACTTGCAGCCCCGCAATTATCTGGGAGACGATCGTCCGCACGGTCCCGAAGTCGGCCGCCGAGATGCCGGAAGATCCGTCCACCACGAACACCACGTCACCGTAGCGATTGTCTGTAAAGTGGCGAGAATAACAATCGCGGCATGTCCGGTGGTACTCATGCACGTTGGCTAACTGATCCACTCTACAAACATCAGAAACAGGCAAGTGAAATTATTTGCTCAAAATCCTCATCCTGATGAGGCCTATCAGAAAAAAGATACAGCCCTGAAATTGCTTGTTCACACCAGTGCTGATGGAAGACCATTGACTAGAGGAAGCTCTCGGGAGTCCCGACATCTTGACCGAAACGTAGGCAACTTGCTGATCGGCTGTAGTGTACCAATTTATACTGATGGGAAGAGGAATGTGGGTGGAGAATTTAACAAATAAAAAATCTTGCCCCATAGTTTCAACTGACGCCGGTAACAAAATAAATAACAATGGCAGTGCACCTCGGGCATCATCATTGCTTACCGCAAATGAACCACAATACCTTGCCGATCTTGTCAAGGACCATAAACCATCACATGAAACTCTGGTCATCCTCGCAGTGGCTTTTGGCTAAGCCATCGAACAAAAATGGCCAACGTATCGCACGTTTACCGACGCACTTCTGCAGCAACCTGGAATGCCCTTCCGATATTAGGAAGTTACTGGAGCTACACACTTCTAAATCTAGATTTTAACTAATTTCTTTAGTACTGTTTTTGTGTTTAGTTTGTTGTCCTTCCCCCGCACCTCTGATTAGTAGGGTTGGCTACGTACAGTGTGAAAGAAGCTCAACATACATACATCAAACCGACGCTTTTGTGCACATTTATCCAAACATCCTCACTCACCGATGTTATATGGTGACGGAACAGTCACTGGAACGACCGTGGTGACAGGAGCAGGCTTCGTTGTGGTTGTGGTAGTGGTCGTGGGAGCCTGCGTGGTCTTGGGTATCGGGACGACAGGCACTGTGAAATCAAGAAGATGCCATCACCATGGGGGGCAAGGAGAGAAGGGCACTCCTGAAGAGTAGGACAGGGATGGGCAAACTCGCATTCTTTGGTCGAACTACATTTCATATTGTCTCCGGCGACACGACGCCTGCCACCTATGAAAGTATTTTAGCCACACTCGTAAAGTGCTAGGTAAAGGTGAAGCCCAGTAATTGCTTGTTCATGCCACTTCCGGAGGAAGGGCCCATCGAGAGGGTATTCTACAATGGCCAGACATCTTGGTAGAGGCATACCCACACTTTTCCCCACTAGAGGCAGCCTGTTGATTGACTAGCCAATCTGGTAATAGAGAGAATTGTGTTCGAGCTGGCATTGTGTATGAAATTCGAGAATGCTCGTTCATCAATGGGCAGAGCACTGCAGAGTGCTTTTCTTTTGAACAAATTATGAGCAGCCCAGAACACGTCATCGTAACAGGAGCTTTTGGTCCGAGGAGTTTCTTCGCTGAGCGTTAGGTCGTGGGGGCGTGTCACAATCCAGCCAATTGGACGAGGGTGGCGCCCTACCTTCCTGTGAGCTCTCGATTCGCAGATGCAACGTGCGTACTCATTGGCTGAGCGGACCCATGACGTCACACTGCTGTTGCGAGGCTCTCGGCGTCCTCGCGCAAAGTTCAACCAGAGAGCCAACGTCCGCCAAGTAACACCACCACCACCACGGCAGAGCACTTTGGCCTAATCAATGCACCCCGGCTGTCTTTTAGGTCGTTTTGAGCACACAGTCAACACGTCCCAGACATAGCTTGATCAGAGTTTAGTGTCAAGTAAGGTGAGGTTCGTTTGTATTTTGAAACCTTTTTCAGCTCCCAGTACGGAACAGCTTCCCTTCCCCTGATGCACACTCCCACGGTGGCTAGATGTTAGCTACCTCGCCTGGTATACAGGAGGTTGTGGGTTCGACTCTGATTCCTTTATATTTAGAGTTTGTATAATCTCCCCGTGGTCACGTGGATTTTGCTCTGGGTCCTCCAGTTTTTTCCCTCCACATTTAGAATCAACATCATGCGTTTAGAGTATTTGGCTGCAATACATTTGCACATGATAAGCCACTTCGTTGAGCTATCATTTTTGATAGCCAGGTCGCTGCTGAAAAATATCTATATAGCTCGGTGGGCCTTTCCTGGCTAAATAAACATCATTAAGTTTCGTTTCGGAATGGTTGCAAGCGATGCAAGGTACTTTGAGTTGCAAAGACATAGCCCCCTCTATGAATGCAAATCCTCATCTTTAAACCACGTACCCGTGAAGAAGAGACTGCTGATGATCTTGTAATAGCTGTTGAGGATGGTGCTGGATTCCGTGAACTGGAACCAGTGAGACGAGGTGCTGACGACGGTGTCGAGCTGGGACGACTTGTGGCCCACACCCGTCACCGTGATCCCGCGCTCTCGCAGCAGTTGCACCGCCCCCGTCACGTCATCGTCCGACTTCCCCCCGGAAATGATGAAGATGCTCTGCACGACACCGATTCCGACACGCCAACATCAGACCCGCCGTACATTTCCACGTGATGATAAGCCACTTGGTTGAGCTGAAATGTGTGATAGCCAGGTCGCTTTCTTAAAAATATCTATATAGCTCAGTGGGCCTTACCTGGTAAAATAAAAAATTGCTTAGTTTAGGCCGCTCATTGTTTCTCATAGGGTTACCATCGTTGTATGTTTTTCTCAGCATTGTACTCTTTGAGAGGCGTAGCGTTTCCCTTGTCATTCGTGAGGGGTAGGTTCTGGAGACACTCGTGAATCGCAAATTTCACAGACAATGATATTGACCTATTTTTTTATTTTACCAGGTAAGGCCCACTAAGCTTTTTACTCGTTTTCAGAAGCAACGTGGCCACAATTTATAGCTCAGCGAAGTGGCTTTTTCACATGGAAAATTATAGCGACCGAATTCTCTAAACGCTGTTGATTCTAAATGTCGAGGGAAAAATCAGAGGACCCGGAGAAAAAACATGCAACCATGGGAAGAACATGCAAACTCCAAATATGTAGCCGTCAGGGTCGGGATCGAACCCATGACCTCTTGTATACCAGGTGAGGTAGTTAACATCTCCCCACCGTGGCGTGTAGTATCGGCACGTTGCACACACCTGGGAGAGCTTGGCGGTGGTGGTTTCCTTGTAGATGTTGCTAAGGACGTAGGTGAGCGACGCACCCAGGTTCCGTGGCCCCGAGACCTTCTGGATGTTGACGATGGTCTGCTTGAGGCTGTCGACGTCGTTCTGATTGCCCAAAGGTACCTCTAGGCGGCCCGCGCCGCCGATCTGGTAGACGGCCACCCGCAGAGAGCCCCCTATGTAGTAGTAATGGGTGATGATCCGTTCGACAAACTTCTTGATCAAGTGGAACGTCTGCTGCTCCACACTTGTCGAGCCATCGATCAGGAACACGAGGTCGCCGGAGACCGCTGCCAGGGCGGGGTGACACACACGGGAACCGGGGGTTAATTTTCAGTTGTATTCAGGGTACAGCTGTGACAATCTTGTGTGATCTATATTGAACACAGGTGCGCTGCAGGTGAGGACTGTGATACAGGTGTGCTGTAGGCGTGGTCTATGACCCAGATGTACTGTAGGTGTGGTGTCTAACACAGGCACGGTATATTCGTCCTGGTTGTTTGAAGGACAAACAAATTATTTTGGCACGCAGTAGGCTATGCTTAAAATCGACGGCACGTGTAAACATTCATCCTTGCTGCAGGCTGTTCTATCCGAATCTCAGCTTATAGCCCTGAATTACTGGTAGTTCGTAATGGGAACATTTATCTGCCGGAGACCAAATAGAAGTTGTACTTCATACGTTGCACCTCCGATTAGCACTGTTGGCTCCGAACGGTGCGAAAGAAGTTCAACATACACACATTATATATATATACACGACCCCTTCCGGCAGCGGAGGAGTCTGAAAGCAACTTGCGAGTGCCGCCCATTTTCCTTGCACGCGAAGGGTTAGAATCCGGGCCTCTCGGGGGGGCGGGGGTCTCACCGGGCCGGAAGATGTACTTGACGAGGCTGGTGACGACGACGTTGCTGAGCCCCATGTAGTCCGTCACCGTGAAGGAGTGCAGAGCGTACGGGAACGACGCCACGCCCTGGATCAGGGCCTGGTCCACGCCGGATCCCACGCCCACCACGAAGAGGCGCACGCCGTTCGCCTGGAGCTGCGCCGCAGCCTTGGCCGCGTTGTCGGCCGACGCTCCGCCCGTCAGCAGGATCCCCACCTGGGTACGCTGCACGCACAGAGGTCGCGAGGTCACCGTGTGCGTGTGGGCCAATTGTATGCATGTATGTTGATGTACGTCCGTTTGCTGAACTTCTTTCACACCACCAAACGTAGCCGACCGTGCCAATCGGAGCACGAAAGCACAAAGCCCAAAGCGGACGATGGGAAAGGGCCCCCCCCCCCCCCCCCGACGGCTGGAGGATCCCTACAGGACCAGGACGCACCTGTATGCCAGCGTCGACTGCTTGCGAGAAGTAGGTCATGTAGCCCAAGGAGAGCGCCGCGCCCACGTTCCTGGCCCCGCCCACGGCCTTGAGCTGGGAGATGGCAGCAACGAGGGTGCTCCTCTCGGAGTACGCGTCGAACTGGAAGGCGGCGACGGGCGCGCCGCCCACCTGCACGACCGCCACGCGCACCGTGTAGCGCCCCACCTGCAGGTAGGAGAGCACCTGCACGAGGAACGCCTTGAGGGACACGAAGCCGGCCTCGCCCAGCGTGGCCGAGCTGTCCAGGTAGAAGACGATGTCGGCGTACTGGGCGCCGCGCGTCACGCCTGTCGGTAGCAAGGTGGATGGGGGGGTGGTGGAGGGAGGACAGGGAGGGGTACGCTGAGCACGTGGTGGGGGGGGGGGGGACCACATCTCGTTTGGTGGAGCTGTTGCGTCTCCCGTCCTGTGCTCTCATTTTGTTCGGCCCTCGTGTATGTATGCACGCACGTTGAACTTCGTTCGCGCCGTACGTAGCCGACCGTGCTAATTGGAGGTGCAACGGCGAGGTGGTTCAGGAGCTCGATGCAAATGTCGAGGTCCGCTGCTGGCCACGACGAGAGGGCTTCAGCAGAGAAAGAGTTCGTGTCGTGTCATAAGAATAGGTTTGACCCTTTCTGGCAATAAAACAGGTGGTGTTAAGATGTTCAAACACCAAATATAAACCTTTTGCAAGGAATCATGTGCTGCATTAATCACACGTACTTGTGGTGAACATGCAAACAAACATCCTCTGATAATGTAGTCTCAAAGACAATTCAGACCTTATTGGTCACCCCGTGCCCCTATAAATCTCAACATTCATCCTACAAAGTCCCATCACAAGGGAGAAACACAAACAAATAGACAAAAAAACATGTTGTTGCCCGTATTGAAACGGCTGTACGCCGTATGGACCTGAGAACTCAATTTCCCTGCACAAGAATATGTGATGCCGCCGCCGCGAAGCCGTTCGGCCGGCGCCCCATCTACGACCTCGCCACCACCAAGCGACGGGGCCGACCCCGCTTCCCCCTCACCGCCCCCCACATAAACACACCCCCACACATTTCCCCCCCATAGAGTTCCGAGGGGAGGTCACCTGGCCGGCAGGTTTTCACCCGAAAGCCCTCATAGGGATAATCTTCACGGTTTCCTGCGGCCAGGGAATTGAGCGACCTCCCCCAATGCTAATTCGCACCGCGGCGCTGTGGCCTGGGTTGAGATTGCATGGTCACGGCGGGGGCTGTCCAGCCACCATGGTTGAAATGCACCCCCCACACACACCTATCGGCAAGGCAGGCAGGGGTCCGCAGCCATGAACGAAGGGAGAAGCCAGGGGGGCGGCTGATTGGCATAGCGTGTGTGCTCGGGGACCGCCGCCGCGCAGCAGCTCACGGCGAGCCCTTTGTTATGGAAACCGCAGCTGATTAGCATAGCAAAGGCGCACGTGGACCGGCGCCGCAGCCAGCGGGGGCCCATTATTAGGGAAACCGGGAATGCGGCTGAACCGGTACGGCGACCTGATTGGCCGAGAAGGCCCTCGGGTCGGCTGTCTTTGATGTAGGTTAATGATAAAAGGGGAACGCAGACAGGTAGAGCTTTCTCTTGCTCATAAAGTCAGCCCTCGGGACGGTCTCCAGTTCGGCCACTCGAGCGTCCGTGTGACGCGTCGAGGTGAGTAGGGAGGACAAGCTCGCCGGAGTGCCGTACGCATCGAATTGTGAGTAATAATAAGAGGGAAAGAGAGTGGTGAGATTTGGTCTACAAACAGAGTATTGAGATTTAGTCTAAAAACCAAAGCAGCTTAGATCGTATCAAACTAGATAAATCGGGTACAGACCATCGGGAAATAGTGTAAGCCTGCCTCGCCGATTCCTACTGACTCAAAAGTGGCTCACAGTCGGCCGGTAATAAATAGTTAATAACTAACCACAGTCTCGTGTGGATTCTACGAGTGTGTTGAAAGCGCGTGGTGCTGTGTGTGTGCGCTCGTAACGTGGGTGGTGGGTGTTTTCGCGGGTGTGCGCTCCGTTCTGTCGCCGTGGAGACTCGTGCTGCATGAGGGCTTACACCTTTTTCCACGGCCCCTTTAAACGAGCGTTATTACCCGCTCGCGGCGGCCGCGCGTGTGCGAGCAACGTCATTCACCCTCCGACCCCTGACCCCCCGTTCAGAGCGTGTGATTGCTGCGCGGGGCTGTGTGAGGGAAGGCACGCGGAGGGTGTTTGAATGGACAAAGTGGCTAAGGAGCCAGCCGAGAGTTATGTCTCACAGAGAGGAATCGGGGGGCAGTAGCCCCTACAAATACGGGGTAAACTATACGTGTTGACACGGCATGGATTGGTGCCAGAAAGATGTGGCCACTACTTTAGCATATTGACACAAGACAGAGAGTAAAGTGGAAACAAATGACGAAATGATAATTGGTTTTTTACCCTTCCATCTGGCAACAAAACTGACACCTTTTTTTACAAGGAGTCATGTTTGCATAGACCACAATACCTGCAGTCATAATGCAAACAAAACACATAACTCTGATAATGTGCACTGTCCTTGAAGTTGATTGGTCCATACCCGAGACAGCTTTCCTTAGAGCCTAGTCTCACATGGGTTGGACCAGATGACGCCAAAAGACGACAAAATCTACAGGCCTATCTGCCCCATGGATCGTGATGACGACAATCATATAGTCGATCATCGATTAGCCAGCACCTTCAGTGGGAAGGGGGTGCCGAATATGCAAAAACTCCGACTAATCACTACATCATTATTTAAAAACATGTCATGCACATTCTTGATGTTTTGTATATGTTTTTTGTGATTTAAAATAGTTTACTATACAAAAATAAATAACCTTCTGTAAAAAGTTACTCTTCTGACTGTACCCTACTTACCACTCCAATCTCGAAGACTCTGCATGGGGTAATGTATGCACTACGCTTTTGTTTCAACAACCATGAGTTTGACGATAGCCGGACTGGGCTACAGCCTTTGGAGAGATGTCGGTTTCGCCGGATCGGCCCAGGACCGCCAGACAATGCTTGGAAGCAGCCGGATAATCGCCCGGCCGGATAATCGATGATCAACTGTAGTTCTCACCTGTATAGAGCGAGGTGTGGAGGATCCTGCCCAATGCGAGTGGCAGCACCTGCGCACCGCCCGACAGCTTGTAGTAGTGCAGATTGAAGGGCGTGCTAACGAGGCCGCCCAGCTGAGCCAGTGCCAGCCCGCCCAGGTCCAGCGCCAGGACCCGCACGCCGGACGCCTTGAGCGCGTACAGCGCCTGGGACGGCTCGTCCGTGGAGGGGCCCGCCATGAACAGCACCACCACCTGCGCACGGAGGTCGTTGCGGTCGTCGAGGTGAGAGAGAGGCGCTCCGGTAAGAATTGTGAGGGGCTCCGTGCGCGTGAGCCGATGGGCCGTGGGTAATTAACCGGTGTTCACACGCGAACGTTAAGGACGTCGAAGGTGACCCTTTATGATTTCTATGTTGTTGCCACTTCCTGACCCCGTGCCCCTACTGGACGTGTCCTGACTTGTGGTTGAATCAAATATTGGGGGGGGGCGGGGGGCGGGCACCTGACCGATCGGCCGCACCCCCTGTATCGATAACGTCCTGACTATCCCCACCGGCTGTCGGTATGGTGTGACCGGTCACGCTCACCTGGTTGACGCCGGCGTCGCCGCGCCCGCCCTTGGCCGCCGACAGCACCGTGCCGCCCACGAAGCTCACCGCCTTGCCCAGGTTGCGTCCGCCGGCGCCTGACAGCTGCTGCACAGACTGCAGCTTGGCGAGCACCGCAGCCACGTCCGTGCCCTGGTCCAGGTAGAGCTGCACGGGACGCGCGGGGAGCGGGGGGGGGGGGGCGACACAAGTTTGCACCGGTGCTGGACCTCCCCTAGGTGGACTCGGGCTCAAATGAGTACCCCGGTGTGGTGTGTGAACATCGCCACTGGGGGAGATAAAGGCGGCCAGGCGTGGTAATGGCCACCCACCCCCTCGTGTGCCGTGCCAGCCTTTATAGGTGCTCGCTAACAGCACTTGCCCCTTGATGCATTGCTACTGGAGCCATGAGCTTTTAAATCATCTAGATTAAAAACACATCTCTTCAGATCGAATTTTGGTGTTGTGTCTGTTGTCCTTCCCCCGCACCATCCGATTATCACGGTTGGCTACGTATGGTGGTGCGAAAGAAGTTCAACACACACGCACACACACGCGCGCGTACCTCAACGGTGACATCGCCAGCGAACTGGACAAACGCGACGCGCAGGACACCTCCACCGCCCTGCACGTAGAGGAGCAGGTGGGACACGAAGGCCCTGACGGCCCCCCACGCAGTGCCCAGAGAGCCGTCCACCATGAACACCAAGTCCAGGGAAATCGCTGTGGGGGAGGGTGGGAAGAAGACGAGGGAGAGACAGAAGACAACGGGAGGACATGGGGGAGTGAAGAATGGCGATGAGTGACTTGGAGAGACACAGGAGCGCAGCTGGGAATGTTGAACTGACCGAAAAACCTTGCAGTCCACGAAAACTTCAAATCTCGAATTAATGTTGAACTTCTTTTCGCAGTGCACGTAGCTAAACCGCGACAATCGGAGGTGTGCGTGAAGGACGACAAATTGAACACAGAAAGCAGTTCTAAAGGAAGGAAATAGCAGGAGGCTGCGCTAGTGGATAAGATCGACGTTCTTCCCTCGTTACACGTCCACTCAATACGCAGAATGTCCCTTTCGAACACAACTTGTAAATTCGGGAACGAAATTTATGTTACGTTAAATTCGAATTAACGGCATTTTGAATCTCTTAAATGAGAAAAAATACAAATGCTTTCGGGGAGTGGGGGGGGAAATAAATAGAACGATTGGAACGGCCTATCGTTTTTCCGAACGTGCATTTCGTGCCTCTCCCGGTGGGTTTTGCGCGTGGGAAAATGTTCCACGCCGTGCTGGGGTTTCCCGAGTAATTGCGGCCGAAGCTCGGCCTCGTTTTGGTTGAGTCCCCTCGTGCCTATCACGCCCGTGTACCTCCGATTAGCACGGTCGGTTGCGTAGGGCAGCGAAGGAAGTTGAACATAGCGTACTGCACTGTGCAGGGGTTCACCCTTTGTTTGAACGTTTCTTCGGTGAATGTCACAGCGGTGTCTCGTGAAAGAGTACCGTGTCAACCCATCACGGTTCACCTCGTATTGTGCGGAGAAATTAGGTTTTCAGGTCCGTATGGCGTACAGCCGTTTCAATGCGGGCAAACCACGCAGTGGTGGATTTGCGAAACGACGTTAATAGCGAGCGACGTTTATCTGGGCATTACTGCACTATGAATTATTTATCGTAAGACTTTCGATTTCCCATTAAACATGTGCTTCAAAAAGGTTTGCATGCATTTTCAAGTGTCGTTGTATACAACTCTGATGGGAAAACAGGCTTCAACGTACGGAATCTATTCACTTTGCAGGCAAATTTTCACGAACGTATCTGTCCCGTATATCGTGGCACGCCCGTATCTTCCTCCGCGGCCCCAAGGCTTCGTTCCCACGTTGGCGAGTTGTTAACTACCTCACCTGGTCTACAGCAAGTCGTGGGTTCAATCTCCATGCTGACGCCTGCTGTATATTTGGAGTTTGCGTGTTCTTCCCATGGCCGTATGGATTGTTTTCCGGGCCCTCCGGTTCCCCCCCCCACCCCACATTTAGAATCCACGTGCATTTAGAGTATTTGTCTGTTCTAAATGTCCACATGATGATGATATAAATGTCCGGCACGATGATGATAACCCACTCCCTCTGGCCATCCATCATCCGCGATGGGCCAGGTCGCTTCCGAAAAGGAGCTACGTTGCTCAGTTGACACCTACCAATTAAAATAACAACAACATAGTCACGAACAAAAATACGTCCCTCACCTGGTCTGACGATGACGGATGTGACCTGGCCGGCGATGCCCAACAGCTGCCCGTAGCCGCCCACGGCGTAGAGGTGCATGCCGATGGGGTCGCTGGGCAGGCGCTGCAGGTCGAGCAGTTGGAAGGCGCCGATGCCGACGACGAAGGAGCGCACCCCTTGGGCTCGCATCAGCCCACGGTACTGGGCGACGGCGTCAGACGATGCGCCGCCCGTGATGATGACCAGCACCTGCAGGCGGAGTGGGAGCGGCGGTGGGAATGGTCAGCGGACAGCGGCAGCACCAGGGGGCAGCAACGGCATCTGGAGCAGCAGCAGCAACATTATCGCCAGCAGGAGCAGCACGACATTTGACACAATGTGGTGTCGCTGCCATGTCAGCAGTCTGTCAATACACTGCAGGCACGCTGGTCACTGCAGGTTGAGGTGGGTGCCCCGGGTGTCGTGGTTTCGACGTTTTTTTATTGGCCACGATAGTCTCCTTACTTGACTTGACGATGTCAAGACTTGACGATGTGCGTATGTTGAACTTATTGTATGTGTGTGTATGTTGAACTTAGTGTATGTGTGTGTATGTTGAACTTAGTGTATGTGTGTGTATGTTGAACTTAGTGTAAGTGTGTGTATGTTGAACTTAGTGTATGTATGTGCGTATGTTGAATTTAGTGTATGTATGTGCGTATGTTGAACTTAGTGTATGTGTGTGTATGTTGAACTTAGTGTATGTGTGTGTATGTTGAACTTAGTGTATGCATGTGCGTATGTTCAACTTAGTGTATGTGTGTGTATGTTGAACTTAGTGTATGTATGTGTATGTTGAACTTAGTGTATGTATGTGCGTATGTTGAATTTAGTGTATGTGTGTGCGTATATTGAACTTATTTCGCACCACCACACGTAGCCAACCGCGCCAATCCGAGGTGCGGAGGAAGGACAACAACAACAAAGCAGTTCTTAAGAAATGTGTTTTCAATCTAGATTAAAAAAACAATCGATGATCATCTACTGATGCATGTGGATTGATGCTGCATTCGACCACACGCTGCTGAATTAGCCCGAGGACAGCGTTCCAGTCGAAATGTGTTTGATGTCTTATTTAATCATGTAACCTAAATTATGGACATTCTGTCAGCCTGACTCTGAATTGCGGCCTCACCAGAGTCAGACTTGGAGAGTTGTTGTTGTTGTTGATCGAAACGTCGTGATATTTCTTGACATTTTCTATCTACGTGGCTTTCTCGAAAGACCCATAGAATATGTAAATTCCTGCAGTCATGAAAACTTTAAGTCAAGATTTAGTCACAGACCATTCACCACAATCGTCGTGTCCACCGGCACTTACCGTCATCATCCTTGCAGCGCGAACGAAAACCGCCATCGTCACCGCCAACCACAGAACCCCCCCCTGTCAATCACGCCCCCCCCCCCTGTCAATCACATTCCCCCCTCTGTCAATCACGGACCCTCCCTCTTGTCAATCACGGACCCCCCTCCCCTGTCAATCACGGACCCCCTCCCCTGTCAATCACAGTCCCCCCCCCCTCCCCTGTCAATCACGGACCCCCCGGACAATAACGGACTCCCACCCCTCCCCACCACTCCCCCACGTTTTCACCTGCGGGACTCCATCTCCGGCCCTGCCGCCCTCTGCCTGCGAGAACGCGGTCGCGAGCACGAACTGCACGGTGGCGCCGATGGCCCTGCTGCCACCGTGCGCGGACACCTTCCCCACGGCGGCGACCACCTCCTGCTGGCTGGAGAACTGCCCCAGCTTGAACTCGGAGCTCTGCTTGCCGCTCAGCTGCACCAGCCCCACGCGAACCTGTGCCGCCCCGACGCTGAGGCCCTGCACGATCTGCGCGACGAAGCCCTTGATGAGCGTGAAGTCGGCGGCCGCGACGCCGGCCGAGCCGTCGATGGCGAAGATCACGTCCAGCTTGGCGAACGGACCTGGCGGTGGAGATAGCGACGGCAGTGATGAAGACTTTTTTTTTTACAAAGCGGCAAGCGACGAGGGAGAAGGAGGGTGTTACAGATGAACACCGTAGACTTTCGCGACCAATATCATCCATAATAGAGTTTTTTTGGGTTAGATTGCGTAAGTATATAAATGTGTCGTTTCAACCCGCCACCACCCGACACAGCCAACTAGTAAGGGTTGTCACCAGAACCGGCCCTAGACCTTTAGGGGCCCTAAGCAAAATTTGGTTGGAGGCCCCTTTGATGTATGATTTTTTTCACCCACTTGCTCGCAGTGATTCTAGGGGGCCCTCTGCTGGACACGGGGCCCTTTGCAATTGCAAGGGTCGCTTAGTGGCTGGGCCGGCTCTGGTTGTCACGTAAACAGAACGTGGCCAATTCGTCACTAGTACAGCACACACCGGTTGTGTGTTGGAAAGCAAAGCCAAGTACGACGTTCCGCTAGTTGTAATTACTGGCGAGACGTCGTACTCAGATTGTAAATGTTCAAGTTCATTTGTTAGGTATAGCCCTATGAGCCATGCGGCTCTTAAGTCGGGTGCGACCGCAACAAACAAAATATGAACACAGACGTGTAACAGAAAACATCCTGGAATAAACCAGCAAATATTTTTTTAAAAACCCGTTATGGCTTAGGGGAAAGGGAAGGTGGTTGATGACGACGACGATGCCGAGAGCCGGCGGGCACAGTGCGATCACTCACCGGGCGGTGGCGTCGGCGTCGGGGTCTGGGCCTCCTGCACGACAGTGCAGACGGTGGAGGTGAGCGCCGTGATGATGGAGTCGAGGCCTGCGAAGTCGGTGGCGTGGAACATGTGCTTGTCGACGGGCGGAGACGCCATGAGGGCCAGCTCTTTGCGGTCCGCCTTGCCCACGCCCACGGAGAAGATGACGATGCCGCTCGACTTCACCTCGTCCGAGGGGTCCTTCACCTTGTCGTTGGCCTCGCCGTCTGTCACCAGCACCAATATCTGAGCGGGCGGGGGGGGAGATACGGCAGCATCGGCATAATCAATCGTCATCATTATCTCATACCGATCGTAATTATTGTCATCGTCATCATCATATATGACCATTGACAACAACATTATCATCATCATCTAACACAGCATCATCATTACATCAATCATTGGGATGGAGATACGACAGTATTGGCATAATCAATCGTTATCATTATCCCATACCGATCGTAATTATTGTCATCAACATCATCATATATGATCATCGACAACATTATCCTCATCTAACACATCATCATCATTACATCAATCATTGGGGGGGGGGCAAGGGAGATATGGCAGTATAGACATAACCAATCGTCATCATTATCCCATACTGATCATAATTATTGTCATAATCGTCATCATATCATATGATCACCAACATCATCATCGAACACTGTGCATCTTCATTACATCAATCATTATGGGAGGGGGGGGGGAGATAAACTTGTATCGGCATAATCAATCGCACCAAAGACTCGTTTGAGGCTGAGTTCAACAAGAGGGAGGGCCGGCCCTGGACTGGTTCAGATATTCACCACCGGTCATGGTCATGAGTGGGAATCGAACTTGGGTAGCGAGGCTCATAACGCAGTTCGCTAAACCATGAGCGCCACACCGCTCCCCAGCAGCCTCAAAGCACTGTTATATCAGCAATGCAGTCCGTGACAACCCATTCTCATCATCGTCACCATCATCATTATCACCACCACCTCCCCGCATGTCCCAAGGAGGCCGTCCAAAAATGACGTTACGCGATTTTGGACGATTTTTAACCCCCCCCCCCCCCCCCCGCTTCGTGACACGACGTCACAAAAAGTCACACCCCCCCTCAAATATGACGTCAGAAAGCTCTGCCCCTCCAAAAAAATAAAATATGCTTCAAATCGCTTTACACTATTGTCATTGTAGTGCGCATTTAATGTGGCGCTGCACTCTGATGTTGTAGGAGAAAACATTTATTTTAAAGTCTATTTAATTAAGCAGAACGTGTTGTCTATATTTATTTAAAGTTGCGCATTTTGATGTGACGTCACATTTCTCAACCCCCCCCCCGTCACACATCGTCACAAATGTCTGACCCCCCCACCCCCCCCCCCCAGGTGCGTGACGTCATTTATGGACGGCCCCAAGGCAATACAAGGATACAGCTTATCCCAGAGCGCCATGCACGAGTCAAGCATCTTCAGAATTAGAGTTTCCATCTGTCTCTGCCGGCTTTGACCCAAAGTAGTTCAGGAATTGGCATCGGCGTTCGGGTGGCGGGAATTTATTTGCACCTAGAATTTTGGTCCCGGTCACACAGGACACGAGCACGGTTTCGCTCACAGACCTCTTCCTGACTGAGAAATGCGTTCGTGTGCGTGTGTGTGTCGAGCTTTTATCGCACCGTACGTAGCCAACCGTGCTAACCGGAGGTGCGACAAAAAAGGTGGTAAATCGTATTCCAGTGCTTCTTCCCAATTGTGTATGGGGGGGAGGGAGTCCCATTATAATGATCAGATCTTTCCCTGCTTGCCTCCGGTGACACTCCAATCGCGAGGCTCACCTTGCCAACGCCGGGGCGTCCCTGCCTCTTGAAGAGCTGCAGAGTGTGCCGCAGCGCCGCTCCGGTGAGCGTGGCTCCTTGCATGTATTTGGTGCCCTGGATGGCGTCCTTGAGCTTCCCCTTGTCCGCGTACTGCCCCAGGTCGAACTCCGTCTTGATCATGGGGCCGCTGTACTGCACCATGCCCACGCGGACCTTGTCCTTGCCGATGTCCAGCTTGTCCACCAGCTTGGCGAGGAACTTGAGCACCAGCTGAAAGTTGCCGGCCCCCACGCTGCCGGAGCCGTCCACCAGCAGGTAGACGTCGGCCGTCTGCTTGTCGCTGCACACTGTGAGTGCCACAGTGGGGGCAGCAAGGGTCAGGGCGGTGGCCAACCCGGCATCTCTTCCTGAGACACATGTGAGGCCCTTTATAAAAAATCGCACGTGGCTCTATCGAAGGGGGGGGGCGTAATAGTGTAGAACGTGCTGTCAAAAGTAGCAAAGATTAATGGTTGAAAGTTTTACGATAGGTTTTACAGTCTGCTCTCCTATAATGCGGTCATTGTGTTCCTGAAGAACACCACATTGTGGAAAAATCGCGTTATAATAAATGATATATAACATAGGGGTAAAGCACAGTCCACGACAACAAGTGAGATGCGTGACATAGGCCGAACAAAGACTGAGACGCGCAGGTAGCATCTAGAAGCATTCAGCAGCATCCCAATGCCTTGTGTGCGACGCTATGCCGAGGCAGCCGTACGACCACTTATTCTTACTTACGCAACATAGTTCCACCCCCGCTAATCAAAGTTCCATTGATTAGAGGGGGGTGGGAGTTGGGGAGGCGGGGGGGGGCAAACGTAACCTTCGAAGAGGCCACAACATTGTGGAGGAACCCCGGTGTGGCTCCAGACCATGGAGGTCCTGCGCAGATGCCATATTCGCTGTTTATCTGCTACAGCATAGGCGTAGGGGAATGTTAACAGGACCTACCTACATCTTGCTTCATTGACCTGGTCAAGGCCTACGATACCATCAATAGTCCAGTGCTCTCTGGGGTCGCTGACCCTCTCTGCTCACAATCGTTAAGGACCTTCATTATGGTAGGCAGGCCCCTGGCTGGGAGTTGCAGCCGTTCCCTGTTCACCTTGCGATGTCCTCTTACCCATACACGATTTAACATCTTCTCTGACCATGTCGTTCGAGAGGCTACCCATGGCTGTATTGGATGAATTTCCGCGTAGTACAGATATAATGGGATAATGATGTATGCCTAGGTGCGGTGAGGGGGTGGTTCTGTATTGGTCAATCTAGTTATGTATGTTGATCAAATAATCGCTGCTCACTCTTAAAATGAGTTGGAGGCTCGTCTGATGAACCTGGAGCATGCCACTAATATGTGAGGTCTTACCATAGTTCCCACAAAAACAAAGGACCTTCCTGGGTATTTTCTGTATGCCTCTCTCTGTGTGTCTCTGTGTGAGTCTCTCTCTCTCTGCTTGTGTGTCTGTCTGTGGGACTCCATGTCTATGTTCTGTCTCTCTCTCAAATTTAGCAATTTTTTGGAAGAACGTCATCAACCAGGTGGAGTGTTGACTGTTGTATTGGCCGACTCTCTGTGTTGTATTGCATTATATTTCCAAGTTTACTATATTTGTTTTCTCTTTCATTTGTACCTGATGATGGTTGCTTGTGTTGCAATCGAAACGTCGTATTCTATTATTATAAAATTTCTTTCTACGTCACTTTACCGAAAGAACCAAAGAGTAATTCCTGCAGTCACGAAAGTTCGAATCTAGTTAGAATAAACTGACTTAAGAAAATGCGTTTTCAATGCGAGACGGCGCCGCACAGACCACCCACACCTTTACTCGGCAAGGCGACGGCCTGGGTCGCCGCAGTCACCGGCACCGCCACCTTGGCCTCCTGCGCGGCGGTGCAGACGGTGGAGGTGAGCGCCGTGATGATGGAGTCGAGGCCTGTGAAGTCGGTGGCGTGGAACATGTGCTTGTCGACAGGTGGAGACGCCATGATGGCCAGCTCTTTGCGGTCCGCCTTGCCCACGCCCACGGAGAAGAGGACGATGCCGCTCGACTTCACCTCGTCTGAGGGGTCCTTCACCTTGTCGTTGGCCTCGCCGTCTGTCACCAGCACCAAGATCTGAGCCGGGGGTGGGGGGTGGGAGATACGGCAGCATCGGCATAATCAATTGTCATTATCTCATACCGATCGTAATTATTGTCATCGTCATCATCATATATGACCATTGACAAAAACATTATCATCATCATCATCTAACACAGCATCATCATTACATAAATCATTGGGAAGGAGATACGGCAGTATTGGCATAATGAATCGTTATTATTAACCCATACCGGTCTTAATTATTGTCATCGTCATCATATCGTCTGATCATCATCTTGAGAAAGCTTCCAGCGCGTGCAGATAAACGTCGGACCTCTTTCCAAACGACGTTCTTTACGCGCTAAAAGCACACCAGAGAGCGACGAATGGCACCTGTGGAATTGTGGCTTTGTGACGTCACGTGTCTACGCTTGTGTTCATTTGTGAATGTGGATTTGCGAGCCTTTGTCTTGCAATCCCTTCACCCCCCGTCCTCTGCGTTCTCACCTTGCCGACGCCGGGGCGTCCCTGGCTCTTGAAGAGCTGCAGAGTGTGCTGCAGCGCCGCTCCGGTGAACGTGAATCCGCGCATGTATTTGGTGCCCTCGATGGCGTCCTTGAGCTTCCCCTTGTCCGCGTACTGCCCCAGGTCGAACTCCGTCTTGATCTTGGGGCTCCTCATGTCGCCGCTGTACTGCACCATGCCCACGCGGACCTTGTCCTTGCCGATGTCCAGCTTGTCCACCAGCTTGGCGAGGAACTTGAGCACCAGCTGAAAGTTGCCGGCCCCCACGCTGGTGGAGCCGTCCACCAGCAGGTAGACGTCGGCCGTCTGCTTGTCGCTGCACACTGTGAGTGCCACAGTGGGGGCAGCAAGGGTCAGGGCGGTGGCCAACCCGGCATCTCTTCCCGAAACACGTGTAAGGCCCTTTAATAAACAATCGCACTTGGCTCTATCGAAGGGGGGGGGGGGGGGATAGTGTAGAACGTGCTGTCAAAAGTAGCAAAGAATAATGGTTGAAAGTTGCACGATAGGTTGTACAGTCTGCTCTCCTATAATGCGGTCGTTGTGTTCCTGAAGAACACCACATTGTGGAAAAATCGCGTTATAAAAAATGATATATAACATTGGGGTAAAGCACAGTCCACGACAACACGTGAGATGCGTGACGCAGGCCGAACAAAGACTGAGACGTGCAGGTAGCATAGCGGCAGTGTAGAGGTCAGCGCGCTGTGCTACGAACCTGGCCACCCGAGTTCGATTCCCGCTCACGGCCAACACCAGCGGCGATTATCTGAACCGGTCCTGGGACTCCCCTAGGTCAACTCAGCCTCAAATGAGTACCTGATGCGGTGCTTAAAAACATTGCCACTGGGGAGACAAAGGCGGCTTGGCATGGTGTATAAATACCCATTAATTGGCTGAAAACATCTTCATATATTATGGGACCACAGAGGGCTTCGGTAATGCTTGGCACTGGGTTACCGCCTGGCGGCTTCTCGTCTGTGGTTCCTCCTCGCGTCTCTGACTCACACCCTCGCTTCGAGAGTGAGCGAATATGATGCAGTTCGTTATAGGTCGAACATTTACCGTAATACGCGCGGTGCTAAGAACCAGGCGAGCCGCGTTTGATTCCCTTTCATGGCCAATAACGGTGGTGAATTTCAGAACCGGTCCTGGACCTCCAGGTTTGGTTTTGTTCAATTTCCAGGTTTTCCGCTGTGGTGTCCCAGAAGCGATGACACCCAAATCCAGCCCTGCATCTCCCCCGGTGATCCCTATCGTATTCGCTGTCGATCGGTCAGTGCGTGGGCAAATGGTGACCCCCCCCCCCCCCCCCCCCCAATGTTGACCCTGACTTGTGTGCTAAAGGCCATCATGAATCGTGCAGGGATTCTTACCCTGGCTGCGTCGAGAGATGATGTGTTCGTCGTCGTATTGCTGGAATCAAGAAAATAAATAGCTTGAGGTTAAACAAAACGTACAAATCACAAGAGCCATCGTCATCATTTTCATTTCTTTAGAACTGCTGCTTTTTGTGTTTGGTTTGTTGTCCTTCCCCCCGCACCTTCGATTAGCATGGTTGGCTCCGTGCGGTGCGAAAGAAGTTCAACATACATACTGAAATATACACTACACTACACAAACTATGTGATACACTACACTATACACTACTATACACTGCACTACTATGCTAAATTGAAAACTCTTTTCTTTAGCACTGCTTCTTGTGTTCAGTTTGGTGTCCTTCCCCTGATTCGAAAGGAATTATCTTTATTTTATTTTAAAGAAATACATTTTCTTTATTTTTCCGAAGCATGGTACGCTTCCAACAACAACATTTTGATTGATTAATATATTCCGGAGTCTATTATCATTATTATTGGAATCTAACATGGTCGTGGAGGGAAGGCGGTGGGGCGAGGTGAGTCTGCGATATGAATCGAGATGAGATAAGATCCTTGAGATGAAATCGCAGAACCCAGAGAAGTCCCAGCCCACGTGGGGTGACACCCACCCTCGTTTGTTCCGTGGGTATTCCCCCGATGACTCTTATTTCATATCTTGTATTTCAAGTTGATCTATGTATAGTAAGATTATACACTTGTTTTTTTAAACCTATCTTTTTGAAATGTTCCTATGTAATGCGAGCGTAAATGGGGTTGTTGCTGGGCTCTGGTCCAATCACACGGCCCGGGGTATTGGGGAGCGGAGCCTGGTCTGCGGGGCGTGTGGGAGGGGCCACCGTTCACCTCGGCTCCAATGGGAGGCGAGGTGAATGGGGGCGGAGCCAGCGGGGTAGTATGGGAAGGCCGGATCTGACGATCCGGAAGGGGAGGAGTCAGGGTCACGTGGGGGGAATGGATATAAGTCGGAACCCGGAAGAGATCGGGGCAGTCGGTGGAAGTTAAGAGTCTGAGCCACGTTGGGTGGTGAGAGATAGATCCGCGCCATCGGCCACGTGGCCTAAGGACCTCAGCACGCCGTCGGCCAGCGGTGTGCGGAGTGCGGGAGTAGAGGAGCTAATGGAGGAGCGTGTGTGGCACGCGAGAGGGAGTGTGTGCGGGGCGCGCGCGAGACGACGCTGGTCCGTGGAGGAGACCAGCGGGGTGCGGAGAAGAACCTGAATAAAAGACAAGCGGAGACCAGCAGTGCCTGACGGAGTCTTTTATTACACCTACAAGATTTAATCGCCATATGTTCATCATAGTTTGGTTTAAATCTATTTCTTTCGTACACTTTTATTGCCGATATGATGTTTCCTCTGCGGCGCTTTGAGGCCAATTTATTGGGAGAGGCGCAGTTATAAAACAAAGATTGGTCGACCTTGAAGCCGAACGTTCATTTGTATCACCATGCGAGATGCAACCGGACAGCCTGGGGAGAATGCATCAGTGCAGCGCTACAGAGATGTTAACTACCTCTCCTGGTATTCAGGAGGTCATGGGTTCAATTCAGAATCGTACACCTTTATATTTGGAGTTTGCATGTCTCTCTCTCTTTCCCCTTGGTCGCGTGGATTTTTCTCCGGGTCTTCCGGGGTTTCCCCTCCACATTTATAATCGACATGCGTTTAGAGCAGTTGGCTGCTGCTATACATTTCCATATGAGATTATGGTTCCCCTTTTATTTGGCAACAAAACAGGTGTTAAGATTTGATTTGAAGCTTTTGTGACTGCAGGAATTACTCTTTGGTTCTTTCGGTAAAGTAACGAAAAAAAGAAAATAAATTAAATTTAAAAACATACTCTTGATAAGCCACTTCGTTGAGGCTATCATTTATGAGGGTCAGGTCGCTTCTGAAAAAGAGCTACATAGCTCAGTGGGCCTTACCTGGTAAAATTAGGATTAGTTTTATAGTGTTCAGAAGTGACTCCAAATCACCATCGTCATTGTGGAGAATATATTAACAATTAATAAGCGTTTCATGTTTTATTTTATTTTAGTCGTCTTAAATCGAGTTTGACGACAGCCGGTGAGATTTGTCAATTCTCAGCCTGTGGATTTAATTTGGTCATTCCAATATTCAGTCCGTACATATATTACATATATTGCCAATTATCATGTATGGTTGCTGTTATGACTGGTTCTAGTATCGTCAGCGAGTCGGCGCCTTCATACGGACTAGATCATGTTCGGCCCATCACACTCATAGCCCCAAGTTGCGAGTGAGCACAAGGCAGACCCTACAATAATTACAATCAAAAAGGATCACCAAATAATCCCAAAGACGTACATATTAAAACACATACATTTTTACCTTGCATAGTAAAAAGTAATTGTATTTTTTCATTTGCTATACAAGCCAGATAATACGATGAATCGCTAACCTTAAACACCCAGTCGTTCTTAAAAGTTGAAGGCGGTATAGTACTATAGTAATAGAGCAAGTGCAGAATCGCTGAACCGGAATTTAAAGCTCGAAAGCATTTAGCGCGTAGCTACTACATATGTAGCTGCTTGTACTACTAGGATAATCTGGCACTTATCAGCACCGCGGCCTTAGATTGCATTCAGCTGTGGCGGCTAGCGAAGGATAAGGATCGCCTGGTGGTGCACGTGGCGAACTCTACGCCACAACTGCATTCGTTTCTATATTAAAAACGCTATATATAGATATATCTATGAGATGGACGTAAAAATAATTTTTTTGAAGAAAACAAACCCGATGGTGATAATGATGCAGGCAGTGATGAGAAGGAAACTGGCACTATTTGGACAGAAACGTAGGATGGACAACAGCGGGGAAATTAAAAGTGCGTTGTTGTTCAGAAGAATGGAAGGAACCGGAAATAGATTAAGACCTCACAGAGAATGGCTTGATGACGACGACGGCAATCAGAAATCGGTTCCAGAAAAATGTGGCCCACTACTTGAGCATCGTGGCGCAAGGCAGAGAGAGGAAAGTGTAAGAAAATTACGAAAGGTGCAGTGGACACCTACGGGACTATCTTGCCTATGGATCGTGATGATGATGGTGGTGGTGGAACGTTTTGACCAGTATCACAACGACGCAAACATTAGTAGAGGTTTTACCCTTTCTGGCACGTAAGACGAGAGGTGTTAATGTGTTCAAACGCCAAATAGACACCCATTGCAAGTCATCAAGTTACTGCATTTGCCATTCGTTCGGTGCGTTGAAGGCAATTTCCACATCGACGCCCAACGCAGAACTGGAGGAGCGTTCTTACGGAAAACGTCTTGGCTCCAAGATGTCATTCAAAATCACACGAGAGAATGCAGAAACTCTTTCTAAAGCACGTACTTAATGGACAAGCGATACTTTTACGATACATAATTCACAATAGAGGGATAGCCCGATTTATATCTCTGTTGTAGGCCAATCACTTTCAAATACAATGCATATGTAGGGGTGATACGCGCTGGCAGTAGGGATCGTGGGGCAGCGCGTGGTGATTGGCTGTGTAGTGGTGACGTGCGCTGACAGTGATGGATCGTGTGGCAGCGCGTGGTGATTGGTTGTGTGCGCTGACACAAGCTGGGAAAAGGGATCGTGTGGCAGCGCGTGGTGATTGGTCAACTAGGGTGGGTGCTCACATCGAGGTCCGCATAGGCTCCGTCTCCCCGGGAGCGGAGGACTATAAAAGGCGATGCGCGCGGGCACTCGGGGAGTTGGTGACCAGTGAAGACGGAAGATGGAGGAGGAAGAGATAGGGCCCTGAGACCCCTGGTCCCGCTGTCCTTGTAAGGACCGGGACCCTGTGTGGCTCAGAGGCGGAACCTTGGGACCCGGGGCCGGACGTCCGTGTGAGGGCCGGGCCACGGGACCCAGTGGTCGTGACCCATACCCAAGCTGGGGTGGGTCTGTAGGTTCCCCTGGAAGCTACGGGGCTGGAGAGCCCGTGTGTGTGTAGCCGGGTGGAACGTGTAGCGTGAGCTGTAGTGACCACACATGTTATTGTGGCAAAGACAAGTGTTAATAAAGTGTGCTACCCGTCAAGTGGTCTCCCGCCGTAATTTACAATATTACAACTGTCGTCAGAAGTGAAACAGTCTTCCAGCCATGGATACCAGGAAGACTCATCGGACTCACGAGCGTGACCGGGAGGAAAACCACGACGACTCGGGCCAGCAGGCATCGGGGGGAGAAGAGGAGGAGATGCCGGCGCCACAGAACCCCTCATGGGCGCCCAACGAGCGGCTGGGGTCTGATGCCGAACTCCGCGACGCGCACTCCCGCCTGGCAGAGCTGCTACTCGCCGCGGCGTCCATCCTAGTGGAGATCACCACGGCTGGAGGAGCGAGAACGTCGACGGACATTGAATGGGATCGCGTTACAGATTCCCTCCAAAATGACTTTGAAATTCCCGCCATTTCTGCCAAGCGGCCATCTGTTGGCGGGAATCACGAGCAACACGTGGCGGGGGTCCTCCAATCTCTGCCGCTCACGTCATCAGCGGGCGCTACGGGCCGCCATCAGCCACCTGCCATAGGGGCCGCCATTTTGCATGTCGACAGTGCGGCGCGGGAGAGTCATAAGGCGGAGGACGACATTATTTTCCAGCAGCGTCTTCCCGCGTTGACAGCCTTCAAGGTGGAAGGGGGTGACTGGGGCGCCTTCCAGCGAAGATTTTTCGCCCATCAAGAGATGTCGGCCTGGTCCGACGCTACGACGCTGCGGGCACTGCCTGCCATGTTGGACGACGACGTGCTCGCGGCCTTCAGGTCCGCACCCAGACCGGCCCGCTCCACGCTCAAGGCTGCGCTGGGCCTCATGGCCAAGGTGTACGGGCCACCTTCGGTCTGCCGCCACCAATTTTACGAACGACGGAAGGCGGACACGGAGACCGCGCTCGCCTACTGCACGGCATTGTTGGCCCTCGCGGACGGCCGCGTTCCCTCGTATGGACGAGGAGGGGCAGGACGCTATGGTTTTGGAACAACTGCTGAAGTTGGCGCAGGACCTGGGGGTCCCCATCAACACAGCCGACGAAGTCGACATATGTTCGTTGCGTGTTGCGACGTGTATCCAGGCGCACGAGGTCCTGAAGCGGAAACAAGTGGTCGTCTGTGCTTCTGCCGCGGTCTCAGCTCCGGCCCCGGTGGACACCGAGCCCCAAGTCATTCGCCCACAGGAGGAGGCGTTCGCTGCAGCACGACCAGGGGATTGGAGGTCGGGGGGTCGTTCGCCTCTGCGATCAACCCGCAAGCTGGAGCAACCGAGACCTCCGACGTCCCTCGTCACGTGCTACAACTGCGGCCTTCGGGGCCACGTGGCGTCCGGGTGCTGCGCTCCACGTCAGCGTGCCACGGGACCTCGGCTGGACGACGACCAAGGCCCCAAGTCATCCCAACTACCCCCGGCAAGTCGCGGCACTTCACATGCTCGGCCTACATACGCGACACACATGGCCCGCCGCTTTGCGGCAGAGGAGGTGCAATTGGGGGCCGGGGATTCGGTTCGGAAAGGGGGGTTCGTACGGGGCCCGGGGGAAATTAAATGGTCTGAATTGGGCCACAGAATAGTGGCTGCATTGGCCGGCTCGTCTGTCGTTACGGGATTCATTGACGGTATCGAGGTCAGGGTGTTGGTGGACACGGGTGCGTCGGCGACTATCATTTCCGATCTCATTTATAACATTCTCCCCGTCCAATGTCGACCTCTGCTCCCGGTGGACGTGCCATGTTATGCCGCAAATGGGGGCTCGTTGGGCATTATCGGTCAGATTCGGGCGAGCATTTGCATAGGGGATATTAAATTGGCGGGACCTGTTTTGGTCTCCTCCTCCCTAGCGGTTCCTTGTCTGTTGGGTACAGACTTTTTGGCTAAGATGCCCATCAAAATTCTGGTTGATCAAGGTTGTATTGAGCTGCCATCGGGTCGCCGTATTTCCTTTTTGTCTAATCCTGCTGAAATACGGACGGCTTGTGCAACGATCCAAGCGCTAGCGACCCATACGGTGCACGTGCCCCCGGGTTCACAGATGTTGGTACCCCTCCGGTTGCAGAAGCCGTTGGGTGGGGAGACTGTGGGACAAGGCGTGCTTTTGGGTCCGTCGAATAGAGCTGTCGGGGGTCTGGATTTGGCGGTGGCTCAAACCTTGGTTTCGGCCGACGGCGACCCGTTCGTTATGGATTTAAACGCTGGGTCGCGGCCGGCCATTATTCCGCAGGGCACCGTGCTTGCTCACGCGGCACGGGTCCCTGCGGAAGAGCGGCTTATTGCACATGTTGATCCCGTCCTGGCGCAGAAAATTCAATCGGGTGAGGACCTTGAATGGGTCGATTCGCTGTGTGCGGACTCCAGTGATTTGTCCAGGGTGCAATTGGGTGCGCTGCGCGCTCTGCTGATCGAATTCTCCGATGTGTTCAGCAAGCACAAATATGATATTGGGTGAACGGACCTGTTACGCCACCACATTGAAACGGGTGACGCGGCACCAGTCCGGCAGAATCCCTTTCGGCTGAGTCCTGCCGAGAAGGAACACGTTCAATCGGCCGTCAATGACATGCTGACGGCCGACATCATTTCGTCCTCATCCAGTCCGTGGGGAGCACCTATCGTGCTGGTTAAGAAGCAAGATGGGTCCTTGCGTTTTTGTGTAGATTTCCGTCGCCTTAATAAAATCTCCGTGGCTGACGCATATCCGCTCCCTAGGATGGATGAGTCCCTGGACGCATTATCCGGGGCACGGTATTTTTCTACACTTGACTTACTGTCGGGATTCTGGCAGCTGCCACTCGACGATGAATCTAAACCTAAGACCGCATTCCGGACCCCAGGGGGCCTGTTCCAGTTTAACTGCTTGCCCATGGGGCTCCATTCCGCTCCCGCGACGTTTCAACGCCTCATGGAATTGGTTTTGTCGGGTCTGCAATGGGATACTTGCTTAATTTACCTCGACGATGTCATTGTTTTCAGTAGAACTTTCGAAGAACACCTCCAGCGATTAAGGGGGGTGTTCTTGCGGATGCGATCGGCTAAGTTGAAGTTTAAGTCGGCTAAATGCCACCTTCTTCGGAAATCCGTAAGGTACTTGGGCCACATTGTCGATTCTTCGGGGATCTCCACCGATCGCGCGAAGACGAACTGCGTCAGTTCATGGCCAACGCCCACGTCGGTCTCTGAGGTCCGCAGTTTAATTGGATTTGCTTCCTACTACCGCCGATTCGTTGAGCATTTCGCCACCATTGCCAAACCCTTGCACGCTCTGACAGCATAAGGGGTCAGGTTTCGATGGGGGCCAGAGGAGGAGGTGGCGTTCTGCTCCCTCCGGGACGCCTTGGTGGGTGCCCCGCCCTTATGTTACCCTGACTTTACGAGACCCTTTATGCTGGATACTGATGCTAGTGTAGTAAGTATTCAGGAGGCTTGACGACGGGGTCGGAGGCACACTTATTTATTAACACCAACTTGTGCACAGTAACGGGTACACACAGTACTTAAAGGGGTATCGTCCCCTTCACTCGTATAACAGGGAGACACAACATCTAACCCCACTAACCTACGCCCGAGTCCTCCACTACGGAGCTAGGGGAGGCTACCTATCCCAGCCCTGGTCAAGCTGGGATCCCGGCACCCTGAGTCTCCAGACCGGCTCTTATAAGAATGTCAGTCTGAGCTCTCAGGGCCACGCCACCGGCTTGCCCTGGTCGGTCCTGACAAGGACAGCGAGCCAGGGGAGTTCCGGGGCCTATTCTAGCTGGTCTGCAGTCTTCGCTGGTTTAAGCTAATACTCGACCTCGAGCCCTCCGGCTCACCACCTTTTATAGTACTCGGCCCCCCGGGAGGGGCCCGTGGGGGATGCAGGTGCGGACGTCGGTGTGAGCACCTCCTCTGTGTACGGCCCTAACCACGCCCCTTGTGTTTGTTAGCCATCCGTGCCCATACATAATTACACCTCTACACTAGTAACACAGGCATTGGGGGGGTGCTCTCACAGGTCGTTGGGGGTGTTGAACGGGTGGTCGCCTATAGTAGCAGGGTTTTGTCGCTAGCGGAACAGCGCTACTGCGTGACCCGTCGCAAGTTGCTGGCTATTGTTTTTTTGTACAGCAATTTAGACCTTATCTCTATGGCCGTCATTTTACGGTCCGGACGGACCACGCTGCGCTTCAGTACGCATTAAGGGTCGCCCAACTCTCGGGCCAATTATCACGGTGGTTGGAGGTCCTCCAAGACTATCAATTTATGACCACTTACCGTAAGGGGTTGCGCCATACCAACGCGGATGCCCTGTCGCGGTTGTCGCCTCATCCCGAATGTGCGTGCTTGATGGGGTCGGCGCGCTGTAAACCGCCAGGTGCTGTGCCCGAGGGTGAGTTGGTCGCGGCCGCGAATGCGCCGTCGGTTGACGTTCCCGCTACTCCTGCGGGCGGGGACTCGCTACTTTCACTGTCTCTCGTTGAGTGGGGCCGACTCCAGATGGCTGACAGCTCCCTGCTCGCGTTGCGTCGCAGGGCGGGTGGTCCCGAGGAAGGTCAAAACGAGCTGGCTCCTGGCTGCTCAAGCAGGGCCTGCTAATGAGATGGGACAATATGTCCCGGCGCCACGCACTCGTCGTGCCTTCCGCTATGCGGGGCAAAGTTGTTCTGGCCGCACACGAACGCCTCTTGCATCTGGGTGTAAACAAAACGCTCGCTCTGCTCCAGCGTGACTATTATTGGCCGGGAATGGGGAGCGATGTGGTCAATATACTGAAGGGGTGTGTGGATTGCGCCAAACGGAAACCACCGCCCATTGCGCCGAATCCACCGCTGCAGTCCATTCAGGTCTCACGCACTAACGAGCTCGTTGCGCTGGATATTTTGGGGCCTTTTCCTTTCACGCCTAGGGGTAACAAGTACCTGTTGGTTGGTGTGGAATACTTTACCCGATGGCCTATGGCGTGGCCACTCGCCAACCAGTCGGCGGCGGCCGTAGCGGACGCCTTTGTCCAAGGCTACGTCTTGGACAAGGGGGCTCCCGAACGCTTGCTGACCGACCAGGGAAATAATTTTTAGAGCAAATCGCTGCAGGAGGTGTGCGACCTTTTGGGTACAAAAAAGGTGCGTACCTCCCCGTACCACCCACAGACTGACGGGATGGTGGAGCGGCTCCACAGAACTTTAACTTCCATGTTGTGCCAGCAGGTGTGCGAGGCACAGGTTGACTGGGACTTGCAGGTTCCGGGGGTCCTCGCCGCGTACAGAAAGTCCCCCGATGCAGCAACGGGATTTTCCACATTTTATATGATGTACGGTCGGGAGGCCGATCCGCCCATGGAGACTCAGCTGGGACTTTCCATGCCACGGCCTAATTCCAAGTTGGCCGACCATATTAAATTTAACATTGCAAAACTGGCCGAGGCACGGGAGGCCGCACGACTTAATTCGAGGTTTCGCCAAATCGCTAACGAGCGCTTGCGTGCACGGACGGTGTCCGTGCACGATTGGAAACCGGGCGATAGGGCCTGGCTGCACTACCCTCATGCACCTTTGGCTACGTTGCCTAAATTATTGAGGCCATGGCAGGGACCCGTGGAGGTCGTGCAAGTTGCACGCCCCCAGTGTGTTCAGATAAAGTGGGGAAAGCGCCGTTGGTACGTTCACCCCTCCGGCTGAAACCGTTCTCGCCACCATATGGCCTTCCTTTATGTCGTGAGGACCGAGCATGTGATGTGACCGACGACCCGGAGAGGGAAATGTCTCCGCCTGATCCTCACATGTTTTCGCCTGATCCGCTCCCAGGTGTCTCAGAACTGACGGCTGCCGACGACCGGCGACCGGATCCCCACGGCACGGACGGTTCTTCCAGGCCCGAACCGTGCCTTCCTGGACTGCCGGAGCCACCGGACGGTCGACAGCGTCCGGTCCCGTACGACGGACCGGCCAGGTGGACTTGCGCTAGGTCGCGCAACTTTTCCTGACCCAAAAAATTAGGTGGAGGTGCGGGACGAGTCGGCCGGATCGTCTCGTCACGGCGTTCCCCGTCCGTTCGACCGCTCTATTGTTCCGTTCAAGGAGCAAGCGGGAGGGGGATCGGGAGTCGAGGAGACACTGGACACGTCGGTTTTTTTCAAAATAACTTTTATTGTGTTGCTCGTCGGTTTGTATATAGGTCGTTGTGGTTACTGGTTAACGTTGTGTTGTGTTGTTGTGTTGCGTTGTGGTTATGTTACGGGGCACACTTGGGGAGTGGGGTTTTTTTTTGTTTTAACACCCAGGCCGGCTGCGAGCTATGTGGGAGGGGGTGATGTAGGGGTGATACGCGCTGGCAGTAGGGATCGTGGGGCAGCGCGTGGTGATTGGCTGTGTAGTGGTGACGCGCGCTGACAGTGATGGATCGTGTGGCAGCGCGTGGTGATTGGTTGTGTGCGCTGACACAAGCTGGGAAAAGGGATTGTGTGGCAGCGCGTGGTGATTGGTCAACAAGGGTGGGTGCTCACATCGAGGTCCGCATAGGCTCCGTCTCCCCGGGAGCGGAGGACTATAAAAGGCGATGCGCGCGGGCGCTCGGGGAGTTGGTGACCAGTGAAAACGGAAGACGGAGGAGAAAGAGATAGGGCCCTGAGACCCCTAGTCCCGCTGTCCTTGTAAGGGCCGGGACCCTGTGTGGCTCAGAGGCGGGACCTTGGGACCCGGAGCCGGACGTCTGTGTGAGGGCCGGGCCACGGGACCCAGTGGTCGTGACCCATACCCAAGCTGGGGTGGGTCTGTAGGTTCCCCTGGAAGCTACGGGGCTGGAGAGCCCGTGTGTGTGTAGCCGGGTGGAACGTGTAGCGTGAGCTGTAGTGACCACACGTGTTATTGTGGCAAAGACAAGTGTTAATAAAGTGTGCTACCCGTCAAGTGGTCTCCCGCCGTAATTTACAATATTACACATATAATCGAGCATGTTTGCGTGCATATTTTGCCACAAAATATGTGTGCTAACTGCAGCCTCGACGCTCTTGAACATGCATCTATTCGTTTGTTCTACCATCTTAGCACCTCCTCCTTTAATGTGAGAAAAGGTAAAATCTCTACTTATTTTTCATCATTATCGATAGATAGCTCGATAGATAGATATTGACACACAACTTCGGTGGTGAGAAAAGTGCGTCCGCTCGCTCACCTGCACGATTCCCGGTCGGAACATATCAGCCGTCGCTACCATCGCCGCAACCGCCATGAACACCGCCACCATGGACAGCAGAGACGGTACCACGGGCACCTCGCCACGCAGAGACATGGCTCTGGCTCGCACCTCCAAGCGTTCCTTTCCAACTTCGTATCCTGACTCCTCCGCTTGCCCTGCCCCTACCTGACTGCCCTGTGCCTACGCCGTCGCTTATATAGCCGCCTCGGTCACTGCGGTCAGCGTTGGGGTGTTGCGCTCTCCCCCCCCCCCCCTGGGGCATGGACGCATCGACGCGGCTTTGCTGCGTGGCAATTACTGCCATCGTCATCGAATTCAACCCAGGCGACGGCCATGCGTCGTCGCATTAATTGCAGGCGGGGTTAGAAGATGATGCAGACGGAGGGTGAGCTCTGTTCAGTGGGGGGTGGTGGTGGGGGGGAGATGCGGATCTTGGTAGGGAACCCTTTCACAGGGGGTCACGGACCCCCCCCCCCCGATTAGCACGGTTGGTTGGCTACGTGCGGTGCGAAAGAAGTTCAAGACACATGCGAAGAGTGATGCTGAACAGAGGGGGGGGGGGGGGGTCATGGGTGACACGTTACAATTGTCACAGGCAGAGGGGGCGAGAATTGATCACGTTGGAGAAATGTACTTGAATGTGGTACTTGAAAAAATGTGTACTTGAAACTTTTTGTTGTTGTTGTTGCTGCTGCTACTGCGAAAGGATAAGTTGCACGCGCGAAAAGTTACATATTTCCAGGTGTGTTGTCCACGACACGCATGCTTTGTTATGCACAATGCCGGATTATCCTCGTAGCACATGTAGCTACTACTATACATATGTAGTAGCTACGGGCCCCGCACTTTCAAGGGCCCCGCGCTAACGCTTTCAAGCTATCAATGCCGGTTCGGTGATTCTGCACTTCCACTGTTACTATAGTACTACACTGCCTTCAAGTTTTATGGACGATTGGGTGTTTAAGGTTAGCGATTTGTCGTATTATATGGCTGTATAGCAAATTAAAAACAAACTAAAATTAATATGCAGGTTAAAAATTTATGTTTTTAATATTTACGTGTTTATTTTATTTCATTTAGGGCCCTTTATAACATTTGCTACAGGCCCCGCACTAGCTTAATCCGGCACTGGTTATGCATTGCATTTGGATATAATCTGTGCATTTCCCCGTACCCCATCCTTTGTTGGCACAGCTCGCAGCCTGGCAACGTCTCACCTCCGGTTTGCCAATCTAGGCGAGGCCGCGGGCTCTGCACGGGATGACGCGTCACCATGCCAATGTAAAGTACAATTTTCTTGCATCTTTCGTTAAGAACTGATGTTTATTGTTTATTATTATTAAACAAATAAGTTTACAAATATTACAGTGATAATGTTTGTGTGCAGAAACTACATGTGTGTCCCTAAAGTCGATGTCTGTGTGTGTGAGTCCATATGTCTTTATGTGCGTGTAAGTCGATGGGTTTCTATGTGTGTGGCTCCATCTGTGTGTCTGTCTTTTTCAAACGGACAACGCCCCATGTGTGTGTACGTACAAGTGTTTGTGTGTGTGTCAGTCCATTTGTGTGCATATCTGTCGCTGTGTGTGTGTTAGTCCACATGTGTGTGTAAGTCCATACGTGTGTGTTCCACTCGATGTTTGTGTGTCTAAGTGAATGCGTGTGTGTGTGAGTCGATGTGTTTGCATGGCTCTATCTGAGTGTGTAAGTCAATGTGCGTTTGTGTGTCTATGTGTGTCAGTCGATGTGTGTTAATCCATGTGTGTGTATCTAAAGTAGATGTCTGTGTGTCACAGTACATATGTCTAATTGTTGTGTAGGGCAATGTGTGTGTCAGTCTATGTATGTGTGTGTAAGTCCATATGTGTGTGTCTTAGTCGATGTGTTTGTGTGAGTCGTTGTATGTGTGTACGTCGATATGTCTTTGTAACTCCATGTGTGTGTATCTCAAGTGGATGTCTGTGTGTGTAAGTCCATGTGTGTGTCAGTCCATATGTGTGTGTGTAAGTCGATGTGTTTGTGTGTGTGAGTCCATATGTGTGTGTGTGTCTGAGTCCATGTGCGTGTGTGTTAGTTGCTGTGTGTGCATGCCTCCATGTTAGTCAGTGTAAGTCCATTTTTTTGCGTGTCTGTAGGCCCATGTGTACGTCTTAGTCCATGTGTGTGCTTTATTGACCTGCTCAACGCCTATGATACCATCAGTAGGTTTGGCCTCTGGGTTGTTCTTCGTGCTTTCCGAGTCCCTCACCCACTGCTCACCATCCTTAAGGACCTTCATGATGGTGAGCGGCCCCGCGTCAAACTATGTGCACGTGAGCCAGAGCCATTCCCTGTACATATTGGGCTGTGACAGGGATGTCCTCTGGCTCCCACATTATTTTACATATATTTGGACCACGTAGTTCGTGAAGCCTCCAATGGCTGTACCGCTAGAATTTCCATCTGGTACAGATACAATGGGAGGCTGATCGATGCCCGGGTGTGGTCAAGGGATGGCTCCCTATTGCTCAACCACGTTACGTATGCCGATGATCTACTAATTGCTGCTCACTCGGAGGAGGAGTTCCAAGTGCTGCTGCTGAACCCTGGAGCTTGCCACCAAGAGGTGGGGCCTTACCATCAGCCCCACCAAAACTAAGCACCTGCCTGGGTATTTTCTACCATCGGACACTCCACCCCCACAACTTCCAGTTGGTGATGGGGCATGTGTGGAGACAGTGGAGAGTTTCCCATACCTTGCCAGTGTGCTAATGACCGGCTCCGGTTTAGCAGCAGAGGTCCCACTCCGAAACAGTCGAGCCACATTATCTTCTCATTGGTTGCGTAACACTGTGTGGAAGCTACCTGGTCTATCACTCCGCATGAAGCTTCAGGTCTTCTCGGCCACGGTCATTCCCTCCCTTCTCTACGCTTGCGCCCCCCTAATGGAACATCTTCGCCGGTTAAAAACATTTAGGATGGCCTGCCTACGATCCATCCTGGATTTTACGAGGCTGCATTGTGTGGTGAGGAGCTCACACATCCTTGAAAGATGTGGACAAAGTCCCATCGGTGAGCTCCTCCGCCAGGTAAGGCTGCGTTGCCTGAACTATGTAGCCCGCATGGCCAGACACCGCATGCCTAAACATCTTTTGTTCGGCCGGATCGAGGGGGCTAAACGGCCCGGCACGGGCTAGACAAGACATGGAGTGATGTGGTACAGGAGGACGTGGAGCTGAGTCGACTTGCCGATGACTGGAACCAGCCATGTCAAGATCGGCCTCTGTGGAGGAGCCTCCTGAAGGATGCTACTGGGCAGTTGGAGGCATTCACCCTCCAATAACAACGGAGAGCGGAGGAGCGACGCTCACAACAACGAGCGGAGCGCCGGGTGACTAAAGCACAGCAAGTTGCCACAGTAGGGGGCACAGGTGGTGCATCAGCCAGTCGTCTCAACTCAGTCGACCTGTGCCATCTGGGTCTGCCCCGTGACTTCCTGCCAGTGGGCGTTCGACACTTTACGTGGCCTGGTGATGTCACCGCCACTTACTGGCGAATGGTGGTTGTTGTTGTTCAGTCTATGTATGTATGTGTGAGTCCATATGTGTGTGTAACTCTACGTGTGTGTGTGTCAGTCGATTTGTGTGTGTAACTACATGTGTGTCTGCCTTTTTCGCCCGGGCAACGCCGGGTACTAACCGCTAGTGTGTAATAAGGGTCGTTGAGGCGACTTCTGGAATCTGGTCTTTTATTCACTTTTCATTACAGCTCTCCTTCACGCTGCTGACCGGCAGTGTGAGAGGGATAGAGAGAGAGACGCGCAGCCACGTGGCAATTTGGAGGCCCGCTCTCGCGTGGCCTCCTCCTTCGTTCGTTCCAGCTCTGACCACGTGTTGCTCGTCTCCACCCCTATTTAATACCCGGGTCACGTGGTACGTTTCCACCAATTTTGGTTAGCCTCTATGGAATATTCCAGACTCCCGCATAGGCTCCCGGGACCACGCCCCTGACTCGTCTCCCCATTGGCTGTGGCTAAAGCCAGCAGAACCAATCCTCTACAAACAGCTGTCACCTTGCCATTACGTCAGGGCCACGCCCCTAGGCTTCCCCCCCATTGGCTATGGACCAGGACCGGCAGAGCGAATCATCGTGACGAGTTGTAATCCGTCAACGACCCGGATATAACCTCACATTACATATGTACGTCGTAAAGTAATCCATTGTAGTACAGGGTATTCATGAAGCTGTTACATCATCAGCCATGATCCACTGCTGGATAAAATCCTGCCCAAGCCGTCGCCATCGTGGTTGTGAGTGGAGGACTTGTGCTAGTCGACCCGTGGCACCTGCTGGGTCTGCCCCATGACCTCCTGGTGCACCTAGCCTGGCACATCAGGGGGGCACAGGTGGTGCATCGGCCTGTCATCTCAGGCAGTCGACCCGTGGCACCTGCTGGGTCTGCCCCGTGACCTCCTGCCAGCGGGCGTTGGACACTTCACGTGGCCTCAACATGCACATAAGGGGCCGTCCATAAATTACGTCACGCACCTGGGGGGGGGGGGGTCAGACATTTGTGACGATGTGTGACGAGGGGGGGGGGGGGGTGAGAAATGTGACGTCACATCAAAATGCGCAACTTTAAATAAAATATAGATAACACGTTCTACTTAATTAAATATACTTTTTAATAAATGTTTTCTCCTACAACATCAGAGTGCAGCGCCACATTAAATACGCACTACAATGACAATAGTTTAAAGCGATTTGAAGCATTTTTTATTTTTTTGTGGGGAGGGGGGGGCAGAGCGTTGTGACTTCATATTTGAGGGGGGGGTCTGACTTTTTGTGACGTCGTGTGACGAAGGGGGGGGGGTCAAAAATCGTCCAAAATCGCGTGACGTAATTTATGGACGGACCCATAGTCTGGCACAAGCGCCGTGGTGACTTCACCGCCACGGTTGTTGCTGTCGGTGTGCATATAAATTGGTGTGATGGTGATCTGTGGTTACCGCGTTGATATGCATGGAAGTGAGTTGAGTTTCATTGGCTGTTTGTCGTCTGTGAGATTGGACCTGCATGTGCGTGCGTGTGTGTGCGTGGGAACGGTGGCGCAGTGGTTAGCGCACCGCGCTACGAACTCGGCCACCCGAGTTCGATTACCCGCTCACAGCCAACACCAGTGACGAATATATGAACCGGTCCTGGGCTTCTCCTAGGTCGACTCAGCCGCAAATTAGTACGGGTTTTAAACATCGGCATTGGAGAGACAAAGGCGGCAGAGCGTGGTTGACACCACCACCACCTCCTCGTGTGCTGTGTTGGCCTTCGTAGGTGTTCGCTCACAGCACTTGCCCCTTGGGTCTCTAAATGCTATACGGGGGACCTCTGTATTTATTGTTACCCCCTTCGTCTGGTTGAATGGAGGTGTCTTGGCCCGGAGTGTGTGTGGTGTGTGTGTGCGGTGTGTGGTGTACAGTATGTGTGTGGTGTGTGTGTGTGGTGTATGTGTGTGGTGTATGTGTGTGTGGTGTGTGTGGTGTGTGTGGTGTGTGTGGTGTGTGTGGTGTGTGTGGTGTGTGTGTGTGTGGAGGGTGTTTGCGGTGTGTGTGTGCGATGTGTGGTGTGTGTGTGTACCTGGCGCGGTGTATAAACATCGGCCACTCAGGAGACAAAGGTAGTTAGGCGCGATGCTGTGGTCACCCCCACTCACCTTTGTGTGCCGTGCCGGCCTTCGTAGGTACCCCTACTCGCTAACAGTACTTTTGAATCTCGACTTAAAGCTTTCGTGACTGCAGGAATTCATATTCTGTGGATCTTTCGGTAAAGCCACGTAGATAGAAAAAAAAAGAAATCACGACGTTTCGATCGCAACACAAGCAATCGTCTTCAGGTGAAAAAAAAAATACAGCGCTGTTGAGGCTATACGAGGGTGGTTGTGGTGGTGGGGGGCTGTGGAATCTGTGTCCTTGTGAATATGGATGTGGCCAACTCTCAGGATGTCCAGGTGTGTCGCTTGGCGTTTGTTCTGAGCTCATGGCACGCCCGGCGCCAGGTGCGAGCGAGCGAGCGATTTATTTCTGCTCCTGCGAAGCATCACGCCTCGGGCTGGCGTCTCATGGTGTGCGGTTTTTTTTTGTTGAAATTTAATTTTGATTTCATCGGCAAGCCGGGGCCTCCTCGCGCTTTGCTGCTGCTATCGTTTGGTGGTCGTCCTGCCGCACGGCTGCCGATTCCGACGGCGGAGCAACGAGCAGCGAGCGAGTGGGGAGTGCTTCGTCGCATGCTGTGCTGCGTACTCTTTGTTTTTTTCGGTAAAGTCACGTAGGTAAAACATTAAAATAAATTAAATCACGACATTTCGGGCGCAACACAAGCGTCGTGTGTGCTGCATGGTTGTAGCCATGGAGTCAACATTGGGGGGGACCAAATCTTCCAGGGGTCAGGGTGGTTCCCCCCACCAGAAAAAAAAAATCTACATTTGAGAACGAATTTCCTGCCATTTCCTGCCTAAAATATTTAAAAAATTCACTAACACATAGGATGGACTTTTTAGTTATTTTTTTACAATAGTGTGTAATAGTGTATTGTATTACATTGCTCTGTTTTTTTTCTCTTTTACTTTTTCTTGTTTCATTGTATGTAATGGCAGTTATTAGGGATTAATAAAGTACAACAATAACCACAATAATATAAACAGAAATATATTTTACAGCAATATATTGGGGGGGGGGGGGGGCATTTTGAGCATATTTGAATATGGGGGGGGAGGATGTGTCCCCCCCCCCATATATATTATAATTACGGCCTTGGTGTGCTGTGTGTACACTGTGTGTGTGTGCGCGCGCTGTGTGGACACACTACGACTGGAGAGTTTATTTTATTTTAAATTTGTGCATTAGGTATCAGCGTCTCCTGGACGTGGTTTGTGCCGCCCCATTTCACTTTGGCAATCAACCAGGAGCGGTGGCAGCCACCGAGCGTGGGCACCGATGTCATCAGCAGCTGCAACCTCTTCATCGGCATCGTCGTCGTCAGCATCACGCAGCAGAACAGCTGAATCAGCGGCGAAGATTGCATCGGCAGTTTTTGTTCACGCCAGCAGGACTGGATGAATTAATGCTCCCAACCATGGCACCAAACGTGGTTTAATATCGAGCAAGTAGGCAAACCTGAACCTCTCGCTCGCAAAATATCTCAATGTATTCGTCAATGACACCGTGTGTATGTATATATGTGTGTGTGGGTTGAGCTTTTTTCGCACCGTACGTGATAATCGAAGTCGCGGGGAAGGACAAAAAACGAGACGCAATAGAGCAGTTCTAAACAAATTAGTTTTCAATTAAAAAGAGAACATGTTAATGGTCGACGTTTCAGACAATTATCCTTCTTCATAGCACATGCATATATATGTAGGACTGTTACTGACGCGACAACTTCTTTGTCTTTCTCGTTCCTTTTATTCCGTATATAGTTCACATCTCCGACAACATCGTTCAATGTTCCTCCGTTCGCTCGCTCCGCTTCGCTCGCTCTCTCTCTCTCCACTCAGGTCCGATACTCTGCTGCTCGTTACGTTCCTTGCTACTCTGTCCGTACTCTCAATATCCACTGCTACCGTATACTGTATTATCTTTGTCCACTGCTACCTTATACTATACACTCTTATCCACTGCTACCTTATACTATACACTCTTATCCACTGCTACCTTATACTATACACTCTTGTTCACTGCTACCTTATACTATACTCTCTTATCCACTGCTACCTTATACTATACTCTGTTGCTCCGTCTCTGTCCCAGGCACCGTCTCCAGCTCCGACTCCAACCCTCACCAAGACTCCCGTATCTCCATATGCTCACTCCTTTATCCCCGAACCAATCAGCCCCAATTAGTTATGTCATCCCCCGCTTTGCTACTCGCCCCCAGGCCCCCAGCCTCACGTGATCCTGTTATCGTCGCCAACCGGCGCCAGTCATCAGCCACTCACCCTCTTGACCAATCACGGGCCTGCGTCCTCAGTTACCCTTAACACCTGTGGCGCCTCTTAATGACCTCCCCCTTAATTGGCGCAACAACAACTGTATATCCTCAGTTGCCCCCACTGTACGCTGCACGCTTGCACCGCAACCAAACGCGTGGCGCGTGTCATCTCAGGTCCTACACATATATAGAGAGGAGTGGAGACTGCACTTGGGGGCCGGATGAGAATCGCATTTTAAATGTTTTCTAGTGACCCGTTTTACTTTTAACTGGCATGTCAATAATTACCGACGTGTAGTTCTTGAGTACCAGACGCACTCTTCAATAATCAAAGAGATTTGCGACAACACATTACTGCGGAGGGAGCTGGTAGGAACGTTGGGTTGCTCGGTCAATGGCCATGGTCAACGGCGGCGTGGTGTATTTCGCATATATGGCCGACTGTGAGGGCTGGCACAAGCTGGCGTGAGTAGGTTAAACGTTGAGTTTTATAAGGGCACCACGGGGTGACCAGCCCCTCACCACCCAGCCCCACCCTCCCCACCCAACCCCGCTCCACCCTCCCCTCTCCACCCAGCCCCACCCCTCCCATTTTTTGATGCACGACGGACGGACACAATAATCCCCTGTGGGCTGGTGTAACCAGGAGGTTCCTACCAGTATTAACTCATTTATATTCAAAGTAAAAACCACAAGATGTTGCTGGCACGCACATTCAGAATCAGCATCTTAATTTAGACTGCGGCTGGAAAATCCGATGAGCCGTGAAGCTCTTTTTCGCAGACGTCCAGTTAAGAGGCACCAGGTCAGAACGTTACAACAACAAACGACACGAAACAAACCACAACAGGCGTGCAAAACAGAGAAAAGGTAAGCAATTCACAAAATATATTGATTTGAAGAAAAAAAAACACTTTTTTTAAAATTTCTTGCTGTGGATGTCACACCTGATTATGATTGCTTGTGTTGCAGTCGAAACGTCGTGAGAATTTTATTGTTTAACATTTTAATTATTTTATTATTTCCCTTCTACGTGACTTTACCGAAAGGACCAAGAACATGAATGAATCCCTGCAGTCACGAAAGCTTTAAATCACGGTTCCTAGTTCGACGAGAACCTAGTGTGAGACACCGCGTGTTGAAGCCACTCCCAGGGCTTATTAGTCTTTCATCAACGATGTTGAACTTATGACCTTCAGGTAGGACGTGGTAGTTGCTGGCTTGTGTAAGAAATACTTACATTATCCCCTCATTGTTAATGGTATTCTTCGCAACGACGCGAATGATGATTTTGAGTCACTTCTGAATTTTAAAATAATTTAAACATTTGCCAGGTAAAGTCCACTGAGCTAAATAGCTCTTTTTCCGAAGTGACCTGGCAATCACGAATGATAGCTCAACGAAGTGGGCTGATCATCATCATCATGTGGAAATGTATAGCAGCAGCCGAATACTCTAAACGTGCGATGTTGATTCTAAATGTGGAGGGGAAAACCAGAGGACCCGGAGAAAAATACACGCGATAACGTGCAAACTACAAATATACAGCAGGTGTCAGGGTTGGAATCGAACCGACGACCTCCTGTATATCAGGCGAGGTAATTGTCATCTCACCACCGTGGCACTCAAATGGGTTCCATGTATAGCAGCAGCCGAATACTCTAAACGTGCGATGTTGATTCTAAATGTAGAGGGGAAAACCAGAGGACCTGGAGAAAAATACACGCGATAACGTGCAAACTACAAATATACAGCAGGTGTCAGGGTTGGAATCGAACCGACGACCTCCTGTATATCAGGCGAGGTAATTGACATCTCACCACCGTGGCACTCAAATGGGTTCCAAAATAATGCAAAGTGGCTGCAGCATTTTAGAATTTTACTTTGCATATAAATTAGTTTAAGTTACACCGTTTTGATTGAAGGGTTTGTGTGTTACTCACGAGTCATTAAGTGTAACTATATAAATACCTATTTAAAATCGGGTCATCAATAAACGTAACAAAATCGCAACAAGCCCCATGAAGGTTCGCTGCTGACAGGAGGAGGTCTCGGGACAGACCCAACAGGTGCCATGGGTTGGCTGAGTGAGATGACCGGCAGATGCACCACCAGCTGTACCCCCCACTGTGCTTATCTTATCACAAACCAATTCATACCTTATTGGTCACCCCGTGCCCTATACATATCAACGTTCATCCTACAATGTCCCATCACAAGGGAGAAACACACATAGACAAAAGTTATGTTACTAAATAAAAACAGTTGTATGTATTAATTTTGATAATTGGTGTCAATGATGTTACTTATCATGCTACTGTCTGTGATCTTGCATGCTGATGCTGCTGCTTGCTTGATATGTGGATGGACACACTCACATACCTGTCAACCCCTTATTAGCGACAAATATAAAGCTTATTGGTCACCCCGTGCCCCTTATAAATCTCAACGTTCATCCTACAAGGAGAGAAACGCAAGCAAATGGACACGTTTTTTGGCCCGTATTGAAACGGCTGTACGCCGTATGGACCTGAAAACTCAATCTCCCTCTACAGGAATACAGAATAAACCATATGGGTTTACAGGTATGGGGACGGCCTTCATGCAGCAGTGGATTGATCATGGCTGACGATGATTTTATGCGTAAAACAACGTGGGGTTCCATTGTTAGGGCTTCATTCTTCTTCGCTGTTAAGGATTACTATTGCGAGATTTCTGTCCTGTTGGGTGCTCTTAAGGTTTTATTTTACGTGAATTAGAATTTATTTGGGGTTACACAATTTATTGATTTTTTTTTTTGCTTTGACATTTCGTTTAAGGTTTTAATTGAATTTATTTAAACGTCATAAAAAGTTATGCGTTGGCCCCTACCCACATTGTGTCGGTCATGGGGGGGGGGGGGGGGTTGTGTGACCATATTTCACCACTCTGGTCAGGGCGAGTTAATGTATGAGAAATAGCAATTGGTGTACAGTATGGAGAGGGGTTGTTTGACCATACCTCCCCACTCTGGTCAGGGCGGGTTGGCAAGCACTGCAGATTGAGGGTTGAGTATGGTCGTGGTGGTCTAGAATGGTGTCCCTCTTGCATCTGTCCAAATCCTCTAGACACGCCAGACGCTGATGTTCCACACCAGACCTTCTCTGCTCGACACCAACGTTTTAGAGTCCAACTCGAGCAGCAACCAAGGATACCACCACTTCTTTGCACCCGGGGGAAGTTTATGAATCTCTCCGACCTGCTCCAGGTTGCGTCCAGGCAAGTGGGCGCTGAGTGTTCTCTCTTTGTTTAAACAACAGCAGCAGCAGAGATACCACACGAGACGGCTCCAGTCTGGATTTTGGTGGCGGGTGGTTAAGGTGATTGAAGACTCAATCACATGGTAAATTGCGTCACGCACCTAGGGGGGGGGGGTCAGATATTTGTGACGATGTGTGACGAGGGGGGGGGTTTGAAAAAATGTGATGTCACATCAAAATGCGCAACTTTAAATTAATATAGACAACACGTTCTACTTAATTGAATATACTTTTAAATAAATGTTTTCTCCTACAACATCAGAGTGCAGCGGTACATTAAATACGCACTACAATGACAATAGTTTAAAGCGATTTGAAGCATGTTTTATTTTGGGGGGGGGGCAGAGCTTTGTGACGCCATACTTGATGGGGGGTCTTACTTTTTGTGACGCCGTGTGACGAGGGGGGGGGGGGGGTCAAAAATCGTCCAAAATCGCGTTACGTCATTTATGGACGGCCCCTATAGAAACTTGCACCATTGTTACAGCTGCCACCGCCGGCGACCTCTGCTTATCATTTGCATCATGACAGCATTTGGATGAATGCCCCCGCTGAAAATAATAAGCTAAAAAATTACATGACGTTTTTGTTCGTACTGCATCTGGTAAATATACAAAACTCGCCGTGACTGTTGCCTGCCAACTCCATTAGCCCTTTGCGCAAGCTGTCCTGGTTCGCCTGCACGTATAACAATAGGTTCACCACCATTGCCTGGAACATGGGCCACACTGCACCCATGAACACCACGTCCATGTTCAGTGCTGCAGGGTCACAGGGTAGAAGAGACACACATCAGCACAGCATAGATCACGTTGACACCACGGACACTCAGCAATGTTTCAGATTTGAACACAATGACCAGGGGCAGTTTCTTCATTAGGGCGATTGGGCGACGCACCACCAATGTCATTCAACCACAGAGTCACGCTAGCCGTCACTGTCAGCCTCTGGATCTAGTCCAATCAGCGTCATGTCACGTTCTGTGGAGTACCGCCTCTTTTTGGGCGATTTCACTCCGGCTGAGAATCGCCCCGAGTGGCCCCATAGACTTACATTCAAAGATGTTTTTTTTCGAACGGCGGGCGCTCCAATGCATTCTCTATGGCTTCCGGGAGGGCTCGCCCTAACGTGCTTACGTCATCATACGTGCTCACGTCATCATACGTGCTTACGTCATCATACGTAAGCACGTTTCATCCAACAATATAATTTATCGCTACCTAGTGGAATCTTTAATAAAATAAACTTGAGTGGTTTGTTTTAATAGTGAGTATATAAACAAACAAGATGTATTGTAAGAGTCACTTTATTTTTCATTAATAGTAAAGAAGTGAAGTTGCCTTTACATGCTTAAGCTGTTAATTTATTCATTGCATGGGTGGACCTTATCCTTATCAATCATCCAGACATTTGCCCCCCCTGAGAGATTTTGCAGGAGCCGCCACTGACAATGACAGTGACGTCACGGGAAGTGACGTGGATCCCAATCACTCACAAGGCTTGAGGATAGCTGAGGAGACTTGCCCAGCGATGCCCAGCAGTTGCCCAAAACCGCCCAGGGTATAGAGGCGCATGTCCAGAGGGGCACTGGACCGGCGTTGCAGTTCCATCAGCTGGTAATTGCCAATGCAGAATGTATGGATGCTATGGGCATGAAGCTGAGAGCGGTATTTGTAGGCAGCATTGGAAGAGGCACCAGCTGTGATGAGCACCATCTCCTACAGCAGCATACAACACAGTTAAACATTTTCTATTGCTTGACATTTCCCAGCCCTAGAGTTTGTCATTCAGAGAGGTTTGACTCTCTTGCATGTGTAGTAGGTTCAACGAGACTTGGACGACATAGTCGGAGGCACACTTATTTATTAACTGTTCACTCTATACAGGCCAAGGTATGCAACACTCGAAGGGGTGTCGGCCCCTTCACCCGTCTAACAGGGAGATCCCACGATCTCTATCCCGGCTAGCCTACTCCCAGGTCCTCCACTACAGAGCTAGGGGAGGCTAGCTGATCCAGCTCTGGCCAAGCTGGGATTACGGCACCCTGAGTTCCCAGACCGGCTCTTACAAGAACATCGGCTCTGGGCTCTCGGAGCCACGCCACTGGCTTGCCCTGGTCGGTCCTTAGAAGGACGGCGATCCAGGGGAGTCCCAGGGCCTATCTAGCTGGTCTTCCTTCACTGGTTTAAGCTAAACACTGAACCCCGAGCCCACCGGCTCACCGCCTTATATAGCAACTCCCCCCTCGAGGGGTGGGGCCGTGGGGGATCACAGCGCCGTTTCAGCCCCCCAGGCTAAACGATGCGGACATGGATGTAAGCATCCTTCCGCATGCGGGCATAACCACCCCTGGTGTGTTTGTTCGCCCTCCCGTAACACCTCTACACAAGTGTTGAATGGGGGCCCGGACCGGGTCGTCGTCCCGGCTGGCTCGGTGTTGGCTCACGCCACTACCGATTTCACCAGCTTTGAGAGCGACCAACCCACAAAAATGGCTGCTGGCGGACCACGATCCGATCGTTCGGACGATCGATGGATCACAGATTTGTGCGGGGAAAATACGTCCTTGGCCACACAGCGGAGCACCTTGCATTCACTATTGTCGGAGTATGCTGATGTTTTCAGTAAAAACGATTTGGATTTGGGCCATACTTCGCTCTTGTCGCACCATATCGACACCGGTGTGGCGGGACCGATTTGTATGCACCCGCATCACATGAGCCCTGCAGAAAGGGAACACGTGCGTGGCACAGTGGACGACATGTTGGCGGCCGATATAATTTCGCCGTCCAACAGTCCTTGGAGCGCGCCGGTGGTGTTGGTTAAAAAGAAGGATGGCGGGACGAGGTTTTGTGTAGACTTCCGCCGATTGAATAAGATATCTGTGGCGGATGCATACCCCTTGCCACGGATGGACGACTCGTTGGACGCTTTATCGGGGGCAAATTTTTTCTCTAGCCTCGACCTGTCGTCTAGGTTTTGGCAGCTTCCCCTCGATGATGCGTCCAGACCGATAACGGCGTTCTGAAAACCACAAGGCCTCTTTGAGTTTAACCGCCTACCTATGGGCTTGAATGCAGCACCGGCAACGTTTCAACGCCTGATGGAACTGGTGCTAGTGAGGCTGCAGTGGGAAACGTGCCTGATATATTTGGACGATATCATATTCAGCCGCATCTTCGAAGAACACCTCCAACGACTGGAGACTGTCTTTCAGAGGATGCGCTCGGCTGACCTAAAATTTAAACCAAAAAGTGCCACCTTTTGCAACGATCCGTCCGCTACTTGGGACACATCGTCAGCTCACGGACCCTCAGAAAACGGCGTGTGTCCGAGAGTGGCCCACGCCCACTTCAGTGGGCGACATATGGCTGTTTATAGGGTTCGCATCCTACTATCGCCAATTTGTTAAGAATTTCGCGATGCTGGCTAAGCCGCTGTATGTTCTCACGGGGAAAAATCAGACACTTAAATGGGGCCCGGAAGAGGAGCGCTCTTTTCAATCTCTCCGGGATAACCTGGCCAACGCTCGACTACTCAGACTTTTCCCAGCCGTTCATCCTTGACACGGATGCTAGCGATATTGGCATAGGAGTTGTTTTGTCGCAATGGAAAGACAGGGTCGAGCGAGTGGTGGCATACGGCAGCAGGGTTTTGTCCCCTGCCAAGACGCGATATTGCGTGACGCGACGGGAACTGCTAGCAATCGTACATTTTGTTCACCAGTACCGGCCGTACCTGTATTGAAGGAAATTTCTCGTGCGCACTGACCACGCTGCCTTGCAATATTCTTTGAAATTGGAACAACCGTCCGGTCAATTGGCTCGGTGGTTGGAATCATTACAAGAGTTTTCCTTCAATATCACGTACCGCAAGGGTTCTCGCCATGGCAACGCGGACGCTCTCTCTAGGTTGCCCCCGACTCCTCCCTGCGCCTGTCTGACGGGTACGCACCGCTGTGCGGTGCTGCCTACCTCGCCCTGTCCGGTCATGGGGGCGATGTCGAACGATGAAGGCCAGGATGTACCCGTTGGCGCCGACGATACGCTGCATTTGCCGCACTCGGTGTGGCTACGCGAGCAGGAGGCTGATGCCTCTCTGGCTCCGCTGCGGGAACTGATCGGAAAACCAAGATCTCATTAGGCGGGATGTAAATGGCAGTTGTTTCGGGGCCAGGCGGGATTATTGATGTGTACGGATGGATTGTCTGACCATTCACGCCTGGTTGTGCCGACATCCCTTTGCCACGATCAGGTTCGCGCTCTGCACGCCGACAAGCTGATGCACCTCGGGGTGCAGAAAACATTGGCCGCGATGCAGCAGGATTTCTTTTGGCCCGGCATGACAGCAGATGCCACTAACTTTATCCGGTCATGCCATGATTGTGCAAAGCGGAAACCGCCTCATCAAAATTATATCCCGCCCCTACGTTCGATCGAGGTATCCCGTATTTATGAGCTGGTTGCTCTGGATATCCTGAGCCCATTCCCTCCATCGGCTAGGGAAAATAAATACCTTTTGGTCGGGGTCGAAGATTTTTCTCACTGGCCTATGGCCTGGCCTTTGCCTGACCAAACGGCCTCATCCATCACCAAGGCTTTCTTGAATGGATACGTCATGGATAAAGGAGCACCCGAAGGGCTGCTCATAGATCAAGGACGTAACTTCTCTTCCAAATTGCTCTGCTTTGGGTACAAAAAAAATCCGCACTTCCCCTTACCATCCGCAAACGGGTGGCATGGTGGAACGATTTAACCGCACCCTTTCGGCCATGCTTTGTCACACGGTGAGTGAAAAACAAACAGATTGGGACTTGCACATACCAGGCGTCCTGGCGCCATACCGCATGTTTCCGCACGCGTCCACAGGATATTGACCATTTTTCCTGATGTATGGCCGTGAGAATGTACCCCCGATTGATGTGCAACTTGGTGCAGCGGGGAAACAACCGTCCCCTTCCTTGCCTGACCACGTGCGGGACTCGCTTAAATGGGTTACAAAGGCGCGAGAGGCTGCCAGATGTGCGACGGCCCATACGCAGGCAAGGAACGAGAGGTATGCACGTCGATCGTGAACTGACATGCCTTGGTCAGTGGGCGATATGGTATGGCTCCATTGCCCTCAGGTGCCAGTGGGTATGTCCCCTAAACTGCACAAACCTTGGTGGGGGCCCGTGAGGCTGGTGGACATTCGGAATCCCCAGAGTGTTCGCATCCAGTACGGCCAACGTCGTTGGTATGTCCATTCGTCGTGGCTCAAGCCCTATGTTGACCCGCGTGCTGGCCCTTCATCTCCACTTGTTGACCTGCCGGGGTCTGGCGTGCCGAATGTGCCACTTGCCTCGCCGATTGAGCTGATTGAACCCCAGCGGGGCTGTGTTCTACCCCCCGCAGATGCACAGGTTTTGAAGGACGACGAAACCCCGGACGTTCCACCTCAAACGGAGCATGTCCCAGACACAACGTGAACCGACAATTCTTCTTCTTCTCCATGGCAACCACCTCCTGCTGAACAGTCGGCGAGGCAACCATGCGCGAAGGGAGGAGAGGGTCCGGCGTCGCGTGCGCGGTCGAAGTCTCTCCCATTTCGCTAATACTTCTTTCCTTGCGGTCTGTCACCCTGGTGTTACTGCGCTACAGGGGCGCCCTAATGTATGTCTGTTGTTTTAATGTTTTAAAATCCTCGGCACGTTGACACTTACTACCCCTTACCTTGTTAATGCATCTTAGACGCCCTAAGATTTATTCAAAGGGATTCGGGCTGTCACTCCTTTCCCAGCCGAGACGGCTGACTTTTTACACCGGGGGGGGGGGGGGGGGGTGATGTAATGTGAGGATATATCTGGGTCGCTGACGGATCACAACTCGTCACGATGATTGGCTCTGCCGGTCCTGGTCCATAGCCAATGGGGAGAAGCCTAGGGGCGTGGTCCTGACGTAATGGAAAAGGTGACAGCTGTAAGTAGAGGATTGGTTCTGCTGTCTTTAGCCACAGCCAATGGGGAGACGAGTCAGGGGCATGGTCCCGGGAGCCTACGATGGAGTCTGGAAGATTCCATAGAGGCTAAGCAGTATTGGTGGAAAGGTACCACGTGACCCGGGTATTAAATAGGGGTGGAGACGAACAACATGTGGTCAGAACTGGAACGAACGGAGGGAGAGGCCACGCGAGAGCGGGGGTCGAGGCTGCCACGTGGCTGCGCGCGTCTCTCTCTCTCTCTATCCCTCTCACGCTGTCTTTCAGCAGCGTAAAGGAGTGTCGAAAAGAAAGACAAATAAAGACCAGATTCCAGAAGTCGCTTCCACGATCTTTATTCGATTAGCGTTGAAAGATAAACATTGGAAAAAACAGATTTTGATTACGTAATTGACCAGTTTGCGGCAGTGAAATCAAGAAAAATGTATCTTTTGTAGACTATGTCAACCAGTCTACGACAGTGACTGAGTGAGCCATTTAATATAATTTCTATAAATTTGCTTCTTTAAATACAATGTTTCATTAAAATTTAAATTGTTATTCCTTATTCGATGTAATAGGAAAATGCGATTAAACGGGGGGGGGCGCAAATTTTATAGTTCGTCCCCGGGTGCAAAATATCCTAGCTACGCCTCTGCTTCCGCCTCTGATCTAGAAATCTGATGGGGTTCTATGATGATGTCGTCCTGCACTATTTAAGACTATTCCGATAAATTGCCCGAATATGCTGAATGTAATTTCCAGCGAAACGTCGTACTCAAATTGCAAATGTTGTGGATTCACTCTTCAAACACACCGGTGGGCTGAAGAAGTAACTAATTGGCGTTTTGTTAACGTGACACATTTATACTTACGCGATCTAACCCAAAAACCTTTATTATGAACTGGCTTTACTAGCTTTACTACCCGGCTTCGCCCGAGACTTGGATTCTTGTCTTGGATTAATACACGGCCTACGCGGAGGGTTGGGGGGGGGAATGCGTGACGTCAGCAAGCACACAGCGTGACGCTGCCATATACGGGTGACATCACAGATGTGACGTCACCGCTCACTTGGCGTGCAAAATATATCCATTATTGCGCCCCCCCCCCCCCCCCCAAAATGCAAAAGGTTCATTTTTCTACTGTTTGCATTGTGTACAGTCTGGAAGCTACCCACATGCCAAATTTCAAGTTTGTTGCATGTCGGGAAGTATGCTAAACATTTGGAACACACACATTCACAAATTTCCCTTTTATATACAGTATATAGATAATACTGATCGCGAAAGCCTAAGTGTTAAACTGACAAATTGTATGTTTTTACAGTGAACTTATCTGGTTATCTGGTACTGTTCAGAGAGTTATACGGGCAAAAAGGCAAAGCTGGTGTCAGGTGTTTGTACCGCAAATTAAAATGGTGGGGTGGCGGAGCAGATATAAGTCCATCAACGGATATTTGGAGTCCGTCCCAGGTGAACGATATGGCTCCAAAGTCGTCAATGTCGCTATTGTATAGTTGATGTTTGGTGCCTGCGAACCTGGACAGCAAAGCTTTTTTCACCCATCCAGCAAAAAAAGTTTGCTAACATATAGAACCATATTTTTTCCCATGCTAATTTGTGCTGACCTGTTGGGAACACCGTTCCTTAATTCGAGAAGTCACCTCCAGAACAAGGCTGGTTAAGTCAGGTCAGGTCAATTTTATTTATTTGCTTAAACACCTGATGGCTTTCTGCCACAAATCTGCCACTCAAAGCGCCAAATGAATCGGCAATGTGGGTTGGCGAAAAGTTGACTCAATCGCCCTGCGAAGCAATGTGCTCTCTGGCAGTGCTTGGCAGCCTGCGGCTCTTGAAGGATTACTTCGTAACGTCATTTATTAAGCCCCCCCCCCCCCCCCCGTCTCGTATTCACCACACAGTGCATTGCGGAGTTTTTTTACTGAATTTGAAAAAAATGGAACGTCTTGTCATTTTGCTTTGTCGCCCCTTGCTCCAGGCTTACATACCATGTTGAGGATTCACTATGCAGAGCCATTTAATGAATGTTGGTGAACATTGGTGTTGGTTCCTGCGGACATGAAATGTGTTCAAGAATAGGGGCAAGTCACAGCTGGGATATGAGCATTTGGACGTAAGCAGTCAGACAAATTAGGGTGGTCTGAGTTGTTAGGTTCATTCTTTTTGTGAATTAGGTAATATGTGGATTAGCATGGCCAGTCAGCCGTGAGGCAGAAAGCCTCCTCTGGCAAGTCACACTAGCCTCAGTGAAAGAAGTGATGGTTCGTGACACATTCTGCTGCAATGTGTCAGAGGGGTCACTAGGGATGAGGCAGGGCTTTATTTATTGCTCAATATTTTCCGGAATGCTGATGTCATATATGCCATTGTGATTTGACATTACAGACATGTAGGCATCGCCATCAAAAAGTGTATCTTAAGGACAGGGAAGTGCATATTAAGCACCGTCCTAAAAAATATCTGGTAACCCGAGGTCAATATGAACACATTCTGGCGAATTGCCCGATGATGCTGGATGCAATAACCAGCGAAACGTCGTACTCAAAAACTGTAAATGTTGTGGTTTCACGCTTCAACACACCGGTGGGCTAAAGCAGTGAACTATTTGTCTTTTGTCAACGTGACACTTTTTTGCTGATTGGCCGTGTCGGGTGGTGGAGGGTTACGACACATTTATAAATAACGCCATCTAAACCCAAAAACGTTGATAATGAACATCTATGAACACCAGCATACATACCACAGCAATAGCATGAATACAAATTAGCACGAAATGGATGCGGCTTACGAGAATTATTCCCCGAACGTCCTATAAGCATTGTCTAACAATATCAAATAAAATCACTGGCCTTGGGTACAAGTTAACTCATCCCCCTCCCTCCTCCCCACCGCACTAAGCCGCTGCGTCTTATTCCCCAGGTGTGCAAGCTCTGAGCGGCGTCAACTGAGCTCACCCACGCGCTTGCCCAGGTGCAAGTTCTCCACAAACTCCCACCCCCCACCACAACCTCCACTTGCCTGCACACCCACTTGCATTGTACACAATGAGTAGACAGTAGTCGCTGTACGAGTATCACCGTGAAAACGAGGCCCTGCCCGTCACCCCCTAGCGGCCAATGGAAGATGAGTGGTGAGTTGCGTGTTAGGGGCCGTCCATAAAAGACGTCACGCACCTAGGGGGGGAGGGTCAGACATTTGTGACGATGTGTGACGATGTGTGACGAGGGGGGGGGGGTGAGAAATGTGACGTCACATCAGAATGCGCAACTTTAAATGAATATAGACAACACGTTCTGCTTAGCTAAATATACTTTTTTTTTTTATAAATGTTTTCTCCTACAGCATCAGAGTGCAGTACCACATTTAATACGCGCTACAATGACAATAGTTTAAAGCGATTTGAAGCATGTTTTATTTTCAAAATGGAAATATGGTTTGGGGGGGGCAGAGCTTTGTGACGTCATATTTTAGGGGGGGTCTGACTTTTCGTGACTCCATGTGACGTGGGGGGGGGGGGTCAAAAATCGTCCAAAATCGCGTGACGTCATTTATGGACGCCCCCTAATACCTTTACGAGTATCACCGTGCAAACGAGGCCCTCCCCGTCACCGCCTAGTGGCCAATGGAAGATGAGTGGTGAGTTGTGTGTTAGGCTGGGCTTTGTCTACATGGTCAAGGTCAGATGCATGCTGATTTGGCCTTGGAGGTATATGCTTGTGATCCCGTACTTTGGATTTTCGATCAGGTACGCATATATGCACGTTGAACTTCTTTCACACCGTACGTAGCAGACCATGCCAATCGCAGGTGTATCGCAAGGTGACCATGAAAATGGCCGTACAATGAGTGGGTTGTGAACCCGTTTTATTCGAAACATAAGAGTTTTTTGTGATGTTTGTTGCGTTATGCGCGCGTTACAAAGTGTAGGTTGTTTTCTGTCCCTCGTGTGCATGGTAGGTATTCTCTGAGAACTTTGGTTTCCTCTACATCAGGGGTCCCCAACCCCCAGGCCGCGGACTGGTACCGGTCCGTGGCCTGTTAGGAACCGGGCCGCACATCAGGAGGTGAGAGCGGTGAGTTTCTTTGTAAAGGGGGAAAGACCCAATGATGAAAAAATTGTCTTCCACGAAAGCGGTCCCTGGTGCCAAAAAGGGTTGGGACCGCGGTCCTACACAACATAAAAAACGACCATCAAATGTAATTCTGAAGGATTCTAAGTGTGGAGACATTCCCGATAATGAGTCTTGAGACTCGGTGGGGAATTCCTATAAGTGACATTCGCAGTGTTCCTGGATGACCAGCAGGTGATGCTGTGACCAGAAAAACAATGAAAAGCGGTCAAAAACTTACGTCACTATGGGGCGGACTGGAATGTAGTTTTGGAGAAGCAGATCTGCCAATCAAATACAAGCACTACCCATAATCCAATCAGCTATCTACCAGCCACTTATACGAATCCTAACTACACTAGGCAATAAATACTTGCACTAACTAGCCAACGAGCCAGTTGTACTAACTCTACCCCCAAACTAACTAACCAACCAAAGTTTGTACTATCCCTACCTCTGAACACACTTACAAATCAAGCACAAGTACAATCGCCATCCATAACCATAACCATACTAGTCAACCAAATGCTAACTCCACCCCTAACCCCACTTTTGGCAGTTCGCTAGAACGAATTTCCTCTTGTGTTTTGCTCAGTTTGGTGTTTGTGGTGCCGTGCACACACAGGCGTCATAACGACGCTAGTTTTAACTTGTGACTCTTTACTTATCTTGTATTGTGATCCATGAGCATTCGCTGTTAATACTAGAGGGAGGGTGTACGGTCCACGTGGCCTACGTCTTGTTCCATGCTGGTTGCTCTATGTTGGTTTTCTATTTGTTTACATGTCTATCGATGTGTCGCACACCGTATTTATGTTTATTATTACAGGGCGTTTTCCAGTTTTTATTTTAAGCTCGCTAAATATAAATTAGAAACGAACAAACACTTATCCCCAATGTTATCATTTAAGTCCCCCATTCGTCTTAATTCAGCTTGACTACTTATGAAAGTTTGCTTAAGAGTTAAACGAAAGTGTGTACATCTTTAACATCATGGGATGCATATTTGGTCGGTAGATAAACTGTAAACTTTGTAATTTGGTAATATACGTTCAATCATTCCAATTATACTGCAGGTGATTGGGGGAGGAAAAGTCGACGGCAATGAGTGGACGTAGGTGACGGAAAGCATTGAGATAGTAGCAAGTTTTGATGATGTAGGGGCCATCCACAAATAACATCACGCACCTGGGGGTGGAGGTCAGACATTTGTGACGATGTGTGACGAGGGGGGGGGGGGGTGGTTGAGAAATGTGACGTCACGTAAAAATGCGCAACTTTAAATTAATATAGACAACACGTTCTACTTATTTAATATGCGTTTTAATAAATGTTTTCTCCTACAACATCAGAGTGCAGCGCCACATTAACTACGCACTACAATGACAATAGTTTAAAGCGATTTGAACCATGTCATATTTGAGGGGGGGTCTGACTTTTTGTGATGCCGTGTGACGACGGGGTGGGGGGGTAAAAAATCGTCCAAAACCGCGTGACGTCATTTATGGATAGCCCCGTAGTTGACGTGAATGTCCAGAGACAAGGTGGAATAATCCAGAGCGACACCAAGGAATTTGATGTGCATCGTAGAAGTTTTTTTGGGTTAGATCGCGTAAATATTTGTATGCGATCTAATATTTTTACGCGATCTAACCCAACAAAACCCCAAAAGAAACCTCCACTATGAATATTGGTCGCGAAAGTCTACGTGTTAAACGCAATGTGATGTGTTCCGTGAAGGCAATGGTGGTGCCGGCAATCGTGATGTTGCAGGGAAAAAAGGGTGACGTGAGCCGTTATCTGGTGCCAATGAGCACGGGTTCACATTTGGCTGCAATTAATGAAAGATCGTGCAACCAGAAAACCAGTGCTGCAAGGCTGTTGTGCACTCCGAGAGATTTTCAATTCCTTGAGCATTTGTGGGGTTTATTGATGTGTATAACATAATAATAGAATGTTATCATAAGTCGCCCTTTGGTGGATGTGTGGACAGTAAACAATAGTGGCCCAAGTATGGAGCCCTGGGGGACACCGCACGAGTGCTTAGTGATAGTGGATGTGGATTCGCCTACTTTAACAGAGGAGGTCCTCTGGGCCAAATATAGGATGGGATCCATTTTAGGACTAATCCTCTAATTCCAAAGTCGGACTCAATGAGACGAGTAAGCTGTGGGTGATTAACAGTATCAAAAGCTGATGAAATGTGACTGCACCGGAGTCGACGATTGAAATGTCGTCGAAGACTCTGGGAATTGCAGTCTCCGTGGAGTAAGTCTGACTGTAGGCATATTGATAGGGACAAAGGTTTGGGGAAGAGGTAACGTGAGTCTTAAGTTGAGCAACAGCAAGACGCTCAAGGGGTTTAGAAGTAGTGGAGAAGTTAGTAATCAGCCGGTAACTGACAGGGGTTGTCAGTAACTGACAACCCCTGCCAGTTACCCAGCCGAAAATTAAGCGTTTGCGATGCACGCGCAATCGCAGCTGCGAGTTCAATGGATGGTTTTACTGGTAAAACCCACTGGTTCCACCAGCCCACAGGGGATTATTGTGTCTGTCCGTCCGTCGTGCAGGGAGGGACTGGGTGGGGAGGGAGGGGCTGGGTGGGGAGGGAAGAGAAGGGTGAAGAGGGGCTGGATGGGGAGGATGGGGCTGGGTGGGGAGGGGAGGGTGGAAAGGGGCTGGGTGGGGAGGGTGGGGAGGGGCTGGGTGGGGAGGGTGGAATACACCACGCCGCCGTTGACCCTGGCCATTGACCGAGCAACCCAACGTTCCTACCAGCTCCCTCCGCAGGAATGTGTTTTTAAAGAAGGGCCCAAGAAGTATGTCAAAAGGAGAAGGCTTGATGTAAAGTGATAGAATTAATCCAAGAACATCATTCCATGATACAGGTGAGAATACAGATAAGACAGCAAGGGGAGTGTTAGAAATTGGAGCTGGGAAACCCAGGGAATTAGAGTAGGAATTCAAACAAGCAGTGATTGAGCTTGTAATGAGTATTTATTAGTTTTAATTGATTGTGTTCACGATTACGGTGACTTTCAGACCGAATTCTATTCTCATTCTCTCCCCCCTCCTCCGTTCCGAGTATAGATGGAATCGTCCGTCTGAACAACCGCCAGTTGCTGTCCGTGGGGCTGACGTTAAGAAAAAAACGCCACTTTTTTTCAAAATTTTATGCTGTGGTTTTCACACCCGATGATGATTGCTTGTGTTGCAATCAAAACATCCTGAGCATTTTATTGTTTTTATTTTTATTATTTTATTATTTCCCTTCTACGTGACTTTACCGAAAGAACCAAGAATATGAATCCCTGCAGCCACGAAAGCTTTAAATCGAAATATATCAGTTTGTTAGTCAAAATAAGTGCTAAACGAAGTGGTGAGTGTTGATGCGGCAAGTGGATCACTCAGAGCAGGAACCAAGTTTCTGCCTGAGTGGAGGGGGTCATTAAGTGTTTTCTAGAGGTGCTTGGAATTGTCAGAAGCAGCTGTTATGCGTGATTTTATATAGACAGACCGTGAGTCGAGGATCTGTTTATTTGCAGTCTTGCAGGCAACTCTGTAATGTCCAGAGTCAGTGTCAAGTCTGCTACGGGAAAGGATCCGCTCCCAATGCCTCCTGTACCGCTTAGCGTGAAATGTCTTCTATGGTTAGGCAGCGGTTATCATGGGAAGACGTGCGTTTGGTGTGAGATTTTAACGGAGCGAGATTTACTTCCAGCTGGCAGGCACAGGTAGCAGGATCAGAGTAATGGGGAGAGACTAGAAGTGGAGGTTGAGAGTAGCTGCCGGAAAGTGGAGAAATGTATGCCTTGGAAGTCACGTGAGGAACAAGTCATTTATGATAGCGCGTGGTCTGAGACTAAGATAGCGATCTAAAAAACGAACTTGGACTGACCGAGACATGGATATGGGATGATCGGTTTCAGGCTCGATGACCAGATCAAGCATACTCAGAGCCCCTGATGAAGATACTCGAGTTGGAACAATCATTAAAGTTGTCGCTCATTAGCATGACCTGGAGGCGATTGTCGTCGGTGTTTGCTGCAGTGCAAAGTGTGATGCCGCCACCGTGAAGCCGCTCGGCAGGCGCCCCATCTACGACCTCGCCACCACCAAGCGACGGGGCCGACCCCGCTTCCCCCTCACCGCCCCCCACATAAACACACCCTCACACATTTCCCCCCCAAAGAGCTCCGAGGGGAGGTCACCTGGCGAACAGGTTTTCACCCGGAAGCCCTCATAAGGATAATATTCACGGTTTCCTGCGGCCAGGGAATTGGGTGACCTCCCCCGATGCTAATTCGCACTGAGGCGCTGTGACCTGGGTTAAGATTGCCCAGTCACGGCGGGGGCTGTCCAGCCACCACGGTTGAAACGCACCCCCCCCCCCCCACACACGGGTCGGCAAAGCAGGCAGGGGGCCGCAGCCACGAACGAGGGGAGAAGCCAGGGTGGGCGGCTGATTGGCATAGCGGGTGTGCTCGGTGACCGCCGCCGCGCAGCAGCCCACGGCGAGCCCTTTGTTACGGAAACCGCGGCTGATTAGCATAGCAAAGGCGCATGTGGACCGGCGCCGCAGCCAGCGGGGGCCCATTGTTAGGGAAACCGGGAGTGCGGCAGAACGGGCGCGGTGACCTGATTGGCCGAGAAGGCCCTTGGGTCGGCTTTCTTTGATGTGGGTTAACCATAAAAGGGGAGCGCAGAAAGGTAGAGGGCTCTCTTGCTCCAAAAGTCAGCCCTCGGGACGGTCTCCAGCTCGGCCACTCGAACGTCTGTGTGACGCGTCGAGGTGAGCAGCGAGGACGAGACCACCGGAGCGCCATACGCATCTAACTGTGAGTAAGAGGAAAGAGAGTATTGAGATGGAGTCTAGGGAAACCAACACCGCTTAGAGCAATCAAATTAGATAAATCAGGTACAGACCCACGGGCGATAGTGTAGGCCTGCCTTGCCGATCCTTACTGACCCAACAGGGGATCATAGTCGACCGGTAATAAATCATTAATAACTAATCGCAGCCTCGTGTGGTTTCGACGAGCATGTGAAAGCGTGTGGTGCTGTGTGTACGTACGCCCACAGCGTGTGTAGTCAGTGCTCCATGGGTGTGCACTCAATGTGGGTGGTCGGTGTTTCTGCGGGTGCACGTTCCGTTCTGTCCCCGTGGAGACTCGTGCTGCGTGAGGGCTCACACCCACCGTAAACACCTGTTCCACGGCCACTTTAAACGAGCGTTATCACCCGCTCACGGCGGCCGTGCGTATGCGAGCAACTTCACCGCCCTCTGACCTCCGACTCCCAGCTGCTATGCGATTCCTAGAGCGTGCACAGAGTTGAGAAGTAGCGGGCGGGTAGTTATTACCAATGTTTGAGGGAAGGCACGCGGAGGGTGTATGATTGAACAAGGTGGCTAAGGGGCCAGCCGGGAGTTATGTCTCACAGAGAGGAATCGGGGGGCAGTAGCCCCCACAAAATGGTGTCAGAAGTCGTACAAACCCTCACATCTTCACGGGAAGGTGGCGCGTTACTCCACGCAAAGGTAAGGCATGTGTTCACCGGCCAGGGGACCCCTACATGGAAAGCGTTTTGCCGCAATATCATAGGGGCTAAAGAGCTTAATTGCTGGTCGGACGCGCAGGCGTTGCAACAACTTGCGATGAATCTGGATCGGTGGGCAGCCGACTTTGTAGAGGCACTACCCAAAAGTGCGCAAACACAATTAGAGGAGCTAATGCATAGACTAGACCTGCGTTTCGGCACGCGCAACGCGATACGGGCAAAGACGGCCTTAGAGGCACACCGACGCCAACCCGGCAAAGACTTCCGAGACTACGCCGAGGACGTGCGATCACTAACCCGGATCGCCCATCCAGAGTTCACGAAGAAGGTCGTTGACGCGCTAGCTGCAGACGAACTGCTCAGGTATCTAGGTCGCACTGCGTGGTGGCAGCCCAAAAGGGGTAGTGCAGGCCTCCCCTTCGATACTCTGGTCAAGCGCAGCTCCGAGGGTCGGGACAGGAGTGTACCGTGGCGAGCCTGATCCCAGACGAGGAGGAGGAGGAGCCCGCAAGCCCAATAAGGAGATGGACAAGAGAGCCCCAGAGACCCCGCGAGACAACCCCGGGGTGGGTAGCCGGGATACAGACCGGCATAGGAGGTATCGCCGGCCGAATAACCCGAATGGAAGATAAGGTAACCCAAGCAGATGATAAAATGAACCGAAATATGACCAAGCTGCAGTCCTCCATTGAGACCATCCAGTCCGAGGTGGGGGAGCTACACTCCACGGTAGGAGGGCTAACTGGAAGGGTAGCCCAACTATTAGCAGAGTATGAGCAGCGCCACCCTTCTCCCTGTATGCCATATATGCGACCAACGGGGTCTAGACAAGAGCTAAGGTCAAACACTAAGGCCTCCCTAGAGAGGAGACCACCGGGGGGTGAAATCGACGTAGCCCCGACACAAACAAGCTGTAATGATAATAGCGAGCGAGTGACCCCCACGCAGATTCCAGCAACGACACCAAGGAACGCGGCGACTCCTGGCGACTGGCTGCGGGAGCTGGTGGCGGGAATCACGGGGGCCACGTCCCTGATGGAAGGACAGGTCAGCGGGCGGCGTACCCAGATCCTGCTGAACACGGGGGCGGTGGCTTCGCTCGTGAGCGCGGCGCACTGCAGCATGATCGGGGTCGACGTGAGCCGCCTGCAGGCCCCGGACCGCGCACTACACACGGCGAGCGGAGCCAGAATAGGGCTACTGGGGAGGGCCACCCTGGAGGTTCGCATAGGCAGCCAGGTGTGCACCCAAGAGTTCTACGTCTCAAGTGTGCTGTGCCACGAGTGTATTGCAGGTACCGACCTCCTGGAAAAGCTGGGACTCAACGTGCAACCCCGCCAGCAGTGCGCCACCATGGAGAGCAACGGGAAGCGGATACCATTCCTGGGACGAGAGCCGAATCTACCCCCATTCGCACCCGTGGCCGCTACCCTGGTGACGGCCGTCACCATCGGGCCGCACGCCGAGATGCTGGTGCCGGTGACAACACCCTCCACCGACCCCGCGCACCGACCATCGGGTGAGGTAATGCTGAACCCCCACCCGGAGTTGGCGAAACGGTATGAGGTGGTGGGTTCAGCCACGTTGGTAAACGCAGATGAGGGCCGATTGTTTATGCGGATGTTTAACCCTCACAGTACCCCGGCGATACTGCGACGGCGCACCCCGATAGCCACCGTATACCCCCTGCATGCACGCCACTCTGACGACTCGGTGTTTGCACTCTGGGCTGAGGACCCCGGTCGCCCCGAGGGCGACCAGGACCTGGCCTGGCGAGTCGGCCCGACTCCCCGAGCCGAGGTTGTTCCCCTGCTCGACGTGTTACACGTACCTTGGGTAGACTTACCTAAGGGGGAGGTCGATCAGCTGCGCGAGCTACTGTGGGAGTATGCCGACGTGTTCAGTGAACACGACTCGGAAGTGGGTCGGACAGACCTTGTTAAACACCAAATTGACACCGGTGCAGCCCGACCCATCAAACTCCCCGCGTACCGAGTGGGCGCACCCGAACGGGCCCAGATCAAGAAAGCGGGCGGGGACATGCTCCATGATAACATAATCCAGCCCTCGGCGAGCCCTTGGTCAGCCCTGGTGGTACTAGTAACGAAAAAGGATGGGTCAACCCAGTTTTGCGTTGATTACCGCAAACTGAACGCGGTCACCCTCGGCTTTTCCATACCCCGCATCAACAACACCTTTGACAGCCTCGCCGGAGCGCGGTATTTTTCCACCCTCGATCTCGCGTCCGGGTACTGGCAGGTAGAGATGGCGGCAGAGGATCGACCAAAAACCGCCTTCACCACCCAGATGGGACTATTCGAGTTTCGAGCATCTCTGTCTGAGCACTGGTCCAGGTTATGGGAGGTGTTCCAGCGACTGCGAGCGGCTCATCTCAAGCTCAAGCCGCGTAAGTGTTACCTTGCACAGCGCGAGGTGGGGTACCTCGGACACCGCGTCAGCGAGGCAGGGGTGTGCACCGATCCAGAGAAGGTACGCGCCATAGTAGATTGGCCACGACCAAGGAACCTGATGGAGATCAGATCATTCTTGGGGCTCGCCACCTATTATCGTCGATTTGTAAAGGGATTCAGCGAGATTGCACGCCCCCTCACCCAACTCACTTCCCCTAAGAACCCCTGCCAGATGGCCTTCACCACCCTCAAAGACCACCTCACCCACACCCCCACCCTGGCTTTCCCCGATTTCACCACGGATTTTATTTTGGACACCGACGCCTGCAGCAGCGGGCTGGGCGCGGTGTTGTCGCAGGTGCAGGATGGGACGGAGCGGGTTATCGTGTACGCCAGCCGGACCCTCAGTGGGGCCGAGCTGAACTATTGCATGACCCGCCAAGAATTGTATGCTGTGATTTTCGCGTGTAAGCAGTTCTGGCCATATTTGTACAGCAGGAAATGTCGCGTGCGCATGGACCATTACGCTCTGCAGTTCCTTCTTACATTTGTAGTAAGTTCGAGGAGACGAGGTCGGAGTTGAGGCACACTCTGTTTATTAACTCAGTGACAGGCACAATAGTTGAAGGGGTAACGGCCCCTTCACCCGTACTATGGGAAACCCACCCTAGTACTATGCCCTCTGTCCTGTTCCCCAGTCCTCCTCTACTGGGCTACGGGAGGCTGACTGATCTGGCCCTGGCAAGCACAGATCTCGGCACCAGCTAAGCCGGCCTTGCCCTGACAAGGGCAGAGGTCCGGGAGCTCTTGGGCCGCGCCGCTGGCTTACCCAGCTCGGCCCTGACAAGGGCAGCGAGACAGGGGAGTCCCAGGGCCTAATCTCTGAGTCTTCGATCTTCACTGGTCAGCTTCGTGTCGTACTGCCTCGAGCTCTCTGGCTCCCCGCCTTTTATAGGGATCCCCTCAGAGGGCTTGGGGGCGTGGGGGATTACGGATGCGGGCGTCGGTGCGACCACCCGTGTGTGTGAGTGCACACACCTCTGTGTTTCTCGTCCGCCGTTTCTCCTGTAATAACCCCTACATCACCCCCCCCCCCCTGTACAGCTCGCAGCTGTCCCGGCTGCAACAATTCCTCAACCCCCAAGAATAAGGATTAACCCCCGTCAACACGCGTGTGCCTCGTAACCGTAACAATAACAAGTGTAACAACACAACAACAACAACAACAACCGACGGTCCCCTATACATACCCACTTCCCCAAAATGCAACATATATACCGAACGTGGTTCCCCATCCCCATGCACACAACAGGAAAAAAAAAACAGGTGAGTGAGCCCACCAGCAGCGGAACGCGCGCGGAAAGCACTTTACAATAACCGGCACGTCTTGGCGCGTGTCCGTGCAGCGGGCCCGTCACAAGGGCCCGACCCGGTAGGGTCGGCAGCAGGTGGTGAATGTACAGGTGCGCGGCGCACCGGCATCCTGGACGAGCCAGCGTCGACCTCCTTTGAGGAGGCTGGCGGCAGAGAGGGCATCAGTCCTCGGACCCCTGAAGACGGAACAGTTAGCAGCGGATCAGAGGCAGACGGCGACCCCGCCCTCCCGGAGTCAGTGGACCCCCCACATGTTCGGCCATAGTCAGGAGAGGAAGCATGTGGAGCAAAGAACGGCTTCAACCGTGAAGGGTGGACAAACCACCGACGTTTCCCCCATTTAATGCGAACATATTGCGGCCGCATAACCTGCACAATTTCCACGGGGCCCCTCCACGGCCTCAACAACTTCGACGAGGTGGCCAATGGCACCTGGGGGCAGTGCAGCCACGCTCTGTCACCCGGGTGCCATTCGTGCGTGTGTGACCGGCGCGATCGCAACTTTTCGTTTTGCTTCTGGCGCGAGGCAGAGTTTTGCATGGCCGCCTCCCGTGCCTCAGCCAACCGGAGGACGTTAAACTTAACATGGTCCGCCAACTTAGATTTAGCGTGCGGCGCGGTACATGTCAGTTGAGTCGCGACAGGCGGGTCAACTTCGCGGCCATACATTAAAAAAAACGGCGAGAATCCGGTCGCCGCGTGAGGAGCCATTCTGTATGCTGCTAGGACTCCAGGGATCTGAAGGTCCCAGTCGGTTTGGGACTCAGATACCTGGTGGGATAGCATGGACGTAAGAGTCCTATGCAGGCGTTCTACCATCCCATCCGTTTGTGGGTGGTAAGGCGAAGTACGAATTTTCTTCGTACCCAGAAGCTCACACACCTCGTGTACAAGGGCACTAGTGAAATTCTTTCCCTGATCGGTTAACAACCGTTCCGGAGCGCCCTTGTCAAGGACATAGCCGTGAACAAAAGCCTCTGCAACGGCCGCTGCTGACTGGTTGGCGAGGGGCCAAGCCATAGGCCATCGCGTGAAATACTCGACGCCAACCAGCAGGTACTTATTACCCCTCGGCGTGGAGGGAAACGGCCCCAAAATATCGAGGGCGACAAGCTCATTAACCCGGGTGACCAAAATAGACTGGAGCGGTGGGCAGGCTCCCCTCGCTGGCGGTTTGCGTTGAGCACATTGGGTACAAGATTGCAAGAGATCGTCCACATCCCTTGCCATGCCCGGCCAAAAGAAATTAAGCTGGAGCATGGCAAGGGTTTTGAGGGTGCCCAGGTGCAGGAGCCGCTCGTGAGCAGCCCATACAGCCCTACCCCTCAACGCGGAAGGCACCACCAGTCTGTGGCGGCGGATCGTACCATCCCAATGCATGAGGAGGCCCTGGCACAACCCCCATGAGTCAACGCCCGACTTTCCCTGAGCGGATCCTTCCGCGCGACGCCGTAGCGCCAGGAGGGAAGCATCCTCCATTTGGAGGCACCCCCACTCCGCACATGACAAGCCCAACAGGGAATCCTTCCCTCCCGCCGCAATAGGGTCCACGTCCGAAGGGGCCTCAACGGCGGCCGCTAGGACCGGATTGTGGCCGTCGTTTGCCGATTTGCAACGCCCCGAGCCCAAGAAACAGGTGCAATCAGAAGCGACCGGCAGGCGTGACAGGGCATCGGCATTGGTGTGGCGAATCCCCTTACGGTAAGTTGTTTCGAAATCGAAATCCTGAATGATCTCCAGCCATCGGGACAACTGCCCCGATGGCTGGTGAATACGCAGGGCATACTGCAACGCCGCATGATCTGTACGGACGGTGAAATGCCGGCCGTACAGATATGGCTGGTACTGTTGGATAAAGAAAACAATAGCCAACAGTTCACGGCGGGTGACGCAGTATCGCTGCTCGGCCGGAGACAATACTCTACTACCATAAGCCACAACGCGCTCCACGCCACCCACAATTTGTGACAGCACGCCTCCAATCCCGGTATTGCTCGCATCCGTGTCGAGCACGAAGGGCATAGAAAAATCGGGGTAGCTTAACGGCGGGGCCCCCACCAGGGCGTCCCGAAGAGAGTTAAAAGCGGCCTCCTCCTCCGGCCCCCAATGAAATTTGACCCCTTTGGACGTTAAGGCATGTAATGGCTTAGCGATGGAAGCGAACTCCGCGACAAACCGGCGGTAATATGAAGCAAATCTGATGAAGCTTCTAACCTCCCCCACCGAGGTGGGAGTTGGCCAGGAGCTGACACAACGCGTTTTGGCGGGATCGGTTGAGATGCCTGACCGGCCGACGATGTGACCCAAATATTTAACAGATTCGCGCAGCAAATGGCACTTTTGTGGCTTGAATTTCAAATTAGCTGCGCGCATTTTGAGAAAGACGGCCCGAAGCCTATCAAGATGTTCCTCGAACGTCTTACTGAATACGATAACGTCGTCTAGGTAAATCAAACACACCTCCCATTGCAAGCCAGCGAGAACCAATTCCATCAGGCGCTGGAACGTCGCGGGAGCGGAGTGGAGCCCCATGGGTAACCGATTGAATTTGAAGAGGCCGTGCGGCGTTCTGAAAGCTGTTTTGGGCTTTGACTCGTCGTCCAAGGGAAGTTGCCAAAATCCTGAGAGTAAATCCAAAGTGGAGAAGAATCGCGATCCCGCGAGGGCATCCAGCGATTCGTCCATTCGAGGAAGCGGGTAAGCATCGGCCACCGAGATCTTATTTAACCGCCGGAAATCAACGCAGAACCTTAGGGACCCATCGTGCTTTTTAACCAACACTATGGGTGCACCCCAAGGGCTGGTCGAGGGATAAATGATGTCAGAAGTCAACATGTCATCTACAGCCGATTTGACATGATCCTTTTCGGCGGGACTTAACCGAAAAGGATTTTGTCGGATAGGAGCGTTGTCACCGGTGTCAATATGGTGGCGCAGCAAATTGGTACATCCGATATCGTATTTATGTTTACTAAAGACGTCGGAAAATTCCCGCAAAAGGGTGCGCAATTTAGCACGTTGTGAGTCGGACAGGTCAGGTGACTCAGCACACAGCGCCTCGAGCCAACCCTCGTCAATGTCTGAGGGCAGCCGCGACTGAGAATCGGTGGCCACCTGGCCAATGATCGGCATCTCCGCAGGTACCGGGACTGCATGTGCGAACACGGTTCCCTGCGAAACCACCGCCGTCCGTGTTCCGACATTTAGGACCGCGATAAACGGGTCCGCATCCCCTTTAACAATAGTCTGGGCCGTCACCAAATCTGGCCCATTCACCCCGGCCCTAGACGGGCCCAGCATAATGCCCTGGTCTGAGACCCCTTTAGCGAATGGTCGACGCAACCGCAGGGGCACCAGCATCTTTGCCCCCGGGGGTACGCGCACCGTTTGAGCCACGAGCGCCTGTACCGTTGCACAGGCAGTATGCAAGGCAGGGGTGGAAGGCAGGGACGTTATACGTCGGCCCGATGGAAGCTCGATGCATTGCTGGTCAATCAAAATTTTGATGGGCAATTTGGCCAAAAAGTCTGTCCCCAACAGGCACGGAATTGCCAGCGAGGAGGAGATGAATACCGGGCCAGATAGTTTAATGTCCCCGATAGAAATTTGCGCTCGAATTTGGCCGATAATACCTAACGAGCCCCCGTTTGCAGCGTAAAACGGTATGTCGACAGGGAGCAATGGGCGACTCTGAACGGGCAGGATATTATAAATCAAATCCGAAATGATAGTCGCCGAAGCTCCCGTATCGACTAGTACCCGTACCTCTACCCCGTCAATATGCCCCGTGACAACGGATGACCCCGCCGACGCAGCTACAACCCAGTGAGCCAACTCGGACCATTGGCCCGGTTGGAGCGCCCTCCCCGACAAGCCGCGACCCGACGCACCAGCACCCAAACCCCGAAACTCGTGTGTCGGACCATGTGAGAGGGAAGTGGGTGTGCGTGCAGGCCGAACGTGTGGGGTGCCATGACTTGCCCGAGGATGTTGCGAAGGCTTGTGAAGAGGACCGTCCGCAGCCCCAGGTCTCGCTCCACGCTGTCGAGGAGCCCGGCATCCCGACGCCACGTGGCCCCGGAGGCCACAATTGTAGCACGTGACGAGCGCTCCCGAAGACTTGGGCTGCTCTCGGTGGCTCGGTACGTCCCGAGCCGGTCGCTCGGCAGATCGCCATCCCGCAGAACGGTCCGCAGCGAAGGCTCTCTCAGAGTCGGAAGTGGTCGCCGCCACGGTGTGTCTTGCAGCTGCCTTGTTAGCCTTCCTCCGCTGGGAAATTAGATTGGCATGAATGTGCCTTGCAGCCCGCAATGACGACATGTCCGCATCATCCTGTGCTAGGATGACGAAGTCCAAGTCGTCGGCCAGCAGCAAAATTTTCTCGGCCACCATCGCATCGATCCCTTCTTCGTCCATACGCGGGAAGGCCTCCTTCGCCAATGACAGCAGGGCCGTGCGATACGCAAGTGGTGATTCCTTGTCGCCCTTCTGTCGCTCGTAGAAGAGCTGGCGACAATCAGAAGGCGGCCCATACACCGTGGCCAGCAGCTGCAGCGCCGACTGAAGTGTGGAGCGTGCCGACCTGGGTGCAGCAGTGAGGGTGCCCAGGGCGTCGCCATCCAGCATCGCCGGGAGAGCACACAGCGCCTCGTTGTCTGTCCACGCAGCCATTTCTTGGTGGGTGAGGAACCGGCGCTGGAACCCACCCCAATCGCCGCCGCTTGCTACGAACACCTGCAGGGCGGGCAGGCGTTGTTGAAATGTCGGCTCCGTCCCCGATCCTGTCGCAGCACTCATACTGTCCCCATGGACAGTATGAGCAATGGCGGCCCCTACTGGAGGTCGCACCGTCCGTGACGTGCTGGTTCCAGCTTGGTCGGTGCCGGCGTCCACTGGTGGTGACGTGGCAACCCCTGATAGGCAGCCACTGCGACCCGCCCCCACCGATGACGTGGCGCCCGCTGGTTGGGCCCCGCCACCCGCGTGACGAGCTGGGGCCCCTCCCTCGGCCCCTACTGTCCCCGTGGCGGGAATTTCAAGCCTCCCGCCCATCGCAAAGGCGGGAGTTTCTGGCGGGCGTTGTCCATCTTCCCGCCGCGTCGCTCCTCCCGGCCCCAGGCGAGTTATCCGCTCCAGCATGGCGGCCGCTGCATACAGGAGCTCCGCCAGTCGCGAGTGGGCCAACGCCAACTCGTCAGCCGACGTCCCGAGCCTCTCCGACGACCCCGCAGGTGTTGGAGCCGGCAGCGGTTGTGCAGGTACGCCGGCGGCGACGTCTTGCACCGCCTCTCCCTCGTCGTCATCCTCTCCTGGGTCTTGGGCACGAGTCGTCCGTCTCGTATCCATGCTTGGACCACTTCTGACGCCAGATGTAGTAAGTTCGAGGAGACGAGGTCGGAGTTGAGGCACACTCTGTTTATTAACTCAGTGACAGGCACAATAGTTGAAGGGGTAACGGCCCCTTCACCCGTACTATGGGAAACCCACCCTAGTACTATGCCCTCTGTCATGTTCCCCAGTCCTCCTCTACTGGGCTACGGGAGGCTGACTGATCTGGCCCTGGCAAGCACAGATCTCGGCACCAGCTAAGCCGGCCTTGCCCTGACAAGGGCAGAGGTCCGGGAGCTCTTGGGCCGCGCCGCTGGCTTACCCAGCTCGGCCCTGACAAGGGCAGCGAGACAGGGGAGTCCCAGGGCCTAATCTCCGAGTCTTCGATCTTCACTGGTCAGCTTCGTGTCGTACTGCCTCGAGCTCTCTGGCTCCCCACCTTTTATAGGGATCCCCTCAGAAGGCTTGGGGGCGTGGGGGATCACGGATGCGGACGTCGGTGCGACCACCCGTGTGTGTGAGTGCACACACCTCAGTGTTTCTCGTTCGCCGTTTCTCCCGTAATAACCCCTACACATTCAAGGATCCGCGGAGGCAGATGGCCCGGTGGCTGGCGCAGTTGCAGGAGTACAACCTGCAAATCGAGTATCGGGCTGGGTGGACGCACGCAAACGCGGACGCCTTATCGAGGCGGCCCGCGGTGTGCGCCGAGACAAGGGCGGAGGAGGCCTGCTCGTGTTTCACGGGGGGACGCTGCTGGCAGGCAACGAACCCCTGGGAGGCCACGGCAACTGACACCCCCCCGGTGAGAGAGAGTGCGGTATGCGCCACATAGACTTCCACGGAGGAAGCCAGGAGCCCAGCAGACCGCCCGGCGATCGCAGAGCTCGCGACTCAGGACCCGACGAACCACCCCGCCCCGATCGGACGGATCCAAGAGGACGTCAGCTGCGCCTTCCCGGGCCTGGACGACGAGCAGCTGAGACAAACCCAGCAGCGGGATCCGGATCTTGCGGCGGTGGAAGCGGCCCTACGAGAGAAGAAGGACGCCCTGCCAGGACCCTGGAGTGGTTTGTATGGCCGGTTGTATGTGCAGAACGGGGTGGTACGAGAGCTAACAGAAGCCGGCCAGCCGGGGTGCATCTGTGTTCCCGCCCAAGTGCGACCCCAGCTGCTACGGCTGGTGCACGACCACCTGCTCGGGGGCCATGACGGGGAACGGCGCACTCAGGAGAGCCTGCGTCGCCAGTATCTCTGGGCCAAATTGACGCAGGACGTAGCCGCCTGGGTACAGGGCTGCCGCGCTTGTCAGCAGTGCGGACCGAAATCGACACGATATCAGGTACCCCTAAGGCCGTTCCACGTCAGCCGCACAAACCAGCTAGTCGGGATCGACCTACAGGGGCCATTTCCATGGTCCCATCGAGGCAACCGGTATATCCTCGTAGTGGTGGAGTATTTCACCCGCTACCCCATGGCAGTGGCCATCCCTGATAAAACGGCCCTTGTGGTGGCCCGGGCCTTCATGGAGCATTACGTACTTAAGCATGGGATCCCGGAACGAGTCCTCACCAACCAGGGTAGCGAGTTCGAGGCCGAGCTGTTCCAGGCGCTGTGCTGAGAGTTCAGAATCCAGAAGGACCGGACCACAGCGTACCACCCCCAAGTGAACGGTATGGTGGAGCGCATGAATCAGACCTTAGCGGGGAAGCTCAAATGTATGGTGGCCGCAAATCAACGGGATTGGGACGAACACCTTCCCTACGCCCTATTCGCCTACGCCACCACCGTACACACGTCGACGGGACAAACCCCGTTATTAATGATGTTCGGCCGTGAGTCTCGTTTACCCGCAGACCTGCTGTTCGGCGTTCCTTCCCCCCAACCGGAAGATGGGAGCCGCCCCGTGGAACACTTGATGGAGACCCTGCGGGAGGCCCGAGGCCGAGCATACCCGCAAGGGGAAGCCGCGCATCGGCGGCAGGAACAGGGTACCCGACCCCGCGTGGAGCTCCCCTTATTCCCGACAGGCGCTAAGGTGTGGCTACACACCCCTCGCATCGGGGCTGGGCAGGTGGTGAAACTGACGACCTACTGGCGAGGACCTTGGACCGTGGTGCGGCAGATCTCCCCCTGGACGGTACTAATCCAGGGCGAGTAGAGGGGCCGAGAGACGGTGGTCAACATCCGCCACTTAAAACCATGGAAAGCGGCCCCGGCGAGGGAGAAAACAGCCGCCCGAATGCCCCAAAATCCCGGGGTACCCGCACCCCCCGTGCTCGGGGGCCTCACACGCTACATGGGCCTCGCCGGGCCCCCGACCCCGAGGCGTCCCGATCCAGTCAGGAGACGGCGCAGGCGACGGCCCCTAAACCCCTCTGCTGCTGAGTTTGTGCCCCAGCCCGCAGGTGCCGAGGGACGAGGAGAGCCGTTGGAGTGGAAGAGAAGGCCGCCACAGGAACTCCAGAGGACGGAGCCACACGCCCGAGACCGGCCACAAGGTCCGGACGGATCCCCCGGACCCCGCAGCGCTTCCTCGTGTGTGCGACCCCCATAGAGCTCCGAGGGGAGGTCACCTGGCCAACAGATTTTCACCCGGAAGCCCTCATAGGGATAATCTTCATGGTTTCCTGCGGCCAGAGAATTTGGCGACCTCTGCTGATGCTAATTCACACCGCGGCGCTGTGACCTGGGTTGAGATTGCCCGGTCACGGCGGGGGCTGTCCAGCCACCATGGTTGAAACACACCCCCCCCCCCCCACACACGGGTCGGCAAGGCAGGCAGGGGGCCGCAGCCACGAACAAGGGGAGAAGCCAGGGTGGGCGGCTGATTGGCATAGCGGGTGTGCTCGGGGACCGCTGCCGCGCAGCAGTCCGCGGCGAGCCCTTTGTTACTGAAACCGCGGCTGATTAGCATAGCAAAGGCGCACGTGGACCGGCGCCGCAGCCAGCGGGGGCCCATTGTTAGGGAAACCGGGAGTGCGGCTGAATGGGCGCGGCGACCTGATTGGCCGAGAAGGCCCTCGGGTCGGATTTCTTTGATGTGGGTTAACCATAAAAGGGGGGCGCAGAAAGGTAAAGGGCTCTCTTGCTCCAAAAGTCAGCCCTCGGGACGGTCTCCAGCTCGGCCACTCGAACGTCCGTGTGACGTGCCGAGGTGAGCAGCGAGGACGAGACCACCGGAGCGCCATATGCATCTAACTGTGAGTAAGAGGAAAGAGAGTATTGAGATTGAGTCTAGGGAAACCAACACCGCTTAGAGCCCATCAAATTAGATAAATCGGGTACAGACCCACGGACGATAGTGTAGGCCTGCCTTGCCGATCCTTACTGACCCAACAGTGGATCATAGTCGGCCGGTAATAAATCATTAATAACTAACAGCAGCCTCGTGTGGATTCGACGAGCGTGTGAAAGCGCGTGGTGCTGTGTGTACGTACGCCCACAGCATATGTAGTCAGTGCTCCACGGGTGTGCGCTCGTAACGTTGGTGGTCGGTGTTTCCGCGGGTGCACGTTCCGTTCTGTCGCCGTGGAGACTCATGCTGCGTGAGGGCTCACACCCACCATAAACACCTGTTCCACGGCCCCATTAAACGGGCGTTATCACCTGCTCACGGCGGTCGCGCGTATGCGAGCAACGCCACCGCCCTCCGACCTCCGACCCCCAGCTGCCATGCGATTCCTAGAGCATGCACGGAGTTGAGAAGTAGCGGGCGGGTAGTTATTACCAATGTTTGAGGGAAGGCACGCGGAGGGTGTTTGAATGAACAAGGTGGCTAAGGGGCCAGCCGAGAGTTATGTCTCACAGAGAGGAATCGGGGGGCAGTAGCCCCCACGAAAGTACAAGAAATGCAACAAACTAAACTTTTTTTTATTTTACCAGGTAAGGCCCAATGAACTATCTATAGCTATTTTTTTCAGAAGCGACCTGGCCACAGATGATAGCTGAACAAAGTAGCTTATGTGGAAATGTATAGCAGCAAAATAATAAAAGTAATCTAAATGCATGTGTGAGGGTCGCTGCCCCCGAAATCTCTCCCTGCTGTGTTCTGACTGCAGGGGTCCCGCCACTTCCCGACCCCTCGCTGTTGTGCGAATCGCCGCTGCCGCCGCTAGGCTCATCGCTCACGGGGCAGGGACTGTCGCCTGACGGTTCCCCTCCCTAGGTCGCCCCACCTCGGGTTCGCGAGAGAGGCATGGCTTGTCGCCGGCTCCCGTACGCCTGTTAACACTGCGTTGCCTCTCCTTCCATCAAACGCGACACCTCCCCTCACACAACCCCGCGCAGCACTCACATGCTGTGAGCATACGTACACACAAGCACCGCGCGTATTCACACTCTTCCCCTCACACAGCCCAGCGTAGCACTCACACACTGTGAGTGTACGCACACCCAGCACCGCGCGCGTTCACTCTCGTCGAAACCACACGAGGCTACGATTAGTTACTAATGATTTATTGCCGGCTGACTGCGATTCGCTGTTAAGTCAGTAAGGATCGACAAGGCAGGCCTACACTATTGCCCAAGGGTCTGTACCCAATTTATCTAATTCGATAGGCTGTAAGCGGATTGGTTTTTATACTAAGTCTCACCACCACTCTCTCTCTCACTCACAGTTAGACGCTCCTGTCAGCTTGTCCTCGCAGCGCGTCGACACGTCTCAGGGACGTTCGAGTCGCTGGATTCCGGAGTTGACTGCACGGGAGCTGACTGGAGAAGAAGTCCCCTATGCTTCTCTCACCCCTCTCTTTATCCCCCTCACCTCACAGGGGGTCCCCTGGCTGGCTTCGGGCGGTTCAAATCTGGTTAGCGCGACGGATTACGTCGTCTCATCAATCGGTGGGCGGGGCCCCGTTTTCCCGCCGTTCACTTGTGTATTGCATCGTCTAGTCGAACAGTTGGCGGGGTCCCGTTTTCCCGCCGTCCGTTTGTGGATTGCGGACCCCTGCCTGCCTTGCCGATACGTGTGTGTGGGGGGGGGTGCGTTTTAACCGTGGTGGCTGGACAGCCCTCGCCGTGACCATACAATCTCAACCTGGGTCACAGCGCCGTGGTGAGAACCAGCATCGGGGGAGGTCGCCCAATTCCCTGGCCGCAGGAAACTGTGAAGATTATCCCTATGAGGGCTTTCGGGTAAAAACCTGCCGGCCAGGAGACCTCCCCTCGGAGTTCTAGGTGGGAAAATGTGTGAGGGTGTGTTTATGTGGGGGGCGGTGAGGGGGAAGCGGGGTCGGCCCCGTCGCTTGGTGATGGCGAGGTCGTAGATGGGCGCCCGCCGAACGGCTTCTACGGACATGCGTGACTGGACCCCAGACTCCCGCACGTAATCATCCTGGCTGCGTCGACCTTTTGCGGTCAAGTGGTTTGGATCTAGGTCCCTTGACAGGATGCAACCGTACGATATCCACATCTAAGCGGCCCCGTCAGTGGCCAAGAGTGCGGTGTCCAGGGTTCTCACACGTGTCCTCCAATGCCGCAGGAACACTGAGGCTTCTGTATCCGTTTCTCCCTTAAAACAACCGCCATCTCTCCAACCTGAGCCCATCATCTTCCTGCTACTCCTCCTACTCCCTGCCCCTCAGCTACGGACCAGGCCTACCCCAACCCCAAACCCCTATCACTACCCCAATCCCTTTCACTACCCCAACACCTATCACTACCCCAACCCCTATCACCACCCTAACCCCTATCACTATCCTATCGCTACCCCAAACCCCTATCACTACCCCAAACCCATATCACTACCCCAACCCATATCACGACCCCAACCCATATCACTACCCCAACCCCTATCACTACCCCAACCCCTATCACTACCCCAACCCTTATCACTACCCCAACACCTATCACCAGAGGTGTGGACTCGAGTCATGTGACTTGGACTCGAGTCAGACTCGAGTCATGAATTTGATGACTTGAGACTCGACTTGGACTTGCATAACAATGACTTTGTCCCACCTCTGAGGTGTGGACTCGAGTCATGTGACTTGGACTCGAGTCAGACTCGAGTCATGAATTTGATGACTTGAGACTCGACTTGGACTTGCATAACAATGACTTTGTCCCACCTCTGCCTATCACTACCCCAACCCCTATCACCACCCCAACCCCTATCATCACCCCAAACCCATATCACTACCCCAACCCCTATCACTACCCCAACCCCTATCACTACCCCAACTCCTATCACTACCCCAACCCCTATCACTACCCCAACCCCTATCATTACCCCAACCCCTATCACTACCCCAACACCTATCACTACCCCAACACCTATCACTACCCCAACCCCTATCACTACCCCAACCCCTATCACGACCCCAACCCCTATCACCACCGCAACTCCAATCACTACCCCAACTCCTATCTTCACCCCAATCTCTATCACCATCCAATCCCTATCACTACCCCAACCTCTATCACTACCCCAACCCCTATCACCACCGCAACTCCAATCACTACCCCAACCCCTATCATCACCCCAATCTCTATCCAGTCCCTCCAGAAAAACGCTGAGTTTTTTGGTGATTGTTGCGGGCAAACATCGTTGATTATGCGGCACGTTTTCTTAAAAAATGCGATGGAATATGCGGGATATTTATGCAATTTTATGCGATTAAATTGCGGGAACTTGCAAAAATTGCGGGAACTTGCAAAAATTGCGGTTTGATGAAAAAGAGAAAAAAAAGTGATTCCCCCAACACCCTATTCACTAGGCTACTACTTTAATGTAAAGAGTCATTTCTTATTACTTCCTATGATAAGCAAGCATACTACATCACAGAAAGTGCTGGGAATATTTAAGTTCTCATCTTGTTTTATTTCAGACCTTAACAAACAGATGGCTCAAACTTACAAAACATTGAGTCGAACAAGTTCTGTAGCTTTACAAAATGAATATGCTACAACTTCTGTAAAAATGAATAAATAAAATATTAAAAAATAAAATGTGTGCTTCCTGTTTTACAGAGGTAGCTATACAAAACAGACATCTTCTGTTAAAATAAGTGTTTTCAGTGCACAGTAACGTAAGCAATACAGTAACAGTACAGTCTTACAGTAATGTAAATTTACATACTACTAACAAAAAAGTGCAATCTTACAACTGTAATGAGTGACGTCACTTCATAACGTTCCCATGGCAACAGGGGAAATGGCTGCGCTTGTGTGAAGTAAACGCAACATTTTTCAACTTTCTGCTAAGATATATGTGACTTTTTGCAACGAAAATGCGGGGATTATGAAATCATGCAAGCCCGCATATTTTGCGCGCGGAAATCTGCAATTTATGCGGCGAAAGTGCGGCGTATTTGAAAAAACGCGCCCCCCGCATAAATATGCGGACTTTGGCTGATTTTGCGTGGAAACTTGCGATCGCATAATCGCGTTTTTCTGGAGGGACTGTCTATCACCACCCAATCCCTATCACTACCCCAACCTCTATCACTACCCCAACCCCTCCTTAACCACGCCTGCCTGTTCTTCTGTCACCATAACTACACCACCACTTTTAATAACAACCCCACTCTTTATCGCGTCCACAAGCATGTTATGTTCAATTTCACAATTGCTGTCAAGCGTATTGAAATAAGCTGCTGCTCTATACACATCTGTATCGGTGATTGCAGTGGAAGACTCAGTCGTGCTTCGTTGTCTGATGCGTAGAGTCAGAGCGAAGGAACTTTTCTAATACACGCGTAGTGAGCGACTTCCGACACACGTCTAGTAGAAGGCTTCTTATTTATTAAGAGCACACAGGGCGATACACTTCGTAACGCGGCGACACCTAGGCGGAGCTGGTCTTGCAGAAGAACAGCCACGTGGTCGAAGATGAAGAGATGACGACAGCAGCGACGCAAACAGGACCCAGACCCCAACACTAACAGCCCCGGAGCTCTGGTTCGGTGCTCATTATATATGCCTGGTGTGGCCAAGCTCCACCTCTGGCCACGCCCTCTTTCTAGAACCTTCTAGACCAGGTGTAGGGAACCTTTTTTCTGCCAAGGGCCATTTGGATATTTATAACATCATTCGTGGGCCATACAAAATTATCAACTTAAAAATTAGCCCGTTATATTTGATCAAACATTTAATTAACTCACCCCTAATGTGATGGCTGGAACTGCTTCTCTTTGGTGAGGCGTGTGATGTTAGCTGGTATTGATGATGTTGCTACTCGCAACTGCTTTTCCAGGTTTGCTCCTAGATTTATTGAATTTCGAGTCCCGCCTGCAGTTGCCTTGGCAGGGCCGGGACCTAATGATTTCGCCGGCCTTATACGACCCGCGGGCCGAACGTTCCCCACCCCTGTTCTAGACCCTTCGGGACGGTGCCTGGAGCTTCTCGACTGATTCCGCCCTTGACCTTTACCCCAGATACGCCCCTTCATAACAAGGCATTATGTAATGCAGCTAGAACCGTAATGACCCTTACAGGCCGGCAGGTGTCACCCTGTCATTACACACGTATGTAAACTTGAGAAAATACACGTATGTGTATTAGAAAAACCACCGTGGTTGGCAAGACTCAAAGGCTCGTGGAAAATAGGGGGTTAGGTTCTTGAAAACCCCCGTGGTTAGAAAAACCGTGATTGGCAAGACTAAAAGGCTTGTTGAAAATCGGGGGTTAGGTTCCTGAAAACCCCCGTAGTTAGGAAAACCGTGTTTGGCAAAACTAAAAGGCTTATGGAAAGTAGGGGGTTATGTACTGCAGCGGCGGTTAACACTTCCATCAACGCCTAACTACGCACCCTATCCATTCAGTAAACTTGACAAATACATCCAGTACCGAAGAACACACGGTAACCCTGTATGACCAAAAAACCTTTTAATTACCTTTAATGTTGATAGTGAAGTCCAGATAACGTTGACAGTGACGATGACAACGATGATGGTGATGTTAGGGAATGGGGAGGGGGGACTCTGCTCACACAGCCCAGATGCCGTTCTACCGACGCATCACTCTCTCCGCGAGCGAGACGAACGTGCAACTCAACTTTATTTATGAAAAAATAAGATATGTATTACCCTTTCTGGCAATAAAATAGGTGTCAAGATGTTCAAATACAAACCTTTTTGCAAGGAATCAACGTCGTTTATTTTCTCTAAAGACAACCACAACAATCACCTCGCCCTCTTCCTCACGCGATGCTTCACCTTCACCGCCAGCTCGATGCTTTAGGGGCCATGATTAAAGGGGAAATTGAGTGGTATTGTAAATAACGCAAACTTTCACGAGGTATAAATAACAGCACCACTGCATTTTCACGACTGATGCACACTAAACGACGGGGATAAGTGCAGTGATACCTTGACTTTCGTCGCTTCGCTCTTTCGATCGTTTTCAATCATAACCACGTTTCAAATTTCGTCCACGCATATTTAATCTTTCGTCCAATTTCATCCCCAAACCTTCCACAATGTTAGCACCACGTGCGATGTTTTTTGTTCACTCTTTAAATAGAATTCGTTCAGTGAGCATCTCTTAGGTTTATTTTTCTTTAATTTCAGTTTATTTAGGTTTCGCGCGCATGTGTTATTTAGTTACTGTAGTTATTTGCATGTACGTTTTTATATTTACTGTAGTTATTTGCGAGTACGTTTTTCGCCGGCCAAAATAAACTTGCAAGCGAAATGAAGGCTCTGCTTTGACATTTGTCCATTTTTCACATTCGTCCATGCTCTGGTCCCTAACCAGACGAACGTGCGAGGTATTCCTGTACTATTTCTTTGGTTCTTTCGGTAAAGTCATATAGATAAAAAAAAAAGTAAATAAAATAAAAACTACGACGTTTCGATCACAACACAAGCGATCGTCTTCAGGAGAACAAATAATATTAATTCCTGCAGTCACGAAAGTTTTAAGTCAAAATGTATTCCTCTACTGTGTAGTGGTGGGTTCCACGCGCTTGATGCGCCCCTGGTGGCGGATTGCTTGAACAAGGCGGGAGATTTGAAGTCTCGGATAGCGGCGGGAAAAACAAAACCGTGGTTATGCGAAATATTGTGTGTGGGTACTCAAAACCGTAGTCGTGAGGGATTCCCGTTTGTATTTATAATGTAATTTGTTACCGAACGCCGGCCCCAAAACGCCTTGCAGCCAGCTACAAACAATACTATTAAGGATATAATAAATTATAGCTATTTTTATTATCATGACACGCTTTTATTTAACTTGCTCTGTCTGTTGTTGTTGTCGTATCCTCAAATCTTGTAAGGAAATTTTAACCCACTTCCCAATGTGATATCGACTGCAAACTTGGTATACTTATGTCATACTGATGACAATACTATATTCTATAAAAAAAAAGTATTTTTAAACAATCTTTTTAACATGTTATGTTTCTGCCTGGGTCTAATTGTCCACGCTCAACTGACGTTGGCTGTAAATCACCACGGCCCCTTACGTTATGGCAAGCTTCTGGGCCACTTCCTGGAGTCGTGGAGTTCTGCCATTACGAGTAGGGTACATTTCATGAAAGCGTGTTAAAATTTTTTTTTAAATATTACTTATTTTTTATTGAGCAAGGTTTATAAAAACTTTGGAAAAACACGGCTGAAGGAATCAATGAGTAAAGCTTTCTGAAAGGGTAAACCATGGTGATAGCATTAGTGGCCATTCATAAATGACGTCACGCACCTGGGGGGGGTCAGACATTTGTGACGATGTGTGACGAGGGGGAGGTTGAAAAATGTGACGTCACATCAAAATGCGCAACTTTAAATATAGATAACACGTTCTACTTAATTAAATAGTTTTTAATAAATGTTTACTCCTACAACATCATAGTGCAGCGCCACATTAAATACGCACTACAATTGATGGGGCCGCTGGCCCCCGAGTTCTCTCCCCGCTGGGCGCCGACTGCAGGGGTCCCGCCGTTTCCTGATCCCTCGCTGGTATGCGAACAGCCGCTGCCGCCGCTGGGCTCATCGCTCGCGAGGTAAGGGCTGTCGCCCGACAGCTCCCCTCCCTGGTTCGCCCCACGGCGAGTTCGCGAGAGAGGCATGGCTCGTCGCCGGCTCCCGTACGCCTGTAAATACTGCGTTGCCTCTCCGCCAATCAAATGTGACGCCTCCCCTCACACAGCCCCGCGCAGCAATCACACGTTCTAAACGGGAGGTCAGGGGTCGGAGGGCGAATGGCTTCGCTCGCGTCTGCGGTACCGATTGGTGTTCTTGTTACGGGAGGTTTAAAGGGCTGCGAGACAGCGTGCGTAAGGGGGGGGTTTAGTCCGTACGCGGTGCGGGGTCCGCAGCAGCCAGAGGGAGCGTACACCCGTGGAGCGCGGACTACACACGCGGTGAGCGTACGTACACACAGCACCACGCTTTCACACTCTCGTCGAAACCACACGAGGCTACGATTAGTTATTAATGATTTATTACCGGCCGACTGCGATTCACTGTTACGTCAGTAAGGATCGACAAGGCAGGCCTACACTATTGCCCGAGGTTCTGTACCCGATTTATTTAATGTGATGGACTCTAAGCGGTGTTACTTTCACTAGACTCAATCCCAACACTCTCTCTCCTCTTACTCACAGGTAGATGCTTACGCCGCTCCGTTGGTCTCGTCCTCGCTGCTCACCTCGACGCGTCACATGGACGTTCGAGTGGCCGCACTGGAGACCGTCCCAAGGGCTGACTTTTGGAGCAAGAGTCCCTCTACCTGTCTGCGCTCCCCTTTTTTCCTTAACCTACATCAAAGACCTCCGACCCGAGGGCCCTCTCGGCCAATCAGGTCACTGTACCGGTTCAGCCGCATTCCCGGTTTCCCTAACAATGGGCGCCCGCTGGCCGCGGCGCTGGTGGCGGCCCACGGGCGCCTTTGTTATTGCCAATCAGCCGCGGTTTCCGTAACAAAGGCTCGTCGCGGGCTGCTGCGTGGCGGCGGTCCCCGCGCTCACCCGCCACGCCAATCAGCCGCTCCCCTTGGCTTCCCCTTCGTTCGTGGCTGCGTATCCCTGCCTGTCTTGCCGATACGTGTGTGTGGGGGTTGCGTTTCAACCGTGATGGCTGGACAGCCCCCGCCGTGACCATGCAATCTCAACCCAGGTCACAGCGCTGCGGTGCGAATTAGCATCGGGGGAGGTCGCCCAATTCCCCGGCCGCAGGAAACCGTGAAGATTATCCCTGAGGGCTTTTCGGGTGAAAACCTGCCGGCCAGGTGACCTCCCCTCGGAGCTCTATGGGGGGAAACGTGTGGGGGTGTGTTTATGTGGGGGGCGGTGAGGGGGAAGCGGGGTCGGCCCGTCGCTTGGTGGTGGCGAGGTCGTAGATTGGGCGCCCGCCGAGCGGCTTCGCGGCAAATTCCTCGTTGCAACTATCCTCAGCTAGCTGACACCAGGCCACTGTGGGTTTGAATAGGGTCCTAGATGGACACCCACCACTGGAGTGGAAGAATGGCAGACGCATCTTACAGATGGGCAAGTCGATGGTCAGTGGGGAGATCAACTTCCACGAGAACTTCCCCCCGTAAGATGGCCGCCCGATAACCCCGCCGCCCCCCCCCCCCGTGAAGACGCGGGGTGCAAGCGTCCCCACGTAAGATGGCCGCCCGCTCTAACCTCCATTGGATGCGGGATGCAAGCGTCCCCACTTAAGATGGCCGCCAGCTTTAACCTCCCTTGTTCGATAGGGGGGGGCAAGTGTCCCAACGTAAGATGGCCGCCCGCTCCAATCCCCCCCTACCCTCATTGGATGGGGGGTGCAAGCGTCCCCCCCCTCGTTGAATGGGGGGGGGGTAGGAGTGTGGGGGGTGAGTGTCCCTACGTAAGATGGCCGCCCTCTAGCCTCTCCTTCCTCGTTGAAGGCGCGCGGCACGAACCGCGCTGCCCGCTCCCCATGTGCGCGACTGTTGCAGCAGTAGCAGCAACAGCAGCAACCACCACCACCGCCGCTGTTATTCTTGTTGTTGTTGCTGCTGTTGTTGTTGTGTCCCCGAAGCCCCCGTCGCTTGCGGCTGCTCGCGCGCCGCGTCTCCGTCTTCGTTTCGCCGAGCCGACGCAAAGAAGCGGCCCTTGGCGGGAGACGCCGGCGGCACCATGCCCGGCACAGGCCTCGCCCTCAGGTAGCAGCAGCAGCGCTGAACACGTTGACACAGCCTCGGAACAGTTTACCCACCACGACAGCCGTGCTCACTCCACTGCCGTGTTAATACCGAACCAGAGCCGTGTCTTATCACGGGAGATTGACCGTAAATTCACCGCGATGGTGAAGGGAGGGTGGGTGAGCGGCCATTCAGGTTAGTAAACTATTAAACAATGTTTAACTTTATCAGATAATGCCCACCATCAGTAGCACTGGGCTACTGATGTTAGCCGTGGCCCGGAATCTCAACTTGGGTGGGTGGGGAGGGCCTGACAAAGAGTTCAGTGCGCTAACCATTGCGCCACCACTCCCCCTCCCGTGATAAACTTCATTTGCCACGCTGATCGGTGCCGGTTGTCGAACGGTTCGGGTTGACCGCCTGTTGCAGGAACGTTTCGAATATCACTGGGCCACTGTCGATAACCACTGGCTTGTAAAGTTTGGTCTCGTACACGGTATGTAGATCGTTTATTGTTAAATCTGAATCAAAGTTTCTTTGGTCACTGTTTCATTATTGCTTTATTTTGGTGATTTCATAAACGTTTTGGTTTAGCCATATTTCTTTGTTGTCGTACAGAGTTAGACTGGATAACATTACTCTAAATTGTCTTATTATGGTCGTTATTGTTTGACTTGCACCCCACTGGGATTTTTGCACAGCGTTGAAATGCGGTGCTTTTTCTTGAAGACTTTGCTGTTTTTTCCTGGATGTTTCTGATTTGCGTGTAGTCACTTTAAGATGTGTTCTTGTTCATGTTTTTGTTTGTTGCGGTTGCACCCGATTCAAGAGCCGAATGGCTCACAGGGCGACACCAAATAAATGAACTGAACTGAGGTTGGGGCAAGGTCCAAGATGCTCAGTGTTTTAACCATTGCGCCACCGCTCCCCTCAATACGGGGTGGTCCACATGGCTTGTGACCCCGATTTGATTCTGTTAAAAAAACTTTTTTTTGTATTAACGTTTATTTTAAAACATACATTTATAGTCAAAGGGAATGCAAATGTTAGGGGTCACAAGACCGCTAGACCGCCCTGTATGATACAGCACGTTTATGTTCATCTCAAGGTGTGTGAAAAAGATCTTTATAGCTCATCGGATTCCTCCGATGTCAGATACAGTATTCTGAAGGCCGGGGTTGTTTGACCATTATTTGACTACCCTTGGTCATCGCGGGTTGATTAAAGTGCGCGGCCGAGGTTCTGCAAGTCGTTCAGATGTCATTCGTGACTTTATCAGAGAATTATCTCATTTGTTTTTAATCAATACACATTCTAGCTTTGAAGTTTTCGTGACTGCAAGGATCCATACTCTTTGATTATTTTGGTAAAGTCGCGTAGGTGAAAATAAAAAAATAAAATGAAAATAAAAATAACTCAATCAGTGATTTAATTTAGTTATTTTAATTGTATTTTTATTATTATTTTCACCTACGTGACTTTACCAAAAGAACCAAAGATAATGAATACACACTTTACACGAGTTAGAACCGTGTGTTCCCAGAGTGGGTTGTGTGGGTGCCAGCATCGTGCTCCAAATTGGCCATGTTCAATACTTGACCTGCGATTAACTCAACATCGCCTCCCCGTGCTGGCAGACTGCTGCCCATTGGCAGGACAGTGCTGTGTTGGTGGACACCTTGCGAGGGATGTTAACTCCCTCGCTTGGTATGCAGGAGGTTGTGGTTTCCATCCAGACCCTGGCAATGACTCCCGTTGTATTTTTGGAGTTTGCGTGTCTCTCCCCGTGGTCGCGTGGATTTTTCTCCGGGTCCTCCGGTTTTCCCCTCCCCATTCAGAATCAACATCACGCGTTGAGAGCATTTTGCAACTGCTATAAATTTCCACATGATATGGATCTTTGGAGTTTCGTTAAAGTCACGTAGAATGGAAATAATAAAATAATAAAAATAAAACATAAAATAATTCTCACGACGTTTTGGCCACAACGCAAGCAGCCGGTGGAGAGCAGGTCTGTCGAGTAGACAGAGTCTGAATGACACTACTAATATAATTTTCCACATGATATGTATATTTGGAGTTTGCGGTGTCTCTCTCTCGGTCCCCGTGGTCGCGTGGATTTTTCTCCGGGTCCTCCGTTTTTTTCCCCTCCACATTGAGAATCAACATCAAGCGTTGAAATTATTTGGCTACTTCTATAAATTTCCGCGTGATTATAAGCCGCTTAGTTGATATGTCATTGTGTGGCTAGATCGCTTCTGAAATAAAGAGCTATATCGCTCAGTGGGCTTTACCTGGTAAGATAAAAAAACACGTTCCTTCAAGGTGGGCAGGTAGGAACTTGGTTGGACTGCGCATTCGTGCACGACAAACAAATATGCACGACAGACAGACAAATAATCCCTGGTGGGCAGTGTGGAACCTGTTGTTCCTACCTGTAAAATAGTTTAATATAGTTTTAGTTCGCCACGGGGGGCTCTCCCTTGGCTAAACTGCAGCAGGGTATTGGAAGAGTAGATGATTTATGAGATGCGTTAAGCGTGTTGAGTTGCTGGAGACATTTAAGCATCGTGTACAGTATTACCTTTGTGTGTGTCTCTCTCTCTGTGTTATCTCTCTCTGCTTATGTGTCTGTCTTTGTGTCTCCGTGTCTGTGTTTTGTCTCTCTCGAATTTTGCACTCTTTAGAAGAACGTAATCGACCAGGTAGGGTGTTGAATGTTGTGTTAGCCGACTCTGTGTTGTATTGCATTATATTTCTAAGTTTACTAGGTTTGTTTTCTCTTTCATTCGTACCTGATGATGATTGTTTGTGTTGCAATCGAAACTTCGGTTGCTATTATTTAATACATTTTTTCTTTCTACATGACTTTACCGAAAGAACCAAAGAGAGTATTACCTCGTTATTCACAAGGGATACGTTCCGGAGATGCAAAGTTTTGCGGATAATGATGTTGGCCTAAATAAATACGTAAACAAGCTTTCTCTCTCATCACTCTATCTTATCACTTTCTTTCTCTCTCGATGCCGTCGTTTGGAGTTCCAGATGCATTTCGCGGATAGCCAAAATCGCGGACAGCAAGTTCGTGAATAACGAGGGAATGCGGTACACACACGTGTTTATCCTTTCATAATGAGAGATACTGTCTTCCCCATTCCCTTGCTGCAGGAGCTGCCGTGAGCTGTGGAACATTGTCCTTGGCAGGAGTGCACTGAGGGAAGAGGTGGGTGATTCTGAAATCCCTCAGTGTATGTACGTTGAACTTCTTTCGCACCGTACGTAGCCAACCGTGCTAATCAGAGGTGTGGGGGAAGGACAAAGACGCTTGGCCTGGTATCCATCCTCCATCATCATCATAGTACTACTTGTTGTTTAGCCTATGTCCCACTCATCATTGTCAGGCGGTCTGTCAATGCCTCTGACCAAATCAACCTAAATGCTCTCAAATTCATCAGATTTGGGTAACTTAGCTGAGTTAACCCGGATATTGCTTTGACAGGTGACCCCACCATGCATTAAACAGGTGTAATAGGTTGCTTCGGACCTAGGATTGTCGGCTGAACGCAGTGCAACAATATCGATCGTTGTACTGTACTATGCTCCCAATAATTGTTCCCTACCTTCACTAACATATACAAACATTTCAAATGTTTGTGTATACTTCATTACATGCTTGCGATGTAAAGGAAAGTATCGCTCGGGACAGCCACGCATATTAGATGTTGCTTCTCAACGAATATTCCAGGTGAAATATTGAAATGACTAAATAATACCGCACTGACCAACGCAGTGACATGAGCCAACCAGCCCCTTATTTCGTATGACATGGGGCTGAGGGAGGCCCTCATCCAGCAGGGGATTGACCAAAAGGGGGCTGTACATCTATTTGCAGGTGACTTATTTTAATCAGGTGAGACCCCGGTGAGACTTCCAACGAGGTGTTTTCAAGTCCTGGGCCGTAAAATTAACAGCATGAGAAGAGATGCATATTGCATTGCGGACGCAAACACATTCCTGCGGAGGGAGCTGGTAGGACCGTTGGGTTGCTCGGTCAATGGCCAGGGTCAACGGCGGCGTGGTGTATTCCGCAAATATGCCCGACTGTGAGGGCGGGTACAAGCTGGCGTGAGTAGGTTAAACGTTGAGTTTTATAAGAGCACTACGGGGTGACCAGCCCCTCCCCACCCAGCCCCACCCCTCCCACCCCCCACCCAGCCCCACCCAGCCCCTCGCCACCCTCCGCTCTCCACCCAGCCCCACCCCTCCCATTTTTGGATGCAGGGCGGACGGACACAATAATCCCCTGTGGGCTGGTGGAACCAGGTGGTTCCTACCAGTATTAACCTTCCGCAAATCTCGTTGATGTTTTGCTTGCGACGTTGGAGCGTTGAGTTGTGGCTGATTTGGACAACGGAGATCCTGGCTGCCAAGGCATTGACACGTGTGTGTGTGTTTGCTTTCCCTCTGTGTGTTGTCAGGAGCAAATTAAGGATGAGCTCGACAAGCACTTTGAACGCCTGGAGCAGGGATTGGCTTTCTTCAAAGTGCCCAGGTAGGAGGCGTGTGTTTGTGTTGGTACAGTGGGGGGCATAGGTGGTGCATCTGCCATTCATCTCAGTCCGTCAACCCATGGCACCTGGGTTTGTCCCATGACCTCTTGCCAGCGGGCCTTCGACACTTCACGTGGCCGTAAAGTCCACATAGCCTGGCCCAAGCGCCATGGTGACGTCACCGCCACTTAGTGGCAAATGGCGGTTGTTTTTTTGTGTTGCTGCTTCTAAACTAAAACTCAACTATATTTATTGTACCAGGTAAGGCCCACTGAGCTATGTAGCTCTTTTTCAGAAGCGACCTGCCCACGAATTATCGCTCCAAGACGTGGTTTATGATCATGTGGAAATTGATAGCAGCCAAATACTTTAAACGCATGATTCTAAATGTGGAGGGAAAAACCGGAGGACCCAGAGAAACATCCACGTGACCACTGTGGGGAGAGGAGAGAGACACGCAAACTCCAAATATACACGCGTCAGGGTCGGGATCGAACCCACGACCTGTATCCCAGGCGAGGTAATTAACATCTCGCCACTGTGGCGAGATATATTTCGGGGAGCGTAATCGTTGAACGTACACGTACGTCATCGCAACGGGAGAGGGTTAATGTGATGGTTTTGTTGTGCACTCGTGTCATTGAGTGGCAGGTTTGTGCCAGAAAGGCACCCAGTATATAAGCCAACATTTTTTTATTGACGAGATGCTGGGGCAGCCCAGCCCGGAACTTGCCCCGGCATTACAGAATCAGAATATTTATTAACACTCGAGGAATCCACAGATGTCCAGTGGGGGAGGGTAAAAATGTTACAACAACAACAACAAACAATACAAAAACATGATAGCAGTGTACAGTATAAGAAAGTTTAAACAAATCACCCTGACACATACAAATGAAACTCAACCATCCCCATCCTACCAGGCAAAGCCCACTGAGGGTATTAACTTATTTTTCAGAAGCGACCTGGCCACAAATGATAGCTCAACAAAGTTGCCCATCATTTGAACGTTTATCGCACCAAAATCACCTAAATCATCTTTTGAGGACACACGGCAGACAGGTCTCTCTCACTCGGCCGATGTGATACCATTGTCGATGGTACTTCTAACTTGCAGCGAATGCATGCCACTATCCCGCAGCAACGCCTCTGCACAGAAGCTGCAGGCTGACAAGGAGGCGGATGAATCCCTCAAGGGCTTCAGCGTCAAGCTCAGCGAATTCCTGGTGAGGTGTCGCTCGCGGCGGTGTTTTGTGTTTGAAAACGTCGCGGCAAAGTCGGTCCGTCGGTCACCGGCCATGACGGAGACGCCAGCCAACGCCCTCGGTCTCATCTTCTTGGTTCTTTCGGAAAAAAGTCACGTAGAAGGGAAATAATAAAATAATAAAAATTAAACATAAAAGACAGCATTTCAGACGCTGTCTTTCCGACAGACCTGTTCTTCACCTGAGGACGGCTGCTTGCGTTGTGGCCGAAACGTCGTGAGAATTATTTTATTATGTTTTATTTTTATTATTTTATTATTTCCCTTCTACGTGACTTTACCGAAAGAACCAAGAAGATGAATCCCTGCAGTCACGAAAGCTTTAAATCGAAATTTAGCCCTCGGTCTTGTCCGATTTCGGAAGCTAAAGCGGGGTTTGAGCCTGGTTGCTATTTGGATGGGATGCCGCCTGGGATTGCCAGGTGTGTTAGGCTTGGGTTGCAAGATGGCCGTTAGATGGTAGGGCAGCCTGGCCCTCCCCTCGCATCTCAGGTTACTCACCTCCTCGCACTCTGCCCTTCTGCTCACTCGACTCAGCTCCATGCATCCAGCTATTTCTAATCTCGCTCTACGCACCTCCGTGCTCTCCAACCTCTCCCCTCTCATCTCACTCTACTCACCTGCACACACTCTCCTGCCTCTTACCTCTCATCTCGCGCTACTCTCCTCCACGCACTCTCCAACCTCTCCCCTCATCTCATTGTACTCCCCTCCACTCTAGCAACCATCTCTTTATCAACCTTTAAACCTGAAGTCGTTCATTCTTCTCTGCTGCCGCCAGGGTCTGTAACTATCTTCCCCCAGCCGCCTGTGCTGTTGCCTCCCTGCTCATGTTCAACTCCAAGACACTTCCTCTTCTCGTCTGCCGATGGCCAACGCATGCCCACCCTTTCTCTCTCGAGTGTCTTGTGATGGAGTTGTATTTGGATGTTCTATATAAACAAGTAGCTTTCCTACCCGGCTTCGCCCGGGACTTGGATTCACCATGCCCGGTCGCCTTTGTCTCCCCAGTGGCAATGTTCACACACCACACCAGTTACTCGTTTGAGGCTGAGTCGACCTAGGGGAGGCCCAGGACCAGTTAAAATAATCGTCACCGGTGGTGGCTGTGAGCGGGAATCGAACTCGGGTCGCCGGGTTCGTAGCGCGGCGCGCTAACCACTACAGTACAATGCGTTACGCTTCCACATGCGCGGGTCACGTGACAGATGTGACGTCACAGCTCACTTGCCGTGCAAAAAAGATATGCATTATTGAGCTCCCCCTCCCAAAAAAAACCACAAGTGTATTTTAATAATTTTTGCATTGTGTACAGTCTGGAAAGTACCCACATGGCAAATTTCAAGTTTGTTGCATGTCGGGAAGTAGGCTAAACATTTTTAACAGACACACACAATCACAATTTTGGCTTTTATATATATGGAGATGAACACAAATTCATTGTTATTGTAATGGATTTTCGAATCTGGCTGTGCGAAACTCTCATTGTTAACCCCCCCAAATACATGGGGTTGTTCCCGGCTACCCCAGTTTCCTTCCACGTGTAGCAACAACGCTGACGACATGGATTTGGCCAAAATTCCCAATGCAGGACCCTCCTGAAATTGCCTTGAGCCTCAGCAAGGCTTTCAATTAAAAGGCAAAAGCCGCCGTGTACACTGTAATCACGTAACGATTTAATAAACAGGACCCTGCGGGGTGGGCTGGTAGGAATAATACTTAGTACCGGTACAGAGATATCGACCGGGTATAGAGGAGTTAAAGAAAAAATTACTGTATTCTAGTGTAACGTTAATTAAAAGTGTTTGTTTTGACAAGAAACGCTGTGAGATTTAAAGACTCGTAGTCTTTCATTTCCAACACCACCCTCAACACCACCCCTCCCACGGACGGACGGACACATTAATCTATTGGTGGTCTGGTCCACTTCATTCCTACCAGTATTAGTTTAATACGTAGTAGGCTTTCGCGACCAATATCATCCATAATGTTGTTTTTTTTTATTTGGGGGGGGGGGTTAGATAGCGTAAATGTGTCGTTAAACCCGCCACCACCCGACACAGCGTGACCAGAACGTGGCCAATTCGTGAGTCGTACAGCAACACCGGTGTGCTGGAGAGCGAATCCACAACAATATGATGCGTCTTCTTGGTTCTTTCGGTAAAGTCACGGAGAAGGGAAGTAATCAAATAATAAAAATAAAACATAATAAAATAATTCTCACAATGTTTTATTTTTATTATTTTAACTAGGCCTCAGTAACTTTAAAGTGACTAATACAGTTTATAAACTACTGATTATAGCGCGCGCCTGTCGTTAAAATGTAACTCTTACACGCGGCTACTCGCGTTAATGTTAAAAGTGCAATTTATTTTTTTATAAACAAATTAAAATAAACGCTTAATATACCTTGCCACGCAAAAGCCTAAGGCTGTATACGAGGCGCTGAATGACTAGGCCTCAGTAACTTTAAAGTGACTAATACAGTTTATAAACTACTGATTATAGCGCGCGCCTGTCGTTAAAATGTAACTCTTACACGCGGCTACTCGCGTTAATGTTAAAAGTGCAATTTATTTTTTATAAACAAATTAAAATAAACGCTTAATATACCTTGCCACGCAAAGGCCTAAGGCTGTATACGAGGCGCTAACGGACTAGGCCTCAGTAACTTAAAAGTGACAAATAAAGTTAATAAACCACTCATTATAGTGCGCGCGTCTCGTTAAAATGTAACTCTTACACGCGGCTACTCACGTTAATGTTAAAAGTGCAATTAACTTTTTATAAACATTAAAATAAACGCTTAATATACCTTGCCACGCAAAGGCCTAAGGCTGTATACGAGGCGCTGAATGACTAGGCCTCAGTAACTTTAAAGTGACTAATACAGTTTATAAACTACTGATTATAGCGCGCGCCTGTCGTTAAAATGTAACTCTTACACGCGGCTACTCGCGTTAATGTTAAAAGTGCAATTAATTTTTTATAAACATATTAAAATTAACGCTTAATATACCTTGCCACGCAAAAGCCTAAGGCTGTATACGAGGCGCTAACGGACTAGGCCTCAGTAACATTATAGTTGCGCGCGTCTCGTTAAAATGTAACTCTTACACGCGGCTACTCACGTTAATGTTAACGAAACGCGCGCACTTTATTTAATTTCAAGGTTTTAATCAAAAGCTATCTCAGGGAATAAGGGAATGTTACACGTGTCATGCCAAGTGTTTGCAGTAGGGGGCGATGTTGCTACCAGGATAGCGTCACTGAGTCTAAAGGTTTTTGTAGGGTCATGCCAAGTGTTTGCAGTAGGGGGCGATGTTGATACACGGAGGGACGGACGGACGGACGGACGGACAGTCGGACGGACGGACAGTCGGACGGACGGACGGACGGACACATTAATCTATTGGTGGTCTGGTCCACTTCGTTCCTACCAGTATAAACTTTATTTTATAAAGCGCCTTTCGTATCTCAAAGCGCTGTACATAAAAATAGAACAACACTCACAAACATAGCTCAAATGTAAGCAAAATAGAAAGCTTATAACTATTAATATGAATTACTCGCCGTGATTTTGGGGTCGCATTATTACCGCTTAATTTTAAATGTTTCTCATTTTCCCCCGTCTCATTTGAAACTGTTTTGTTTGCCTAAACGCAACGGTTGCACACGTGGCCAGGCCGAAGTGAGTGAGCGAGCGTGTGAGCGAGGGTTGAGAGTGAAGACTCTTTGCCGTTCACAGGGACTGGATGAACTCCAGAGCTTTGAGCTGCTGCACAACTTCCTGCAGGAGGACTACCGCGCCGCCCAGGAGCAGCTCAAGGTGGGGCCACGCACCACTCGGTTGCACCTCTTCCATTGTTTCGTATACATTTATTTATTAGGTTTTTCATTATTATCTAGACATTTTTATTCTATTTCACACTCGCTTTACTACCCGGCTTCGCCCGAGACTTGGATTCTTGTCTTAGATTCATACACGGCCTACGCGGAGGGTTGGGGGGGGGGGATGCGTGACGTCAGCATGCACGCTGCGTGACGCTGCCGTATGCGGGTGACATCACAGATGTGACATCACCACTCACTTGCCGTGTAAAATATATCCATTATTGCGCCCCCCCCCCCCCCCCCAAAATACATTGTGTACAGTCTGGAAGCTACCCACATGCCAAATGTCAACTTTTTTTGCATGTTGGGAGTATGCTAAACATTTCGAACAGACACACAAATTAACAATTTTCCCTTTTCAAAATATAGATTATTATTACTCGCCACCCCCCCCCCCCCCCAAACACAACGTGAGCCCGGCACGCTAACGCCCCACACCTTGAAAGGGAACAGAAACCCCCGCGAGCGGCAAATTAAAATTCGGCGCGGCAGGGAACCACCCAGGCAGGGGGGGGGGGGGGAGGAATTGGGACCCTGCCGCCCTACGAGCGGGGGAGTATCGCTTCTTATTTTTATATAGGGAGGGGAAAACAAGGGGAAGAGGGACAACGGTAGGTGGGATAGGGGGGAGTGGTGCACCTCTACCTTAGCAGTGCTTCCCGTTTACGCTGCTTCTCTCTCGGGACTCCCCAACGCGGATCTGTCCAAGGTTCCCCTCTGCCGCGTGCCTTCTCGAGCGGCTGCCAAACCACGTATCGTCTTAGGGCGCTGTCTTCTCCGACGGCTCTGTTCTTCACCCGAGGACGGCTGCTCGTGTTGTGGCCGAGACGTCGTGAGAATTTCATTGTTTTATTTTTATTATTTAATTATTTCCCTTCTACGTGACTTTACCGAAACATCCAAGGATGTGAATCCCTGCAGTCACGAAAGCTTTAAATCGAAATTTCACGCCTCGTTTTTTTCCAGTCTTCCCGCTCGCAGTTCGTCCTCGCGTCTTGTCACTCGCAGCTGTTTCCTCGCATGCTCCCCATCGCAGCTCTTCTCCCGTCTTCTCTGTCACAATTCTTCCCCTCTCATCTTCTTTTTTACAAATCCCCCCTCTCAGCTTCTCTATCACAAATCTCCCCTCTCATCTTCTCTATCACAAATCCCCCCTCTAATCTTTCCACTCGTAACTATTCCCGAGTGTCTCACCGCTCGCAGCTATTCCCTAGCAAGAGCAAGTCATGAAGCCCCAAGTGTTTTCCCTTGACCCTTTGCTGCGGGAGAGTCTGTGCTTGTACTGAACTCACTCTCTTCCGTGCATCTGCCACAGGCTGTGCTGGAAGATGAGCGGCACTCGCAAGCGCTGATGGTGAAGGCAAGTTTCCGATTCACTCTATTAAAATGCTAAACTTTTAAAATTTTTACCGAGTAAGGCCCACTGAGCTGCATAGCTCTTTATCAGAAGCGACTTGGCCACAGATGATAGCTCAAATAAGTGGCTTATCGTGTGGTATTTTACAGCAGCCAAATACTCATGTTGCTAAATGTGGAGGGACCCGGAGAAAGATCCACACGGCCACTGGGAGAGAGAGAGCATGCAAACTGCTCCTGTATATCAGGCGAGGTATTCAACATCTCCTAGCCACTGTGATTATGATGAGAGAGAGAGACACCGAAAACTCCAAATATACAGCAGCAGGCGTCAGGGTTGGGATCGAAACCAGGACCTCTTGTACACCAGGTGAGGTAGTTAGAATCTCTTAGCCACCGTGATTATGATGAGAGAGAGAGACACCGCAAACTCCAAATATACAGCAGCAGGTATCAGGGTTGGGATCGAAACCAGGACCTCTTGTACACCAGGCGAGGTAGTTAACATCTCCTAGCCACCGTGATTATGATGAGAGAGAGACACCGCAAACTCCAAATATACAGCAGCAGGCGTCAGAGTCGGTAACGAAACCACGATCTCCTGTACACCAGGCGAGGTGGTTAGCATCTCCTAGCCACCGACATGCTTTTGTGGCGAATCGGGGTGTGTGCTGGCCGCTTGCGGAGCCACGGTTCGGCATCACGTCTGCTGGACGCTTGCGATCGCCCTGTTGCTGCCTTGCAGGTGCGCGAGTACTACTTTGAGGAGCGGCTGTCGCTGTTGCGCTGTGTGCTGCACCTGCTCACCTTCTTCCAGGATGAGAGGCACCCCTACCGGGTAAGCTTCTCCGGCTTGTCGTTGGGGCTACACCAGCGCTGCTGCTGCTGCTGAACGGTGGTTATTTACACAGAAGGATAAGGATTTGCCTGCGTTGGGTGCTTACACTTCTTTTCGTAACTCCAGAGCGAGCGCCGTTGCATAACGTCTCATCTCGGACGTTTCGTTGCCCTTGTTGCTGCATAGCCAAAGGGGGGGGGACCCCCAGTGGCAGCTGTCCCCGTGTGGTGCAAAGTGAGAGTGACACTGGCCAACAAGTGGGCATCAGCCTGCCATGTAGTTTATTTTTTCTTTCTTCCAATTGGCTTGCGAGATACAGAGTTGTGTTTTTTGTTTGCATTCTGACCGCAGGTATTGTGGTCAATGCAAACATGACTCCTTGTAAAAAAGGTGTCAATTTTGTTGCCAGATAAAAGGGTTAAAAACCAATTATCATATTTTGCTACTGGCAAAGGAGGTTCCAATGGTGAGAATTATTTTTTTAACTTGGAAAATTTGGACGGTGTCGCCCGGCACACACATGGCCTCCTACATTTTTATCGCGTGAAGTATTTTGAACGCCCACTGTGCAGTGGAGGGCACGTTTTAACGTATTGCCATTGGTGGTACAGCTGTGGTGCGCGGTATAAATGAAATTTCAAAAACATTTCCGCAACAATTATTTACGTTCCCGCGATTCGCAACCCCAGTCAGAAAATCTTGCGGGGTGGTGCGTCAAAATCAGTTCTCACGAGGTCGAAGCAGTCGGGAGACGGACGTTACGAGCAGCGAATGCGAAGCTTTGCAGTCTGTTGCCCCGTAGCAGCAGCCAGCCTGATGATGATCGGCTGGCTGCGTGTTCCAAAGGCTGATTTGACTCGTGGCCTGGACTTGGTCGGACAGTTCCTCGATTCAGACGGACCCAAATCAACGGTCAATATTGACCCGTTTGAGCAAGTCTCATTAGACTGCAAACTTGGCAACAGACTCAATTAAATACTGACAAACGGATTTGCTGATTCAAATTGTTGATTTAAGACTGTTTTACGAGGACCGGTGTGTTATGCTGCCAATACGTCCCTTCATGTTGAATTCGCTGCTATTATTACATTGTGCTGCACAGGGATGGATGCCACCAGCCGGTCCCCTGTGCAAAAGTGCACTTGGGCAGGACACGTCATGGCTGAAAGGAATTCACTTGTTAATAATAATGATGGGGCGGCAACTTAGGAGCGTACCGTGTTCCACCTCGGAGATGGAGCGACCAGATTATCCGGTGTGCAGTTTGCTCGGCGGATCGTTGGATCTGCGAAATCGTGAGAGCTGCCCGGTTGTTTGGTGTGATCACCCAGCAGCGGATAGACCGTGGCCGATGATGACGACGACGAATGATTGGACGCGTTGTTGTTGATGTTGTTGGTGTTGTTGTTGATGTTGTTGGTGTTGTTGTTGATGTTGTTGGTGTCACGGGCGCCGCAGGCCGTGTACGCCGACTGCCTGGAGCGCCTGCAGCAGAGCCTCACCTCGCGCCACGTGGAGCAGCTGGAGGAGCGACTCGGCTCCCGCTCGTCGCTCTGCCACTTCCACGGGAACATGGTGGGTTTGGGGGATGTATGACCGCGACTCGATTTCCACCACCGTACTTTAAACTGTAATTTTGTTATTTATTTTACCAGGTAAAGGCCCCACTGAGCCTACGTAGCTCTTTTTCAGGGAGCGACCCTTGGCTATCACAAATGGTAGCTCAGCGAAGTGGCTTATCGACGTGTGAAAAATTATAGCGGCCAAATACTCTCTATAAACGCGTGTTGTTGATTCTGAACGTCGGGGCTAAAAACCGGAGGACCCGGGGTATTGGCATGCAAACTCCACGTATATCGGCGTCGGGGTCGGGATCGAACGCACAATCCGCTGCATACCAGGCGAGGGAGTTAACATCTCGCCACTGAGCCAGCCCGGCACCGTTTGCCGAGCCCGCCCAGCGCCCCTCGGGAGCTGCCAGGGTTATTGAACTTCCACGGCGGAAGCCGTGCCGGGCGGCGGTTGGCGACGCTGCACGTGGCTGCCCGCAATCCGGAACCGGAGGCACCGAGGGTTGGTGGATCGGCAGTGGTTGCGAGATTCTCTTCCGGTGGGCATCGAAGGGAAGGGTGGGTGGCCTCACCCTGTTGTCGGCGCTCGTGCAGGCGGAGCGGCAGGCGGCGTGCTGGGCGCAGCAGTGCCTGCGCGAGCAGTGCCTGCTGCTGGAGCTGCTCTTCCTCTACTACGTCTACTTCGAGATGAAGCCGCACGCGCTGCTCCGCCTCGCGCGCCTCTTCCATGCGCAGAGTTTCGGCCTGCGCCAGCTACAGGGGCTGGAGGCGCCGCACGAGGGCAGCGCCATGCTCGTCAGCCGCGTCGGGTCAGTGGTCAACTCTGTGCGTGTCTGTGTGTGTGTGCGCAGTGGCACGCCGCTCCACCCCGTGTCTGTGTGTGTTCGTGAGCAGCACCTACGAAGGCTCACACGGCGAACGAGGGGTTTGGGTGGCTGGCACCACCACGGCCGGCAGGCTGCCTTTGTCTCCCCAGTGGCAATGTTTATTATTTGAGGCCAAGTCGACCAAGGGGGAAGGCTCAGAACGGGTTCAGATATTCGTCACCGATGTTGGCCGTGAGCGGGTATCGCTCGCGGTTGCACGGGTTGGAAGCCCCTCCGTTGAGCACGGTTGGCTAGGTACGGTGCAAAAGAAGTTCTACATCTCCATATATATAAAAGGCAACGTTGTGAATATGTGTGTCTGTTGAAAATGTTTAGCGTACTTCCCGACATGCAACAAACTGGAAATTTGCCATGTGGGTACTTTCCAGACTGTACACCATGCAAAAATTATAAAAATACACTTTTTTTTTTTGGGGGGGGGGAGAGCTCAATAATGCATATAGTTTTTGCACGGCAAGTAAGCTGTGACGTCAAATCTGTCATGTGACCCGCGCATGTGGAAGCGTAACGCATTGTAGTGTAGTGGTTAGCGCGCCGCGCTACGAACCCGGCGATCCGAGTTCGATTCCCGCTCACGGCCACCACCAGTGACGATTATTTTAACCGCTCCTGGGCCTCCACTAGGTCGACTTAGCCTCAAACGAGTAACTGCTGTGGTGTGTGAACATCGGCACTGGGGGGACAAAGGCGGCCGGGCGTGGTGAATCCAAGTCCCGGGCGAAGCCGGGTAGTAAAGCTAGTGTATATATATATATATATACACACGTAGCACAGCGCGCTAGCGACTACACTCCTGCTTTCCACACACGCATGCACACCTTGTGCCCACACTCGGTGCTTGATGGCCTTGTGTCCCCCCCCCCCCCCGTGTGTTGACAGGTACTTCTGTGCGCTTCTTCTCATCGAGGGCATGGACATCGAGTTCCTGGCCAAGTGCGCGCAGGGCGACTGCGTGGAGCAGCACCAACTGGTCAAGGACGAGGCCGTGTTCAAGGTGAGGCGCGGCGGCGGCGGTGGTGCCGATGTCGATGGTGGTGAAGTTATTGATAGTGGTGGTCCTGGGCCTCCCCTAGGTCGACTCGGCCTTAAATGAGTACCATGGTGCGGTGTGTAAACATCGCCGTTTGGGAGACAAAGTCGGCCGGGTGTGGTGCTGTTGCCGGCCTTTATCGGCGCTACTCGCTCACACCGCTTGATAGTTGGTGGTGCAGCGTAAAATGATGACTTTCTGTAATTTGATTAATGATGGTAGCGGAAACTTGCCCCTACAGTTTGTTGAGGCTACACGGGGGCTCTTTGTCTTGTTCTATTGTGTGGTCCTGCTCTTTAAGAGAGTGGAGGAGTTCCTATATCTGAGCAGTGTGTGAATGACTATTTCCGGTTTGGCAGCAGAGGTCTCGCTCCAAATCGGTTAGAGCGGCATTTATCTTTTCAGCAGCTGCTTAACGCTCTGTGGAAGCTGCCTGGCCTGTCGCTCCACACAAAGCTCCGGGTCTTCTCGGCCGCAGGCGCTACTCGCTAACAGCACTTGCTCCAACAGTGTCTTTGTGCATGCGGTAGTGCACCAGTACGAACCCAGAGACACGAGTTCGATTCCCACTCATGGTTAACACCAGTGACGATTGTTTAAACCGGTCCTGGGCCTTCCCTAGATCGACTCGGCCTCAAATGCGTACCTGGTGCATGGTATACGCATCGCTATTGGGGAGACAAAGGCGGCCGTGCATGGTTATGGCCACCTACCCCATTCCGGCCTTCATAGGTGCTCGCAAACAGCACTTGAAAGTGGTGGTGCCGAGTTAAACGAGGACTTGCCGCATTGCTGTGAATAATGGTCGCGGTGGAAGTGCTAATAATGACGACGCCGATGACGCCATTGCTGCCGTGGGCTCCGTGGGCTGCCAGGAGCTGGACCAGCTGCTGCAGAGCCTCGGCGACCTGGAGATTCACGGCCCCGTGCTGCTCGCGTGGGCCATGCTGCGCTACAAGGCGCTGCCGGACGACCCCAAGTCAGCGACCCGCCGCCTGGGCCGCTCCGCCGTGCAGCTGCAGGCGTTCCGCCTCGTGTGCCGCCTGCTGCGGGCGCCCGGCTTCAGCGGCAGCAGCGTGAGCACCGCGCACTCTCTGTCGTCTTCCTGTCTTGTGTCGATTTACGTAGCGGCGCCGTTGTAGCGCGTGAGATCGTAGTGGTTGAGATACAGAGTGGGGTTGTAGTTATGGTGACAGGAGGACAGGTGGGAGTGGTTACGGAGGGGTGTTGGGGTAGTGATACGGGTTGGGGTAGTGATATGGATGTGATAGGGGTGAGGATAGTGATAGGGGTAGCCGTTGAGGTAGGCCTTGTCGTAGCTGGCGGGCGTGGGCAGGGAGTTAGCAGTGGGGGTAGTGGTAGCGGTTGGGGGAAGGGTGCTTGTAACTAAGGGGGGGGGTTAGGGAGTAGCAGGAGTAGGTTGGGCAAGGGGAGAAGATATGGGAATTCATGTAACGGAGGAACAGAAGCAAGTTAGCGAAGATGGTTGCTCTGTGTGCTGCAGGGGGAGTTTGTTCAGTGGAGGGGAGCGAGATGGGAGAAGGAGCGAGAGAGCGAGACTGGGCGCAGGGTGGCGAGGGAGGCACACGGAGAGCGACGGTGGAGACTTGGAGCGTGGAGGATGCAATGGAGCAAGTAGTGAGAGATGAGAGAAGTGAGATCAGGTGTAAACAGGGATACATTCACTCTTCAAGGAAGATAAATTTGGAGGGCGTGGGGTTTAGTTATTTAAATGGATATACCGGTGCACTCTTCTCCCCCGAGTTAACACGGAATTCGGGACGACGCGCTGTTAACCTTTTCCCATTCCGATGATGTACATCATCAGTTTTTAATTCTGATTCGGAAAGAACATTTTCATTGGAACAACTTCATCTCTACCGAGGCTCCCCGACAAGGCCGTGGCGCAGTGTTGGTGCCGGCAATCGTAGAGTGCGGCGGTCGTGCCGCTGCGGTTCTCTACTGCGATCAGCGACGTCCTTTGAAAACAACGACGCCAACGACCGCGCCTCTCTAAATAAAACCAACGGCCGAGCCGCCGCTCGCACGTTCGTGAGATTCGGCGGTGAACGATGACTCCCCGCGACTCGCGAACGTCTCGGAACGATGCAAAGGGTTAACGGCTGCGATGGTGCGAGCGGCGAGAATCACCGCCGGCTGTCTGTCTCTGTCTGTCCCGCGCGCAGTGCACGTCCAGCACAGCGCGCGCGGTCGTCTACGGCCTGCTGTCCTTCGTGCTCGGCCTCTTCGACGAGGGCACGCTAGGAGAGCCCCAGGTGAGGAGCGCCACTCTGCAAACGCGCGCACACACGCACGGGTCCACAGCCCAGTGTCTCTGACCTCTGACCTCTAGCTCAGTGTCTCTGACCCCTGACCTCTAGCTCAGTGTCTCTGAACCCTGAGCCACAGCTCAGTGTCTCTGACCCACACCTCAGTGTCTCTGACCTCTGACCCACAGCTCAGTGTCTCTGACCCCTGACCCACAGCTCAGCGTCTCTGACCCACAGCTCAGTGTCTCTGACCCCTGAGTCACAGCTCAGTGTCTCTGACCTCTGAGCCACCCAGCCACCTACCAGAATGATGTTCCTTGTTGCTCGCAGGACTTGATGGACGTGGCGTGCGAGGTGCTGAGCATGCCTGCTCTCGCCGAGGCCTTCTGGGACGCTGTGAGTGCCCCACTGCCCCCTACGGCAGCCACACTCTCCATACTCACGTTACGCACTCACTCGAGCCTACATAACCACACCGCACCACCCTGTACCACCATATACACCCACACCAGCATGCAGTGCGATAGGTTGCCACACCGCAGTATAGCAACATGATAGCCGTGCTAAATTGTCCTTCCGTACTATTGCATTACGATTGTATTGCCTTTGCCGTGGTCTTATGTTGCCCTGGGGTTGTCTTGCCTTACTGTCTTCACTGTGGTGTTGTCTTGCCATGGTGTTGCCCTGCCACGGTGTTGTCTTACCGTTGTTATTGTCCTACCGTGGCGCTGTCCTGCCGTGGTTACATCCTTGCCGTGCTGCTTCTCAGGGCCTGGCGGGAGGTCTGGCCATGCTGCTGGACTCGGCTGCGGCGCAGTTCCCGTACGCGTGCGCGCCGCTGCTGCAGCTGCTCACGGCCACCGTGGTCAGCCAGGCCACGGCCAAGCGGGTGGGTGGGTGTGAGCGAGGCCTGTAACGATCTGCGTTGTATGTGTGAATTCACGCATTGAAAACATGATTACTTTTACTGACAGATAGCGATAGTTTGTTCATGTCTTTGGCATTGGAGGGGTGAATCCGGGTAATTGTTGTTCATGGCTTTGTATGTATCTATGTTCAACTTCATTTTGCATCATACGTAGGCAACCCTGCTGAGCGTAGATGCGTGGGCAAGGACACAAGAAGCAATTATAAAGAAATGAGTGTTCAATCTAGATGATTTAAAATGCGTAGCTCCAGTGGCTTCCTAATATCGGAAGGAAGAGTGCGTTCCAGACGGCCACAGAAGAGCATCTGAAAGCGACCACCTGCATACGAGGCGAGGTAGTTGACATCTCGCCGACCACGGCGCGACGTTGCCCTGCACGCAGGTCTACAACTTCCTGGACAAGATGACTTGCTACGCCGAGGCCGTGCCGCAGAGGCCACGCGACATCGAGGCGTCCGAAGACGGAACCATGTGGAGAACGACGGCACCCAGGCACCTCTACCCGTTCGGTGAGCACTCTGGACCCCCCCCCCCCCCCTTACTGAGACACCTGGACGTGGTGGTGTGGTGGTGTAGTGGTGAAAGATCTGGACAAAGTCCCATCGGTGAGCTCCTCCGGCAGGGATGGCTGCGTTGGCTGGGTCATGTTGTGGAGCTGTTAGACCATGTTTTGTGGTGAAGGTGGTGGTGGTGGAGCTGGTTAGACCATGTTTGGTGGTGGTGTGGTTAGACCATGTTTGGTGGTAATGGTGGTGGTGGTGCTGCGATCAGACCATCCATTTATTGATGATGGTGGAGGTGGCACGGTAAGGCCATAGTTGTCTTAATAGCTCATCGGATTCCTCCAGTATCAATGAATACATATTCCGTAAGGCCAACGTGTTGAAGCGCTGACGACGCGGTGTACCGTTGCGTAGGCGCGGGGAGGACCACCATGCGGCTGCCGCAGGGCGTGGTGGGACGCGTGCTGCCCCTGGGCCCAACCGTGCCGGGCGGCCCCTCCGCCCTGGTGCACTGGGAGTTTGGCTACAGCGCGTGGGCGCTGTTCGCCTGCGAGGTGGAGATGCTGCTGCACGTGGTGTCCACCGCCGGTGAGTGATCATCCTCCTCTGTCGGCGTGGCGGATTGGAAGGGCTTGGCTACAGCTGGTGCCGATCCCATGCCATTTATATGCAATGAAACCTCGAGTTTGCCGGAATTGGAGGTCAGCTTTTTGTGTTTAGTTTGTTGTCCTTCCCCCCCCCCGCACCTCCGATTAGCACGGTTGGATACGTACAGTGCGAAAGAAGTTGAACGCGCATGAGAATGTTACTGGACATTTGCGTGAATACATTCCTGCTAAACCCCCAATGTTTGATTGTTCTATTTCAATTAAAACATTTTAATAAATACATGTTGGAAGCAGTTCATATTTCGATGGTATCATGTGGTAATGCTCCATCACATGTTTTAAATCTATTACACAGTGAATATTGAACTGAAGCTTGACTTTAAAACAATTTAATCGCAAATCAAATCGCAATATCTGTCAAATCGTTCAGCCCTAATATTTACTGAGTGTGTACAGACTGAGAGCCATAGATTGGATTGTAATTGACATTTGCTTGTGCCGGCTTTCAGGCCACACTCCAGATCATAAGCCAACAGACCCCCAACATCATCTACTGTATAATAATTCCGAAATATATGCAAATTATAATTGGGAGAATGGGGGTGTTATACCGATGACAGATGTGGTGGTGGTGGTGGTGGGGAGCTGGTTGCGTAGCGGTTAGTGACGATTATCCGAACCCGTCCTGGGCCTCCTCTAGGTCGACTCAGCCTCAAGTGAGTACCTGATGCGGTGTATAAACATCGCCACTGGGGAGACCAAAGCGAACCGGGCGAGCCGTCGTCGGCCTTGACGGGCGCTGCTCGCTAACAGCTCTCGCCCTGACGGTCTGTTAAGGCTTACACGGCAGAGGTCGCAACCGGGTACCCGATACCCTACTCGATACCCGGCTACCCGTACCCGGTCAGGTATGGGTAGCCGTTTGCAACCCGTACCCGGCCGGGTACGGGTAGCCGTTTGCGACCCTGGTGCAGCCGGGTACGGGTAGGCCGTGAGTCACTGGTGAGTAACCGTTTGTCACTCATTTCCGGTAGGGTACGGGTACGGGTAGGGAACGGGTACCCGTACCCGGCCGGGTACGGGTACCCATTTGCGACCCTTGTGCGGCCGGGTACGGGTACGGGTAAGGAATCAAAACCCGTTTGCGACCTCTGTTACACGGGGGATCTTTGTCTTTGGTGGGCTCGCGACTTGTGCAGACGTGGCGCGGCACTGCGAGCGCGTGCGTCCCATCGTGCAGCTGGTGCGGCAGCTGCTGGACGCCGACGGCTCGCTCGCCGCGCCGCTGCTTCCCGTCACCTCCCGCCTCTACATGGTGCTGCAGAGGTGAGGACGCCTCCTGCGGACGACGACGACGATAACTGCAGCCACCATTCACCGCTTAAGTGGCGGTGGACGTCACCACAGCAGCGCTTTGTGCCAGGCTATGTTTTTAGGTTGAAATATTTTTGTGATGTACGTAGCCAGCCGTGTTTGTCCGAGGTGCCGGGAAGGACAACAAACTGAACACAAAAAGCTATTCTGAAGAAATGAGTTTTCAATAATGCTGATAAATAGCAAATCACATTTTAGACGTATTCTTTGGTACTAAAGTCACATAGATAGGCAAAAAAAATAAAAATCAACAAGAAACTACGACGTTTCGATTGCAACGCAAGCAATTGTCATTATCGTCATCATGACGATGGCTTGTGTTGCGGTCGTAACGTCGTAGTTTTTTGTTTATTTTATTATTTTTTAACCTATTTATGTGACTACCGAACGAAAGCTTTAAGTCAAGATTCACATTTCAGACATTTCACCAATTTGTCTAAATTAGTCATCATTTCTTCTTGGTTCTTTCGGTAAAGTAACGTAGAAGGAAAATAATCAAAAAACATTTATTTTATTATTTCCCTTCTACGTGACTTTCCCGAAAGAACCAAGAAGATGAATCCCTGCAGTCACGAAAGCTTTAAATCGAAACTTAGTCATAGATTTTTTGACCACTTCCCCACCTGCGAAGCCGGGACTCTGGTCTAGGTTGTGGAGACCTAATTGACTCGTCTCTCTGTTATAACCTTTTATTTTATTGTTGTGCGTTCGTGCTCCTTTTATTTTCGTGCCATTTCTCCATTTGTTTATTCATTTTTATTATCAGAGGGTTTTCATTTTGCTCCGTAGTCGTTGTAAGAAATAGGATTTGGCACTCGTATATATTTCTAGACTTGAAGCTTTCGTGACTGCAAGGAATCATATTCTTAGTTGTTTTCGGTAAAGTTACGTAGGTAAAACATCAAAATTAATAAAAATAATAAAATAAAATAAAGATCACGACGTTTCGGAGGCAACACAAGTCTCCGTCATCAGGTGGGACAGTCACAGCCAGATTAGCTGCATCAAGTGAGGCAATGATTCAAGATGTAATCCCTTAAAAGCGAGTTGAGGGGGGAGGAGAGGGGGGGGGCTCATCAGAATGTGGTAGCCAATGAATGGAAAGTATCGGGAGAGAGGGGCCAAAAAAGGGTGGGCGACGGCGTGGAAGCTATTGTGCGCAAGCGACACACTGCTGCCCACGCCAACGCATTGGACAGAGAGGGGGGGGAGGGGGAGGTCTGATACACATGGAAAGATGTTATTAACCACGCAAAAAAGACTTAATTACACTTTTTTGACCATCTTATCTGACAGGCACTAGTTTACTTTACTTGACCGAGTGTTAACATCCCCAGTGTTTAACAGTAATCTCTTCATTGTTCAGCCAGCATTGGTATAAACGTACGCATTTTCTTTTCTTTTCTATCATGTGTATCAGACCTCCCCCTCCCCCCCTCTCTGTCCAATGCGTTGGCGTGGGCAGCAGTGTGTCGCTTGCGCACAATAGCTTCCACGCCGTCGCCCACCCTTTTTTGGCCCCTCTCTCCTGATACTTTCCATTCATTGGCTACCACATTCTGATGAGCCCCCCCCCCCCTCTCCTCCCCCCTCAACTCGCTTTTAAGGGATTACATCTTGAATCATTGCCTCACTTGATGCAGCTAATCTGGCTGTGACTGTCCCACCTGATGACGGAGACTTGTGTTGCCTCCGAAACGTCGTGATCTTTATTTTATTTTATTATTTTTATAAATTTTGATGTTTTACCTACGTGACTTTACCGAAAACACCTAAGAATATCACTCGTATATTATTAATGTGCAGCGTTGTGGGATGTAATTATGACGCTATATAAAATGAAATTGTTATTCTGTAATCACGTATTGTGCGACTGACAGCATACGCGTGATAAGAGCTGTGTATAGATTTTAACGGCATGGTGAGCAGACGACTGACTTATCCTGGGTGAGCTGTAGTTAAAGGCTCTTCATCTGCCTTCGTACTGAACGTGTGCAGCAAAGCACCAAACACAGGACGACAAACACACTCGGTACAATCGACATCGCGATAATCGTCATCACATTGTGAAAATTTTACGTATCGTATCGAGAAAATTGTTATTTTTGAGTGCGTGTTCGTGTACCCCCGTGTCCCCATGTCTCCTCCATGCGCGCAGGCTCACGTGTGTACCCAGCCCGCCGCTCGACGTCATCGCGGCGTGCGTGAACTGCCTGGCGGCGCTCGTGCCTTATGGTGCCGCCAAGGTGTGTGCGCCGCTCATGAAACGTGGGCCCTCTGGCCCTCACGGAGTTCGTGAAACGTGGGCCCTCTGGCCTTAATGGAGTTCGTTAAACGTGGGCCCTCTTCCTGTAATGGAGTTGGTGAAACGTGGGCCTTTTGGCGCTAACGGAGTTCGTGAAACATGGGCCTTCTGGCCCTCACGGACAAAGTGAAACATGGGCCCTCTTGATTTGAAGCTTTCGTGACTGCAGGAAATCCATACTCTTTGGTTCTTTCGGTAAAGTCACGTAGGTATAAAATAAAATACCTACGTGACTTTACCGAAAGAACCAAAGAGTATGGGCTCTCTTGTCCTCACGGAGAATGTGTAACGTGGGCCCTATTGCTCTAATTGAGACTGTGAAACGTGGGCCTTCTGGCCCTAACGGAGATTGTGAAATGTGGGCCCTCTTACCGTAACGGAGGTCATGAAACGTGGGCCCCTCTCGACCTTACGGGGATCGTAAAACTATTGTGAAACATGAGCCCTCTGTTTAACACACGTAGGCTTTCGCGACCAATATTCTTCATAATAAAGGCCAAACGTGACACATTTTTTACTGTTTGGCCGTGTCGGGTGGTGGAGGGTTACGACACATAAATAACGTGATCTAACCCAAAAACCATTATGAATGACCCATCTGGTTCCGAACGGAGGTCGTAAAACGTGGGACACTTGCCGTAACGTCGTCAACCTGTGTCCCGTGGTGCGGTGGCCTCGGCGCAGGTGTGGAGCGACGTGCAGCACACGGGGCTCCTTCCCTTCACCGTGTCCCCCGTGAGCAACGCCGCACGGGCAGCCAGGTACCCTCTCCGTCGTGCCTCTCGCACTCCGTTCCTCTTCGGCAACACACAAAGCACGTTTCATCACGTCTCGGCGCAACCCAATTACAGTGTCCCGCTTGGGTCTAGTCAAGGGGACCCCTAGCAGCAGCTGTCGCTGCGTGGCTCAAGGTGTACGCAGCCACCGGTCTGCTTCCCGGCATTAGTCTTATAGGAGGGACGATATTGCCACGTGTGGGTTTTTTTTTTCTCAATTAAATCTCTATTCGTCTATGTTTTTTAACCTTATTCTTGGTTCTTACGGTAAAGTCACTTAGAAGGGAAACAGTAAAATAATGCAAATTTAAAACAATGAAATTGTCACGACGTTTCGAATGCAACACAAGCAGGTGTGAAAAAACACGGCAAGAAAATTTGAAAAAAGTGGCGTTTTTTTCTTAACGTTAGCACCACGGACAGCGATTTTGGCAGTTCAGATGGACGAGTCCATCCTTCTACGTGACTTTACCGAAAGAACCAAGAATATGAATCCCTGCAATCACGAAAGCTTTAAATCAAAATCTTTTAACCTTCTCGGCTGTAAAACAGGCCACCGTAGTGCAGTGGTGTCGGCAGGGTCCCGCAGAGAGCGGTGGATGTGTGAATGACGGACGGATGGCTGCCTGGCAAGCTCAGAGTGTGCACATGTGTACTCGTGTATGTGGTTAGCGGTTCGCGTGCTGTGCTACGAACCCGGCCACCTGAGTTCGATACCCACTCGGGGCCAAAATCCTTTGACGATTATTTAAACCGGTCTTGGGCCTTTCCGAGGTCGACTCAGCCTCAAATGAGTACCTGATGTGGTGCATAAACATCGCCACTTGGGGAGACAAAAGCGGCCGGGCTTGGTGCTGGCCACCCACCCCCTCGTGTGCCGTGCCAGCCTTTATAGGTGCTACTCGCTAACAGCACTTGCCCCAACAATCTGTTAAGGCTATCCCGGGGATTTTTGTCTTTGGAGGGAGCAGTCGGTGATCTCGGTCAGTTTACCCATAACACCTGGGTCAGTCCCGTGACTTGTCAGCGAGCCCTCTACACTCCTCCCATAGCACCTCGGAGTGCATCTGGGCGCGGTGGTGACGTCACCGCTGCTTACGTGGCGAATGGCGGCTGTTGTTGTTATTGTTGGGGAGAGGTAGCGCAGTGGTTAGCACACCGCGGTACAATCCCAGTCCCCCCGGGTTAAATTCACGGCGACAACGTACGTCCGAGCGCCTGATGCTGGGCGGTAAACATCAGCGCTGGGGAGACAAAGGCGGTCAAGCGTGCTACTCAGGTGTAATAGGTCACACCTGGGTAAGGGCACTTGCTGCAACAGTCTACCGCACGTGGGCGCTGGGCGCACAGCACTCGCGCCCATCGCGGCTCTGGCACGGTGGAGAGATGTTAACTACCTCGCCCGGTATACAGGAGTTCGTATGTTCGATCCCGACCCTGACGTATTTTTGGGGGGATCTGCGTTGCCTTCGTCTGTGCGACTCAGCGGGGAGGGCATGCACGCGGGAAACTACGGGAATCTGCTCGTCGGCTTCGAGAGGCACCGGGGCGATTTCCGCGTGACGGCGTCGTACCTCCGTCTCGTCACCGCCCTCCTGAAGGTCACGCCACCACCATCCCTCCCGCTCGCTACTGACAGCCTGCTCCCCTGACTCGCCCTGCTCCCCCCTCACCGCTCCCCTCCCACCGCTCCCCTCCCACCGCTCCCCTCCCCCCGCTCCCCTCTCACCGCTCCTCGCCCACCGCTCCCCTCCCACCGCTCCCCTCCCACCGCTCCCCTCCCACCGCTCCCCTCCCACCGCTCCCCTCCCACCGCTCCTCGCCCACCGCTCCCCTCCCATCGCTCCCCTCCCACCGCTCCCCTCCCACCGCTCCCCTCCCACCGCGCCCCTCCCACCGCTCCCCTCCCACCGCTCCCCTCCCATCTCTCCCCTCCCACCGCTCCCCTCCCACCGCGCCCCTCCCACCGCTCCCCTCCCACCGCTCCCCTCCCACCGCTCCCTTCCCACCGCTCCCCTCCCATCGCTCCCCTCCCACCGCTCCCCTCCCACCGCTCCCCTCCCACAGCTCCCCTCCCACCGCTCCCCTCCCACCGCGCCCCTCCCACCGCTCCCCTCCCACCGCTCCCCTCCCACCGCTCCCCTCCCACCGCTCCCCTATCACCGCGCCCCTCTTGTGCCCTCGCCCCCCCCCCAACGTGTGACCTCCTCCCCCCCCCGCTCCCCTCCCTGTGTGTCCCCCCGGCTGTGACGTGCGCAGGGCCTGGTGGGGAGCAGCCAGTACCCGAGCCTGCTGCCCTGCCTCGTCTTCACGCTCAAGGAGATCCTGGCGCGGTACCGCACGTGGGCGCTGGGCGGCGCCGACGGGCACCGCGAGTGCATCGGTCGGTTTCCCCCGCGCACCGCACTCGCGCCCATCGCGGCTCTGGCACGGTGCCGAGATGTTAACTACCTCGCGTGGGATACAGGAGGTCGTATGTTCGGTCCCGATCCCGACGTATATTTTTTTTTCGCGTGGAATTTTTTCTCCGCGCCCTCCGTTTTTTTTTCCCTCCACATTTAGAATCGACGTGCGTTTATATGTAGCTGCTCCTAGAAATGTCCACGCGATGATAAGCTGCTTCGTTCAGCTCTCATGTCCGGTCAGGTCGCTTCTGAAAAAGAGCTATATCGCTCAGTGGGCCTTGTCTGGTAAAATAAAATTGATCTCTGGCACGTTAGAAGGTCGCACTCATCATTTGTGGCAAGCGCTTAATGCTCTTCCGGTATTAGGAAACGCACACCCCCCCCTACACCTCCGACTACAACGGTTGGCTACGTATTGTGCGAAAGAAGTTCAACATACGTATGTAGACATACGTACGGTCAACCCATGGCACCTGGGTCTATCCCGTGACTTCCTGCCAAGCGGGCCTTCGACACTTCGCGTGGCCTCAAAATTGCAGCGAATGTGGCACAGACGCCGCGGGTGACGTCACCGCCGATTGGTGGTGAACGGCGGCGGTGGTTGTTGTTGTCTTCGTCGTCATAATGAGTTCACGTTTATTTGATTTGTTACACGGAATCGTCTGTGCTGTGTCTGTAGGAAAGTTGATGCTGGAGCAGATCCACTTTGTGCTCAACATCAGCGTCGACAGTGGCAGGTACGGCCACACAGCCGGAACTAGCAGGGCCACCCCGTGGCCTGCTGTCGTCTCTTCTGTCTTAACACTTTTCAACTTAGCTTGGCCGCACTAACGGCGTCATGCGCCGTCCCTTAACAGCTGCTCGCGAACGGCACTTGTCACATCCGTCTTTGCGGGAGGCACGGCGGTGGTAAGCAGCGGTAAAGACGGTCGTGATGGTGGCCACGGTGGTAACGGTATTGGTGATGGGGAGCGGTGGCGCAGCGGTTAGTGCGCTGCGCAACGGACCAGACGACCCGAGTTCGATTTCCCGCTCACGGCCAACACCAGCGGTGATTATCTGAACCATTACTGGGCCTCCCCTAGGTTGACTCAACCTCAAATGAGTACCCGGTGTGATCTGTGAGCATCGCCACTTGTGTGCTGTGTACCGGCCTTCGGAGGTGCTGCTCACTAACAGCACTTGCCCCAACAGTCTACATGGGATACACGGGGGGGGGGGGGGGGTATTTGTCGTTGGTGCTGGTGGTGGCACACAATGGAAAGACATTTCTACACACGTGACTTTACCGAAAGAACCAATGAGTATCGTAAATCCTGCAGTCACGAAAGCTTCAATCCTAGATTAATGGTAAGATGGTCATTACATTGGGCATGGTGGTTAATCTGTTGGTAATGATAGTGGTGTTGGTAATGGTGGTGGTATTGGTATTGGTGAAAGTATTCGTGATGAGGATGGTGGCGGTAGTTGCAGTGGGGAGATTTTTGGTGATGTTCGTAATTTTGTGAAAGTAAGGGTGGTGCTGTTGGTCGTGATGATGATAGTGTGGGGAGCGGTGGCGTGGCGGTTAGCGCTCTCCGCCACGAACCTGGCGAATCGAATTCGTTTCCGCACACGGCCCACACTGGTGACGATTATCTGAACCGGTCCTGGATCTCCCCTAGGTGTACTCGACCTCAAATAAGTACCCAGTGTCCTGTGTGAACAACGCCTCTCGGTAGAAGAAGGTCGCCGGGCGTGGTGCAGCATCATATGCCACAGTGTCGGCCTTCATAGGCACCGATACTCGCTAGCAGCACTTTCCCCAGCAGGCCATGAAGACTACACAGAGGGGGGATCTTTATCTTTGACGATGATGCTGATTCTAGATTTGAAGCTTTCGTGACTGCAAGGTTTCATACTCTTATTCATACTCTTATTTCTATTATTTTATTTATTTTATTTTTGACTTACGTGACTTTACCGAAAACAACCTAAGAGGATGATGTTGATGTTGACGTTGTGCGCAGGGGTCCCAGCCTGCAGGCCGTGTGTCTGCACAGCCTCCTGCACGGCGAGTCCGGCCTGGCCCTCATCCACATGCTGTCCATCGGCGTGGGCGCCATCGACACCGTCCTGGCCGCCCAGCCCGGCCGGTACGCAAACTGCACTCGGCCACGGCCGGCGCCACGCCAGCGCGCACACCTTGATGACGTGTCAAAGGTCACAAACGCCGTCCGGTTACATCTTGGGAGAGGCGGAGAGCATCCAAACTCTCTGCTACCGCCACACCGCGACCTGCCCACCAACTGACCGCGTGCGGTGTGCCGCATTTGTGCTGCTGGGTGGACGTGGGCGGAGAGGGATTCGAGAAACTTGAACCGTTGCTTTGTTGGGTTTAAAAACTGGCCACCCCTGGATTGTGCGCCCACGCTTACAACATTGCAGATTCTTTAAACATCCCCAGTAATTTGTGAGATGCAGTCCATTCACCTACATTCTACCGGGGACAGTCGGACATCCCACTGCCTCTCACTAGCAGTCCCATGGCTCACGGACTTTTAATGGGTCCTATGGGGACCGAGGATTGCGTGGGGTCTTCTCTCGGGGGGAAGAGAGTAATTAATTCGTTTTAAAAGCTTTTCCAATATCCCTCTCTTCCCAGACAGCCTGACCACATGACAGAGTCACTCTCGCTCCATCCCACTCCCCCATCAACGCCCTCCCTCCCTCCCCTCCCTCCCTCCCCATCATCGCCCTCCCTTCCTCTCCTCCCAACACAACTCCACTTCCCCATAACCGCTCGCAGTCCCCTCTCTAGCTTTGTTGAGGAAGACCACCACGCCCAGGAGTCGTACCTGTTGCCCAAAAGAGCAAGAGGATGTGATGGGGGGTGGTGGGGGGGGATGAGACTCGAATTTTCGAACCGTGGTGTCCGTCGCAGAGTTCTGGAGGGACCGGCGCTCACGCTTATCCAGACCATGAAGCTGGCATTCTCCGTCATCAACAACACGCTGAGGCTCAAGCCGGCGTCGGACGAGCTCACGCCGCTGGAGCACGCGCTCACTCAGCAGGGTGAGCGGTCGCGTCGTCGCAACGTCACGCGGCCACCCAGCCGGCGATCGTTTGGGCTGCGTCGTTTATCTCAGTCGTAGTCCTCGTATATATCTATATATAAACGGGAAATGTGTGAATGTGCGTCTGTTCTAAATGTTTAGCGTACTTCTCAACATGCAACAAACTTGAAATTTGGCATGTGGGTAGCTTCCAGACTGTACACAATGCAAAACTTATAAAATAGACTTTTGTATTTTGGGGGGGGAGGGAGTGCAATAATGGATGTATTTTGCACGACAAGTGAGCGGTGACGTCACATCTGTGATGTCACCCGCATGCGGCAGCGTCACGCAGTGTGCCTGCTGACGTCACGCATCCCCCGCCCCACCCTCCGTGTAGGCCGTGTATTAATCCAAGACAAGAATCCAAGTCTCGGGCGAAGCCGGGTGGTAAAGCTAGTATATTTATAAATGTTTTTTACCAGGTATGGCTCCCACTGAGCTGCTATGTAGCTTTTTTTCAGAAACAACCCTGGCTATCGCAAATGATAGCTCAATGACGATGGCTTATCATCATCATCGTCGTCGTCACGTGAAACTTTCTACCAGCAGCGAAGTACTCGAAACGAGCGACGTTGATTCTAAATGTGGAGGGGAAAAACACCGGAGGACCCGGAGAAAAATCCACGTGACCATGGGGAGAGAGAGACACGCAAACTCCAAATATATGCAGGCGTGAGGGTCAGGGTCGGGATCGAACCCATGATCTCCTGTATACCAGGCGAGGGAGTTAACATCTAGCCACCGTGATGATGATGATGATGACAGAGAGAGACACGCAAACTCCAAATATACAGCAGCAGGCGTCAGGGCCAGGATCGAACTCGCGACCTTCTGTCAGCGATCCCATTCTCATAGTGTGGCCGACTGAAGCGGTGAAACATTGAGTCGGTTGTTCGGTGCGAGCGGGACACGCGTCACATTTTTTAAATCCTTTATATTAAGTTCGCTTGCTTGCTTGCTTGCGCGCTTACGACCGTGCAAATCTTTCGGTCGTTTTTTAACCCACTTCCCGTGATCCAATTGAGCTGACATTTTGCACACACTTTTTAGGAAAAATAAATTATATTTTATTACCAATTGCTTAATGGTGGCAGGCAATCATCTGACCCATAGGTGGCAGCCATCTCAAGCCAGAGGACGAGAGGACTCTAGCCGCCATGCATATAAAGGATTTATAGTGAAAAACTTTGTTTTTACGGGTTAATTTTTTCCCCCCCCCCCACTGTCATCCGCTTGGCGAGTTCGGTGAGCTCGGCGAGTCTCTTCTGTTTGTACGGTATGCAGCCAGTCACCGCCCTCGGCGTCCGTCGGCGCACTTGCGGTCTCGAGCAGCGTCGCTAAGTTTTCCGCGTCTCCGTCGAGAGGGATTATAACTCCCTCTCATCACAGTCCTGCTGTCTCGTCTCCTACGACATCTACCAGCGTTCCCCGCGCCCGTCACCCCCCCCCCCGCGTCCACCCCGTCTCCCTCCCGCCCCCCTCCCCGCGTCCCCCCATGACTCGTGCGTGGGTTTGCGCGCCATCCACCCACCGCAGGCGTCCACGGCAACGTGATGGCGATCCTGGCGCGTTACATTTACCACCGGCACGACGCCGCGCTGCCCAGGCTCGCCGTGCAGCTGCTCAAGCGCCTCGCCATGGTGAGCGCCAGCAGTGGCCCCACCCCCCACCCCCCTTCAGTACAGGTAGTCCCCGAGTTACGATGGTCCGACTTACGATATTTCGATCTTACGATGGCGATAGCGATACGACAAAATTGCCATCAGCAACCCTAACATCGTTCAAGTGTGCAGACGAAGGACAGAATCTTGGTGACTAGAGTACAATATGATACGTTACGATACGTTCAATGCATGTATGATACGTAGCTTTAGCGATTTCATTTTAGGGTTACCACGATACGTTCAATGCATGCTAAAAGTTTTTACAGCAGATAGGATTGTTTCCTGAAAAAACTTTCTATTAAATTGCAGTTCATATAGGTAGGTTAAGAATTTACCTTGTTTTTTTACTTTACATTTTATTGTGCAATGCAGTATTGTAATTAATAAATACATACAGTATATAGTTTATACAGTACGCTACTGTAAATTGCTCTGTTTTGCTAAATTATCACCATTCTTTAAGACTCCTGGGTAGGCTAGGCCATCTTCGACTTACGATATTTTCGACTTACGATGGGGTCATCGTAACGCATCTCCATCGTAATTAGAGGACTACCTGTACCTTTATTTTTGACTGCAGGAAGAATCTGATGAGCTATAAAGCTCTTGATCAAAGATTTCCAATAGGGGCATGGGGGTCAGAGAGTTACAACAACGAACAATTCAACAAACACGATTCGAGTGCAAAGTATCGGGGAGATAAACAAATCGGTAAGAAAAGTGGATGAGGTTAACGATTAATTATTAAGTTCATTGTGCGCCCCATCTGAATGGAGTTGATACAATCCAAACTGTCAAAAGTTGATGGTTAAAGTATTCCAATGACGCTGGCATTGGTATCACACTTTACACTTTCCCGGACACCTTACCGCTGTAGTAACATCCTCTTTTGTAAAATGATGGATGCGTTTCATTTTTTTTATTTTTTTAAAATTTATTTTATAGTTAAACTTGCGTTTCATTACGTCCCCGGGCACAAACAGCGGTCAAAGGAATCGTAAACACACGTGAACAAAAATATGTCCATCAGCTTCCCGCATCATTATTCTCTAGCAGCATTTGTTTAAGTTTGCGTAACTCTGGATCGGTTTCGACCTTGTGGGTTTTATTGGCAATTGCATTCCCAGAATCTAAATAAAGTTGTTACAGATTGTGAATTTTTTTTCTCAGGGTTGATGTTGGCAATTATTAACGTGTGTGAATTCAGTGAAATTAAATCCGTTAACTGTTGTTTTAACAACCGATGATGGCGCTGGTTCTTTGGCACATGTTTGTGCAACACGTGCTGGCGCTGCGGGGAGCGGTGCCACAGCGGTTAGCGCGCGGCGCTACGAACCTGGCTAATCGTGTTCCATTCCCGCTCATGGACATTTATCTGAACCGGTCCTGGGCCTCCCGTAGGTCGACTCAGCCTCAAATGAGAATCAGTTGCAGTGTGTTAACATCACCACTTGGGAGACAAAGGTGATGGGGCGCGATGCTGGCCACACACCCCCTCGTGCACCGTGCCGGCCTTCGTAATTGCTACTCGCTAACAGCACTTGCCCCAGCAGTCTTCTAGAGGCCGTATGGGGGATCTTTGTCCTTGTGGCGCGTGCCGTGTGAGTGACGGGCGGCTTGTGCCGGCAGGTGGCGCCCATGTCGGTGTACGGCTGTCTCGGCGGAGATGCGCCGGCCATACGGGACGCCTTTATCGGCCGCCTGCGATCACCCACCGAGGTGCAGGCTCCTCACAAACAGCCCTCAGAGTCCCCGCGTGTCCACTCACCACGTGTCGCTCTGCGTGCCCACTCACCACGTGTTGCCCACTCACCACGTGTCACACTGTGTGCCCACTCACCACGTGTCACACTGTGTACCCACTCACCACGTGTCACACTGTGCCCACTCACCACGTGTCACACTGTGTGCCCACTCACCACGTGTCACACTGTGTACCCACTCACCACGCGTCACACTGTGTACCCACTCACCACACGTCACACTGTGTGCCCACTCACCACGCGTCACACTGTGTGCCCACTCACCACGTGTCACACTGTGTGCCCACTCACCACGCGTCACACTGTGCACCCACTCACCACGTGTCACACTGTGTGCCCACTCACCACGTGTTGCCCACTCACCACGTGTCACACTGTGAACCCACTCACCACGCGTCACACTGTGTACCCACTCACCACGTGTCACACTGTGTACCCACTCACCACGCATCACACTGTGTGCCCACTCACCACGTGTCACACTGTGTGCCCACTCACCATGCGCCACACTGTGTACCCACTCACCACGTGTCACACTGTGTGCCCACTCACCACGCGTCACACTGTGTACCCACTCACCACGTGTCACACTGTGTGCCCACTCACCACGCGTCACACTGTGTACCCACTCACCACGCGTCACACTGTGTACCCACTCACCACGTGTCACACTGTGTACCCACTCACCACGTGTCACACTGTGTACCCACTCACCACGCGTCACACTGTGTACCCACTCACCACGCGTCACACTGTGTGCCCACTCACCACGCGTCACACTGTGTACCCACTCACCACGTGTCACACTGTGTACCCACTCACCACGCGTCACACTGTGTGCCCACTCACCACGCGTCACACTGTGTGCCCACTCACCACGTGTCACACTGTGTACCCACTCACCACGTGTCACACTGTGTGCCCACTCACTACGCGTCACACTGTGTACCCACTCACCACGTGTCACACTGTGTACCCACTCACCACGTGTCACACTGTGTGCCCACTCACCACGCGTCACACTGTGTACCCACTCACCACGTGTCACACTGTGTACCCACTCACCACGCGTCACACTGTGTGCCCACTCACCACGTGTCACACTGTGTACCCACTCACCACGTGTCACACTGTGTACCCACTCACCACGCGTCACACTGTCACACTGTGTGCCCACTCACCACGCGTCACACTGTGTGCCCACTCACCACGCGTCACACTGTGTACCCACTCACCACGTGTCACATTGTGTACCCACTCACCACGTGTCACACTGCGTGCTCACTCACCACGTGTCACACTGTGTACCCACTCACCACGTGTCACACTGTGTACCCACTCACCACGTGTCACACTGTGTACCCACTCACCACGTGTCACACTGTGTACCCACTCACCACGCGTCACACTGTGTGCCCACTCACCACGTGTCACACTGTGTACCCACTCACCACGCGTCACACTGTGTGCCCACTCACCACGCGTCACACTGTGTACCCACTCACCACGCGTCACACTGTGTGCCCACTCACCACGCGTCACACTGTGTGCCCACTCAGCCACGTGTCACACTGTGTACCCACTCGCCACGCGTCACACTATGTGCCCACTCACCACGTGTCACACTGTGTGCCCACTCACCACGCGTCACACTGTGTGCCCACTCACAACGTGTCACACTGTGTGCCCACTCACCACGTGTCACACTGTACCCACTCACCACGTGTCACACTGTGTGCCCACTCACCACGTGTTACACTGTGTGCCCACTCACCACGTGTCACACTGTGTACCCACTCACCACGTGTCACACTGTGTGCCCACTCACCACGTGTTACACTGTGTGCCCACTCACCACGTGTCACACTGCGTGCCCACTCACCACGTGTTGTTCGGTGCGTCCACTCACTACGCGTTGTCCGCCGTGTGCCCAGGATATGAGAATCAAGGTGATGATCCTGGAGTTCCTGACGGTTGCCGTGGAGACCCAGCCCGGCCTCATCGAGCTCTTCCTGGACCTGCAGCCGGAGAGCGGCGCGGATAGCGGCTCCAAGGTGAGAAACGGACGCACGCACACATGCACACATACATAAATACATACACGCACACATGCGTGTGTATCATATGTGCGTGTGTGTATAATGGGGAGCAGTTAGCGCGCTGCGCGACGAACCCGGCGACCCAAGTTCGGTTCCCGCTCACGGTCCTGGGCCTCGCCTAGGTCGACTCAGCCTGAAATTAGTACCTGGTGCGGTGTCTAAACATCGCCACTGGGGAGACAAAGGCGGTCGGGCGTGGTGCTAGCCACCCACCCCCTCGTGTACCGTTCCGGCCTTCATAGGTGCTCGCTAACAGCACTTGCCCTTACAGTCTGTTAAGGCTATATGGGGGATCTTTATCTTTGTGTATGTATGTAGTGTATCTATGTATATGTGTGTATGTATATGTGTATCTACGTGTGTATTTATGTGTGTATGTATGTATGTGTGTATGTATGAGTGTATGTGTGTATGTATGAGTGTATGTGTGTATGTATGAGTGTATGTGTGTATTTATGTGTGTATGTATGTATGAGTGTATGCGTGTATTTATGTGTGTATGTATGTGTGTGTCTACGTGTGTATGTATGTGTGTATCTGTGTGTAAGTATGTGTGTATCTATGTATGTATGAGTGTGTGTATGAGTGTATGTGTGTATGTATGTGTGTATGTGTGTATGTATGTGTGTATCTGTGTGTGTATGAGTGTATGTATTATGTATGAGTGTATGTGTGTATGTATGTGTGTATGTATGAGTGTATGTGTGTATTTATGTGTGTATGCATGTGTATCTACGTGTGTATGTATGTGTGTATGTATGAGTGTATGTGTGTGTGTATCTACGTGTGTATGTATGTGTGTATCTGTGTGTAAGTATGTGTGTATGTATGTATGAGTGTATGTTTGTATGTATGAGTGTATGTGTGTACGGCGGATCTTTGTCTTTGTGTGCGTCGGCTACCCAGCAGGAGCTGGCGCTGGGCAATGGCAGCTGCCTGCCCGTGGTGCTCGAGTTGGTGTGTGTGGAAGGCCCTGGGGCGCCCTCCTGTCCCCCGCTGCTCCACCGCACCGCCGTGGCCTTCGTGTACGCGCTGTGGCAGGACCGTCGGCAGAGCGCCATGACCATCCTGAGAAGCAGGTGGGGCGCCACCCACCCATCTACTCGACAACCACAAACCTGTCAAACCCCTTCTCAGTGCTTCGACCTTATCGCAGACCAATTCAGTGCTTATCGGTCACCCCGTGCCCCCTTATTAATCTCAGCGTTCATCCTACCAAGTCCCATCGCAAGGGAGAAACGCAAACAAATAGACAAAAAAGTATATTTTTGTCCGTATTGAAATGGCTGTACGGCCATATGGACCTGAAAACTCAATTTCCCTGCACAAGAATACGGGCTAAACCGTGATGGGTTGACACGGTATGCAACCACCCGCTTGCCCATCATACCTGTGAAGCTTGCCGACCCAATAGCACCGGCAACGCAGTTTGTGTGTCATAGCGTTGTCCGCTGGTTTTTATTTCTTTCAGGAAGGACTTTTGGGAGAACCTCACCTATCCCCTGTTCAGCGACTTCCTGCCAATATCCACCGACATCGAGGTACACGTTCACCGCATCGCGCGGCGCTTTCAGATGCGCTTCTGCAGCTGTCTGGAACGCTCTCTTCCTTCCGATATTAGGAAGCCACTTTTAAATCATCTAGATCAGGGGTGGGGAACCTTTTTTCTGCCAAGGGCCATTTGGATATTTATAACATCATTCGCGGGCCATGCAAAATTCAATTTTCGTTGCTATGAAAAAAGCTCCTATATTTATTGAATTTCGAGTCGTGCGTTTGCCTTGGCAGGGTCAGACAATTATTTTGTGGGCTTTTTGCGGCCCGCAGGCCGGACATTCCCCACCCTGATCTAGGTTGACAAACTAATTTCTTTAGAACTGCTTTTTGTGTTTAGTTTGTTGTCTTTCGCCCGCACCTCTGATTAGCGCGGTTGGCTACGCGCGGGGGAAAAAGAAGAACATACAAACACACGTAGATACACACAGATACACACATACATACACACATAGATACACACATACATACATACACACATACATACACACATAGATACACACATACATACACACATAGATACACACATACATACACACACAGATACACACATACATACACACATAGATACACACATAGATACACACATACATACACACATAGATACACACACACATGCATACACACATAAATACACACATACACTCATACATACACACATACATACACACATACATACATACACACATACACTCATACATACACACATACATACACACATAGATACACACATACATACACACATAGATACACACATACATACACACATAGATACACACATAGATACACACATACATACAGGCATAGATACACACACACATACATACACACATAAATACACACATACACTCATACATACACACATACATACACACATACATAACCAAGGCCTCATCGTTTGAACAAACTAGCAACACCTGTGGATTTTTTCTCTGCGTGGATTTTCTCCGGGTCCTCCTGGTTTTTTTTTCTCCTCCACAGTTCAGATCAACATGACGCATTTCAGAGTATTCGGCTGGTGTACATTTTCACGTGATGATCACAAGCTTCCTTGTTGAGCCATCAATTGTGGCCACTGAAAAGGAGCTATGTGATAGCTCAGTGGGAGCCTTACCTGGTAAAATAAAAAGTTTAGTTTTGAAAGTTGAGCTTAGATTTTGATTTAAATCTTTCGTGACTGCAGGGATTCATATTTTTGGTTCTTTCGGTAAAGTCACGTAGAAGGGAAACAATAAAATAATAAAAATCTAAAACAATACAATTCTCATGCCATTTCGACTGCAACACAAGCAATCATCATCAGGTGTGAAATCCATCACGAGGTGTGGATTTCACACCTGATGATGATTGACATGTCGTGAGAATGTTATTGTTTTATATTATTATTTTATTGTTTCCCTTCTACGTGACTTTACCGAAAGAACCAAGAATATAGTTGAGCTTAGGTTAAACAAAATACACTTGGAACGATATCAAGACCATCATCACCACCACCGTCGTCATCACTAGCAGTGGGAGCCTTACCTGGTAAAATAAAAAGGTTAAGTTTAGTTGAAGCTCACGACGTTTCGGGCGCCCAGTCTGCCTCAGCAGCAGACCACGCTTTCCTACCTGATGACGGACACTTGTGTTGCTACCCACGTGACTTTACCGAAAGAGCCAAAGAGTTATGGACTCCTGCAGTCACGAAAGCTTCAAATCGAGATGAAAGTTGAAGAGTCCTTGCCTTGCTGTGAACCGCGAGTGACGTCCGGCGGTGTCGCCCTGTGCCGCCCCTCTCCTCGTCAGGTCAGCACGCTCGAAGCGTGCGCCTTCATCCTCAAGATCATCTCCCTGGAGGTGTTCTACGTCGTCAGGTGAGACTCCCCGCGCTGCGTCCGCTCCGCGTCCCCCATGCAAACCCCACCAACGGCTGTCCGGGCCCAGACGAGATTACTCGTATGGGATGTTCAAATACCTTTAGCAAGGAATCAAGTCTGCATTAACCACACGTACTTGTGGTGATGTCGCTGCTCGCCCCGAGCTATGAATTAAATTTGGTTCCGCACTTCCATTTGGCCAAATTCCAGCTGTGAGAAATTTCAATGTTTGGTTTGGTGTGTCATGGGCCCAACGTTACTCTCTGTCTGTGGACCAGAAGGCGGCACCTGACGACGTTAGGGAGGTAGTTCTACAATATCCGCTTACGTGGGCCGTTCGTCTGTCACAAAGGGGGTCGCGCTGCTGCACGAGACATCGGAATTGATTCCGATGTCACGACGCCGGTCGCATCATCCGGATTTAAATCGGGGAGAAGCGGCGTTTCCAAATATTCCACAGTTACACATTTTGGCAAAGATGCGACCGCAGCGACGTTTGGCTGCATGCGGCCACGCTGATGCCCCTGCCGCTACTTCCGCCACCTCCCCCCCCCCCGGCCCCCCGTTCCAGTGGCTCTCTGGACCCGTCGCTGGTGCTGGTGCTGCGGAGGCTGAATGAGGGCGGCCGTTACCGCTACTGGTCGGGCTACGTGCGCGGGCTGGCGTGCCGCCTGGCGTCGCGCGCGCAGCTCGGCGACGGGGACCAGGACGTTGGCGGCGGTGGCGGCGGCGCCGGCTACGCGGCGGCGCCGGAGGCCGCAGAAGACGGAACCAACCTGGTGGAGGCGTGGAGGACCCTGCTCATCCTCGCCACCAATCACGTACGTCCGTGCCAGCGGTCACGCGGGTGCGCGAGCGGTCACATAGGGACGCTGCAATCACATAGGCCGTCGCCTCCCCCGTGCTGGTCCTGTGTTGCGCGCGAGTGATATTGTTCGGATTATTATTGTTTTGCAGTTGAATTGTATCTTGGTGAGCATTTATATGGGGTCAGTGGGGCAGTGAGTGAGTGAGCGGTTAGCTGGGCTGGTGGGAAAGTGAATGGGTGGGTGAGTAAGTGAATGGGTGGGTGAGTAAGTGAATGGGTGGGTGGGAGGGCAAGTTAGTAAATAGGCGGGTTGGTCAATAAATGGATCGGTAGATGGGTGAGTGAGTGGGCCGGTTGATGGGTGAGTTAGCCAGTGAATGTACGCGCAGAAAATGAGCGAGAGGGCGAGTGCATGTATTTCGTGACCAAGTGAACACGCGAGTGAGCGGTCGACTGAAACGAGTGAATGAGCGATTGAGTCGCTGAGTAAGTGAGCAAGCAGGGTGAGTGAGCCTGTGAGTGACTGAGCGAGCGTGTGAGCGCGCCCGAGCCGTGCCGTGCTCACGCGCCGTGCGTGTCGCTGCAGGGGAACATTCTCTTCCTGGACGACGACGAGACCCGGGCCACCGTCATGCAGGACGTCCTGGCGGGGCTCAGCGTCCTGGTAAGAGTAGTCCCCCCCCCCTCCCCCCTCTTTTCCCCCCTCCCCACCCCCTCTGCCCCCCGCACCCCCCATCCCCACCGGCCGCGGTGCCAAGATGTTAACTACCCCACCTGGTTTACGGGAGGTCCTGGGTTCGATCCCGACCCTTTAACGCCTAAATTTCGATTTAAAGCTTTCGTGACTGCAGCGATTCATCTTCTTGGTTCTTTCGGTAAAGTCACGTAGAAGGGAAACAATAAAATAATAAAAATAAAACATAATAAAATAATTCTCACGACGTTTCGGCCACAACGCAAGCAGCCATCCTCAGGTGAAGAACAGGTCTGTCGGAAAGACAGCGTCTGAAATTATTTCAGACGCTGTCTTTCCGACAGACCTGTTTTATTACTTCCCTTCTACGTAACTTTACCGAAAGAACCAAGAAGATGAATCCTTTAACGCCTGTTGTTTATTTGGAGGTTTGCGTGTCTCTCTCCCCGTGGTCGCGTGGATTTTTCTCCGGGTGCTTCGGTTTTCCCCTCCACGGTTAGAATCATGCCTTTAGATGATTTGGCTGCTGAAAATGTCCACATGATAGGCCACTTCATTGAGCTGTCATTTCTTGTGACCAGGTCGCTTCTGAGAAAGAGTTACACAGCTCATTGGACCTTACCTGGTAAAATAACAAAAAAGAGTTGTATTATTTTTCTTCATGTCCTGACTGTGTGAGGTCATGTGTGCGTGTGTGTCCTGTAGCGGTAGTGCGGCGGTTAGCACGCTGTGCTACAAACCCAGCGAACTGAGTTCGATTCCCGCCCACAGTCAACACCAGTGACGATTATCTGAACCGGTCCTGGGCCTCCCCTAGCTGGACCCAGCCTCAAATAAGTACCTGGTGCGGTGTGTAGTGAACATCGCCACTAGGGAGGCAAAGGCGGTCAGGCATTGTGTTGGACATCCACCCCCTCGCGTGCAGTGCCAGCCTTCATAAGTCTATCCCTCTGAGTCACTGTATATCTCTGTGGGTCTGTATGCGTTTTCATGCTAATTCATGTATTCCCATGTCCCCCATGTGTCCCCATGTATCCTCGTGTGTGTCAGTGGGTCCTTGTGTATGTACTCATGGGTCCATGTGTGTGCCCGTGTGTCCACGTCTGTCCTCCTGTGTCCCCGCGTGGCACCAAGTGTCTCCCATGCGTATCCCCCGCGTGCCCCGATGTATTCTAACGTCTCCTCGTCTGTCCTCTGTGTGTCCCCCTGCGTGTGCTGTCCCTCACAGGTGAAGGTGGAGTGCAGTCGGCTGTGCATGCACCTCATGGCCATGCTGTCTACCACTCTGTGTGTTCTGCTGCGGCATTGGGGCAGGTACGCACGCGAATGCACGCGAACACACACGGACATGCACAGCTACAACACTTTCAAATCATCCCACAATCATGGCGCTCATCTTCGTAGCAGCGGCTATTTTGGCTGAGCCATCGAACAAAGGTGGCGGTCACTGCTTCGAGTGCTTTCAGATGCGCTTCTGCGGCCGTCTGGAACGCTCTTCTTTCCGCTATTAGGAAGCCACTGGGAGCTGTGCACTTTTACATCATCGTCTAGATTGACTAACTCATTTCTTTAGAACTGCATGCAGTGTTCAGTTTGTTGTCCTTCCCCCACACCTCGATTTAGCACGGTTGGCTACGCACGGTGGCGCGAAAGAAGTTCGACACAAACACACATGTACATCAACTCACTTTCACGGGCGGCTGCCGAGATGGGAGACCCAGCATGTGAGCGGTGCCGATTCGGCGTCTGTGACTTGTGAGCCGCCCCTCGTCGACCTCGCAGCAAATTTGCGTGCGCGGGGATGAGACAGAACTGCCCGGGGTGACACGGAACCAGCCCTGTGTCCCGCCGGCGTTTTTTTTCTCCGCTATCTGTTCTCACGCCCTCCCGCTTGCACCGTTGCGTGTTCCCCCGCGGCGCCAGCGCTCTGCCGGGCGGCCAGGACGTGCTGCCGGAGCTGCTGGACGTGCTGCGACGGCTGCAGCAGGCAACGGAGCGGCGCCTCGCCGAGAAGATCAAAGCGCGGCTCCTCGCGGCCGTGATGCTCGTTCTGCAGCAGAGGCGCCTCCGAGGTTGGAAGCCGCCGTGCCGTTGTTTTGTCCACGCGCGCGTGTTGATCATAGTGGGGTGACGGTAACGTTCCAGACGGCCGCTGAAGCGATGATGGTCACGGTGCTGGTGGCGGTAATGGCGACGGTGGTAACCGCGTCGCCTATCCACGTTCCCCCCCCCTCTGAAGCCGGTACTCTGCCCGGACACAAGCAGCTGGTGCAGCTGGTGTGCGAGACGCTGCGGCAGGAGGTGACGGCGCTCATGGAGCAGAGCCAGAGCTCGTGGCGGGCGGCGGCGGCGGCGGCGCCACAAGCCGGCACCCTGGGAGTCGACAGCATGGACACGGATTCAGCTCCAGCCCCTGCCAGGGATGACAGGGACGGGGTGAGGACAACACGGCAGTCATTCCACACTCGCCGCTCCACGCAGCGAGTGATACAGGCCCATGTCTCTCTGGTTAGAGGCACAGGCCCAGGTCCGTCTGGTGAGAGACACAGGCCCAGGTCTGTCTGGTGAGAGGCACAGGCCCAGGTCTGTCTGGTGAGAGACGCAGGCCCAGGTCTGTCTGGTGAGAGACACAGGCCCAGGTCTGTCTGGTGAGAGACGCAGGCCCAGGTCTGTGTGGTGAGAGACACAAGCCCAGGTCTGTGTGGTGAGAGACGCAGGCCCAGGTCTGTGTGGTGAGAGACACAGGCCCAGGTCTGTGTGGTGAGAGACGCAGGCCCAGGTCTGTCTGGTGAGAGACACAGGCCCAGGTCTGTCTGGTGAGAGACGCAGGCCCAGGTCTGTGTGGTGAGAGACACAGGCCCAGGTCTGTCTGGTGAGAGACGCAGGCCCAGGTCTGTGTGGTGAGAGACACAGGCCCAGGTCTGTGTGGTGAGAGACGCAGGCCCAGGTCTGTCTGGTGAGAGACACAGGCCCAGGTCCGTCTGGTGAGAGACACAGGCCCAGGTCTGTCTGGTGAGAGACACAGGCCCAGGTCTGTCTGGTGAGAGACACAGGCCCAGCTCTGTCTGGTGAGAGACACAGGCCCAGCTCTGTCTGGTGAGAGACACAGGCCCAGGTCTGTCTGGTGAGAGACACAGGCCCAGGTCTGTGTGGTGAGAGACACAGGCCCAGGTCCGTGTGGTGAGAGACGCAGGCCCAGGTCTGTCTGGTGAGAGACACAGGCCCAGGTCTGCCTGGTGAGAGACACAGGCCCAGGTCTGTCTGGTGAAAGACACAGGCCCAGGTCTGTCTGGTGAGAGGCACAGGCCCAGGTCTGTCTGGTGAGAGGCACAGGCCCAGGTCTGTCTGGTGAGAGACACAGGCCCAGGTCTATCTGGTGAGAGACACAGGCCCAGGTCTGTGTGGTGAGAGACACAGGACCAGGTCCGTGTGGTGAGAGACACAGGCCCAGGTCTCTCTGGTGAGAGGCATCAATGCTGGACAACCCGGATTAATCACAGGCAGTGGCTGAGAGACGGATTGTATGCATGTTGAACTTCTTTCGCACCGTAAGTAGCCAGCCGTTCTAATAGGAGGTGCGTGGGAAGGACAACAAACTAAACACAAAAAGCAGTTCTCAAGAAATGAGTTTTCAACATGATTTAAAAGTACACAGCTCAATATCGGAAGGAACCCCAAGATCTCAGCGGTGCCGACTCTGTGCCCTGACCTCTGAGCCACCGGGTCACGTCAAGACAGGCGATGGATGCACGCCCATCATCTGCCACGGCTGCTGCTGCTGCCACCGCTCGCTCTTCTCGGGTCTCGGCGGTGTAGCAGGAATCTCTTTTGTAAGACAGTCGTTCTGGTGTCGGCGGCGGCGGCGAAACTCTCGGCGTGCGTGCCGGGCCCCGTGCCGCGTCCTGCCGCAGGTGTGCGTGGTGGCGCTGCACTTGGCCAAGGAGCTCTACCTGCTGGAGGAGGGCACGGGCGGCGGCGGTGGCGGCGGCAGCGGGTACCTGAGCTGCGTGCGTGAGGGCGCGCTGCTGCCCGCCGTGGGCGCTGCCCTCGAGTGGAGCCTGCAGCGGCGGTGCCAACTCCACTTCACAGAGGCGGCGCTGCACTGGCTGCTGGCGCTCTCCACCACCGCGGAGGTATGACAGGGAGACAAAGGCGGCCGTGGTGTTGGTCTCCCACCGCCATCGCGTGCCGTGCCGGCCTTAGTAGGTGCTACTCGCTACTGACAGCGCCCGCCCCATCAGATGGACTCACTTAACCCTCGGTATATCCGCTAAGACGGCTGATTCGAGAAGGAGGGCACGCGGATGTGGGTCCCACGTTTCTTTCTCCGTTGGTTTTGTTCGTCATCTTTGTCATGCCGCTCCCCCGCCTTGGTTACTTAATGAACCCTCTACACATTAACAAGCCACCTCTGTTTAGGGAGAGAAGCCGACCCAGAGGACGCGATGATCCATATGTGCTGTGACCCTCCTTGCACGTCCGCGTGTCCTCTCTTGCGACTGTTAAAATGGGTTCAGTTAACAAAAAGAAACCACGAGTCCGTTAAGAGGCTACACGGCGTAGCTTTGTCTTTGTCCCGGTGGCACCGGTGCCGAGCGGTGCGTTGTGCGCCGCGGTGTGCAGGGCGCCCAGGCGCTGGCCGCGGTCGGGGTGCTGCAGTGCCTGTGCCTGCCCCTGCTGAGCACCTACCAGGTGGACGCCAACGGCCTCGCCGCGCTCGAGGTGAGCACCGTCCGGACGTGTGCTCGCCCACGCCTGCCGAGTGTCGCCCGTACACCCGTCGCCCAACTAGCCCAGCTGTGCCCACACACTCGCCTACGCACTCACTCGACCACTTCGCCTACCTGCTTAACCACCAACCCGGCCCACCTTCATGCCTTCCACCCCTGCTGTTGTTGAGCGGTTACTGATCCTACATGGGTCACTTCAGTTTCATTTTTCAGTTTCATTTATGTGGTATAGCCCTGTGAGCCATTCGGCTCTTGAATCGGGTTCAACCGCAGCAAACAAAAACATGAGCTGACAGTAGAGCCGGATTGTCCCACATGCTTCGTGTGCCTGCGCGTGCGACTGTGTCGTGTGTGTGTGTCCCGTGTGTGTCTCTTGTGTGTGACTGTGTCCCATGTGTGTCCCTTGTGTAACAATGCGTGCCCCTTGTGTGTCCCGTGTGTGTGCCTATCCGTGTGTGTCTCCCGTGTGTGTCCTGTGTGTCACTTCCGTGTGTGCCCTTGTATGTCCCGTGTGCGTGTCCCACGTTTGACCCCTGCGTGTGTCTCCCGCGTGCGTGTCACGCACGGTGTACAGAAGGCTGGGGGACCCCCGCGGAGGAGCCACGAGGCGCCCAGCTGGCAAGGCGCCTACTGCCTGTGCCTGGCCGTCCTGCAGGCCGTCCTGAGGCAGCTGCGTCACAGCGCCCTGCCTCAGGCCCTCGACTTCCTGGGCGTCCACCAGGAGCGCATCCTGCAGGTCGCGACCCCTGCCGGCTGACCGGCCGTCCTCTTGATACGCGTGCGGGCGCTCGTTGGCGGCGCGCCAGTGCCTTGCGTAGCTGCGTTCGTCACGCCAGTAGGGTGATACGTTTCCATTCATTGGCTACCACAGTCTGATAAGCTCTCCAACCCCCCCCCCCCCTCTCCACCTCCCTTCAACTTGCTTATAAGGGATTACATCTTGAATCATTGCTTCACTTGATGCAGCTAATTCGGCTGTGACGGTCCCACCTGATGACGGAGACTTGTGTTGCCTCCGAAACGTCGTGATTTTTATTTTTATTTTTATTTTGATGTTTTACTTACGTGACTTAACCGAAAAAAACCTAAGAATATGAATCTTTGCAGTCACGAAAGCTTCAAATCTAGAATTGTTACCTGGACGTTCAGGTTCGGGGTGTCCCCTAATTCATGGGTAGGATGCCCCCCGCCGCCCCCCCAAGCTTTGTTCTCTCCAATAGCCAACAGTGAAATACATTTTCTTGATTCTTTCGGTAAAGTCACGTAGAATGTAAATGATAAAATAATAAAAATAAAACATAATAAAATAATTCTCACGACGTTTCGGCCACAACGCAAGCAGCCGTCCTCAGGTGGAGAGCAGGTCTGTCGAGTAGACAGTCTACGGGACTTTACCGAAAGAACCAAGAAGATGAATCCCTGCAGTCACGAAAGCTTTAAATCGAAGTGAAATACATTTAAATGTTCCCACATTTTATCGGTGTATCGACGATGCCTGAACGTGTTGAACGTCTTTCGCACCGCCGTACGTAGCCAACCGTGCTAATCGGACGTGCGGGGGGAAGGACAACAAACGGAACATAAAAAGGCAGTCCTCGATCTGTATGATTTAAAAGTGCGTAGCTGCCAGTGGCTTCCTAATATCGGAAGGAAGAGCGTTCCAGACGGCCGCGGAATCGCGTCCGCAAGCGCCGTGCGATGCCGTGACAATCTCGTGCCGGGTGGCAGCGTCTCACTCGGGCGGAGGGCAGGGAAGAGAAGGGGAGAGCGGAGTTTGTGACTTGGGCTGCGTGTCGCACCGCTGCGCCTTTCCCAGAGCCTGCAGGCGGTGCGGGGGGTGCTGGGCCAGGCCTGCCTGGAGGAGGCGGAGAAGACGGTCGCCTTCCTCCTGCACTTGGCCTACTTCACCAGGGAGTGGCACTTCCACCTGCCGCTGTTGCTGAACTCCGTGCAGGTGAGCTCTGTTCAGGTGACCTGCCGTGCAGGCGAGCTCCGCCGTCAAGGTGTTGACGACGGGGGTCGAGTGGCTCACACATCAAAGAGCTGGCACCGCTGAAAAATAGCCTCGGTTCAGATCCAGGTTTCAGCCGCTGCCTGTGGTTTAAACCGGGTTTTCAAGCGTAGTGAGTCGATGGTAACCAGTGACTTACACAGAGGCCCATAGACTCGCATAGAGACCCATGGACAGAGGTGGGTGGGAGGTGAGGGGGGAGCGGTAGTGCAGTGGTTAGCGCGCGCCGCGCTTCCAACCCGGTGACCCGAGTTCAATGCCCGTTCACGGCCAACACTAGGGAGACAAATGCGGCCGGGCGTGGTGCTGGCCACCCACCGCGCCGTGTGCTGTGTGTCCGGCCCTCATAGGCGCTGCCACTCTGGCAACAGCACACGGGGGGGGTGGTGGGGGGACCTTTGGGTTGGGGGGTGGGGGAAGATTACGAAACAATATTCGTCATCGGCCGGGCGAGAGAGAATGTTCCAATGCCGGTGCTTGGATTGTTGACGGCGGCGTCCGCGTCCTTCCGTGTTGCTGCAGGTGGCGCTCTGCTCCCTATGCCAGACGTGCACCGCCTTGCTGCACAGCCAGAAGCTCCTGCAGCAGTACCTCGCGGTGAGTGGTGCCGCCGCACTAGCACCGGGCTAGCGCCGGGCTAACGCCGGGCTAGCGCCGGACAGAGTCGCTCCCTTTGCCCCCAACTCTTTCTCTCCGCGCCAGCGACGACTTCCCTCTTCATCGTCCTCCGTCCCAGCTTTGTCCTTCCGCTCGTTAGCTCGGCTCGCGGCGGGTGTGCTTGGCAACGCCGCAACGTACCATGCGGTCATGAGCGGCTGCCGCACCACCCCCCCGCCCCCACCCACCCACAACACAGCCTGTTAGGGTGAGCACTGCGCCCAGTGTCGTCACATCTCGGCAGATCTTGGGAAGTTGCAGCGGGGTTCACTGTCACCGTTGCGGCGGGACGCGTCACCCCTCTTGATGCACAAACTGCAGCAGCAAATTGCGCAACTTTGGTTGGCGGTCAACGTTGAAAGTGAGAGCCGCAACCCTCAAAGGAATGTCGCCGCCACCGCCCCCCGTGGTGGTGCAGTTATGGTGACAGGAGAACAGGTGGAAGCGGTTAAGGAGGTGTTGCGGTAGTGATAGGGGTGGGGTAGTGATAGGGGTTGGGGTAGTGGTAGGGGTTGGGGTAGTGATAGGGGTAGTGATAGGGGTTAGTAATAGGGGTAGTGAGAGTGGTTGGGGTAGTGATAGGTGTAGTGAGGCCTGGTCGTAGCTGGGGGCGGCAGGGGGTTCGAGAGTAGCGGCAGTGCAGGATGACGCTGGGCTAGTGAAGAAGAGGGATGGGGGTTGTTGTAAGAGAGGCTGCCGGTTCGAGTGAAGGTGATTGCTCTGTGTGCTGCAACGGAGTCTGTTCCAGCGAAGGCGGGGAGGGAGTTGAATGAATGGATTGTCGTTGCCTGTGACCGCGACCAATGTCGCCCCTGACGCGACGATGCCTCGTGCGCTGCAGTCGAAAAGCGCGGGGCTGGCGGCGGCACCCGGCCGGGACGGCGGTGGTCGCGGCGGCTGCGGCACGGGCGTCGGCGTCGGCGGCGTCGGCGGCACCGGCGAAGTCGGCCAGGAGGCAGAGCGAGGCCCCGGCGGCGTGGCCCTGGCCCAGGCGAGCCTGCTGCGCATCCTGGGCACCACGCTGGCCGCACTGCGCCGATTCAGCCCCGACGTCTGCCAGATCCTGCTGGACCAGGTCACGACCCCGCACCATCCCCCACCGCTTGTTGGTTTGTCGTGAAACTCGCCGATTGCGGCCCGTCGTGCCGGTCGTCCCGTTGGTTTGTCGCCGCCGTGACCGGCGTCGCTTGCGCGGTTTATTGTTGCGAGTCTGATTGATGTGGCACGCGCGGTGTCGTGGCCGTGACTGACGCGGCTCGTGCGTGTGGCGCAGACGATGGACCTGTCGGAGTACGAGCCGCTCTTCTCGCTGAGCCTGGTGGCTCCGTCGTGCGACGCCGACGCCAGCCCCTCGCTCGGCTCGCTCCTCTCCGCGATCAGCGTCGCTCAGGGCCTCGCCGCGCAGGTCGGCGAGCACCAGCACCGTCACTGCTTCCCACACGTTTGCGCTGTCCTGGGACTTTTACTTACTCGTGCGTGTGTGTGTGTGTTTATGTCGCTGTTAGACTCAAACATAGCGCTTACTTGCACCTGTACCTAACCTTTTTTTCTGCCGCCTCTCGGTTCCCACTTGATTTGTATTCATGTGTCTGTTTATACTCTTTGGTTTTTTCGGTAAAGTCACGTAGGTGAAAATAATAATTTAAATGAAAAAACAACTAGATTAAATCACGACGTTTCGGAGGCACCACAAGCTTCCGTCTTCAGGTGGAACTGTTACAGCCAAAATCACTGTCGTAAGTGAAGATAGCTAATAGAGATACGCGATTATATAGGGTAAGAGGGGGGGAGGAGCCAAGGTAGGGGGGGGGGATAAGCTATAGGAACGCGAAGTTAAGCCGATTGATAACATCTATTTATTATGCAGGAGAGGGGCGGGAGTATTGGGGCACAGAGATTGTTTGTTTATGTCGTCGTTAGACTAAAGTGTCGAGCTTTCTTCGGATACTTTCGCTGTCACGTATGTATTATCGCCGTGCGTTTCGTTTACGAGGGTCAAACGCCTCGTTTGTTTGTTGTGCAATATTCCTGAAGCGCGCACCCCCGGCACTCGCTTTCTGCTCACGCATCACCCCAAGGACCTCCGGCGTAAAATCTAACCGGGGCAACTGGCTAAGCGGAACCACTATCATCATCCGCGTAACAAATCAAACAATCTCGGCACTAAAACCATCACGCCCAACGGCTCGTCCTCTCACCCTTGACTCCCCCCCCCCCTCCCATTAAATCCAGCGTGGCCAGTCCACCAAGCACCGTGACGATCCATTGTGGTGAATCTCAGCGCGGCTCCGCGATGATCCACCAGAAAGCCGAACGAATACTGTCTAAGATGACCCTCATCGCACACAAATTGCTCGCCACAGTTGAACCGCAATACCTCACTGATCTTCTCGGGGAGCATGACCCATCACGCAAATTCCGGTCACCCTCGCAGCAGCGGCGGCTTTTGACTAACCATCGAACAAAGGCGGTCACTGCATCGCACGGCGCTTTCAGATGCACTTCTGCGGCCGTCTGGAACGCTCTTCCCTCCAACAGGAAATCACTGGGAGCTATGCAGTTTCAAATCATATAGATTGAAAACTCGTTACTTTACAAGTACTTTTTGTGTTGAGTTATCCTTTCCCCCGCACATCCGATTAGCACGGTTGGCTACATAAGGTGGTGTGAAAGAAGTTCAACACTTACATACATACTAAGCTGTGACCAACAATTACTACAATTGACCCTACAATGCCAAAGACCTAAATTTACTATCGCAATCTGTTAGTGAAATTGATCATGTTTTGAAATGCATGAATTCTCCCTAGTGGGGGGATGTTTATATTGCCATCAGCCGAAACTAGGATCGCAGTCGGCTTATGTTACGTTGGCTGACGGCCACTCCCACGTAACATCGACATGCTACATGCGCACTTAATTTATTGTTTTTCACGTGTATCTGGTGCTCTTTGTAAAAGCGTTCGCTAAATTAAACCAGCGTTGGCTCTGCTTCGTTCTGAGATTCACAAGAATATCTCTTGCGATCATCCACCCGTGGATCGCCATCCAAGTATCAGCACCACCGCTGCCGTAACCATGCACACTTAACCCTTTTCCCCGTCCCGAAGCATCTGCAAGTTATAATAATAGGGTTTTTTCCTTTTTTTTCTGGCAACAAAACTGAAATCTTTTTACGAGGATTCATGTCTGCATTAACCACAATACTTTACTTGATCTTTTCTTCCTCATTTCCACCTCCTCCTCCCCTTACCTTCAAACGATAAACCTGCTGCGGTGACCTGTAACCCTTGACCTCTGCCACCCGTAGCACTGCGACTAACCAGCGATGTTGGATCTGCAGGCCGACGGGAAAAGGGAACTCGCAAAGCACACAAACGCCGGTGACTTGAAGGCTCTGAAGTAAGTATCGCTGGACGCCACGGTGGCTATGAGATGTTAACTACCTCGCCTGGTATACAGGAGGTCATAGGTTCGATCCCGACCCGGACGCCTGCTGCTGTATATTTGGAGTTTGCGTATCTCTCTCATCATCATCACAGTGGCTAGGAGATGTTAACTACCTCGCCTGGTCTACAGGAGGTCCTGGGTTCGATCCCGACCCGGACGCCTGCTGCTGTATATTTGGAGTTTGCGTGTCTCTCTCTCTTTGTGGTCATGTGGATTTTTTTCCTCCGTGTTCTCTGTTTTTTCCTTCCACATTTAGAATCAACTCATTTTAGAGTATTTGGTTGCAATACATTTCCACGTGATGATTAAGCCACTTCGTTGAGTTTTCATTTGTGATAGGTTGCTTCTGAAAGAGAGCTGTTATAGCTGAGTGGGCCTTTCCTGGCAAAATAATGGTTTTAGCAACAACAACAAATTCTTGTTTGCAGTAGATTTACAACATTACAGCTTCACATGCCATTACCCTGTTTTCATTGGCGAGACAAAACGCCCGTGACTCTTTGCTGTTATCATAATCGTACGTAAGTGGCCATAATTGCTCGTGTTCAATTGCGTTGCTAGTGTCACACGGCTGGTGACGATGGCTCGAATGGGGGGGGGGGGGGGGGGGTGCGGTGTGCGTCGGTAGTTCTGGCCAAACCTCACACCGTGTCGGCCTACAATAGGTGCTTGCCAACGTATGTATGTACATTGAACTTATTTTTCACCGGAAGGCAAGGACAACAAACTAAAATACAAAAATAATTTCCAAAGAAATGTTTTTTCAACCTGGCTTTAACAGCATTTGCGCCAACAGTCTGGCAAGGCCATGGCACAAATAACAAAAAACTCAACACATTCATCAATAACACTGTGGCCTTGAAAGGAAAAATTAGATAATTGATGACGTTTCGGGCGACGGCCCTTCTTCAGAGCGCATAAGGCCAAAGGGAGGTCTGTGTGCGTCCGTGGGGAGCGTTGGCGTAGTGGTTAGCTCATTGCGCCGCCAATCTGTTCACGCGAGTTTGATTCCCAGCCACTGCCAACACCAGCGGCGTATATATATCGGAACCCGTGGGTCGATGCAGCCTCAAATGAGTACCTGGTGCAGTGAGACGAAGGCAATCGGGCGTGGTGCCGGCCACCAATTCTCTTGTGTAGCCTTCGTCGGCGCTGCTACCCGCTGACAGCACATGCCCCAAAAGTCTGTCGCAGGCTACATTGGGGGGGGATCTTTATGTTGTGTGCGTCTCAAATGGGTGCCTAGCGCGGTGTGTAAACATTGCCACTTGGGAGACAAAAGCAGTCGGGCGTGGTGTTGACCGCCCACCGGTTGCCGTACACGGCCAACGCCGGTGACGATTATCTGAACCGGTCCTGGGACTCCGCTAATTCGACTCGGCCTGAAACGAGTGGCGAGTGTTGTGTGTGAACGTCGCTACTGGGGGGAGACAAAGGCGGCCAGGCGTGGCGCTGGCCACCCACCCCCACGCGTAGCCGTGCCAGCCTTCGCGGGCGCCGCTGCTGTTCGCCGCCAGCGCTTGCCCCCAATAGTCTTGCTAGAGGCCAGAGGTCGCAACCGGGTACCCGATACCCGGCTACTCGTACCCGGCCGGGTACGGGTACGGGTAGGCCGTGAGTCACTGGTGAGTCACCGTCTTGTCTCTTCTCACAATTCAAGTTTCCTAGAATCAACCCACCCGCGCCTACAACATGGCTTCATCCCAGAGGTCGCAACCGGGTACCCGATACCCGTACCCTACCCGATACCCGGCTACCCGTACCCGGCCGGGTACGGGTACGGGTAGGCCGTGAGTCACTGGTGAGTCACCGTCTTGTCTCTTCTCACAATTCAAGTTTCCTAGAATCAACCCACCCGCGCCTACAACATGGCTTCATCCCAGAGGTCGCAACCGGGTACCCGATACCCGTACCCTACCCGATACCCGGCTACCCGTACCCGGCCGGGTACGGGTAGCCGTTTGCGACCCTGGTGCGGCCGGGTAGGGGTAGGCCGTGAGTCACTGGTGAGTAACCGTTTGTCACTCATTTCGGGTAGGGTACGGGTACGGGTAGGGAACGGGTACCCGTACCCGGCCGGGTACGGATACCCATTTGCGACCCTGGTGCGGCCGGGTACGTACGGGTAAGGAATCAAACCCGTTTGCGACCTCTGCTAGAGGCTACACATTGTGGGACGTTTTGTCTTTGCGTTGCCCCCAGGCCCACGCTGGTGTTCGTGATGGAGAATGCGCTGGCGCTGCTCATGTCGCAGGCCATGCTCTACCTCAAGCACTGCACCGTCTCCTGCCGCGACAAGCAGCGCATCAAGCGCGAGCTCAGCTCCGAGCTGGTGAAGAGGGGATTTGTTTTGTTATCGCCGGTTCTGTTTGTATGTGCACGTGTGCATGGGTGTGCATTGTGTGCGTGCGTGTGTATGCATGTGCGCGCGTGTGTATGCATGTGCAGTTCTAAAGAAATTAGTTTTGAATTTGCTTCATAGCTCATCGGATTCCTCCAGGATAAATCAAGATTCTGATTGATTCTGACCTGCGTTGACCCCCCTCCCCTAATCTTGACCTCCCGTATCACTCCGCCGCGGTGGCGTGCCAGGAGGCGCTGCAGAACGGCATGCTGCGCTGGGTGCGCAGAGGCAGCCCCGTGTCGCCGGGCGGCGGCGGTGGAAGCGGCGGCGGTGGAGGAGGAGGAGGAGGAGCGGCGACGGGCGGTGCAAGCGGCACCTCGGCGGGGGTCTCCCTACAGGCCAAGGGCGGCGGCGGCGGCGGCAGCGGCGGTGGGCGAGCGACGTCGCGCTCCGCCGGCGCGGCGGGCGGCGTGTCGGACGCGTGGGAGCACGCCTTCCACGACCTCGTCGACCTCTTCCTCAAGAGGGTGCTGCGGTGAAGGGGAGCTGTTGAGCGTGTGGGCGGCGCCGCGGGGACGGGGGGGGGGCGTCCAAGCACCGGGTTACACGGAGAGGGAGACGTTTGGGCGTTGGCTGGGGGAGGGGGGCAAGCCCTTTTAATTCCTGGAACCAGGACCCATGTCATCCATGCCCGCGCCGCTGCCATAGACACGCAGGAATCCGTACGCTCGCGTAGGGACCCAGAGGGAGGCTTCTTACGTGGACAGAGTTATATTTTGTTCTAAGGAGTTCCAGCGGTTGGATGGTCCTAGGCAAGGCACCGATGGCTCGCATAGAGACCCCAGAGACTTGCAGAGAGACCCACAGATTCGCAAAGAGACCCATAGTACTAAACGAACCATTATTTTACCAGGTAAGGCCCACTGAGCTGTATAGCTCTTCTTCAGAAGCGACCTGGCCACACAAATGATAGCTGAACGAAGTGGGAATTTATAGCAGGCAATTACTTTTAAACGCACGTTGATTCTAAATGCGAAGGGAAAAAAACAGAGAACCCGGAGGAAAAAAATCCACGCAACCACGGGGAGAGAGAAAGAGGGACACGCAAATAACAAATGTACATCAGGCATCAGGGTCGGGATGGAACCCACGACCTCCTGTACACCAAGCGAGGTAGTTAACATCTCGCCATAGCTCAGTGTGTGCGCAGCTGCCGAGTGTGAACGCGATGGAACTGCAACCCCTCCAGCCCCACTGGCTGGAGGTGCCCAAGCGCGCCGGTGCTGGGGGGGGCCCGGGTGGGAGGGTTAATTAGACAGCCCCCCCCCCCATATCATTCCATTGCGAACCACTCGGTACCACAGCGCGCACGTGACCCACGCATACAGCACACAGTACACATGCACTTTACATGCACAGTACACGCACGGTACACACGCACCGTATACACAGCACACATACAATACACACAGTATACAAACAGTACATACAGGACACAGTACACACAGTACATACAGTACACACACCGTGCACACACACCGTGCACACACACAGTAAATGAACAGTACACACACAATGTTGTCCCACGTCCGACCGCATAGCCACGTGTAGAGTGAATTCAATCCCCACAGAGCAATTGTGCGCATGTACAGCGCACAATAGGACAGAGCGAACCCGCATGGAGCGTGCAGACCCTGCATCTTGGTGGGTGGAGGCATTAAATAAAGCAAGGCCTTGACCTGGGCTTGAACTGGGTCTGGAAGAAAGGAGGGAGCTTGAGACTGGGAGGCAGTGTGTTGTTGTCCCTCGTAGCGTACGCCGTGAGGGTTTGTATGAATTGCGTTTGTGTGTGTGCGTGGCGGAATGAGTTGGCGATACCCATGGATACCCACATGAAGTGCCCGTGTTGTGTTTTTGTTCGAGTCCTGTCCCGTGTACAGAGATTTCGTTTTTCAATAAAACGGTAAACTTTTTAGAGCGGTCATTCCTTTACAACCACATTTCTGGTAAGGGAAGTGGGTCTTGCGTTGCTACATCGCTCTGCTGCCACTACATTACTATTACTGGTAGGAACCCACTGGTTCCACCAGCCCACAGGGGATTATTGTGTCCGTCGTGCAGGGAGGGGCTGGGTGGGGAGGGAGGAGCTGGGTGGGAGGGGTGCGGCTGGGTGGGGAGGGGCTGGTCACCCCGTGGTGCCCTTATAAAACTCAACGTTTAACCTACTCACGCCGGCATGTGCCCGCCCTCAGTCGGCCATATTTGCTGAATACACCACACCGCCGTTGACCCTGGCCATTGACCGTGCAACCCAACGTTCCTACCAGCTCCCTTCGCAGGAATGTGTTTTATCCAGGTAAGGCCCACCAAGCCGTACAGCTCTTTTTCAGATGCGACCACCCGGCTATCACGAATGATAATAGCTCGACGAAGTGGCTTGTGAAACTGTCCAGCAGTAGCCAACTACTCTGAACTGCACTTTGATTCTAAATGTGGAGGGGAAAAAATTAACCCGTTAAAACAAAGTTTTTCACTATAAATCCTTTATATGCGTGGCGGCTAGAGTCCTCTCGTCCTCTGGCTTGAGATGGCTGCCACCTATGGGTCAGGTGATTGCCTGCCACCATTAAGCAATTGGTAATTATATATTTTTTTCCTAAACATTGTAAAATTTTGGAAAAATAAATTGTCACGCACAACGAGTCTGTGTGCAAAATGTCAGCTCGATTGGATCATGTGACCACGGGGAGAGAGACACGCAAACTCCAGGACAAAGCAGTGATCTATGGGCCCCTTGGCTTTCATGGCAACTGGACTGTGGAACTCTCCGGGCTTCACTTGCAAGGCACCTGGACTGTGGAACTCACCAGGCCTTGGTTTGCGAGGGCCCCGGACTGGATCTCCCTGCCGAAGGCTTGTCGGGGAGTCCGGTTTTGTTGAGATAATTTTAAGTCTCCGCTTAAGTCAAACAAAAAAATCCCTGTCAAAGGCTCTACCATTGTCCACTGTTGGGCAAACGCAGTTGGGCAGAGGCATAAAGCAAGGCCTAGACTTGAACTGGGCCACAGACCTGGCAGCACGGATCCCTGGGGAGGAGGGAGTTTGAGAGACATCACTCGTAGCTTGCGCCGTGAGAGTTATTTTGAGTGGTGTGTGTGTGGCGGAATGAGTTGGAGATGCCCAAGGACACGGACGCAAAGTGCCGCTGTTGGGTTTATTGAGTCGGGTCAAAGTGGACAGATTTAAACGATCAACAAAACGGTAAACGTTTGAGTTCATGTTCAAGCTGGTCATTTCCTCAACGACAACATTTCTAAATGTGAATTGGAAAAGCCGGATAAGCCACGTAAGAACGTTTCTCTTTCAGAAGGCTCTATTTTAAATGTCACCCCCCACCCTCCGCACCACTCATTGTCACCTTAATATCTTAATATTCTACGATATAAGCTGTCATTATAAGCATCGTTGCTTGGCAAGTAGAAATGAGTGGATTACGTTGCGTGAACAGCGGTCGAATAGCCTCTGAGTCAAAGTTTACAGCTGCCGGGAGTACGGCAAGTCGCAAACGACGATGCCACAATTCGACGTGCGAAATACATCACATCGATCATCAAATCGTGAACATTGATTGGTCTTGTGTCGCGAGACCCGATAGCGAGGCTGTCCACGTGGCATCACGTGATCAAACTCGACATCGAACCCCGCGGTGATGTCATAATGGGTTTGTTGTGATAGCAAAAAGCACAGAGTGCTTTATAATGTATTATTTATTGTAGATATCGTTATTGAATATTTATCATTTCGCCCAACCCCCACGCCTATGTTCACTCGTAAGTTGGAACGGATGGAGGGGAGGCTTTAGCTATGCACACAATGGATGTAGGCAGGGGCGGTTTCTTCATTAGGGCGATTGGGCGACGCACCACCAATGTCATTCAACCACAGTCACGCTAGCCGTCACTGCAGCCTCTGGATATAGTCCAATCAGCGTCATGTCACGTTCTGTGGAGTACCGCCTCTTTTTGGGCGATTTCACTCCGGCTGAGAATCGCCCCGAGTGGCCCCATAGACTTACATTCAAACATGTTTTTTTTCGAACGGGGGCGCTCCAATGCATTCTCAATGGCTCCGGGAGGGCAAGCCCCAACGTGCTTACGTCATCATACGTGCTAACGTCATCATACGTAAGCACGTTTCATCCAACAATATAATTTATCGCTACCGAGTGGAATCTTTAATAAAATAAACTTGAGTGGTTTGTTTTAATAGTGAGTATATAAACAAACAAGATGTATTGTAAGAGTCACTTTATTTTTCATTAATATTAAAGAAGTGAAGTTGCCTTTACATGCTTAAGCTGTTAATTTATTCATTGCATGGGTGGACCTTAATCATCCAGACATTTGCCCCCCCTGAGAGATTTTGCAGGAGCCGCCACTGGATGTAGGTTTCACACCGACTTCTCGTGCTACGGCCTCGAACCTTAACATGGGAGGGAGACGGCGTTCCCTGCATGCAGCCAATGACACCACCAATACCCCCCCCCCCCCATTCACCACGGCGCCTGTGCCAGGCTAGGTGCACTTTGAGGCTGTCTCTCAAGTGTCGAAGGCTCGCTGCTGACAGGAGGAGTTCTCGGGACAGACCCAGCAGGTGCCATGGGTTTGGCTGACTGAGATGACCGGCAGATGCACCACCAGCTGTACCAAGTGCCGGATGAAGCTAGTGCGGGTCCTGTAGCAGTATGTTATAAAGGGGACCCTACATAAAAAAAATATTAAAACACTATTTTTTTATCTTCTTGGTTCTTTCGGTAAAGTCACGTAGAAGGGAAGTAATAAAATAATAAAAATAAAACATAATAAAATAAAATAATTCTCACGACGTTTCGGCTACAACGCAAGCAGCCGTCTTCAGGTGACTTTACCGAAAGAACAAAGAAGATGAATCCCTGCAGTCACGAAAGCTTTAAATCGAAACTATTTTTTTACTTGCATAGTAAAGTAATTGCATTTTTTCATTTGCTATCCAGCCAGATAATACGCCAAATCGCTCACCTTAAACACCCAGTCGTTCATAAAAGGTAAAGGCGGTATAGTACTATAGTCCAGAATCACTGAACCGCCATTGATAGCTTGAAAGCATTTAGCGCGGGGCCCTTGAAAGTGCGGGCCCGTAGCATATGTACCTACTACACGTGTGTAATGGGTTTCGGAGACACTTGTAGAGGTAACTTCTTTATTACAATACACCACTCCAACAGTCCTGATACTCTGTTACAGCCTAGGGACACAGCCTAGGGACACAGCCTATTCCTAGCGTGCCTGACACTGGCTACGCTCTCGGGTCCTCCGGCTACAACTACCCTAGGGGAGGCTACCTGACCCGACCCAGCCAAGGTGCGGGTCTAGACTCTGGCTTCCTCGGAACTCGCCCTTACAAGGACGTAGAGCCGAGAATCCCAGAGTCCCACCACTGGCCCGCACAGCGTCCCGGTCCTTACAAGGACAAGCGGGACTAGGGGGTCCAGGGTCCTAAGCTGGCTGGTCTTGGGTCTTGAGCTGCGACTCGCCCCGATCGGCCAGGGAACGGCCCTTTTATCCCTCTTGCCCATCGAGGAGTGGGGTTGTGTGGGCTCCCAGATACCCCACAGCCCCCCGTTGGTGGCGCCAAGGGGCTCAGCTGTCTGGGTTGTCTGTATAGTGTATTGTATAGTAGTGTATAGTGTAGTGTATAGTGTAGTGTTGGTGGCGCCAAGGGGCTCAGCTGTCTGGGTTGTCTGGGATCCTAGAGCCCGGCGCCGAGGGCTTAGCTGCCTAGGATCCTAGAGCCCCCAGCAGCCTCTTGGGCTGGCACAGTGGCCCCTCCCCTGGGGGTCCGAGGTACCTGCAGATGGGCCCTGTCCACCACTGCCGGTAAGTGTGGCCCATCTATGGCACTACATGTGTAGCTATTACACGTGTAGCTACTTGTGCTACGAGGATAATCCGGCACTGGCTACACCCCCTACTGTCAACTTGCTGCGTTTTAGCCACCCGGCGCTCCGCTCGTTGTTGTGAGCGTCGTTCCTCTTGCCTTCCGTTGTTGCCGGAGGGCGACTGCCTCCCAACTGCCCAGTAGCAGCGTCCTTCACGAGTCTCCTCCCTCCACCACCACCACCACGCACACTGGCTCCGGTAGCTAAAGGCTCACGGATGAGATCGGAGTGAGAAATATTCTGGAGCCGAGGACTGTTCCTTAGAGCGGTGGTATTCGACCGGAGGACCCCTCTTTGGGGGGTAACGTGAGCTGGGTGTGAAATGATATCATGGATGGTGAGGAATCGCGTACCGTGTCAACCCATCACGATTTACCCCGTGTTCTTGTGCAGGGAAATTGAGTTTTCAGGTCCATACGGCGTACAGCCGTTTCAATGCGGGCAAAATCATATTTTTATTTGTTTGTGTTTTTCCCTTGTGATGGGACTTTGTAGGATGAACGTTGAGATTAATACGAGACACGGGGTGACCTATAAGGTCTGAATTGGTCTGTACATAAGGTAAGGGGCACTGATAAGGGGTTGATAGGTATGGAATCACGTTGGATGAATCTGCCGATATAAAATCACCGCGATATATTTTTTAATCCACGTGGTGAACCTATAACGACGTAAAAGACGTTGTGATACAATGTTGATTGCCATGAGTAACCGGCGAACGAGGAAGAAATAACGTCACGTGCTGCAGAGCGTCCGCTTAACGTTTGTTTCGAACTCGCTTGCAGTTACTCAGCTCGTTAGGGTATAACCTCACGAAATAGACAAATTGGTGAAAATATTGACGTTCTTGAATTCGCGCATTTATTGGACTCAGAGCCATTGTTTTGGGGTGAGGCAAAGGGGGGTGAACTGTCCTCTGTTGGACACATTTCAACAAGGAGGAGGGGGGGAGGTAACAGTAGTAGCCATTAAACGTTGAGAACCACTGCTGTAGAGGGCCTTAGGTTATATCTATGATGTTTGTAATTCATCCTCGGCTGCTTTGAGGCTATTGTTGTAACTTTTTTTACTTTACCAGGTAAGGCCCCACCGAGCTTCGATGTGGCTCTTTCTCAGAAGCGATGTGGCCACAAATGATAGCTCAACGAAGTGGCTTATCATCATCACGTGGAAATTTATCAGCGGCTGCCAAATATTCTAAACGCGCGATGTTGATTCGAAATGTGGAGGGGAGAGAAACACGCAAACAACACTTATACAGCAGCAGGCATCAGAGTCGGGATCAAACCCACGACCTCCTGTATACTGGGTGAGGTACTTAACATCTCCTAGCCATGATGATGATGATGAGAGAGACACGCAAACTCCAAATATACAGCGTCAGAGGTCGGGATCGCACCCACGACCTCATGTATACGGGGCGAGGTAGTTAACATCTCCTAGCCACCGTGAGGCTAATGATGAGAGAGAGAGAGACATGCAGACTTCAAATATACAGCAGCAGGCGTCAGGGTCGGGATCGAACCCACGACCTTCTGTATACCAGGCGAGGTAGTTAACATCTCCTAGCCACCGTGAGGATGATGATGAGAGAGTGAGAGACACGCAAACTCAAAATATACAGCAGCAGGCGTCAGGGTCGGGATCGAACCCACGACCTCCTGTAGACCAGGCAAGGTAGTTAACATCTCCTAGCCACCGTGAGGATGATGATGAGAGAGAGACACACAGACTTCAAATATACAGCAGCAGGTGTCAGGGGTCGGGATCGTACCCACGACCTCCTGTAGACCAGGCGAGCTCGTGAATATCTCCTAGCCACTGTGAAGGAGGCGATAACGCCCCTAGTATTCAGCCTCCGCTTCATCGAATTGGTCCGCAATGTTGACGTCCAAGGCCCAGTTGGTGTTGGGAAATCTGGGCATCTGCAGACCAATGTGCGAAGGCCCCGCAGCGGCCATCTCTGCCTGCGGCAACCCCTCGTCGACCTGGTCGGGGCTCTGCCCGGTGGCGCACGCGGAGCAGACGTTGAAGATCAGGAAGATGAGGACGGTGACAATCACCATCAGTATCACTCCAGAGGTCTGTGTGACGGTGAGAGAGAGATGGTGAGAGAGGCCAAAGAGGCAGAGTCGGAGAGGGTTAATTTAGCAGGTGAGGAACAATTGAGTCTACGGGGTAGGGCTGAACGATTTCGGGGACATGTCTAATTGCGATTTTTCTGACATTGCGATTACAAATTTTGAAGTCGAGCTTCAGTTCAATATTCACTGTGTAATAGATTTAAAACATGTGACGGAGCATCGCCACATGATACCATCACAAATGAACTGCTCTATAAATTCTAATGCAAGTGTAATAAAGGTCGTTGAGGCGACTTCTGGAATCCGTCTTTTATTCAACTTGTATTACAGCTTTCCTTCACGCTGCTGACAGGCAGCGTGAAAGGAACAGATAGACAGAGAGAGACGCACTGCCACGTGGCAACCCGGAGCCCCGCTCCCGCGTGGCCCCCTACCTCTGTTCGTTCCCGTTCTCCCCCCCCCCCCCCGTGTCGTTCGTTTCCACCCCTATTTAATACCCGGGTCACGTGGTACGTTTCCACCAATCCTGGTTAGCCTCCATGGAATATTCCAGGCTCTCTCGTAAGCTCCTGGGACCACGCCCCTGACTCATCTCCCCATTGGCTGTGGCCAAAGCCAGCAGAACCAATCCTCTACTTACAGCTGTCACCTTTCCATTACGTCAGGGCCACGCCCCTAGGCTTCCCCCCATTAGCTATAGACCAGGACCGGCAGAGCCAATCATCATGACGAGTTGTGATACGTCAGTGAGCCGGATATATCCTCACATTACACAAGGATAAGAACAATTTGCGTCCAACATGTATTTATTAAAATGTTTTCATTGAAATTGAACAAGCAAACATAGGACAAGTGTTAAGTTAAATAAAGTTTTCATGATTAAAACGAAAACTATTCCAATAAGAAAGTAAGAGGACTTTACAAATCGCAAAAAGTCGCAGCCTTTGCGATTTGCCAATCGCATCGTTTCAAATTGCGATTTCGATTTGAAATCGATCAATCGTTCAGCCCTACGACAGGAGCGCTTTGACGTCAACCTGGTGAAGATACTGGAAACAAGGTAAACATGATATCGCTTCACACCCCGAGCTGATACAGCGATAAATGCTACGATGACACGCGCATTGCCCTTGTCCTGTTCGCCTTTTGGCGTTCTCTGTTCTGACACTGGTAGTGAGACGAGGCCATGAAGAAGGCTACCTCTGGTGTAGGCCAATCCGTTTCAAATTATGATGAGAGCCACACGTGGTTAATGCGAATTTGATTTCTTGTAAATCGGTATCTATTTGTTGTTTAAATATCGTAACACCTCCTGTTTCATTAATGGAAAGGGTAAAACACCTATTCTTATTTTAATAGGGGCCGTCCATAAATGACGTCACGCGATTTTGGACGATTTTTGACCCAACCCGCCTTCGTCATACGTCGTCACAAAAAGTCAGACTCCCCCTCAAATATGACGTCACAAAGCTCTGCCCCCCCCCCCCCCCCAATTTTTTTTTTAACATGCTTCAAATCGCGTTAAACTATTGTCATTGTAGTGCGTATTTAATGTGGCGCTGCACTCTGATGTTGTAGAAGAAAACATTTATTAAAACGTCTATTTAATTAAGTAGAACGTGTTGTCTATATTTATTGAAAGTTGCGTATTTTGATGTGACGTCACATTTCTCAACACCCCCACCCCCCCGTGTCACACATCGTCACAAATGTCGGACCACCCCCCCCCTAGGTGCGTGACGTCATTTATGAACGGCCCCTAAGCGCGCGTGTGTGTGTGTTGAATCCACTTGCCTGCGACAAGGATGCACAGTAGAAGTCGGTGTCATAAGCCGAATCCGGGCATGCTGCGTTACCCTCCAGCATGCAGCACAGCAGTTCCCTGTTGAGCAGCGCCACCACGACCCACGTGGAGGCAGCCACCATGAGCACAGACGCGCCTCTCAGATTGAACTCCTTCTCCTCTACGTTCGAGCTGCAGCAAAGCCTTCGGAGGAACTTTCCACTCCACAGGAAGAAGAGCAGCGGAGGCCCCGTGAAGGAGATGCCACTGAAGACGGCCGAGAAGACGCAGGGACACGCGGTCGTGAACGTGAAGATAAACTGCAGGGCCATGACCCCTACGACTGTGCCGGCCATCACTGCGGGCAGGGTGGCCCAGCTGTTCATCTTGCGCATGAAGGAGGAGGAGGTGTCCATGGTGCTAGGACGGTGGTGGAGGTGATTGTGGATGATGTTGTGGTGGTGATGAGACCGGTTGATGGTGGTGGTAGTTCAGTTGATGATAAAGGAGGTGGGATTAGGTGAAGGGTCTGATGAAGGTGATGATTACGCTGGCAGTGATGGTTCAAATGGTGCTGCTATCGCCGGATAATATCGTTGCTGTTGGTGCTGTTGGTGGTGGTGATGGTAGTTGTGATGATGAACTGTTTCTGCCTGCTGCTGGTGGTGTTGGTGCTGATAATGATCACGGTTTCGTTCTGCAATCAATAAATGACGATAGGAAGGAAGGATTAGAAATGCAAGAGTGGTGGTCGTGGTGGTAATAGGAGAGCTGGTGGATGTGGTATGTATGGGTGTAGGTGGTGGTGGTGGTAATAGAGCTGGTGGATGTGGTCTGTATGGGTGTTGGTAGTTGTAGTAGAGCTGGTGGATGTGGTCTGTATGGGTGTTGGTGGTGGTAGTTGTAGTAGAGATGGTGTATGTGGTCTGTATGGGTGTTGGTGGTGGTAGTTGTAGTAGAGATGGTGGATGTGGTCTGTATGGGTGTTGGTGGTGGTAGTTGTAGTAGAGATAGTGGATGTGGTCTGTATAGGTGTTGGTGGTGGTAGTTGTAGTAGAGATGGTGGATGTGGTCTGTATGGGTGTTGGTGGTGGTAATAGAGCTGGTGGATGTGGTCTGTATGGGTGTTGGTGGTGGTAGTTGTAGTAGAACTGGTGGATGTGGTCTGTATGGGTGTTGGTGGTGGTAGTTGTAGTAGAGCTGGTGGATGTGGTCTGTATGGGTGTTGGTGGTGGTAGTTGTTGTAGAGATGGTGGAATCGCTATGAGTAGTGGAGGCTGTCCCGCAGGGCACAGACCTCGCGTGGAGCTTCGCTCTTATATTGTGATCCCGTCTCGCACAATTTCCTCGTCCCGAACCAACACCGGGGGGCTGGTCACAGAAGCGAGGGGAGAGGAGGAAGGGGAAGGGACGAAAGTCCCCGAGACGTTTGTACGAGGTGGTGACTTTTACGCCCCAATTTCACCCACGAGGGATCACAAAGTGTCCTCAACAACCTTTGACATTGGTGAGTGGAGGCGTTAAAACGTTTTACAGGTGGCATGGGGTGCACGAGATGCTTCGCACGTCTCGCGGGCACGTGATGATGGTGGTGACCGTGGCATGATGGTGGTGGTGATGGCACGATGGTGGTGATGATGGTGGCACGATGGTGGTGATGATGGTGGTGATGATGGTGGAGATGATGGTGGTGATGATGGCATGATGGTGGTGGCGATGGCACGATGGTGGTGATGACGGTGGCACGATGGTGGAGATGATAGTGGTGATGATGGTGGAGATGATGGTGGTGATGATGGCATGATGGTGGTGGCGATGGCACGATGGTGGTGATGATGGCACGATGGTGGTGATGATGGTGGCACGATGGTGGAGATGATAGTGGTGATGATGGTGGAGATGATGGTGGTGATGATGGCATGATGGTGGTGGCGATGGCACGATGGTGGTGATGATGGCACGATGGTGGTGATGATGGTGGTGATGATGGCATGATGGTGGTGATGATGGCACGATGATGGTGATGATAGTGGAGATGATGGTGATGATGGCATGATGGTGGTGATGATTGTGGAGATGATAGTGGTGATGATGGCATGATGGTGGTGATGATGGCATGATGGTTGTGATGATGGCACGATGGTGGTGATGATAGTGGAGATGATGGTGGTGATGATGGCATGATGGTGGTGATGATGGCACGATGGTGGTGATGATAGTGGAGATGATGGTGGTGATGATGGCACGATGGTGGTGACGATGGCACGATGGTGGTGACGATGGCACGATGGTGGTGGTGATGGGCAGGATTATGACAGCGATGATGATTGTTGGAGGGCGATGATGACGGCGGTATACAAGTGCAGCATTATGGAAATTGTGTTCACGAATGTAATTATTATCGTAGCCACTTCCTCTAAGGAGCCAAGATGGGTTCGGTTACAGCCCCGACTGTAAACTTTGATGGCGCTGTGCCATTGACGGGAGAGCGGGTTGGGGGGGGGGAGAAGAGGCTTAGACGTCACGGCGTTGGGCAGGCGACGAGATAATTTCCGCACAAATAATAACAAACACCATTCGTTTAGAGCAGGGGCGGGGAACCTTTTTTCTGCCAAGGGCCATTTGAATATTTATAACATCATTCGCGGGCCATACAAAATTATCAACTTAAACATTTGCCCGTTATATTTGGCCAAACGTTTAATTAACTCGCCCATAATGCGATGGGCTGGAACTGCTTCTCTTTGGCGAGGCGTGTGATGTTAGCTGGTATTGCTGATGTTGCTACTCGCAACTGCTTTTCCAGGATGGCTCCTAGATGTATTGAATTTCGAGTCCCGCCTGCGGTTGCCTTGGCAGGACCAGATCAAATGATTTCGCGGGCCTTATACGGCCCGCGGGCCGGACGTTCCCCACCCCTGAGTTTAGAACTTTCCGTGGCTGCTCAAAGATTCTCTGGAATCCTCCGCGCCGTTCGTCGACAGCTCGGCTCCCTCCCTCCCTCCACCCCCACAACGTTTTACTCGCGACTACAACCAAAATCACGGCGCTTTTACTTGGCAACCTGTACCTAGCCCTCGTCTGGCGCATGCTGTGCACACACACACACACGTGTGTACGCGTGTGTGCACAGTAGGGGGCAGAGGTGGTGCATCAGCCAATCATCTCAGTCAGTCGACCCGTGGCACCTGGGTCTGCCCCGTGACCTGCCAGCGGTCGTTTGACACTTCACGTGGCCTCAAGGTGCACGTTGCCTGGCATAAGCGCCTTGGTGACGTCACCGCCACTTCGTAGCGAATGGCGGTTGTTCTTGTGTGCGCGCGCGTGTGTGCGCGTGTGTGTGTGTGGCGGTTAGCTCGCTGTGCTATAAACCCGGCGACACGGGGTTCGATTCCCGCTCATGGCCAACACCAGTGACGATTTATCTGAACCAGTCCTGGGCCTCCCCGGTGTGTAAACACCGTCACTAGGGAGACAAAGGCGGCCGGGCGTGATTCTGGCCACCCACCCCCTCGTGTGCCGTTTCGGCCTTCATAGGTGTTCGCTAACAGCACTTGCCCCTACAGTCTGATAAGGCTATAAGGGGGATCTTTATCTTTGTGTGTGCGTGTGCGCGCGTTCGTGTCCGCGTGCACGATGAACTTCTTCCACACCGCACATTTGCTAAAGGCGATGAGCGCAGTCGCGGGGGGAAAGGACAACAAACTAAACGCCGCCGTTGACCCTAACGCACACACAAATGCGTCTGTCAATCTGGACGACGATGATTTGACAGTTGCGTAGCTCCTCCAGTGGCTTCCTGACATCAGGAGGGAAGAGCGTTCCAGACGTCCGCGGATGCAGCGCGACGCAGCGGTGACCGCCACTTTTGCAGCTCAATCTGTGTCGAGCTTACTTGCACACGTGCCGACATTTTTCATGTTACACGTGCACAGTTATTGACTCGCTCGTCACGCACCTCGTCCGTTCGCTGTGCGACATTCCTGAAGGACCCTGCACTCGTTCTCTGCGACGTCAATGATTTCGTTTTGTTCCTTTGTATTATTATTACACGCTTTCTATTAACTCACTCCGTCTGTTGTCGTATCCTCAAATCTTGTAACTCAATTTTTACCCACTTCCCAATGTGGTAACGACTGCAATGTTTAAAATATTAAACATTCTTTTTCATATGTTATGTTTCGGCTTGGGTCTAATTGTCCACGATAAACTGACGTTGGCTGTAAATCACCACGGCCCCTTACGTTATGGCAAGCCTCGGGGCCACTTCCTGGAGTCGTGGAGCTCTGCCATTACTAGTACGGTACATTTCATAAAAGCGTGTTTTGAAAAAAGTTTTTAAAAATATTACTTATTATTATTGCTGCTGCTGTGCTCACACAACACAGATCCCTCCCTCGTTAAGACAACTGGCTAGACCGGACCAGCATCCGTGAAACAAACTAAATAGAAACCTCATTTATCGGACGCCACGTGCTGACCGCAGATGGTATCCGGAGGGTTTAGTGCTCGAGGCAGCGAAGCTGTCTAAAAAAACAAACTCAATGACCGGCGATCTTGCAACAATAACATTTAATGCTTCAAGTGTTTAAACTCTTAAGAAAAGGAAACGCGTTTGGAACCGATTCATGACACTTGTGATGTCACAGCGGCGAGGCCGCTCTGCCGGCGCCGCGCCCGCGATGCCAACACGACAAAGCAGCATGGCCGACGCTGCACTCCTCCCACAGCCCCCCACATGAACGCACACACACACCCCCGTGTAGGACCTCGGGAGAAGTCACCTGGCTCCAGGTTTTCACCAAGGAGCCCTCTCATGGGACTAATCTCCACGGTTTCCTGTGGCCAGGGAATTGGGCGATCTTCCCCGAGGTTAAATTGCACCGCGGCGCCGTGAATTGACTTGAAATTGCATGGTCACGGCGGGGCCACTCAACCACCGCGGTTAGGACACACACAGCACGGCAAGCAGGGGGTACGGGCCACAGACTACGGGGCGAGCGCGAACGCACCCGTGGGCCACCAACAACGCAGGAGCTTAGCGGCGAACTCCCTTTGATATGTAAACCAGGACACGGCCGTCGGTGAAAGCACCGATTCGAATAATGTGACCTCACCAGCAAGCCCCCTGATTGGCCGAGAAGGCCGCGGGATTAACCGATCAGGCCCTTTGATGTGGAGGATAATAAAAGGAGAATAGAGAGAGTGCAAGAGTGAGTCGTGTTCTTCTCAGGCCAGGATCGGTCGACTCTCCAGCCACTCGAACGTCCGTGTGACGAGTCGCAGTGCCATTGAGGACTGGCCCGCAGGAGCGCCGTACTAATCAAACCATGAGTACGAGAGAGAGATAGTGAACAGCGTGAGAACTCCTCGAGAGATTCATTCGAAATCGACAGGGTGGATTTGGTTTAGACTGTCGGGAAACAGAGCAGCTTCCTCACTGATTGCGGTCCCGGGCTACGTAATATCTAGCATCAGGCACGCCGGCAATAAACCGTTAGTGATCAACGACAGTTTCGTGTGGTCTCTGCGAGTGTGGAGAGAGTGGGAACGTGGTGTGGATACGGGCGTACGTGGAGAGCGCGCGCGTAATATTCAGTGATAAAACGGCCACGCGTCGGTGCCGTTGTTTGCGCGCGAGGGCGTTTTTACCCACGTGTTTGCGCTCGCCCATGCGTGCTCACTCAGGGCTTAACGCGCATGCCTTATCATCCGTAGCGTGCCGTTGCCCTGTGAATTAACGGGCAAAACCCCTTCGATCGTTAATTCACTATTGCATGGGGTGGCAGCGTCGTGTCCTGCTGGCGGTGGTTGCTGCGCCGCGAGGTACGCGGGTACACACGTGCATATTCATACAACGGTTGTTGCAGTTGTGGCAGTGGTTGGTGGTACGGCTAGTGGGGTTCGTGCCGCGCCACGGCCGCGCATCTTTATACGGCTATTTTTAGCGCGAGTCGTAGCGGACGAGGTTAGCGACGTGCGGGCAGCTTCCGCACTATTTTTAGTGCGTGCACGTGGTGGGCCAATAGTCGCGGGTGGGTGCGCGTGCCCGAGTGTGGGCAGCGGCGTGCACGGGCATGCGCGTGCCAGGAGTCTTTTCTGAACATTTGGGGGAGGATGCCCGCGGGGAGCGAGTGTGTGAATGACCCGAGGTGGCCGAGAGCCAGCCAAGAATCATGTCTCACAGGGGGGACGCGGAGGTAGCAAGGCCAAAGCTCCGAACGGAAGCAAGGAGGAGGGAGTCTTTTGACTTTTAAACAACTTTTATTGCCGCCAGCAGCAAAAAGCACTGGAGGCGATTTCAATATGAAATACAGTCATCAGCAAACAAATGAAAATAAATGCTACAAATCGACGCGCTGTGGCACTAAAAGCAAAGTCACGTGGTTGTGGTGTCATCGCGCACGCCACGGTGGCGAGCGAGCGCTTCAGAAGGTGAACACGAGGATTGCCTCCACGCCGGTACAGAGGGCTTTTCCGGCTCCCCAGCGTTCAAAGAAGACGTGCACATCACCAACATGTGTGTGGTACGAGGGAGAAAGAGGAGGAGGAAGGGGGAGAGGTGTCAGGGGGCAGCAGCCCCCACACATTCCATCTCAAGAGAGGTTTCACCGTTCATCATATACTTTTTGGGTTAGATCGCGTTATTTATAAATGTGTCGTAACCCTCCACCACCCGACACGGTCAATCAGCAAAAAAGTGTCACGTTGACAAAAGACAAATAGTTCACATTTTCAATTTTTGAGTACGACGTTTCGCTGGTAATTGCATCCAGCATCATCGGGCAATTCGACAGTGTGGTGGGGCTCTGCTCTTGCTCCCGGTCTTAAATAGAGCAGCAGCAGGGTGACGTCATAATTTATCTCATCAGGTGCAACGATTTGAGGCAGGGGGGGTGGGTATTGTAATTATATAATAGATTGGTAATCAGTCAATTGTTACGATTAGTAATGAGTTGTAGATTACTAATTAGTTGTAATGTGTTATTGTAATTATATGCTACGTTAGTAATTAATTAATTAGTATTTGTTTCCCCTATAAGGAATTGTAATATATATTATTTAATCATACGCTTCCAGACCGCACTAAGCCTGTAGCTGTCAGAGCGATTAAAGTTATTTCTATTTATCTCAATTTCAATGGATTATCTCATAAGTCTTTGCCAGTAATAATTAGTTTTCTACAACACTTCAACGTTATCAAAATCAATTGAGTGTCCTTGTTGACAAGCATGCTCTGCCACTGCCGACAGTTGTGTTTGAGATAATTTAATATTTCTTTGGTGTTCTTTTAGTCTTACGCTGATGAGAAATACGAATAACTTTAATCGCTCTGACGCTACAGGCTTAGTGCGGCCTGGAAGCGTATTATTAAATAAAATATTGAATACAATTACAATTCTTTATAAGAGAAACAAATACCAATGAATAACAAGAAAATGATTACCAATCTGTTATATAATTACTGTTCTGCCTCACGGCAGGGGTTTTGCCTCAGGGCAGATGGGGGGGGGGGGGGGGGGGGGCGTATGTACACACGAATTTCCTGTTTTTGATGCTAAGTTTGGTCACGTTACCAGGAAGTTGCGATTTAAGATTCGCGCTCAACCACGTGGGCATCGGCCATTACAAACATAATTCAAGATGGCGGCACACATCGCGTCCCAGTGAAGCCAGCCGCAATTGTCCATTGTCTGTAAGTTCGTTTATGTTCTTATAATATTGACAATGCTGTTATAATGATAGAATGGCCGTTATAATGATGTAAATGCCTTTATAATGCTGTAGTGGTGATACGCGCTGGGATTAGGGATCGTATGCCAGCGCGTAATGATTGGCTGTGTATGTGGTGACGCGCGCTGACGGTGGAGGATCAGGGGTCAGCGCGGGGTCGTGGGTTACGGGGTACTGATTGGCTGTGGGCCGGTGACGCGCTGAGAGGGAGTGACCGGGTGGCAGCGCGGTGTGATTGGTGGAGTAGTGTTAACACGCGCTGGGGAAAACGGATCGTAGAGAGAGTGCGTCGTGATTGGTTCACTAAGGAGCGATGCTCACGTCGACATCCGCATCAGCTCCGTCTCTCGTGAGCAGGGGCTATAAAAGGGGATGCACACAGGCGTAAGGGCGGTATGTAACCAGCGAAGAATGAAGACGGGGATGAAGACATAGGGCCCTGCGGTACCTAGTCCCGCTGTCCTAACGGGACCGAGACTCTGTGTAACCCATAGGCGAGTGTAGTGTGTGTAGCCATAGGCATAGAGTCTACACGAGCCGAATGTATTGTGTGTAGCCAGAGGCATAGGGTCTACACGAGTCAAGTGTATTGTGTGTAGCCAGAGGCATAGGGTCTACACGAGTCAAGTGTATTGTGTGTAGCCAGAAGCATAGAGTCTACACGAGTTAAGTGGAGTGTATAGTCCAAAGGATAGAAACCACCCGTTGTATTGTGACACGTCAAGATTTAATAAAAGTGTGTTACCCGTCAAGAAGTTCCTGCCGTCAATTCCAATACTTCAACTGGCGTCAGAAGTGATACGGTCTTCCAAGCATGGATACAAGGAAGACCCGTCGGACCCACGGGATTGACCGCGGGGACAACCTCGACGACTCGGGCCAGCTGGCATCGGGGGGTGAGGACGAGGAATTGCCCACGCTGCAGGATCCGCCGACGGCGCTGGACGAGCGACGGGGGACCGACGCTGTGCTCCGCGAGGCGCACTCCCGCCTGGCGGAGCTGCTGCTCGCCGCCGCGTCCATCCTGGCGGAGATCAGCTCATCGGGAGGAGCGGGGACGGCGGCGGACGTTCTACAGGGTCGCCCCGCAGATTCCCGCCAAAATGACTTGGCGATTCCCGCCATTTCATCTGCGCCGACTTTTGGCGGGAACGGCCATCACCACGTGGCAGCGGTTCTCCAAGCGCGCCCGCTTACGTCACCAACGCGCGCTGCGGACCGCCATCAAACACCCGCCACTGGGGCCGCCATCTTACACACCAACGGGGCGGCGGAGAGGAAGCACGAGGAGGAGGACGACTTCATCTTTCAACAGCGCCTTCCCACGTTGTCAGCCTTCAAGGCGGAAGGCGGGGACTGGGGCCAATTTCAGCGCAGGTTTTTGGCGCATCAGGAGATGTCCGCCTGGTCCGACGCTACGGCACTGCGGGCACTGCCTGCCATGCTGGACGACAACGCGCTCGCGGCCTTCACGTCCGCACGCAGGTCGGACCGCTCCACGCTCAAGGATGCGCTGGCTCTCATGGCCAAGGTCTATGGTCCTCCCTCGGCGTGTCGCCATCATTTTTATGCAAGACGGAAGGCGGACACGGAGACCGTGCTCGCCTATCGCACGGCGTTGCTGGCTCTCGCCGACGCCGCGTTCCCTCGTATGGACGAGGAGGGCCAAGATGCGATGGTTTTGGAGCAACTGCTCAAGTTGGCGCAGGACCTGGGGGTCCCCATCAACACGGCCGACGAGACCGATATTTCTTCCTTACGGGTCGCTACGAGCATACAAGCGCACGAGGTCCTTCAACGTAAACAAGGGGTCGTCTGCAACGCTGCCGTGGCCTCAGCTCCGGGCCCGGTAGTCACCGTGCCCCAAGTCGTCAGCCCACGAGAGGAGGCGTTCATCGCGGGACGACCGGGGGACTGGAGGTCGGGGGGTCGTTCGCCTCTGCGATCGGCCCGCAAGCTGGAGCAACCGAGATCTCCGACGACTGTCATCACGTGTTATAACTGCGGCCTCCGGGGCCATGTGGCCTCCGGTTGCCGCGCCCCACGTCAGCGCGCCATGGGACCTCGGCTGGACGACGAACAAGGCCCACAAGTCATCCCTGCAAACCCCGGCAAGTCGCGGCACCTCACATGCCCGGCCCGCATACTCGACACGCATGGGCCGTCGCGTTGCGGCGGAGGAGAGCCGAGTAGAGTTCGGGGATTCGGTTCGGCGAGGGGGGTTCGGCCGGGACCGGGGAGACATTAAATGGTCGGAGTTGGGGCACAGAATAGTGGCTGCCTCAGCGGGTTCATCCGTCGTTACGGGATCTATTGATGGGGTCGAGGTCAGGGTGTTAGTGGACACGGGGGCATCGGCGACTATTATATCGGACCTCATTTATAACATTCTCCCTGTACAATGTCGTCCGCTTCTTCCGGTGGATGTGCCATTTTACGCCGCTAACGGGGGATCGTTGGGCATTATCGGTCAGATTAGGGCGTCCATTTGCATTGGAGATATCAAATTGTCGGGACCCGTTTTCGTTTCGTCCTCCCTGGCGGTTCCTTGTCTATTGGGCACTGATTTTTTGGCAAAAATGCCCATCAAAATTCTCATTGATCAGCGTTGCATTGAACTACCATCGGGTCGCCGTATTTCATTTTTGACGAGCCCTACTGAAATTCGGATGGCGTGCGCTACGATACAAGCGTTAGCGACACAGACCGTGCACGTGCCCCCGGGTTCACAAATGTTAATTCCCCTCCGGTTGCGGAAACCATGGGTGAGGGAGGCCTCGGAACAAGGCATGCTTTTGGGTCCTTCTAATAGGGCTGTTGGAGGTCTCGATTTGTCGGTGGCTCACACTTTGGTTGGGGCTGACAGGGATCCGTTTGTAATGGTTTTAAACGCTGGGTCGCGGCCGGCCGTCATTCAGCAGGGCACCGTGCTAGCTCACGCGGCGCGGGTCCCTGCGGAGGAGAGGCTGGTTGCGCAGGCTGATCCGAGCCCCAAGCAAAACGTAAAACCGAAGGAGGACCTCGAATGGGTCGATTCGCTGTGCGCGGACTCGGACGATTTGTCAGCGGTACAGTTGGGTGCGCTGCGCGGGTTGCTGATTGAATTTTCGGATGTCTTCAGTAAACATAAGTATGACATTGGGTGCACGGACCTGCTACGCCACCACATTGAAACAGGCGATGCGGCACCGGTCAGGCTAAATCCCTTCCGACTGAGTCCTGCTGAGAAGGAACATGTTCAGTCGGCCGTTAACGATATGCTAGAAGCCGACATTATTTCGCCTTCTTCCAGTCCTTGGGGAGCACCTATTGTGCTCGTTAAAAAGCAGGACGGGTCCTTGCGATTTTGCGTCGATTTCCGTCGCCTGAATAAGATCTCTGTGGCCGACGCGTATCCGCTCCCCAGGATGGACGAGTCCCTCGACGCATTGTCTGGTGCGCGATACTTTTCGACTATTGATTTATTATCCGGATTCTGGCAGTTGCCACTCGACGAAGAGTCTAAGCCTAAGACTGCATTTCGGACTCCAGGGGGCCTGTTTCAGTTTAACCGGTTACCCATGGGACTTCACTCCTCTCCTGCGACGTTTCAGCGCCTTATGGAGTTGGTTTTGTCAGGCTTGCAATGGGATACGTGCCTGATTTACCTTGACAATGTCATTGTTTTCAGTAAAACGTTTGAAGAACACCTCCAGCGATTGAGAGGGGTGTTCTTGCGAATGCGATCGGCTAAATTAAAGTTTAAACCGGCCAAATGCCACCTTTTTCGTAAATCCGTTAGATACTTGGGTCACATTGTCGACTCTTCGGGGATGTCTACCGATCCTGCGAAGACGGACTGTGTCAGTTCGTGGCCGACGCCCACGTCAGTTTCGGACGTGCGCAGTTTCATCGGCTTTGCTTCTTATTATCGCCGATTCGTTGAGCACTTCGCCACCATTGCAAAACCCTTGCACGCTCTAACGGCGAAAGGAGTGAAGTTCCGATGGGGACCGGAGGAGGAGGCTGCATTCTGTTCCCTCCGGGACGCCTTGGTAGGGGCCCCACCCTTGCGCTATCCGGACTTTGCGAGTCCCTTCTTGCTAGACACGGATGCTAGCAACACGGGCATTGGGGGGGTGCTGTCCCAAGTCGTTGGAGGGGTCGAACGGGTGGTCGCCTATGGTAGCAGAGTGTTGTCGCCGGCAGAGCAGCGCTACTGCGTCACCCGTCGCGAGCTGCTTGCCATTGTTTTTTTCGTACAACAATTCAGACTATATCTCTATGGTCGTCACTTTACGGTCCGGACGGACCACGCGGCGCTCCAATATTCATTGCGGGTCGCCCAGCCCTCGGGCCAATTGTCGCGGTGGTTGGAAGTCCTCCAGGACTATCAGTTCACGACTACATACCGTAAGGGGTTGCGACACACAAATGCCGATGCCCTGTCGCGGTTGTTACCTTGTCACAAATGTGCGTGCTTATCGGGATCGGCGCGCTGTAAACCGCCAGTTACGGAAGGTATGGAGGCGTTGGTTGCGACCGCGGGCACACCAATTGGGGATGTTCCCGCTACCCCAGGGGGTCAGGACTCGCTGCTCTCACTGTCGCTGATTGAGTGGGGCCGTCTCCAAATGGCGGACAGCTCCCTGCTAGCATTGCGCCGCAGGACGGGGGGTTCCGAAGGTGACCATGAACGAACTGGCTCCTACGTACTTAAGCAAGGCCTGTTAATGAGATGGGACAGTTTGTCCCGGCGGCACGCGATTGTGGTGCCTTCTGCTGTGAGAGGGAAGGTTGTCTTGGCCGCACACGAACGCCTCTTGCATTTGGGAGTTAACAAAACGCTTGCCCTGCTTCAGCGTGACTATTATTGGCCGGGAATGGGGAGTGACGTGGTGAATATTCTGAAGGGTTGTGTTGAGTGCGCCAGACAGAAACCACCGCCCGTGGCAGCTAATCCACCGCTGCAATCTATTCAGGTCTCGCGCACTAACGAGCTCGTTGCACTCGATATTCTGGGGCCTTTTCCAGTCACGCCTAGGGGTAATAAGTACCTGTTGGTGGGGGTCGAATATTTTACCCGGTGGCCTATGGCGTGGCCACTCGCCAACCAGTCGGCGGCGGCTGTGACGGACGCCTTTGTCCAGGGCTACGTCCTGGACAAGGGGGCTCCCGAACGCTTGCTGACCGACCAAGGGAAAATTTTTTCGAGTAAATTACTGCAAGAGGTGTGCGACCTGTTGGGTACTAAGAAGGTGCGTACCTCCCCGTACCACCCGCAGACGGACGGGATGGTGGAGAGGCTCCACAGGACATTGACTTCTATGCTGTGCCAGCAGGTGTGTGAGGCACATGTTGATTGGGACCTGCAGGTCCCTGGGGTCCTCGCCGCGTATAGAATGGCCCCCCATGCAGCTACGGGATTTTCCCCGTTTTATCTGATGTACGGTCGGGAAGCCGACCCGCCCATGGAATCGCAGCTGGGCCTGCCCACACCACGAACTAATTCGAAATTGGCAGAGCATATTAAATTTAATATTCATAAGCTGACAGAGGCAAGGGAGGCCGCACGGCTTAATTCGCGGGCTCGCCAAATTGCAAACGAGCGGTTGCGTGCACGGAAGGTGTCCGTGCACAACTGGGAACCAGGTGACAGGGCCTGGCTGCATTGCCCTCAGGCACCTTTGGCTACGTCGCCTAAATTGTTGAAGCCATGGCGGGGACCCGTGGAGGTCGTGCGGGTTGCACGCCCCCAGTGCGTTCAGATAAAATGGGGAAAACGCCGTTGGTACGTCCACCCCTCCCGACTGAAACCATTCTCGCCTCCATATGGCCTCCCCTTGTGTCGTGAGGGCCGAGCATGTGACGTGACCGACGACCCTAAGGGGGAAATGTCTTTGCCTGATCCTCACATGTCTCCGCCTGATCCGCTCCCAGGTGTCTCGGAACTGACAGCTGCCGTCTAGAGCTGCCGGAGCCACCGGACGGTCGCCAGCGTCCCGTCCCATATGACGGACCGGCCAGACGGACTCGCGCTAGGTCGCGCTACTTTTTATGACCTACCACGTGAGGAGTCGAGGCAGCCGGAGCGCCTCGTCACTGCGTTTAGTCACAGAGACACTTGGCACGTTCGTTTTCTGGTGTTCGCTTTAATTGTGTTGTTCGTCGGGCTGTATATTGCTTCTTATTTAAGTGTTGTTGTTGTGTTGTTGTTGTTGCGTTACGGGGCACACTGGGGGGTGGGGTTTCTTTATTACTGCGTTGACGTTAGGTTGTGTTGTTGGTTAACAGCCGGGCCGGCTGCAAGCTATGTGGGAGGGGGTGATGTAGTGGTGATACGCGCTGGGATTAGGGATCGTATGCCAGCGCGTAATGATTGGCTGTGTATGTGGTGACGTGCGCTGACGGTGGAGGATCAGGGGTCAGCGCGGGGTCGTGGGTTACGGGGTACTGATTGGCTGTGGGCCGGTGACGCGCTGAGAGGGAGTGACCGGGTGGCAGCGCGGTGTGATTGGTGGAGTAGTGTTAACACGCGCTGGGGAAAACGGATCGTAGAGAGAGTGCGTCGTGATTGGTTCACTAAGGAGCGATGCTCACGTCGACGTCCGCATCAGCTCCGTCTCTCGTGAGCAGGGGCTATAAAAGGGGATGCACACAGGCGTAAGGGCGGTATGTAACCAGCGAAGAATGAAGACGGGGATGAAGACATAGGGCCCTGCGGTACCTAGTGCCGCTGTCCTAACGGGACCGGGACTCTGTGTAACCCAGGGGCGAGTGTAGTGTGTGTAGCCATAGGCATAGAGTCTACACGAGCCGAATGTATTGTGTGTAGCCAGAGGCATAGGGTCTACACGAGTCAAGTGTATTGTGTGTAGCCAGAGGCATAGGGTCTACACGAGTCAAGTGTATTGTGTGTAGCCAGAAGCATAGTCTACACGAGTTAAGTGGAGTGTATAGTCCAAAGGATAGAGACCACCCGTTGTATTGTGACACGTCAAGATTTAATAAAAGTGTGTTACCCGTCAAGAAGTTCCTGCCGTCAATTCCAATACTTCAATGCTGTTAAATTGTTATTATAAATACGAGGCCTAGTTAACAACGAAGCCTGCAACTTTCCTTATTGTAAATGTTACTTGTAATTTAATAAGTCGAGTCAAACTTGTACCCAAGTAACTATATTGCGATCCTGAGAGCAAGGATGACGAAATATCTCATCCACAATTTAGTGTTATGTGTATTACTGTACATTTAGGGTGCAGTGTGATGAATACACGATGTGCCTTTATGTAACACAGCAGCTTATGCTCTTGTATAGTTATTCAGTGGTAATGTAGGGACCTGGTCCATCCAGGATCTATTGTTTAGAGACATGTTATCTAAGACAATGTTATGATGCTGTGGTGTTCATTCATTGTGTTGGTGTTTCCGGGTATTAACAGATGCTGTATCTGTGCTGCTTTCTTACCAGTTTTACCTCGTTAAATTCAATAAATTACGTTTGGAGTCGGACGTTCATCCTGGCTCCGAGGGTTTATTGGTCGCGAGGTTAACTACTCAGCTAGCGGTGCAACGCAGAGCACAGCGAGGCCGAGACAATTACAATACCCTCCCCTTCTCTGCCTCAAATCACTGCACCTTATTGAATTAAATGATGACGTCACCCTGCTGCTGCTCTATTTAAGACCGGGAGCAAGAGGAAAGCCCCACCATTCTGGCAAATCGCCCGATGATGCTGGATGTAATTACCAGCGAAACGTCGTACTCAAATTTTAAATGATGTTGATTCACTCTTCAACACACCGGTGGGCTAAAGTAGTGAACTATTTGTCCTTTGCAAACGTGACAAATTTTTTTACTGTTTGGCCGTGTCGGGTGGTGGAGGGTTACGACACATTTATAAATAACGTGATCTAACCCAAAAACATTTATTATAAATAATATTGGTCGCGAAAGCCTCCGTGTTAAACCAAATTGCATTTTTTTATTTGCTATACAGCCAGATCATACGCCAAATAGCTAACCTTAAACACCCAGTCGTTCTTAAAAAGTTGAAGGCGGTATAGTACTATAGTAATAGAGCAAGTGCAGAATCACTGAACCGGCATTGATAGCTTGAAAGCATTTAGCGCGGGGCCCTTGAAAGTGCGGGGCCCGTAGCTACTACATGCGCAGCTACTACACACGCAGCTACTACACGCACAGCTAATACACATGTAGCTACTACACACGTACAGTGAGGGAAAAAAGTATTTGATCCCCTGCTGATTTTGTACGTTTGCCTACTGACAAAGAAATGATCAGTCTATAATTTTAATGGTAGGTTTATTTTAACAGTGAGAGACAGAATAACAACAAAAATTCAGAAAAACGCATGTCAAAAATGTTATAAATTGATTTGCATTTTAATAAGGGAAATAAGTATTTGACCCCTCTGCAAAACATGACTTAGTACTTGGTGGCAAAACCCTTGTTGGCAATCACAGAGGTCAGACGTTTCTTGTAGTTGGCCACCAGGTTTGCACACATCTCAGGAGAGATTTTGTCCCATCCTCTTTGCAGATCTTCTCCAAGTCATTAAGGTTTCGAGGCTGACGTTTGTAACTCGAACCTTCAGCTCCCTCCACAGATTTTCTATGGGATTAAGGTCTGGAGACTGGCTAGGCACTCCAGGACCTTAATGTGCTTCTTCTTGAGCCACTCCTTTGTTGCCTTGGCTGTGTGTTTTGGGTCATTGTCATGCTGCAATACCCATCCACGACCCATTTTCAATACCCTGGCTGAGGGAAGGAGGTTCTCACCCAAGATTTGACAGTACATGGCCCCGTCCATCGTCCATTTAATGCAGTGAAGTTGTCCTGTCCCTTTAGCAGAAAACACCCCCAAAGCATAATGTTTCCACCTCCATGTTTGACGGTGGGGATGGTGTTCTTGGGGTCATAGGCAGCATTCATCCTCCTCCAAACACGGCGAGTTGAGTTGATGCCAAAGAGCTCCATTTTGGTCTAATCTGACCACAACACTTTCACCCAGTTGTCCTCTGAATCATTCAGATGTTCATTGGCAAACTTCAGACGGGCATGTATATGTGCTTTCTTGAGCAGGGGGACCTTGCGGTCGCTGCAGGATTTCAGTCCTTCATGGCGTAGTGTGTTACCAACTGTTTTCTTGGTGACTATGGTCCCAGCTGCCTTGAGATCATTGACAAGATCCTCCTGTGTAGTTCTGGGCTGATTCCTCACCGTTCTCATGATCATTGCAACTCCACGAGGTGAGATCTTGCATGGAGCCCCAGGCCGAGGGCGATTGACAGTTCTTTTGTGTTTCTTCCATTTGGGAATAATCGTACCAACTGTTGTCACCTTCTCACCAAGCTGCTTGGCGATGGTCTTGTAGCCCATTTCAGCCTTGTGCAGGTCTACAATCTTGTCCCTGACATCCTTGGAGAGCTCTTTGGTCTTGGCCATGGTGGAGAGTTTGGAATCTGATTGATTGCTTCTGTGAACAGGTGTCCTTTATACAGGTAACAAGCTGAGATTAGGAGCACTCCCTTTAAGAGTGTGCTCCTAATCTCAGCTCGTCACCTGTATAAAAGACACCTGGGAGCCAGAAATCTTTCTGATTGGGAGGGGGTCAAATACTTATTTCCCTCATTAAAATGCAAATCAATTTATAACATTTTTGACATGCGTTTTTCTGGATTTTTTGTTGTTGTTATTCTGTCTCTCACTGTTCAAATAAACCTACCATTAAAATTAGACTGATCATTTCTTTGTCAGTGAGCAAACGTACAAAATCAGCAGGGGATCAAATCCTTTTTTCCCTCACTGTAGCTACTACAAATGTAGCTACTACACATGTAGCTACTACACATGTAGCTACTACACATGTAGCTACTACACATGTAGCTACTACACATGTAGCTACTACACATGGACGCTAGGGTAGCGGGTAGGCTGTATGTAGCTCCCGCCACTTCGGAGGCTGTACCTCCTCAGGCTACAGGTGAGGGAACCGTATATCCCTCTCTGTGTAGTGACCGTGTTGTAAGAAAGACAAATAAACAGTGTGTGCCTTAAAGGAGTTTATTAATCTGTTATTCATAACACAACATTTGTAATTCATCCTCGGCTGCTTTGAGGCTATTGTTTGTAACTTTTTTTTCTTTTACCAGGTAAGGCCCCACCGAGCTACGATGTGGCTCTTTCTCAGAAACGACGTAGCCACACATGATAGCTCAACGAAGTGGCTTATCATCATCACGTGGAAATTTATAGCGGCTGCCAAATATTCTGAACGCACGATGTTGATTCGAAATGTGGAGGGGAATATCGGAGGATCCGGAGAGAAATCCACGCGACCACGGGGAGAGAGACACGCAGGCCTCGAGGTCGGGATCGCACCCACGACCTCCTGTATACGGGGCGAGGTAGTTAACATCTCCTAGCCACCGTGAGGATGATGATTAAAGAGAGAGAGACATGCAGACTTCAAATATACAGCAGCAGGCGTCAGGGTCGGGATCGAACCCACGACCTTCTGTAGACCAGGCGAAGTAGTTAACATCTCCTAGCCACCATGATGATGAGAGAGACACGCAAACTCCAAATATACAGCAGCAGGCCTCGGGGTCGAGATCGCACCCACGACCTCCTGTATACGGGGCAAGGTAGTTAACATCTCCTAGCCACCGTGAGGATGATGATGAGAGAGAGAGACATACAGACTTGAAATATACAGCAGCAGGCGTCAGGGTCGGGATCGAACCCACGACCTCCTGTAGACCAGGTGAGGTAATTAACATCTCCCAGCCACCGTGGTGATGATGAGAGAGAGAGAGACACGCAAACAACAAATATACAGCAGCAGGCGTCAGGGGTCTGGATCGCACCCACAACCTCCTGTAGACCAGGCGAGCTCGTGAACATCTAGCAACCGTGAAGGAGGCGATAACGCCCCTAGTATTCAGCCTACGCTTCATCGAATTGGAACGCAATGTTGACGTGCGAGGCCCAGTTGGTGTTGGGAAATCTGGGCATCCCCTCTTCGACCTGATCGCGGCTCTGCCCGGTGGCGCAGCAGCACCCGCAGCAGCAGGCGCAGCAGCAGTCGCAGCAGACGTTGAGCATCAGGAAGATGATGATGGTGGCAATCACCATCAGTGTCACTCCTAAGGTCTGTGTGACGGTGAGAGAGAGATGGTGAGAGAGGCCAATGAACCAGAGTCGGAGAGAGTTCATTTAGCAGGTGAGGAACAATTGAACCTACAGGGTAGGGCTGAACGATTTGGGGGAAATGTCTAATTTCCGATTTTTCTGACATTGCGATTTGATTTGCCATTGCAAATTTTGAAGTCAAGCTTCAGTTCAATATTCACTGTGTAATAGATTTAAAACATGTGACGGAGCATCGCCACATGATACCATCAAAATATCAACTGCTCTCTATATATATTATAATGCAAGGATAAGAACTTAAAATATATGAATTTGCGTCCAACATGTATTTATTAAAAATTTTCATTGAAATAGAACAATCAAACGTAGAACAATTGTTAAGTTAAATAAAGTGAAATAAAAACGAAAACTATTCAAATAGGAATGTAATTGGACTTTACAAATCGCCAAAAATTGCAGCCTCAAATTGCGATTTGGATTTGGATTCGATTCATCATTCAGCCCTACGACAGGAGCGCTTTGACATCAACCTGGTGAAGTTTCAAGTTTCATTTATTAGGTATAGCCCTGTGAGCCATTCGGCTCTTGAATTGGGTGCAACCGCAAGAAACAAAAAAACTAAAAAATGAACAAGAAAACATCTTAAAGTGACTATGTGCAAACAGAAAATCCGAGAAAAGACAGCAAAATATTGCAGAAAAAGCACCGTACACCAACGCTGTGTGCAAAAATCCCAGTGGGATGCAAGTCAAACAACAACAACCACAAGATAACTTAGATTAAGGCCATCAGTCTAATTCTGTACTACAACAAACAAACATGGCCAAACTGAAAAACTTTTAAAACTCACCAAAATAAAGCCATAAAAGCAATGAAACAGTGATCCTAGGAACTGTGACCGAATTTTCACAATAAACGATGTAAACAACATGTATTACCAAACTCTGCAGCCATGCAGGTGAAGATACTGGCAACAAGGTAAACATGATATAGCTTCACACCCCGAGCTGATACAGCGATAAATGCTACGATGACACGCACATTGTCCTTGTCCTGTTCGCCTTTTGGCGTTCTCTGTTCTGACACTGGTGGTGAGACTAGGCCATGAAAAAGGTATTATTACACTTCTGTAATGTGAGGATATATCCGGGTTGCTGATGGATCACACCTCGTTACGATGATTGGCACTGCCGGTCCTGGCCCATAGCCAATGGGGGGAAGTCTAGGGGCGTGGCCCTGACGTAATGGGAAGGTGACATCTGTAAGTAGAGGATTGGTACTGCTGGCTTTAGCCACAGCCAATGGGGGGACGAGTCAGGGGCGTGGTCCTGGGAGCGTACGATGGAGTCTAGAAGATTCCATAGAGGGTAACCAGGATTGGTGGAAAGGTACCACGTGACCCGGGTATTAAAAGGGGCGGGAGACGTCAACACGTGGTCAGATCTGGAACGAACAGAGGGTGAGGCCACGCTGGAGCGGGGTCCAGGCTGCCACGTGGCTGCGCGTCTCTCTCCCTCTCACGCTGTCTGTCAGCAGCGTGAATGAGTAAGATGGGAGTGTTGTGAACGTAAGACAAATAAAGACCGGATTCCAGAAGTCGCTTCCACGACCTTTATTACACTACGATGACACGTGCATTGCCCTTGTCCTGTTCGCCTTTTGGCATTCTCTGTTCTGACACTAGGCCATGATGAAGGCTGCCTCTGGTGTGGGCCAATCAGTTTGAAATTATGATGAGAGCCATGTGTGGTTAATGCGAATTTGATTCCTTGTAAATAGGTATCTATTTGTTGTTTAAACATCTTAACACCTGTTTCATTAATAGAAAGGGTAAAACACATTATTTTTCATACCGGTGAAGATAGACTTTCAAGTAAAATGTAGAGAGGTAGTCTCTTCTCCTATAGCGTGGCAGTTGTTTGCTGAAGAGCAGAGATCGTTCAGGCTATACAGGGGATCGTTGTATTGTCTTTGTGTGCATGAGTAGGGAATGTTGTATGTATGTTGAACTTCTGTCGCACCGTACGTAGCCATCCATGCCAATCGGAGGTACCAGCACCACGCCCGGCCGCCTTTGTCTCCCCACTGACAATGTATACACACCGTGCCAGGTAATCATTTAAGGCTGAGTCGACCAAGGGGAGGCCCATGACCGGTTCAGAGAGCATCTTGACGTTCAAATAATCTCATGTTTACCCCAATCTGCTGTTCCTAACAGACATTGAGCTATCACCATCATCGACACACACACACTTTTCATATCGCTCTCTCAGAGGTGGAGTTTGTGTGTTCATCAGAGAAAGCCAATCCCAATAACCGCCATTCGCCACTAAGTGGCGGTGGTGTCACCACGCCGCTTGTGCCAGGCTAGGTGCACGTTGAGGCCACGTGAAGTGTCGAATGCCCGCCGGCAGGAGGTCATGATTCAGACCTAGCAGGTGCCATGGGTCGACTGACTGAGATGACTGGCTGATGCACCACCTGTGCTCCCTACTGTGCCAACTTATATATCACAGCCAACACCATCACCACCATGTGTGACGAGGGGGGGGGGGGTTTGGGAAATGTGACGTCACATCATGTCTCGGCCTCGCTGTGCGCTGCGTTGCACCACTATCCGAGTAGATAACCTCACATCCAATAAACCTTCAGCGCCAGGGTGAACATCCGACTCCAAACGTATTTAATTAATTGAACGAGGTAAAACTGATGGGAAAACACAGCACAAATACAGCATCTGTTAATACTTGGTAATATCAATACAATGAACACTACACCATCATAACATTGTCTTAGATAACATGAAACTCAACAATAGATCCTGGATGGACCAGGCACCGACATTAGTACTGAATAGCTATACAAGAGAATAAGCTACTGTGTTAAGGGCACATCGTGTGATCACCATGCTGCAGCCTAAATGTACAGCACTACACATAATACTGAACTGTGGATGAGATATTTCATCATCCTTGCTCTCAAGATCGCAATAAGGTTTCATGGGTACAAGTCTGACTCGACTTTCAAGTAACATTCACAATTAGGCAAGGGGCAGGCTTCGTTGTTAACTAGGCCTCATATTTATCATAACAATTTAACAGCATTATAAAGGCATTTACAGCATTATAACGGTCATTATAACATTATAACAGCATTCCCAGTATTATAAGAACAAACGAACTTACAGACAATGCTTCTTAAACTCCCACAATGAACAGATGCAGCTGCCTTCACCGAGACGTTATTTGTGCCTCCATTTTGTACTCTGTGTAATGGCTGACACCCGCGTGGTTGAGGGGGAATCTTACATCGTAATTTCCTGGTCATGTGACCAAACTCGGCATTAAAACAGGAAATTCCTGTGTACACACACCCCCACTCCTGCCGTGAGGCAGAACACATACAAATGTGCCACTTTAAATAAATATAGACAACACGTTCTACTTAATTAAATAGACTTTTTGATAAATGTTTTCTCCTACAACATCAGAGTGCAGCGGCACATTAAATACGCACTAGAATGACAATAGTTTACAGCGATTTGAAGCATGTTTTATATTTTGGGGGGGAGTGGGGGGGGGCAGAGCTTTGTGACGTCATTTGAGGGGGGGTCTGACTTTTTGTGACGCCGTGTGACGAGGCGAGGGGGGGGGGGTCAAAAATCGTCCAAAATCGCGTGATGTCATTTATGCACGGCCCCCTAAGCGTGTGTGTGTGTGTTGAAGCCACTTGCCTGCGACAAGGATGTACAGACGAGGTTGTTGTCGACATCCGGATTCAAGCATGCTCCGTCATCCTTCATCATGCAGCACAGCAGCTCCCCGTTGAGCAGAGCCACCACGGACCACGTGAAGCCAGCCACCATGAGCACAGACGCGCCTCTCAGATTGAACTCCTTTTCCTCCACGGTCGAGCTGCGTCTCATCCTTCGGAGGAACTTTCCACTCCACAGGGAGAGGAGCACCGGAGGCCCCGTGAAGGAGATGTCGCTGAAGGCGTCCGAGAAGTAGCAGGGACACTCGGTCGTGAACGTGAAGATAAACTGCAGGGCCATGACCCCTACGATTGTGCCGGCCATCACTGCGGGCAGGGTGGCCCAGCTGTTCATCTTGCGCGTGAAGGAGGAGGAGGTGTCCATGGTGCTAGGACGGTGGTGGAGGTGATTGTGGATGATGTTGTGGTGGTGGTAGTTCAGTTGATGATAAATGAGGTGGGATTAGGTGAAGGTTCTGATGAAGGTGATGCTGACGCTGGCAGTGATGGTTCAAATGGTGCTGCTATCGCCGGCTAATATCGTTGCTGTTGGTGGTGGTGTTGGTGGTGGTGATGATGATGTTGATGAACTGTTTCTGCCTGCTGCTGGTGGTGGTGGTGCTGAGAATGATCGTGGTTTCGTTCTGCAAAAAAATAAGTGACGATAGGAAGGATTATGAATGCAAGGGTGGTGGTCGTGGTGGTAATAGAGGTGGTGGATGTGGTATGTATGGGTGTTGGTGGTGGTGGTAATAGAGCTGGTGGATGTGGTATGTTTGGGTGTTGGTGGTGGTGATGGTAATAGAGGTGGTGGATGTGGTCTGTATGGGTGTAGGTGGTGGTGGTGGTAATAGAGGTGGTGGATGTGGTCTGTTTGGGTGTTGGTGTTGGTAGTTGTAGTAGAGATGGTGGATGTGGTCTGTATGGGTGTTGGTAGTGGTAGTTGTAGTAGAGATGGTGGATGTGGTCTGTTTGGGTGTTGGTGTTGGTAGTTGTAGTAGAGATGGTGGATGTGGTCTGTATGGGTGTTGGTGTTGGTAGTTGTAGTAGAACTGGTGGATGTGGTCTGTATGGGTGTTGGTGGTGGTAGTTGTAGTAGAGATGGTGGATGTGGTCTGTATGGGTGTAGGTGGTGGTAGATGTAGTAGAGATGGTGGAATCGCTATGAGTGGTGGAGGCTGTCCCGCAGGGCACAGACCTCGCGTGGAGCTTCGCTCTTATATTGTGATCCCGTCTCGCACAATTTCCTCGTCCCGAACCAACACCGGGGGGCTGGTGACAGAAGCGAGGGGAGAGGAGGGAGGGGAAGGGACGAAAGTCCCCGAGACGTTTGTACGAGGTGGTGACTTTTACGCCCCAATTTCACCCACGAGGGATCACAAAGTGTCCTCAACAACTTTTTACATTGGTGAGTGGAGGCGTTAAAACTTTAACACGTCTCGCGGGCACGTGATGACGGTGTTGACGGTGGCATGATGGTGGTGGTGATGGCATAGTGGTGATGATGTTGGTACGATGGTGGCGATGATGGCACGGTGGGGGTGATGATGGCACGGTGGTGGTGATGATGACACGATGGTGGTGACGGTGGCACGATGGTGGTGGTGATGGCACGATGGTGGTGACGGTGGCACGATGGTGGTGGTGATGGCACGATGGTGGTGACGGTGGCACGATGGTGGTGGTGATGGCACGATGGTGGTGACGGTGGCACGATGGTGGTGGTGATGGCACGATGGTGGTGACGGTGGCACGATGGTGGTGGTGATGGCACGATGGTGGTGACGGTGGCACGATGGTGGTGGTGATGGCACGATGGTGGTGATGATGGTGGTGATGATGGTGGTGATGATGGTGGTGATGATGGCACGATGGTGGTGATGATGGTGGTGATGATGGTGGTGATGATGGCACGATGGTGGTGATGATGGTGATGATGGTGGTGACGATGGCATGATGGTGGTGGTGATGGCACGATGGTGGTGATGATGGTGGTGATGATGGTGGTGACGATGGCATGATGGTGGTGATGATGGCACGATGGTGGTGATGATGGTGGTGATGATGGCACGATGGTGGTGGTGATGGCAGGAATATGACAGTGATGGTGATGATTGTTGGAGGGCGATGATGACGGCGGTGTACAAGTGCAGCATTATGGAAATTGTGTTCACGAATGTAATTATTATCGTAGCCACTTCCTCTAGGGAGCCGAGACGGGTTCGGTTACAGCCCCGACTGTAAACTTTGATGGCGCTGTGCCATTGACGGGCGAGCGGGTTGGGGGGCGCTGGGCACGCGACGAGATAATTTCCGTTGGTCACAAATAATAACAAACCCCATCCGTCTATAACTTTCGAACTTTCCGTGGCGTGGCTGCTCAAAGATTTCCTGGAATCCCGAGCGCCGCTCGTCGACAGCTCGACTCCCCCCCTCCACCCCCCCACAACGTTTTACCCCGTGACTACAACCAAAATCACGGCGCTTTTACTGGTAGGAACCTCCTGGTTACACCAGTCCGTCGTGCAGGGAGGGGCTGGGTGGAAAGGGAGGGGCTGGGTGGGGAGGGTGGAGAGGGGCTGGGTCGGGAGGGGAGGGTGGGGAGGGTGGGGAGGGGCTGGGTGGGGAGGGTGGGGAGGGGCTGGGTGGGGAGGGTGGGGAGGGGCTGGGTGGGGAGGGGAGGGGAGAGGAGGGTGGGGTGGGGCTGGGTTGGGAGGGGCTGGTCACCCCGTGGTGCCCTTATAAAACTCAACGTTTAACCTACTCACGCCGGCTTGTGTCCGCACTCACAGTCGGGCATATTTGCGGAATACACCACGCCGCCGTTAACGCTTGCCATTGACCGAGCAACCCAACGTTCCTACCAGCTCCCTCCGCAGGATTGTGTTACTTGACAACCTGTACCTAGCCCTCATCTGTCTGGCGCCTGCTGTGGGCACACACACGTGTGTGTATGTGTGTGCACGTGTGTGTGTGTAGGGGGAGCGGTGGTGTAGCGGTTAGCGCGCTGTGCTATGAACCTGGCGACCCAGTTTCGATTCCCGCTCACGGCCAACACCGGTGACGATTATCTGAACCGATCCTGGGCCTCCCCTAGGTCGACTCAGCCTCAAATGAGTACCTGGTGCGGTGTGTAAACACCGCCACTGGGGAGACAGAGGCGGTCGGGCGTGGTGCTGGCCACCCACTCCCTCGTGTATCGTTCCGGCCTTCATAGGTGCTCGCTAACAGCACTTACCCCTACAGTCTGTTACAGGCTACACGGGGGATCTTTGTGTGTGTCGTCTTTTTGTCGATTGGCGCATGTTCGTGTCCGCGTGCACGATGAACTTCTTCCGCACCGCACGTTTGCTAAAGGCGTTTGTCAATCTGGACGACGATGATTTGACAGTTGCGTAGCTCCTCCAGTGGCTTCCTGACATCGGGAGGGAAGAGCGTTCCAGACGGCCGCAGATGCAGCGCGACGCAGCGGTGACCGCCGCCTTTGCAGCTCAATCTGTGTCGAGCTTACTTGCACACGTGCCGACATTTTTCATGTTACACGTGCAAAGTTATTGACTCGCTCGTCAGGCACCTCGTCCGTTCGCTGTGCGAAACTCCTGAAGGACCCTGCACTCGTTCTCTGCGACGTCGATAATTTCGTCTTGTTCCTTTTTATTTTTATTACACGCTTTCTATTAAATCACTCTGTTGTTGTTGTATCCTCAAATCTTGTAACTCAATTTCTACCCACTTCCCAATGTGGTATCGACTGCAAATTTGGTATACTTATGTCTTACTGATGACAATACTATATTCTATCATTAAAAATAAAAACATAAAAATTTCAACCATCTTTTTACATGTTGTTCTGCCTTGGCTCTAATTGTCCACGCTCAACTCACGTTGGCTGTAAATCACCACGGCCCCTTACGTTATGGCAATCTTCGGGGCCACTTCCTGGAGTCGTGGAGTTCTGCCATCACTAATACGGTACATTTCATTAAAGCGTGTTTTTAAAAAGTTTAATTTATATTACTTATTGTTGTTGTTGCCGCTGTGCTCACACAACACGGATCTCTCCCTCGTTAAGACAACTGGCTAGACGGGGCCATCATCCATGCAACAAACTAAATAGAAACTTTATTTATCTTGACGCCACGTGCTCTGCCTGCGGACCGCAGACGGCATCCGGAGGGTTTAGTGCTCGAGGCAGCGAAGCTGTCTAAAAAAACAAATATAACTCAATGACCAGCGATCTTGCAACAATAACATTTAATGCTTCAAGTGTTTAAACTCTTAAGAAAAGGAAACGCGTTTGCGACCGATTCATGACATTCCATCTCAAGAGAGGCTTCACCGGTTTAAACACTCCCACCGAGTTTACCAAATGCCACGGCTACCCAACAAACCCCTGAGTAACCGCCGTCTGCCTTCAACAACTCCCATCTCCTTGTGCTTCGTCAACCTGCCGTGTTTGTCCTCAAAACGCAAACTCGTTACAGATGTAGTAAGTATATGGAGGCTTGACGACAGGATCGGAGGCACACTTATTTATTACACCAACACAGTTATTACAGGTCACTGGGCTACAGGGATTTCTCGACAGCTAACCCCTCTAACCTATACCAATTCCTCCACTACGGGACTAGGGGAGGCTATCTGTCCCAGCTTGGTTAAGCTGGGATCCCGGCTCCCTGAGTCACCAGACCAGCTTCGTCTGGGCTCTCGGGGCCACGCCACCGGCTTGCCCTGGTCGGCCCTTATAAGGACAGCGAGCCAGGGGAGCTCTGGGGCCTACACTAGCAGGTCTTCCGTCTTCTCTGGTTATAGCTGAGTCCCGACTCCCGAGCCTTTCGGCTCATCACCTTTTATAGGATTTGCCCCCAAGGGGGGGGCCCGTGGGGGATACACATGCGGACGTCGGTGCGAGCGCCACCCTTGTGTACGGCCGTAACCCCGCCCCTTGTGTTTGTTGGCCATCCGTGGCCATGCATAATCACACCTCAACATTCGTAGACATGCGCAATTACACCTCTACATCACCCCCCCTGTACAGCTCGCAGCCGTCCCCGGCTGCAAAAAAAATCAGAATAAAGGTGCATCCCTCACAAAAACCCCGTGTGTGTGCCTCGCGTAATTTTTAACAAGAACAAGAAAACTTCAACAAGAACAACGAGAGGAAGAGAGAGAGAGAGAAAAAAAATAACCCGACGCACCCCCCCCGGATAACACCCCAAAACCAACATATATATACACTCCGGACGCCACCTTTCCCATCGTCCGCAAGGCCCCCCAACGGCCGACCTCACAACACCCCTCCCCTTTTGTCCGCAAGGCCCCCCAACGGCCGACCTCAAAAAAGTCTGCGCGTTTTGGCGCGCGTTCTCGCGGCGGGTCCGTCACAAGGGCCCGTCCCGGCACGCTCAGTGACGGTTGTTGACGGTCCGGGTGCAAGAGGGTCAGGCTTCGCTGCCGAGTGACCCCCGACCCCTCCGGGAGGGGTTGGTGGGCGTGGGCCCGTCACTCCTGTTTCACCTGGGGACGGAACAGTTGGCGTCAGGTTAGGCGAGTGCAGCGACGACGGGGAGTCGGCGACACCCTCACACGTTTGGCCATGCGTGTGTGTGTGTGAACCCCGGGGCGGCGTGACGAATGGTTTTAACCTTGAGGGGTGCACATACCACCGGCGCCTCCCCCATTTGACGCGAACACATTGCGGCCGCAAAACCTGCACGACCTCCACTGGCCCCCGCCACGGCCGTACCAATTTCGACGAGGTTGCCAGCGGCACCTGAGGACAGTGCAACCACGCCCTGTCCCCTGGTTCCCATTTGACCACCTGCACCCGCCCCAACCGAAGCCTCTCGTTCGCCTTCTGGCGGAGTTCAGAATTTTGCACGGCCGCTTCCCGCGCCTCAGACAATTGAGCGATGTTAAATTTAACGTGTTCGGACAAATTAGACTTCGCCTGGAGCGCCGAGAGCTTCAGCTGGGTCGCCACAGGAGGGTTAACTTCGCGCCCATACATTAAAAAGAAAGGGGAAAATCCGGTGGCCGCATGGGGAGCCATTCTGTAGGCCTGCAACACACCGGCTATGCGGAGGTCCCAATCCGTCTGGGATACCGACACCTGCTGGGACAGCATGGACGTGATGGTCCGATGCAGCCGTTCCACCATCCCGTCAGTTTGTGGGTGATACGGAGAGGTCCGAACCTTCTCCGTACCCAAGAGGTCGCACACCTCACGTAGGAGTTTACCAGAAAAATTCCTACCCTGGTCAGTAAGCAGCCGTTCCGGAGCACCCTTGTCGAGGACATAGCCCTGGACAAAGGCCTCCGCGATGGCTGCTGCCGACTGGTTCGCCAGGGGCCAGGCCATAGGCCATCTCGTGAAGTATTCAACCCCCGTTAGTAAATACCTATTGCCCCTGGGTGTAGCGGGAAATGGGCCAAGTATGTCCAGAGCGACGAGCTCGTTAACCCTGGAAACTTTTATGGACTGCAGCGGAGGGTTGGACCCCCTAGCAGGTGGCTTCCTCTGCGCGCATTGCGTGCATGACCCCAAGAGATCCCCCACGTCCTTTTCCATGCCCGGCCAGAAGAAATCTAGCTGGAGCGTGGCAAAGGTCTTATGAACCCCCAAGTGCAGAAGCCGCTCATGAACAGCCCATACCACCTTACCCCTTAAAGCAGCAGGCACCACGAGCCGCTGGCGCCGGGTTTTACCATCCCAGTGCATTAAAAGTCCCTGGAACAACCCCCACGAGTCAACGTTTTCCACCCCCTGGCCAACCCCCCCGGCGCGACGGCGCAGAGCGAGGAGGGAGGTGTCCTCCATTTGGAGGCGACCCCATTCCGCGACCGACAACCCCAGCAACGAATCCCTCCCTTCTTGCTCGATAGGACCCGAAACCGAAGGCGCATCGGCAGCGGCCACGAGGACCGAATCGGTGGTGACGTTCGGAGACCTACAACGCCCCGAACCCAAGAGGCACGCGCACTCCGAAGTGGGTGGCAATCGCGACAGGGCGTCAGCGTTCGTGTGGCGGAGACCCTTACGATATGTGGTGACAAAGTCATAGTCTTGGAGAATCTCCAACCATCGAGACAACTGGCCCGATGGTTGTTGAACCCGCAGGGCGTATTGTAGGGCCGCATGATCTGTACGGACGGTGAACCGCCGACCGTACAGATACGGGCGGTACTGCTGAATGAAATAAACAATCGCCAATAATTCCCGACGGGTAACGCAGTACCGCTGTTCGGCTGGAGACAGTACCCGACTACCGTAAGCCACCACATGCTCTACGCCCCCAATGAGCTGGGACAGCACGCCCCCGATGCCCGTGTTACTTGCATCTGTATCGAGCAAGAAGGGTTGTGAAAAATCCGGGTAATTCAACGGCGGAGCCCCCACCAAAGCATTCCGGAGGGCGCGAAAAGAAGCCTCCTCCTCCGGCCCCCAATGAAACCTGACTCCCTTGGACGTCAAGGCATGCAATGGTTTCGCAATCGTAGCGAAGTCAGCCACAAATCGCCGATAATACGACGCGAACCCAATGAAACTCCTGACCTCTCCCACAGAGGTGGGAGTCGGCCAGGAGCTGACGCATTCCGTTTTGGCGGGATCAGTGGATATCCCCGAGCGCCCAACAATGTGACCCAAATATCGCACCGATTCGCGGAGTAAATGGCACTTCTGTGGTTTAAATTTCAAATTGGCAGCCCGCATTTTGAGAAAAACAGCACGCAACCTCTGGAGGTGTTCCTCGAAGGATTTGCTAAAGACGATGACATCGTCTAAGTAAATCAAACACGAATCCCATTGCAAACCTGCCAAGACCAATTCCATTAACCGCTGAAAAGTTGCCGGCGCAGAATGTAAACCCATCGGCAAGCGGTTAAATTGGAAGAGACCTTGCGGTGTCCGAAAAGCAGTCTTAGGTTTTGATTCGTCATCCAGAGGAAGCTGCCAGAATCCAGATAGCAAATCGAGGGTGGAAAAGAATCGCGCCCCCGCCAAGGCATCGAGCGACTCATCCATTCGAGGAAGCGGGTACGCATCTGCCACAGAGATTTTGTTCAGACGCCGAAAGTCGACACAAAACCGCAGTGAGCCGTCGTGTTTTTTCACCAAAACGATCGGCGCGCCCCACGGGCTGTTGGAAGGGGAAATGATATCAGCGGCTAGCATGTCATCAACAGCCGATTTGACATGATCCTTTTCGGCGGGACTCAACCGAAAGGGATTTTGGCGGATTGGCGCGCTGTCACCCGTGTCAATATGGTGTCGCAGCAATTTAGTACAACCAATATCAAATTTGTGTTGACTAAAAACGTCAGCAAATTCGCTCAGAAGAACTCGCAGCTGCGCGCGCTGCGAGTCGGACAGGTCCACTGAACCCGCGCAAAGCGCATCCAGCCATCCGTCATCACAGTCCGAATGCAGTCGCGACGGGGGATCGGTGGATACCTGACCCACGAGTGGTTCCTCATAGGGTACCGGCGTTGCGTGTGCAAGCACGGTCCCTTGAGGAACCATGGCCGTTCGCGATCCCACATTAAGGACTGCAATGAAGGGGTCCCCATCCCCTCTCACCATGGTCTGAGCCGCGAGCAAATCGGGTCCATTTACCCCGGCCCGAGATGGTCCCAACAAGACCCCCCGATCCGCAACCCCTTCATTAAACGGCCGACGCAACCTAAGAGGGACGAGCATCTGAGCCCCCGGAGGCACGCGCACAGTTTTTGTGACGAGCGCCTGCACGGTGGCAAACGCCCGACGCTCCGTGGTGGGGGAAGACAGAAATGTAACGCGTCGGCCCGATGGGAGCTCAATGCACCCTTGGTCAATAAGGATGCGGATGGGCATTTTGGCCAGAAAATCCGCCCCCAACAGGCACGGAACCGCGAGTGAGGAGGAAACCAAAACAGGCCCGGATAATTTAATGTCCCCAATGCAGATAGTGGCGCGGATTTGGCCAATAATGCCCAGAGAGCCCCCGTTAGCGGCATAGCACGGCACGTCAACAGGGAGCAAGGGACGACTTTGAACGGGAAGGATGTTATAAATTAAATCAGATATAATGGTCGCCGATGCCCCTGTGTCAATTAAAATCCGCACCTCTACCCCATCAATGTGACCGACCACGACCGATGATCCCGCCGACGCAGCAACGACACGATGGGCGAGCTCCGACCACTGACCCGGTTGGAGCGCCCGCCGCATTACCGAACAATCGCGCGCGACGGATGGGGAATTTGGAGCCCTGTTTAGTTGGGCGCGTGAGTGTGTGTCGGATGTGTGCGTGGGCCAAACGTGTGAGGTGCCGCGACTCGCCGTATTTCTCTGCTGGAGCTTGGGAGGAGACGGCGTGGCGTCCTGACGAGGTGTCGCCCCGCACTGACGGGGAGCCCGGCATCCTGACGCAACGTGGCCTTGCAGGCCACAGTTGTAGCAGCGTGTGAGCGCCCCCGATGTCCTGGGCTGCTCCTGGCGGCTCGGTCCATTCCGAGCCTGTGGTGCTGCCGCTCTCCATTCCCCTCGCCGCTCCACCCCGCAGACCTCCTCCGATGGGAGGGCGGTAGCCGCCATGGCATGGCTGGCCGCCCCCTTTGCCGCCTTTCGACGAAGGGACCGCAAGCCCCCGTGGATGTGGCGCGCGACCAGCAGGGACGACATCTCCGCGTCGTCTTGAGCCAGGACGTTGACGTCCAGCTCATCAGCGAGTAGCAGCAGCTTCTCAGCCACCATGGCATCCACTCCTTCCTCGTCCATCCTTGGGAAAGCAGCCTTCGCTAGAGCCAGGAGAGCAGTCCGGAAGGCCAGAGGTGATTCGTTGGTGCCCCGACGCCGATCGTGGAAAAGCTGCCTGCAGTCCGAAGGCGGCCCATAGACGGCTGACAGCAGCTGCAACGCCAGGTGTAGGGTGGCGCGCTTTTCCCTCGGCGCCGAGGTGAGGGTAGCCAGGGCGTCGTTGTCCAGCATCGCTGGCAGCGCGCGTAGAGCCTCGGCGTCCGTCCAGTTCGCCATCTCCTGATGAGCGATGAACCGCCTCTTGAAGCCGCCCCAGTCTCCGTCTGCGCCTACGAATTCTTTCAGAGGCGGCAGACGCTGCTGCAAGGCGACGTCCGTGGCTGTAGATCGCTCTCCGTCGCTCCCCGCCGATGATATAGTGTGGGCGGGCTGTGCACATGGCATCGCCGGTCGCTCCGATGTTGACGCGCCGGCCGGTGTTGATGATGTCACGGCTTGTGCTTGGCGCTCAGCAGTCACGTGACGCGGGCCGGCCCCGCCGTCCGCTCGCACTGTAGAGATGGCGGGAAATTTAACCGCCAGCCGCGTCGGGGTGGCGGGAAACGTCGCCGCGCGCCGGCTGCTGTCGTCGACCCGCGCTGCCCCTCCAGCCCCCAGCCGCGTGATCTCCTCCAACGCAGCGGCGGCGGCGTAGAGCAGTTCCTGCCAGGCGGGAGTGGGCCAGCCGGAGTCCTTCAGCCGACGCATCCCCCCCCTCTTGTCGTAGCGGCGCGGGCGTACTTGGCCCCGGCTGCTCCGATCCGACCCCGGCCATCTCTGGTGTTGAATCGGCCGCGGCGTCTTCCATCTCCGACTCCTTGGTACGTGTCGTCCCTCGTGTGTCCATCGTTTGGACGTTTTACTTCTGACACCAGATGTAGTAACTATATGGAGGCTTGACGACAGGATCGGAGGCACACTTATTTATTACACCAACACAGTTATTACAGGTCACTGGGCTACAAGGATTTCTCGACAGCTAACCCCTCTAACCTATACCAATTCCTCCACTACGGGACTAGGGGAGGCTATCTGTCCCAGCTTGGTTAAGCTGGGATCCCGGCTCCCTGAGTCACCAGACCAGCTTCGTCTGGGCTCTCGGGGCCACGCCACCGGCTTGCCCTGGTTGACCCTTATAAGGACAGCGAGCCAGGGGAGCTCTGGGGCCTACACTAGCAGGTCTTCCGTCTTCTCTGGTTATAGCTGAGTCCCGACTCCCGAGCCTTTCGGCTCATCACCTTTTATAGGATTTGCCCCCAAGGGGGGGGCCCGTGGGGGATACACATGCGGACGTCGGTGCGAGCGCCACCCTTGTGTACGGCCGTAACCCCGCCCCTTGTGTTTGTTGGCCATCCGTGGCCATGCATAATCACACCTCAACATTCGTAGACATGCGCAATTACACCTCTACACAGACAACACGCGCCACGGTGGCTAGGAGATGTTGACTACCTCGCCTGGTGTACAGGAGGTCGTGGGTTCGATCCAGACCCCGACACCTGCTGCTGTATATTTGGAGTACTGCGTTACCTGACGGGTAACGCAGTACCGCTGTTCGGCTGGAGACAGTACCCGACTACCGTAAGCCACCACATGCTCTACGCCCCCAATGAGCTGGGACAGCACGCCCCCGATGCCCGTGTTACTTGCATCTGTATCGAGCAAGAAGGGTTGTGAAAAATCCGGGTAATTCAACGGCGGAGCCCCCACCAAAGCATTCCGGAGGGCGCGAAAAGAAGCCTCCTCCTCCGGCCCCCAATGAAACCTGACTCCCTTGGACGTCAAGGCATGCAATGGTTTCGCAATCGTAGCGAAGTCAGCCACAAATCGCCGATAATACGACGCGAACCCAATGAAACTCCTGACCTCTCCCACAGAGGTGGGAGTCGGCCAGGAGCTGACGCATTCCGTTTTGGCGGGATCAGTGGATATCCCCGAGCGCCCAACAATGTGACCCAAATATCGCACCGATTCGCGGAGTAAATGGCACTTCTGTGGTTTAAATTTCAAATTGGCAGCCCGCATTTTGAGAAAAACAGCACGCAACCTCTGGAGGTGTTCCTCGAAGGATTTGCTAAAGACGATGACATCGTCTAAGTAAATCAAACACGAATCCCATTGCAAACCTGCCAAGACCAATTCCATTAACCGCTGAAAAGTTGCCGGCGCAGAATGTAAACCCATCGGCAAGCGGTTAAATTGGAAGAGACCTTGCGGTGTCCGAAAAGCAGTCTTAGGTTTTGATTCGTCATCCAGAGGAAGCTGCCAGAATCCAGATAGCAAATCGAGGGTGGAAAAGAATCGCGCCCCCGCCAAGGCATCGAGCGACTCATCCATTCGAGGAAGCGGGTACGCATCTGCCACAGAGATTTTGTTCAGACGCCGAAAGTCGACACAAAACCGCAGTGAGCCGTCGTGTTTTTTCACCAAAACGATCGGCGCGCCCCACGGGCTGTTGGAAGGGGAAATGATATCAGCGGCTAGCATGTCATCAACAGCCGATTTGACATGATCCTTTTCGGCGGGACTCAACCGAAAGGGATTTTGGCGGATTGGCGCGCTGTCACCCGTGTCAATATGGTGTCGCAGCAATTTAGTACAACCAATATCAAATTTGTGTTGACTAAAAACGTCAGCAAATTCGCTCAGAAGAACTCGCAGCTGCGCGCGCTGCGAGTCGGACAGGTCCACTGAACCCGCGCAAAGCGCATCCAGCCATCCGTCATCACAGTCCGAATGCGGTCGCGACGGGGGATCGGTGGATACCTGACCCACGAGTGGTTCCTCATAGGGTACCGGCGTTGCGTGTGCAAGCACGGTCCCTTGAGGAACCATGGCCGTTCGCGATCCCACATTAAGGACTGCAATGAAGGGGTCCCCATCCCCTCTCACCATGGTCTGAGCCGCGAGCAAATCGGGTCCATTTACCCCGGCCCGAGATGGTCCCAACAAGACCCCCCGATCCGCAACCCCTTCATTAAACGGCCGACGCAACCTAAGAGGGACGAGCATCTGAGCCCCCGGAGGCACGCGCACAGTTTTTGTGACGAGCGCCTGCACGGTGGCAAACGCCCGACGCTCCGTGGTGGGGGAAGACAGAAATGTAACGCGTCGGCCCGATGGGAGCTCAATGCACCCTTGGTCAATAAGGATGCGGATGGGCATTTTGGCCAGAAAATCCGCCCCCAACAGGCACGGAACCGCGAGTGAGGAGGAAACCAAAACAGGCCCGGATAATTTAATGTCCCCAATGCAGATAGTGGCGCGGATTTGGCCAATAATGCCCAGAGAGCCCCCGTTAGCGGCATAGCACGGCACGTCAACAGGGAGCAAGGGACGACTTTGAACGGGAAGGATGTTATAAATTAAATCAGATATAATGGTCGCCGATGCCCCTGTGTCAATTAAAATCCGCACCTCTACCCCATCAATGTGACCGACCACGACCGATGATCCCGCCGACGCAGCAACGACACGATGGGCGAGCTCCGACCACTGACCCGGTTGGAGCGCCCGCCGCATTACCGAACAATCGCGCGCGACGGATGGGGAATTTGGAGCCCTGTTTAGTTGGGCGCGTGAGTGTGTGTCGGATGTGTGCGTGGGCCAAACGTGTGAGGTGCCGCGACTCGCCGTATTTCTCTGCTGGAGCTTGGGAGGAGACGGCGTGGCGTCCTGACGAGGTGTCACCCCGCACTGACGGGGAGCCCGGCATCCTGACGCAACGTGGCCTTGCAGGCCACAGTTGTAGCAGCCTGTGGTGCTGCCGCTCTCCATTCCCCTCGCCGCTCCACCCCGCAGACCTCCTCCGATGGGAGGGCGGTAGCCGCCATGGCATGGCTGGCCGCCCCCTTTGCCGCCTTTCGACGAAGGGACCGCAAGCCCCCGTGGATGTGGCGCGCGACCAGCAGGGACGACATCTCCGCGTCGTCTTGAGCCAGGACGTTGACGTCCAGCTCATCAGCGAGTAGCAGCAGCTTCTCAGCCACCATGGCATCCACTCCTTCCTCGTCCATCCTTGGGAAAGCAGCCTTCGCTAGAGCCAGGAGAGCAGTCCGGAAGGCCAGAGGTGATTCGTTGGTGCCCCGACGCCGATCGTGGAAAAGCTGCCTGCAGTCCGAAGGCGGCCCATAGACGGCTGACAGCAGCTGCAACGCCAGGTGTAGGGTGGCGCGCTTTTCCCTCGGCGCCGAGGTGAGGGTAGCCAGGGCGTCGTTGTCCAGCATCGCTGGCAGCGCGCGTAGAGCCTCGGCGTCCGTCCAGTTCGCCATCTCCTGATGAGCGATGAACCGCCTCTTGAAGCCGCCCCAGTCTCCGTCTGCGCCTACGAATTCTTTCAGAGGCGGCAGACGCTGCTGCAAGGCGACGTCCGTGGCTGTAGATCGCTCTCCGTCGCTCCCCGCCGATGATACAGTGTGGGCGGGCTGTGCACATGGCATCGCCGGTCGCTCCGATGTTGACGCGCCGGCCGGTGTTGATGATGTCACGGCTTGTGCTTGGCGCTCAGCAGTCACGTGACGCGGGCCGGCCCCGCCGTCCGCTCGCACTGTAGAGATGGCGGGAAATTTAACCGCCAGCCGCGTCGGGGTGGCGGGAAACGTCGCCGCGCGCCGGCTGCTGTCGTCGACCCGCGCTGGCCCTCCAGCCCCCAGCCGCGTGATCTCCTCCAACGCAGCGGCGGCGGCGTAGAGCAGTTCCGCCAGGCGGGAGTGGGCCAGCCGGAGTCCTTCAGCCGACGCATCCCCCCCCTCTTGTCGTAGCGGCGCGGGCGTACTTGGCCCCGGCTGCTCCGATCCGACCCCGGCCATCTCTGGTGTTGAATCGGCCGCGGCGTCTTCCATCTCCGACTCCTTGGTACGTGTCGTCCCTCGTGTGTCCATCGTTTGGACGTTTTACTTCTGACACCAGATGTAGTAACTATATGGAGGCTTGACGACAGGATCGGAGGCACACTTATTTATTACACCAACACAGTTATTACAGGTCACTGGGCTACAAGGATTTCTCGACAGCTAACCCCTCTAACCTATACCAATTCCTCCACTACGGGACTAGGGGAGGCTATCTGTCCCAGCTTGGTTAAGCTGGGATCCCGGCTCCCTGAGTCACCAGACCAGCTTCGTCTGGGCTCTCGGGGCCACGCCACCGGCTTGCCCTGGTTGACCCTTATAAGGACAGCGAGCCAGGGGAGCTCTGGGGCCTACACTAGCAGGTCTTCCGTCTTCTCTGGTTATAGCTGAGTCCCGACTCCCGAGCCTTTCGGCTCATCACCTTTTATAGGATTTGCCCCCAAGGGGGGGGCCCGTGGGGGATACACATGCGGACGTCGGTGCGAGCGCCACCCTTGTGTACGGCCGTAACCCCGCCCCTTGTGTTTGTTGGCCATCCGTGGCCATGCATAATCACACCTCAACATTCGTAGACATGCGCAATTACACCTCTACACAGACAACACGCGCCACGGTGGCTAGGAGATGTTGACTACCTCGCCTGGTGTACAGGAGGTCGTGGGTTCGATCCAGACCCCGACACCTGCTGCTGTATATTTGGAGTTTGCGTGTCTCTCTCTCATCATCATCACGGTGGCTAGGAGATGTTGACTACCTCGCCTGGTGTGCAGGAGGTCGTGGGTTCGATCCCGACCCTGACGCCTGCTGCTGTATATTTGGAGTTTGCGTGTCTCTCATTATCATTACGGTGGCTAGGATATGTTAACTACCTCGCCTGGTGTGCAGGAGGTGGTGGGTGCGATCCAGACCCTTACGCCTGCTGCTGTGTATTTGGAGTTTGCGTGTCTCTCATCATCACGGTGGCTAGGAGATGTTAACTACCTCGCCTGGTGTACAGGAGGTCGTGGGTTCAATCCCGACCCTGACGCCTGCTGCTGTATCTTTGGAGTTTGCGTGTCTCTCTCTCTCATCATCATCGCGGTGGCTAGATGTTAACTACCTCGCCTGGTGTACAGGAGGTCGTGGGATCGATCCCGACCCTGATGCCTGCTGCTGTATATTTGGAGTTTGCGTGTCTCTCTCGCTTTCATCATCATCGCGGTGGTTAGATGTTAGCTCCCTCGCCTGGTGTACAGGTCGTGGGTTTTATCCCAACCCTGACGATGCCTGCTGTATATTTGAAGTTTGCGTGGCTCTCTCTCATCATCGCGGTGGCTAGTAGATGATGACTACCTCGCCCGGTATACAGGAGGTCGTGGGTTCCATCCCGACCCTGACGATGCCTGCTGTATATTTGGAGTTTGCGTGTCTCTCTCTCATCATCATCACGGTGGCTAGATGTTGACTACCTCGCCTGGTATACAGGAGGTCGTGGGTTCGATCCCGACCTTGACGCCTGCTGCTGTGTATTTGGAGTTTACGTGTCTCTCATCATCATCACGGTGGCTAGATGTTAACTACCTCGCCTGGTATACAGGAGGTCCGTGAGTTCGATCCAGACCCGGACACCTCCTGCTGTATATGTGGAGTTTGCGGTGTCTCTCTCTCTCTACCTGTGGTCGCGTGGATTTTGCCTCCGGATCCTGCGGTTTTTCCCTCCGCATGTTACAAACACGGCATTTGGAGTCTTTTGCCTGCTAGAGATGCCCACGTGATGACAAGCAACTTCGCCGATCGATTGTTCGTGGCCGGTTCGCTTCTGAAGAAAAAAAGCGACACGCAGCTCACCTGGTAAAATAAAAACAAGTTTATTTTTAGTTTATAACTTAAAGAAACCGCTCGGCACGTTCGTCAATAACACGGCGGCCTAAAAATATACACTTGTACGAAGCTGCAGTGGCCGTAATAAATCGGTCCTTTCTAAGAGCACACGGCGTCTTCATGAGCGCTGCACGTGCCTCTCGCCGTAGCAGCATCGCCAAAGAATTCGGTTTAATTTGCAGCAACGAGGGTACATTTGAAAACGAACAAAACAATGCAAATGTGGAACGATCCAATATTCAGGGGGTCGCCTGGCTCTGTGAAGGATGCACTTTCACGTGGCGGTTTGAGACAGCGCTTTTGAGAGATGTTACGTCTCCCCCAGCCTGGCACGCAAGGGTACCGGTGGGTTCGAACCCGAACCCCGAGGATGCATGGAGACAGCGTCTCTGTGGGATTTCTTTTGTTGTTGCCAATATCAAAATGATGAAAAAAAAGAAGAGGCCTTACCCTTGCAGTCAATAAAACAGGAGGTGTGAAGATGGAGGAAACGTGCGTGGAGTTGTGTGTGCGTGTGTGGAGTTGTGTGTGTGGAGTTGTGTGTGTGTGGAGTTGTGTGTGTGTGGAGTTGTGTGTGTGTGGAGTTGTGTGTGTGTGGAGTTGTGTGTGTGTGGAGTTGTGTGTGTGTGGAGTTGTGTGTGTGTGGAGTTGTGTGTGTGTGTGGAGTTGTGTGTGCGTGTGTGGAGTTGTGTGTGTGGAGTTGTGTGTGTGGAGTTGTGTATGTGCATGGAGTTGTGTGTGGAGTTGTGTGTGCGTGTGCATGGAGTCGTGCGTGCGAGCGTGGAGTTGTGTGTGCGTGTGTGGAGTTGTGTGTGTGTGGAGTCGTGTGTGCGTGTGTGGAGTCGTGCGTGCGTGGAACCGCGTGAAGTCGTGTGTGCGTGTGTGGAGCCGCGTGGAGCCGTGTGTGCGTGCGTGCGTATGCGATCCGTTCCTAATTGCGTGTGAGCACGCGTCCCACTGAGGCTCACGGGTTGGGACCAAAACGAGCACAAGGGGGAGGCACAGAGGAAACAGCCGAGGTAGACGGGGCAGATGTGACGGTGCCCAACAGGGACGAGGAATTACTGACAACACGGTGCGGATTCACTGCAGACGGTACCGCAGATGAGGCAGAGAGACAGGAAGACTTGCACACCACAGCACAAACGAGATGGCGAGCGACGACGAATTTAAATTACATTCTTACGCCCAATACAAACGAGATGCCGCCCGGAATGGGAGGGAGCGGGGTTCGGGTCCGGGAGCGCGGTTCAGGCCGTCGCGGTTCAGGCCGTCGTTGCCGGCGTGTGGGGGAACCACCACGGCTCTGTTGCTCCCCAGGGGGCCCAGCGCTCCCCTGACGGAGAGAGCGCGGAGAGGCACGGAACCGATGGGCGAGCGCCCGATTGCCTCCCGGCACGTCGGCCCCCCTGTTCCCGGCTTCCTCCTCCTCCTCCGTTCAATCGCAGCGGTGGCCGACTCCAGCCCCCAGTGGCGGGGGGCCAGGAGCCGTGGGGGGGGGGGGGGGGCTGGGGGGCCTGGGCCGCACGCCCCCCCCCCCGCCGCTCTCAGCTCAAGGAGCACACGGTGCTGGGTCTCAGCTCGCGCTGAGACCTCTGGACCCGCCGGCGGTTGGCCTCCAGGTAAACGTCGCGGACGAACTTGCCGGCCGACAGGGGGATGCTGCAGGGGAGAGGGGGGGGGCAGAGGGGTTCGGGGGGGGGGTTGGCAGAGACGAGACCCGACAGCCGCACGCGCACACACACACACGTGCGCGCTCGCACAAGCACACACATGCGTGCTTGCACGCACATACACACGATGGCACACAAAGACAAAGATCCCCCGTGAAATGCTGTTGGGGCAAGTGCTGTTAGCGAGCACCCATGAAGGCCGGCACGGCATACAAGGCGGTGGGTGGCCAGCACCACGCCCTTTGTCTCCCCAGTGGCGATGTTTACACCGCACCGGGTATTCATTTGAGGCTGATTCGACCTAGAAGATGCCCAGGACCGGTTCGGATAATCGTCACCGGTGTTGGCCGTGAGCCCGAATCGAACTTGGGTCGCCGGGTTCGTAGTGCTAACCGCTACACTCCTGCTCCCCACACACGCACAAAAAACAAAAGACCCATCATATAGAGCCTCTGCCAGATTGTTGGGTAAAGCGCTGTTAGCGAGTAGCACCTATGAAGGCCCGGCACTGTGGCACACGAGGGGATGGGTGGCCAACACCATACCCGGCCGCCTTTGTCTCCTCAGTGGCGATGTTTACTCCACACTGCACCGGGTGCTCCGATGAGCACGGTTGCCTACGTACGATGCGAGAGAATTTCAACACACACACCAATACCGATACCCGCCATTCGCCACTAAGTGGCGGTGACGTCACCACGACGCTTGTGCCAGGCCATGTGCACCTTGAGGCCACGTGAAGTGTCGAACGCCCGCTGGCAGGAGGTCACGGGGCAGACCCAGGTGCCACGGGTCGACTGACCGAGATGACCGAGATGACTGGCTGATGCACCACCTGTGCCCCCTACTGTACCAACTTGCTGTGCTTTAGCCACCCAGCGCTCCACTCGTTGTTGTGAGCGTCGCTCCTCCGCCCTCCGTTGTTGTTGGAGGGCGACTGCCTCCAACTGCCCAGCAGCGTCCTTCACGAGCCTCCTCCACAGAGGCCGATCTTGACACCGCTGGTACCAGTCATCGGCAAGTCCACTCAGCTCCACGTCCTCCTGTACCACATCACTCCATCTCTTCTCTAGCCCGTGCCACGCCCGTTTAGCCCCCTCGATCCGGCCGAACAGAAGCTATTTAGGCATGCGGTGGTTGGGCATGCGGGCTACATGACCCAGCCAACGCAGCCTTGCCTGCCGGAGGCGCTCACCGATGAGACTTTGCCCAGATTTTTCAAGGATTTGTGAGCTCCTCACACAATCCAGCCTGGTTAAACTCAGGATGGATCGTAGGCACACACACACACACGCGCACACACGCGCGAGCGACCGCGCACTCCACACGCACGGACTCACTTATCTCGGCCGGGCCTCAGCTTGACGCTGTACAGTGCGAAGACGGGACGGTGGTCGGACGTGCGGATGGAGCGGCAGGAGGTGTAAAGCAGCGAGTTCACCTCGCCCGGCACGCGCGCCCGGCACAGCACGCGGTCCTGCACCGCCACGCCCAGCCGCACACACCGTGACCCCCAGCCTGAACCACCGTGACACACAGCCTGAAACACCATGACCCACGACCTGAACCACCGTGACCCACCGTGACCCACGACCTGAACCACCCAGATCCACCGTGACCCACGACCTGAACCACCCAGACCCCCCATGACCCACGACCTGAACCACCGTGACCCCCCGTGACCCACGACCTGAACCACCGTGACCCCCCGTGACCCACGACCTGAACCACCCAGACCCCCCGTGACCCACGACCTGAACCACCCAGACCCCCGTGACCCACGACCTGAACCACCCAGATCCCCCGTGACCCACGACCTGAACCACCCAGACCCCCGTGACCCACGACCTGAACCACCCAGATCCCCCGTGACCCACGGCCTGAACCACCCAGACCCACCGTGACCCACGACCTGAACCACCCAGACCCCCCGTGACCCACGACCTGAATCACCGTGACCCACCGTGACCCACGACCTGAACCACCCAGACCCACCGTGACCCACGACCTGAACCACCCAGACCCCCCATGACCCACGACCTGAACCACCGAGACCCACCGTGACCCACGACCTGAACCACCGTGACCCCCCGTGACCCACGACCTGAACCACCACCCAGACCCACTGACCGTGTAGGAGGGGACGCGCTTCTTGGCGGAGCTGTCGAAGGTGTCGGCTCCCACGTCGTACTTGTAGGTGGGCGGGAACAAGATGAGCGCCTCGCTGAAGCCACGGAACACGGAGCCTGGGGGGGGTGAGGGCCGCGGTCGGGGGGAGGGTGGGGGGGGAGAGACAGAGGGGGGGAGGGGGGGATAGACGGGGGAGGGGGGGGCAGGGGGAGAGAGAGAAGAAGTCAGCTGGGACAGAGACCACTTTGCTCTCCCGTGCTGGCGGCGGTGGGTGGTGGTGACGGTGTGGAGATGTAGTGGGGATGCTGGTGGTGGTGATGGTGGCTGTTGACGGTGGTGGGTGTTGACAGTGGTGGTGATATGGTGGTGATGCTGGTGTTGATCGCGATGGTGGTGGTATCTGTGGTGATAGTGGTGGCGGTGGTGGCGGTGGTGGCGGTGGCGGCGGTGGTGGCGGTGGCGGCGGTGGTGGCTGTAGCGGCAGTGGTGGCTGTGGTGGTGTCGGCGGCGGTGGTGGCGGTGATGGCGGTGGTGGCTGTAGCGGCAGTGGTGGCTGTGGTGGTGGCGGTGGCTGTAGCGGCGGCGGTATTGTCAGCGTTGTGGGCTGCGGCGCCGTGTGTCTCACGCACCGTCGCGCAGCTTGGGCGTGAGCTGGTCGTGTGCGAGCAGCCGGTCGAGGTCGCCGTGGGCGCCGCTCTGCGCCAGCGCCTCGGCCTCGGCGCGCTCTAGCTCCAGGCGGAAGTTGAGGTCCCCGCACCAGAAGACGACGTCAAAGCGGCTCGTCACGTCCGCTGGGCGGGAGACATCGTCGTCGAGACAAAGATCCCCCGCGTAGCCTCAACAGACCGTAGGGGCAAGTGCTGTTAGCGAGCAGCATCTATGAAGGCCGGCACGGCACACGAGGTGGTGGGTGGCCGGCACCACGCCCGACCGCCTTTGTCTCTCCAACGGCGATGTTTACTATGCACCGCACCGGGTACTGATTTGAGGCCGAGTCGACCTTGGGGAGGCCCGGGACCGGTTCAGATAATCGTCACCGGTGTTGGCCGTGAGCGGAAATCGAACTCGGGTCGCTGGCTTTGCAGCACAGCGTAGCGCTAACCGCTACACTACCCCTACCCCACGTACACACACGCACGCACACAGGCACTGTGGCCGTCTGGAACGCTCCTTCCGATATTAGGAAGCCACTGAAGCTACGCAGTTTTACATCATCATCTCGATTGACAAACTCGCGTCTCTGGAACCGCTGATTTGTGTTTTTAGTTCGTCGTCCGTCCACCGCACCTCCAATTAGCGCGGTTGGCTAAGTACGGCGTGAAAGAAATTCAACATACAGGGAGGGGTGTGCTGTAGCTATGTGTAGCTGTGTGTAGCTGTAGCTGTGTGTAGCTGTAGCTGTGTGTAGCTGTGTGTAGCTGTAGCTGTGTGTAGCTGTGTGTAGCTGTGTGTAGCTGTAGCTGTGTGTATCTGTAGCTGTGTGTAGCTGTAGCTGTGTGTAGCTGTGTGTAGCTGTAGCTGTGTGTAGCTGTGTGTAGCTGTAGCTGTGTGTAGCTGTAGCTGTGTGTAGCTGTAGCTGTGTGTAGCTGTGTGTAGCTGTAGCTGTGTGTAGCTGTGTGTAGCTGTAGCTGTGTGTAGCTGTAGCTGTGTGTAGCTGTGTGTAGCTGTGTAACTGTGTGTAGCTGTGTGTAGCGTGTAGCTGTGTGTAGCTGTGTGTAGCTGTGTAGCTGTAGCTGTGTGTAGCTGTGTGTAGCTGTGTAGCTGTAGCTGTGTGTAGCTGTGTGTAGCTGTGTAGCTGTAGCTGTGTGTAGCTGTGTAGCTGTAGCTGTGTGTAGCTGTGTGTAGCTGTAGCTATGTGTAGCTGTGTGTAGCTGTAGCTGTGTGTAGCTGTGTGTAGCTGTAGCTGTTTGTAGCTCTGTGTAGCTGTGTGTAGCTGTGTGTAAGCTGTGTGTAGCTGTAGCTGTGTGTAGCTGGAGCTGTGTGTAGCTGTGTGTAGCTGTGTGTAGCTGTAGCTGTGTGTAGCTGTGTGTAGCTGTAGCTGTGTGTAGCTATGTGTAGCTGTGTGTAGCTGTAGCTGTGTGTAGCTGTGTGTAGCTGTAGCTGTGTGTAGCTGTAGCTGTGTAGCTGTAGCTGTGTGTAGCTGTGTGTAGCTGTAGCTGTGTGTAGCTGTGTGTAGCTGTAGCTGTGTGTAGCTGTGTGTAGCTGTGTGTAGCTGTGTAATGTAGCGTGTGTGCGCTGTGTAGCTGTGTAGCTGTAGCGTGTAGCTGTAGCTGTGTGTAGCTGTGTGTAGCTGTAGCTGTGTGTAGTGTGTGTAGCTGTGTGTAGCTCTGTGTAGCTGTGTGTAGCTGTGTGTAGCTGTAGCTGTGTGTAGCTGTATGTAGCTGTGTGTAGCTGTAGCTGTGTGTAGCTGTGTGTAGCTGTAGCTGTGTGT